>NC_133121.1:121811994-122473044 GCF_033568475.1 Henckelia pumila | reverse complement strand
ATCACCATCCATTTAATTTTATTCATCCCTTTTCTCTCTCCACTTCACTTCTTTTTATTTCCAAATTTTTACTTTTATATCCTGACTCTTACATATCACTTTTACATTCATATACCTATATATTTTTAGATTTATATTATATAGAAAAGTATACAAGGCAAGGGCAAAATATAAATTATTAAATTATTAAAAAAATAAATATATACATATATGATTCATGACATGTTGATGATGAAATATTATATTAAAATATGATCGGTTATATTATTTTTTTGATATCGTATAAATTATTTTGAAACTTTCATTCATGTGCAATATGGTTTCATTTTTTTTTACATGACACTCGTTTATTTGTTGGAAAAAAAATTAAAAAATGTAAAGTTTTTTAAGTCCTATTTCGCCAAATGTTGATATATTTTGATTTTGCCACCCCTACCAATTTGCAGAAATAGATTACAAATTCTTTTACTTGTGAGTTATGAATGATATATAGTTCAACTATTAAATGTTATATGCAGTATAAATATTGATATAGATCTTATAAGTGATATAGTAGCCCGATGTAATGTGAAAGGTACGTAGAACATCATCAGCTGGTTACTTAAGGAATATCGGATGAGGAGAAATTCAAAATCCTTTTATTTGTAGGTTCAAAATCCTATGCGCATATGCAATCCGATGTTATACTTGCTGATTAATGATGTTTATTAATGGCATAGGGGTGGATGTGGGCAGATCAGGTTATTATGAAAGAATAGAACTTTGGTCTGATCTTGAAACAAAATTTTGGCCACTGATAGAAGATAGACATATAAAGCCAATGATTGGTAAAGTTTTCATCTTTGCTGAAGCGGCGGAGGCACATAGATCCTTGGAGGAGGGTAGTATTCCTGGCAAATTATTGTTAATTCCACAGTAAACCATTTTATTTGATTTATAGTTGTCGTTTGGCTGTTAAATTTGATCCAGGATCTTGTTCAATTGCAAATTGTTAATGTGAATCCTTTGTTTTTGCAATGCATTATGTTAAACCCTCAGTCTAATTCGATGTAATCAACTCAGCCAATTACCAAGAACAGCCCAGAAAGTCTAAAGCACAAATCACAGAGTTCACTCAATCAAAAAGATTTAACAAATCCAAGCAATAAACATAAAGCAATAACCAAGAACAACAATTTACGTGGTTCGGCTATAAAACCAGCCTACATCCACGGGAGATCTCTGCTTTGATTTATTCCAATCCAAAGTCTCATACAACACTTCTATCGAATAGTGAAAGAAAAACTTAACACAGATTTCCAGAAAAGAGATTCGAATCCTCAATCCAATCTGTACAGTTCTTCTTTATCACTGTTCTTTAGCTTCAGATGTGTATCCCTTTGAACCCTCAAGTTTTCTGGAGAAAATTGCTTCTTGATCTGCCTTCCCTTCTCTCGATTTCTCTGTGTGTCGATCTCTTTTGGAAGTTGCAACTGAATCTGTTATAACCTCAGGCCCTGTCCTCCAACAATTATCTCCCTGTTGGGCTGGACCACCGGACACCAATTAAAGATTGAGCCCATATATAAGATTAAGTCATGGCCACTGAATTAATCTCATGTTTTAGGCCCATTCAAAAAATTCCCTTCGAGGCCCACTAGAAACTTCAGCTGGTTGAAGGCACATCTCAACAAATCTCCACCTTGACTGATAACCAAAGCTGATCTCCATCTTCTTTTCTTATTGATTACTTCAATTCCACTGCTCCAATCAAGTTTAAACAAAGTTTAAACTTTGATTGAGGCAATGTCTTCGTTAAAGCATCTGCAGGATTGTCATCAGTACTGATCTTTTCCAATTTGATCTCCCCTTTTCCAATTATGTCTCTTACAAAATGATGATTTACGTCTATGTGCTTAGACCTTTCATGAAAAGTCTGATGCTTTGAAAGATAAATGGCACTTTGGCTGTCACAATGGATCACCACTTGCTCTTGTTTCAGTCCAAGCTCGGTGATCAACCCTCTTAGCCAAATTGCTTCCTTTATAGCTTCAGTCATAGCTATATACTCTGCTTTTGTTGTTGAAAGAGCAACAACAGATTGAAGATTAGCTTTCCAACTTATTGCAGTTCCATACATTGTAAAGACATAGCCGATTAAAGATTTCCTTGTATCAATGTTTCCAGCATAATCTGAATCAACAAATCCTTCCACTGGTTTCTGACCATCTTCTTGCTTCTAGAACAGCAGTCCAATGTTTTCTGAGCCCTTTAAGTACCTTAATATCCACTTAAGGGCCTCCCAATGTTGTAACCCTGGGTTTGCCATAAACCTGGAAACTACACTTATAGCATGGGCCAAATCTGGCCTGCTACATACCATAGCATATATTATGCTACCCACTCCACTTGCATAAGGAATAGATTCCATTTCCTTCTTCTGATCATCATCTGTGGGTGATTGTTCTGATGATAGCTTCATATGTTGTCCAAGTGGTGTGGTAACAGATTTGCACTCTTGTATATTAAATCTCAATAGTACCTTGGCAAGATAATCTCCTTGACTTAAAAACAGATTTCCTTTCTTCCTGTTTCTCTGAATTTTCATCCCCAATATCTTCTTGGCTTCACCAAGATCCTTCATATCAAATTCAGAATTTAACTTTTCCTTTATTTTCTGAATTCCAGTCTTGCTTTTACTTGCTATAAGCATGTCGTCAACATATAACAAAAGATATGTCCTTGAATAATCCAGCTCTTCCTTGAAGTATACACATGTGTCATAGCAGCTCCTGTGAAATTCTATTTTCATCATAAACTCATCAAATTTCATGTACCACTGCCTAGGACTTTGTTTCAAACCATAGAGGGATCGTTTGAGTAGGCAGGCTTTACTTTTACCTTCTGGAATGTGATAACCTTCAGGAGGTTCCATGAAAATAGTCTCCTCTAAATCACCATGAAGGAAAGCTGTTTTAACATCAAGTTGTTCCAGCTCTAAATCCATTTGAGTGACTATAGCAAGAATCATCCTTATTGAGCAGTGTTTCACTACAGGGGAATAAATCTCATTGAAATCCACTCCTTCAATTTGTGAGTATCCTTTTGCCACCAATCTGACTTTGAATTTGACTTTGCTTGCTGCTGTAGAATCTTCTTTAATCTTATAAATCCATTTAAAGCCTAGGATCCTTTGGTGTTTTGGTTTATCAACCAATTCCCAAGTCTTGTTGTAAAGAAGTGAGTTTAGCTCTTCTTGCATTGCCAAATTCCACTGATCTTTGTGTTTACTTAGCATAGCATTCTTATATGATGATGGTTCACCATACTCCACCTGTTCTGCTGTGCTTAGAGCATAGGAAACCAGATTTGCATCTGAGTATCTGATTGGAGGCTTAATTTCCTTCCTTGGCCTATCCCTTGCTAATCTGTAGGATTCAAGATTTGTTTCTGTTTGAGGTAGGACAGTCTCAGTAGGCTCTTGTTGATCTGATAGATGTTGTGTCTCACCTTTTTCCTTCTCCTGTAACTCCACCTCGACTTGAGTATCATTTAGACTTTCATTTGATGTTTTAATCTCTGCCTTCCTCAAGCCATATCCCATTCTTGTTTCATCAAAAGTCACATCTCTTGAATTGAAACACCTTGGTCCATTTGGCTCCAAATTCCAGAGTTTGTACCCTTTAACTCCATCTGGGTATCCTATGAAGATACACTTTAGAGCCCTGGGTTCCAGCTTGTCTTGTTTGATGTGTGCATAAGCAAGACAACCAAATATCCTCAAGTTTGTATAATCAGCTGCTGTGCCTTTCCAAAGTTCAAGAGGTGTTTTGAAATTTAGGCTACTTGAGGGACTTCTGTTTATCAAATAAGTAGCCGTGGCCAAAGCTTCACCCCAGAAATTCTTAGAAAGACTTGCATTCAATATTAAGCATCTTACTCTTTCCAGAAGTGTGCGATTCATCCTTTCTGCCACTCCGTTTTGCTGAGGTGTGTATGGTACTGTATAGTGTCTTGTGATCCCTCTTTGAGTGCACAGAGCTTTGAATTCTTTTGATAAGAACTCCAAGCCATTTTCTGTCCTTAAGAACTTGACCTTATGTCCTGACTTGTTTTCTGCCATTTCAATCCATTCCCTAAATTTTCCAGAAGCTTCATCCTTTGTTTTAAGAAGGTAAGTCCAAACCATTCTTGAATAATCATCAATGATTGACATAAAGTATCGGCTACCTCCATGAGTGTGGGTTTTGGAGGGACCCCACAGATCAGAATGTACATATTCTAAAGGGCTTGTAGCAGTGTGCTTTCCTTTGCCAAACTTTACTCTCTTAGCTTTCCCTAGAATGCAGTAATCACAGAGGTCTAGCCCTTGTAGCTTATCTCCACAGAGAAGTTCTCTCTTAGAAAGTTCCATCATACCTCTTTCACTCAAGTGACCAAGTCTCATATGCCATAGGCTAGACTTGTCTTGAGCTTCATGAATAAGAGCTGAACCTCCTATTACTGTCTTAGCTTGAAGAACATACAAAGAATTCATCCTCTTGCCTTCCATTACCACCAACGAACCTTTAGACACTTTAATCATTCCACCTTCAGATTTGAAAGAGTATCCGTTTGATTCCAGTGTACCTAAAGAGATTAGATTTCTATTTAGTTTTGGTACAAACCTTACATCCTTGAGGATTCTGTTTATTCCATCATGCATTTGCAACCTGATGGTTCCAATTCCCTTTACTTTGCAGGACTTGTCATTTTCTAGTAATACCATATCTTGATCTGTTTCTGTCAATTGTTCAAACCAAGACTTTACTGGGCACATATGATAAGTACAGCCTGAGTCTAGTATCCAAGCATTTTTCATCTCATTTTCTACCACTACTAGAGCTTCTGCAGTGTCATATTCATCAAATACTAGAGCCACTTCTCCATTATCATTCTGCCTTTCAAAACCTTTCTTCTTTCTTTCTGGACAGTATCTTTTAAAGTGTCCTTCTTTATGACAAGTGAAGCACTTATATCTTGTTTTGCTCTTTGATCTTGGCCTGGTCTTGACAGTCCTTTGAACCCTTTTTTCTGCTCTGCCTCTTACATTAAGTCCTTCTCCCAGAGACACTCCAGTAAGCTGAATCTTCCTCTGCAACTCCTTTGATTGAATGGCAGATTGTACTTCATCCAAAGAGATAGATTGATCTCTTCCATACAACATAGCATCCTTAAAGTTTTCATAGGACTTTGGCAGAGCATTTAATAGTATGAGAGCCTTGTCCTCATCATCAAGTTTCACTTCTAAATTTTCCAAATCATCCAAGATCTTGATAAAATCATCAATCTGGTCCTCAATGTCTTTTCCATCATGTATCTTAAAAGAGTACAAGCGCTGCTTCATATATAACTTATTAGCAAGGGACTTAGTCATGTATATACTTTCCAATTTTAACCACATAGCCGATGCAGATTTCTCCCTTGCCACTTCCCTTAATGGCTTGTCTCCCAAACACAGAATGATTGCACATTGAGCTTTCTCCAATACGTCATTCTTTTCTTTATCATTTAAAGAAGTCGACATTTCTTCTTTAGTTTTCAGAGCTTCTCCTAACCCTTGTTGAATCAAGATTGCCTTCATCTTGATTCTCCACAAAGTAAAGTGATTCTTCCCGGTAAACTTTTTGATATCGAATTTCATTGACCCGAGCATGGTTCCTTTTATTCCCACAGACGGCGTCACTGTTAAACCCTCAGTCTAATTCGATGTAATCAACTCATCCAATTACCAAGAACAGCCCAGAAAGTCTAAAGCACAAATCACAGAGTTCACTCAATCAAAAAAATTTAACAAATCCAAGCAATAAACATAAAGCAATAACCAAGAACAACAATTTACGTGGTTCGGCTATAAAACCAGCCTACATCCACAGGAGATCTCTGCTTTGATTTATTCCAATCCAAAGTCTCATACAACACTTTTATCGAACAGTGAAAGAAAAACTTAACACAGATTTCCAGAAAAGAGATTCGAATCCTCAATCCAATCTGTACACTTCTTCTTTATCACTGTTCTTTAGCTTCAGATGTGTATCCCTTTGAACCCTCAAGTTTTCTGGAGAAAATTGCTTCTTGATCTGCCTTCCCTTCTCTCGATTTCTCTGTGTGTCGATCTCTTTTGGAAGTTGCAACTGAATCTGTTATAACCTCAGGCCCTGTCCTCCAACGGCTATCTCCCTGTTGGGTGGACCACCGGACACCAATTAAAGATTGAGCCCATATATAAGATTAAGTCATGGCCACTGAATTAATCTCATGTTTTAGGCCCATTCAAAAAATTCCCTTCGAGGCCCACTAGAAATTTCAGCTGGTTGAAGGCACATCTCAACACATTAATTGTAGAATACCTTTTGCATGGGCCAAAATTTGGAGAATAACAAATGAAAATTCAATTCTAGTTTGATAAGCTAAGTGTAGATATATTAAAAATGTTTTGGTGATGACAACTTTTGGTGCACCCTTGGCAGTGTTTGGATTTTGGCACTCAATTCTAATTTTGTTTATTTATTTGGATTGATTTATTCCTTTTTAATTTTGGCATGTACGTGATACTGATTCTTGCAGGCCTGCTTAAAATTTATAAGTTGGATAATATATCTGTTAATATTTTTTGTGAAATTTCTTGGAAGTTTAAATCTATTACTATCGATCTGAATTATTTGGAACAAACATTAGATAGGACGAAAGTTAATCGGAAACAAATTCTCATCTTTGAATCTCGATAAATGAACTAAACCTTTTATATATCATCAAATCACAAAAATAAAAAACTACAGTATAAACCCAAAAACATAGAAAATGATAGATTATAGGCACCGTTTGGTTTGAGTGATAGGATAAGTAATCCATATATAAACAATATAATGTAAATTAAAAATAAATAAAAAAAATAGTTAATACATTATTTGATTTGATGGATAGATTATAATTTATTTGATTTAATTGATGTAAAATTATTAATTAATAAATAGATAAATAATATGACTAAAATAATACGAAATTAATTGGAATAAGTTATACATAGATTAATAATACATCAAACCAAACAATGCTACATATACTGAAATAAATCGGTAAAATAATTCAATAAATTTAAATATCAATATATTAATTTGAATCACTGTATAACATATATAGTTGAAATTTAAAGTCAATTATATAATATACTAGTATTTCACCCGTGCGATGCACGGATTTATATATTGTGTATAATATAAATAAATTGGATCAATTGAAAATATTGACAATAAAATTAAAATATAAATAAATTTAATTTTACAATTAGTAATAAGAATAATGTTAAAAAAATACTTTTTAAAAATACAAAAATTCTTCAAACAAAAATATGTCATGCGATGATAAAAAATAGTAAGAATGAATATTTGAACGAATAATCGAAATATATATCGTATAATTAGAAATTAAACAAACAATTATCTTATAAATTTTGAAAAATTTCTTTAAATACAACGTTTGTTGTTGAATTTTTCTGGTTGATCTTACCATCGCATATCAAGATTTTGAAACCCTTATGGTTGCATGTATGCGGGTTCCCTGAAAGTGAGAAAAAACATAACAAATCGAAGTTAGATTGATGATAAAAATAAATCACAAAAGGTTTGCGATAAAAAAAAACTTTAGGAATTTCATTGTTGGATCTTTCTTGTTTTTATTTGAAGGTAGATCGTAACAACGTACTAATCGTAATTTCAGTGCTCAATGTCAGCCTGAAATATTTATTTCGCGAATAACTTTGAACAAAGGTGTCATTTGGCGTGTACCGAGTGGAGACTATGTTGTAATTATTTGATTGAAGTTGAAAATATAACTATATTTATGCAATAATTGTGTTCAACTCAATATTGGAAATGTTTTATATTTATGTTATTTTTTTCTTGATTTTATAATATTTAAAAACGGGCCAAAAAGTTATTAGTTATTGTATATAGTTTTTAATTACGGATTTATAGATGCAAATATTATGTAATTTTTAATTACATGAATATTGTGATTAAGTTTGGAATTAGATTTTTTTTTAAAGATTTCTCATTAATCAAAATATGCCAAATATAAAATAATTGATTTAATAATTTGTAAAAGTATGATTTTTTAAAACATTAATTTTTCCAGCTTTGTTCTCAAAATTTTTATTTTTCGAATCTTAGTTTGGATTTAATTCTAAATGTTTATTTATGATTTTTAAATTTTTTTTAAAGCAAAAATTATCAAAGGAATGTTGAAATCAGAGAATAATTTGAAATCAGAGAATAATGTAAATAATCTTGTGTAATTTTAAGTGGATATATATGTATATAAATAGATGCAAATATTATGAAATGTTTAATTTGAATATTGTGATTTAATTCCGTAATCAAGATCGAAAATATTTTATATTTTTGTTATTTTTAGACTTTATAGTATTTAATTACAGGCTGAAAATCATTAGTGATTTTGTAGATTTTTATTTACAAAATTATATGTATATATATGTATATACATAAAGATTAAGGAATTATATATTTTTATATATACATATGTAAATATTCATACGTAATTAAACATTGCTGTATATTTTTTGGAATGATGTTTATATGTCTATATATATATATATATTTATGTTTATATTCATATTAAATTTTTTTGAATCTTTGGAATTTTTTTAAAATGTCAATTCATGTTTTTAAATGTTTTCGAAAAAAAATATTATAAATAAAATGCAAAATCAGGTAATATTGTAAATAATCTTGTGAAATTTTAAATATATATATATATATGTATATAAATATACGTAAATATTATGTAATTTTTAATTACATACTATTGTGATAAAATTTGAAATTAGAATTTTTTGTAAATATTTCTCCTTAATCAAAATATACGACTTGTAAAGTAATTGATTTAATAATTTGTAAAAGTATTATTTTTTAAATACAATCTTTCTAACCGATTTTGTTCTCAACATTTACATTTGTCAAATCTTAGATTGGATTTTAATTAAAATTCTTATTCATGATTTTTAAATGTTTTTGAAAGTAAATAAATATTAGAAAGAGATAGCTTAAATCAAATGACTAATGAAAATAATTCTGTGTAATTTTAAATGTATATATATGTATATAAATAGATGCAAATATTATGAAATTTTTAATTACATGAATATTGCGATTTAATTATGAAATTTTTTATTTTCGGCTTTAGCAACACGGTTTTGACGAAATTTTGCCAAAAATGTCAAAAACTCCACACACACACACGCACACGCACACACACATGCACACACGCACACACACACACAGATATATATATATATATATATATATATATATAATATATAGATATATATATATATATATATATATATATATATATAAAATCACAATATTAAAACATCCAATCAAATTTTAAAATTTGAAATATCTAATCAAATATCATATTTTGAACCAAAATTATAATATATGTGACATTAGTGAATTTTTTTATATACACATATATGTAAAATTAACTAAAATTAAATTAATAATATTTCAAAAAGTTATTTTAAATTTTATTGATAATATTTATTTATTCAAATTCATAATGAATAATTAAATTATTTATTATTATTTTGTTATTATTTGTTCAAATTTATATATTTTATTATATTGTTATAATTATCTATTGTAACGATAAAAAAATATCTATGATAATATTTATTATGTTTATCAAGTGTGTAATATAATAATAATATTTTAAAATCATTATACTTACATAAAGATATAGATTTTAAACCAAAATATTAAAACATCTAATCAAATTTTAAAATTTGAAATATCTAATCAAATATCATATTTTGAACCAAAATTATAATATATATATACCATTAATGAATTTTTTTATACAAATATATGTAAATTTTACTAAAATTAAATTAATAATATTTCAAATAATTATTTTAAATTTTATTGATAATATTTATTTATTTAATTATTCAAATTTGTAATGACTAATCAAATTATTTATTACTTATTTTGTTATTATTTTTCATATTTATAATTATAATGTTATAATTTTATATGATAACGATAAAAAAATGATCTATGATAATATTTATTATGTTTACCAAGTGTGTAAATATAGTAATATTATTTTAAAATCAATATACTTACATAAATATATGATAACTCTTATGAATATTATTATTTTTTAAATTTATCTCAATTATTGATAAATAATAACAAAATAAATGATAAACGAAAAATAAAAAACTTTCATTTGAATTTTTTTTTAAATTTAATGAAATATCTTGATTCGATGCAAATATTTTTAGTTATTTTATATTATCAAAAATCTTAATTTAAATTTTAATATAAATTTGGAAAGTTTTGAAATTAATTTTAGATTTGGTAAATGTATATAATTAATGTTAAAAATTATTTCTTTTTATAGTATACATATTTTGGCGAAAAAATACTATTTTTAGTAAAAACTCTGTTTATATATATATATAGATTCGACATTTCAAACTTTTCATTTGAACAAAAATGTAACGGGTCAGTTCAAAAGCAAAGCAAGGAAAAATTTAAACACAGATCCATTACCTCATGTCTATAGAAGGCAACGATGATATTGTCCTATTTTTTTTTATCGTAATGATATTATCCTTTCGGTAACATTCTTTCCCGTAAAACCATGAACCAAGAACTCAAAACACAGATCCACTATATTCACTATATTTATATTATTATTACTTTATTTTTTTACTATTATACAGGAAAAAGTGAAGATTAAATTTTAAAATACAATTATTATAGTAGTTAATGTGAAAAGGAATGAAGTTACGCTTCGTTCCTCAATCCAGCAGTGATCTTCTCAATGGATGACAATGATTCGAGATGGTTCGTAGCAAGAGATATATCAATGAGATAAATTTTTTGAGATTTGATTTCACCTAGTTTTCACTTTTCACGATAACTATTCTATATCAAATTTACAGTCATGAATTTCACTCATTTAATAGCTAAAAACACTTAATTGTTTTTATTTCTCTTTTTCCAAGTGACAAATAGAGTATATCATAAAATTTTGATTTTTATATTCCTATTAAAAATCAAGGCTTGAATGACATGTTAAATGATTTTTCTTACTTATACTTCGCTGAAATTATGCGATTTCCGAACAATAAAAATATTCAACGATGTATTTTTTGTGATCTTATAAATTTCAATCCCGTCTTCCGGGTGACATAATTACTATTAGTATATTATTTAATTTATGACCAGTAAACTAAAGGCATTAAAATCTAAGAAACACAATTAAACTTAAAGGAATTCAATCATGTAAACCAACAAGTCCTATCAACTAGGTTACATCATCCCTCTAGAAGTAGAAAATTATTTCATAATGTAACTAAAACAAAAAGAATGCATTTTTATGAGTTTATATAATTTTTTATTATATATAATATAAAATGTTGATGATTTCGACATGCATGACATGAAAAAAATTGGGCAAAAGAAGCTGTCACAGAGGCTTGGTGGTATATATCTGAAATCTTATTGTATAAGTTGAGAAGGAGATTTAAGGTTCTAGGTTCATGTAGAAAGACCTAGAACATTGTGAAAAAAACATTAATGTTCTAGGTTCGTACGAAAAGATTTAGAACATTATGAACAAGACTTGAACATTCTAGGTTCATATATAATGACCTAAAATGTTGTAAAAATTAAGGGTTGGGTCTAGAAGTTTCCTGACATTCTATCAAGACGTAAAGACTTTAAGAAAAATTTAGACTATTCTACAGCACATGTAAATATATAAAATGATTTAGAATACTCTATGATGTAGAATATTGTGACATACATTAGAAACATCTAAATGATTAGGACTTGTAGTTGTATATATAGAGATACAATATGAAAAAAAGATATATATATGAAACAAGGAAATCTCAGTGTGGTTGGCACAATTTCTCCTTGAAGTTGTTCTTCGCCTTTCTCAGGCTCTAGCCGTCAAACTAAAACTTTAATTGTCAAAAGTCCTTCTCAATTCTTTTTAGGTTATATATATATTTATATATATATTTATATATATATATATATAAGTTTTGTTATGTTGCTCACCAACTATGTCCAACTCCGTGTTTATCATGTACAATAAGTGAGTTGACCAATACAATAGGTGAGTTGACTAGCTTGAACATGGTGTGCATGGAGTTGGGCATGGTTGATAGACATCATAACAAAACTCTATATATATATATATATATATATTTAGAGAGAGAGAAAAAAATATAAGTGCGTGGTGTAAAATTTTTATTTTTTAATTTTTTCAAATTAAATTGGGCCCAATTTATGAATAAACTTAGCTTCTTCTTTGTCACTTCAATCTCATCACCTCCACTCCAGTCCACCTTTGCGGCCTAAAACCTCAAAGTCTTCGCCGTCGCCTACCACGGCCAACATCATCTTTATCCCACCACATCACCACAATAAATATTTCAACTAAATTGGTCCTTCAATATCATTTCCTTCAACCACAATCACTTATTCCAAGCTCTTAAACCCTCTTGCACCCGAATACCACCGCAAAACCTCGTCGTCGTCACCTTGGAACCACCCCACCTGTTTTCCCCGCCACCGTATTCTCTTTCCTCGCCTCTTCGCTTCTACCCTTGGGAGTTCCATGTGCCCACTTCACCATTCCCACAAATTAAGGTCCGGGATTTCTGGTGGGAAACAATAGTATGGGTAGATATCACCCAAGTCCAGTTCTAAAAGAAACGAACCAATTACTACAACTCCTAAGAGAAGAACATGACCATTAGAGAGAGAAACTAGAGAAAAAGAGGATAGAATTACAGCAAGGGAAAAAGGAAATGGAGCAAGCGAGGCAAGAGTTCAAAAGGCAAGAGTTCAAAATGAAAAACTGGAGTTTTCTCTGGGTTTGGTCGAGATAGAAAATAGTTGGAAGCTACGCGAATATCACAAAGAAGAAAATAGATGAAGACAAGCTTAAGAGAATGAAAGAACATATAAACAAAATTAAAGAGTAATGTTTTCTCTTTTTTTCGTTGTGATTCCGATTTCTTGGTTATTAGTAAAGAACTGGACTTCATTTCTTCAATTATATTCTCGTTTTGTGTATTTTAAACAAATATTTAATACAAGATTATTCTGTGGTGGATTCAAATATTAAAAAAATACAAAACATTAATTACAAATTGAAAGATGATTGATTAATGATAACTTCAAAGACGTCAATCAACATATATATAGATGATTGATTAAAGATAACTTCAAAGACGTCAATCAACATATATATGGTTAGCTAAACCGACTAGAAATTTTATTCGGTTTCAGTATGTCTTTTTTTTTTGTGAAAACTGAAATTTCATGGCAATTTAATGAATTTAAATCTAAGCAATTTAATTAAAAATATTTGGAATGTTATATTTATATTGATTAATAAATATATGAATATATTAATGATTAGTTTAGGGTATTTCCCCTTAATTGACTGATTGTGCAATAATTTGATAATTAGTTGGATTTTAACGTGTCTATATAATAGAGTTTGCTATCGTTGTGTGTCTTAGTCTTTTGCTTGAATTTGAATAGTTCATTGATCATTAACTATTGTCAACTTTAAATGACAATTGCCCTAGTTAGATAAATATTTAGATTTATAATTTTATACTCCATGTTTTATTTATTTTTTCTAGCTTATGTTAAGTGATTAAAATTTTAATAATTAAATATTAGTATATGTAGGATCGACTCAAACTTTAATTAACTATATTATAACTTGACCTAATTCACTTGCTAGAATTTTCAATCGAAATTGTCAGCACCCATTTTCAGTTTTTTTCGGTTGGACCAATTCAATCTCTATTATAGTATTACTGAGCTCAAACTGGTCTTTGTTGACTTGACTAAACTTTTGTTTTATGATGTATCAACAATTAACCAGGTCATCTCCCAGAAAACTAAAACCTAACTTTTTAATTTTATGTCCATTCATTTTTTTCGTATTGAAAAAATTCTAAAAAATGAGAATAAAATACTTTATGAATTTTAAATTTAATTTTTTTTATAAAAAATTGTAAAATGACACGAAAGAAAGAGTACGGCAAAAATTATCAAAAACAGAAATTTGAGTTTTAGTAAGTTAAAATTTGATTGCGCCGGTAGTAGTGAATACACGGCCCCAAAAATTTTTAAAACCTTATTACTAGGGATGGGAAAAAATACCGAATTTTCGAAATACCAAATTTACCATATCGAAAGAATATCGAATTTTTGGTATGTCAAAAATTTTCTACGATACGATAACGATACCGAATTTTTCGGTATGATAACGATATAAAATTTAAAATTTTTGGTATATACAGTATACCGAAACAATATAAAAAAACTTTAAAATATATAATTTTTATATACAATAAATTTTTTAAAATATAAGGGTTTTTTTGGTATAAAACGATGTATACCGATATCGTACCGATGTTTCGTTATACCGTAAAATTTCGAATGATCAGTATGCTATTTATATGTAGCGAAAACTTTAGTATACTGATTTTCGGTATAACGAGAGTTCGGTACCGCTATAATATTTTTTTATATTGAAATTTTCAGTTCGGTATATAGTTTACGATTTCGGTACAACATACCGCCCCTACTTATTGCTATATTAAAAAGTGTTCTTCTTACTATATATTTATTTTTGTCACTCCAATATATATTTATTGGTGGTGAGATCTCTCCTTTTTAACACACGGACTCAAGACTCTCAATTTTTCTTCCTTCCCATATTTCTCATGGTCAAATATGAAATCTAGGAACTCACGACCACAAGTATGAAGAGCAAAAGGAGCTACCTCTTTTGGAAATTAGCAACTCTGGTATCGCTAATCTAAAATTTAATTTGAATCTGCCCCTAGTCTGCAGAGCCGCGTAGATGTCACATTTGTGCTACATCGAAATAATAATAATAATAATTATAATAATAATAATATAACAAAAAAACAAGACTAGATTGAAATTTGATATATAACATAGAAGATCAAGGTAGTAAAGATAAACAAGGATACATCACTAATGTTGCAGATTCCCGTATAGTTTTTATTTTATCACTTCATGATGTTTTCTATTGCGATGAATAGGAGCATATCGCAAATAAATTTTCCATTATGAGGTGTGAAAGAAATTAAAGCAGAGGTGATCGAGGGTGAAAAATGAAATATCTACTCGATTGGGTAGGATACACATTCATTTTTTTTTTTAACAAAAGATCATAATATTTGTTTTAATTTAATAATTTGATTTCCGATCAGCTTAACAGCATGAGCCTATATGTCCATTAGATATTTATTGTTTGACGTCGTAGACCTATGACGTAGGAATACACCATGAAAACAAAATTCCTAATCACTAAAAATTACAACGAAAACAAAAATATTTCTCCCCTAAAGAAAAAGAAAAATTACCCAAAAGCCACGAGTACGACGTAACCACATATAGAGAAAAATCCACGAATCCATACAAGAAGTCAAATCAAACGTCGAAGATGATAGTGCTTGCCATTATTATAAACGAAATGTATATATTATATAGAAAAAATATTAACAATAGAGAGGTCAGAGGTGCGTGCTTTGAGCCGATTAACTGATTTCATAGTCAATGTAAATAATCATAATAATAACAATAAAAAGCATGGCACGTGCCATGTCTTAGGTGCCCAGCGGGAGGCAACCACAAGTGACAAGCCTTGCGTCAATCTGATGTAAATTTGTAAAAAGAAAAAGAAAATAATTTAGAAAATAATTAAAAAAAATATTGACCGAGATTAAAAAAAAATATCTCATTTTTTTTCTGAAGATACAATCTGTAATTATGTCACCCTCAATCGACGCAATTACCTATAGCTTTTCCGTTCATTTCAAATGGTGCATTTACCACTTTTCGTCACATGTTATTGTCTTCTCCGAAAATCATATACAGACATACAAATCCTTTACAGTGTTAAGATGAATTGAAGAACCAGAAAACTGTTATTGTATTCCACTAACTTATGTGTACAAGAGGAGTTGAATTTATACATTGGAAATAAGGGAAAAACGTGAATTACAAGAAGTGCGACTTTGTACTGCCTATATAGTCAACACTTAATTTCTATAGTCAACAGACCTCCCTCAAGCTTGATATAGGTTACGTATACCAAGCTTGGACAGCAAAAAAAAAATTTAGCATGTCCTAAAGCCTTAATAAAAAGATCAGCAATTTGAAGAGAAGTAGGAAGATGCATTGTCTTGAGCAAACCAGCTGTAATCTTCTCCCGGACCAAGTGACAATCAATCTCGATGTGTTTGGTCCTTTCGTGATACATCGGATTGGCAGTAATGTGAAGAGCAGCCTGATTATAACAGTACAAAAACGCTGGCCCAGACAACTTAACACCCATATCTGCAAGAAGTCCTGTAATCCAAACAAGTTCACATGTAGTCGAAGCCATATGTAACAACCCAAAAATTTATTAACGAATTAATTGACAATTAAAAATAATTATTGAGTTGAAAAAATAATTATTACTGCCAAATGAGTTATAGAGTGTATTTACAAAATACACGTGCCAATTAGTCAATGAGTTTGTCTATTTTCGAATATCTGATAATTTTGGCATTTTGAGATAATTATTGAGATAATAGAATTAAAAATAATTATTGATGCCAGATAATTTAATTTGGAGAAAATAATCAGTTTGGGTCACTGGTCAAAGCCTAAAATTGACTCAATTTGTTTATTGGGAATTAACTGGTCTAGTTGCCAGGTCAAAGTTGCCCATTTCAGATAATTGTAAAAATGTGTTAAATTATATATTGGTGTAAAATAACACAAGAACATTGAAATGGATCAGACCGGGTCATTTTAGGACCAAATTTTATAATATTAAGTGATGCACTCTCTCTCACGCACTAAACACCTAAAACACACACTAAAACCATAACCCCATTCACGTCCCGCCGTCGCCGACCGCCGCCCGCCGCCTTTCGCCGTCGATTGAACATCCATCTTGTAGCTCTCGTCGCGGCGATCACAACCATACCAAAATCGTGAGTTTTGGTGTCCGATTTGGGGAGCACGACGTCGAGAAAGGGGCAACACTATTCATAATCTTCCTCGCGCGAATCGTCGGATTTCAGGTCGATTCTTGTTGTTTTTGTGTTTTTAAAAGGTTCTAGGATGTGTGTAGATTATTTTCCAAGATTATTACATCATTTTCACTCGAAAATCGCATGGATCGGAGCTTAGAGCTCGCCGCCGCAGCCGCCTGTAAATCGCCGATTTCGGCCGCCTCGGTGGTCATTTTTGATCGGGGCTTAGTCCATTAGAATCGTCTCGTCGAGTTCTACAAGCCTGCAAAATTTCAGAAATTTTGGAGAAGTTTTAACATCGCCGTCGGACGCCGCCGTCTTCTCCGGCGAGTCTCCGGCCGTCGACATGCTAACCATTTTCGACCGTCTCGACGTGATAGATCCGAATATCCAAGTTTCGAGTCGAGATTCGAAATCGTTAAGCGGTGAGAGCGCAATAAAATTTGGTAATTTTTTGTCAAAGTTTGACCAAAGTTGACCAAGGTTGACTTTTGACCATTGTGTGATTTTTCGCAGATCGGAAGCCCGTTGACGATAATTAGAGGCAGATTAGGGATTTGATCCAGAATTGGATAATTATGAGATTTTCGAGTCCCGATATGCGCAACCGCAATTGTATAGGTTTTTCGTGCGTTTTAAATGCAAATGCATGTTATACTCTTCGTTGCTAACACCGTTTAGATTAGTATATTCACTGTTTTATTATTAAATTGTGTCGTTGCATTTGTATGTGGATATGGTAACTCAAATTTTAACTCATGCATCATTCGTGTTTTTATGTATTGTGAATGATTTTTCTGTCATGGCTAGTTTTTAGTTGTTGTTCACTGGTTTGATGGCTGAGTCAGGTTTCTTTGGGTCTTGATTTAAGATAGTTTGAACTAGTGTCGGCTAGGTGAATAGTGGGATGGTTGTAAGGTTGGCTACCTAGCGGGCAGGGCTCAGGCAAGTAGGTTGTCCGGGTCGGGTCAAGTGAATTAGGGTCATATGTATGGGTCTGGGTCTGGGTCCGGGTAATTTTATTTCGGACCGGGTAATTTATTTAGGATTCCAAGTGTTAAGTTTATTTTATTGGGTCAAGTTTATCTTTTTATTGGGCCCAATATGTTTATTGGACCAAATTTGTTTGATGAGCCAAGTTTGTTTATTGAGTCAAGTTTGTTCATTGGTCCAAGTTGTCGGGCCAAACTTGTTGGGCTTAAGATATTAATGGGATTTAATGTATTAATTGAGCTAAATTTGTTATGGGCCTAAGTTGTTTAATTTATTTGGTTGAACTAAGTTTTTAGTTGGATTAAGTATTTTAATTGGGCCAATCTAAGTATTATTGGGTCAATTTAAGTGTGATTGAGCTAATCTAAGTATTATTTGGTCAATTTAAGTATTAATGGGTCAGTCTAAGTGTTATCAAACGAATCTAAGTTTAAGAACTTTAGTTAAGGGGGTACAGCAACTCGAACTAGCCAGTGACAAACAAAATAGTCCGTAAATATATATTTAATAGATGTATATGTATATTTTGATATAAATATGATTTTTATGAAAAATAAATTAAATATATATTTACGGGCAAAATTTTAAGAAAATGATATTTCTAAGTTCATGATTCATGCATGTATTTTATGATGAGATAACGGGCATATAAAGAAAATATTTTTGGGAAGTTGAAGTGATTTGTGACAAACACGGGACTGGAGGTCGGGATACCGGGCCCAATGACCTTTTCATTTACGATTATGAGTCTATAGATCCCCAAAGGTTGGGTGAAGTGGCATAGGGCGTTAGGGGTACGTACACCCCACAGGCCGCCACCACGTACGATGAATTTAGATTGATCAATCGAATTAGGTTACACTTCACTGATATGACCCACAGAAAATGATTTTTATGTTTATGACATGCCAATGCTTATGTAATGTATTATGTTACGAATTATGTTATGATTTAGATTACGACGCAGTTTATGCATACGATTTTACGATCATGCATGCATTAGAATCCTCAGGTTATTTTTATATACGTTATGTGCTTGCATGTGGTTTTATTTAGTAGTACTCGTTATTAAAGGTAGAGCATGCTGGGCCTTTAGGCTCACTAGATCTAAATGGTGTGCAGGTGAGTTTTATGTTATTCAGGAGGTTGTGGTCGCGACTGGCGTTGAAAACCTATGTGCATCCGTGGCGAGCTAGCACACCCATGACCTTCGCCAGCTCATGTTTCAGTTGATTTAGTTTATGATGAGATATTTTATGTATTGAGCTGTTTTCCGCACATGTTTACTATTTTTGTAGTAGCCCGTACCCTAATTGAGTAATTAAAGGATTAATACTAATTAAATAAATTGGGTATCGGACGGATTGGAAGCTCCGAAAGCACGATCGAAAGCTCCGATCAGCGATCGAAGGCACCGATGTTATTACGTCATCCATGACGTGTGGTTGGATCGGAAGCTCCGATCACCCCTATCCGAAGTCAACAAGTGATATTTTGACGCATGGCAGATTTGGATCTTCGGAAGCTCCGATGGCAGGATCGGACATTCCGATCGAGGTTCGGACGTTCCGATCGAGGTTCGGATGCTCCGATCGTTGTCTATAAATAGAAGGCCGAGAATTCATTTTCAATTTTCAATTCTGGATTTCCTCTCGACTCTAGTCGTATTCGAGTTGTTCTAGCCTTCCTACACTTGACCCGGGAGTCGTCGAGGCGTTCGGAAGTCATAGCAGAGTTGTGCCCAAGTTCTGGAGGCATCGTCATCAAAGGGCTAACGACGGACGAAAGTATAGCTTTTGCTTCCTATAAATATTTAGGAGTATGCAATAGCTTAGTTAAGGCTTTTAGAGCACTATAATGATAGTAGTATCATTTGGCAGTGTAGAGCAGACTATAGGCGTGGACCTAGAGTTGGTAGAGCTTGCACTGGTTTGAGGTACGGAAGTACTGTTCGAGATATCCTGACTGAGTATGCATGTATTATGTGACTGCATGGTTTATATATCATTGATTTATGCTGCATTCATTTGCATACTGAGCTATATCTTTCGAGATGTCTGTTAGTAGGGTTTTTCCCTATCCTGTTAGTGGTTGGACTTCCATCGATTTGGGTCCGGCATGTGACGCCCGGGGCTGAAGAGGCGGGGAGTGATCGCCGGTGCCAAGAGGTTGCACGGACAATGAGCGGCTCCTGAAAGGCTTCTAGGCGGAGGGAGACATGAATGAACCGATCCCGTGCCGGAATGAGAGGGCATTCTGAGGCTGTGTAGGTATGGGACTACATAGTTGAGGAGGGATTAAAATATTTCATATGTACTGCTCAAATCAAAAAGGTGCATCTTCTTTTCGGGAGCTCATCACATAAGAACTCTAAAGTTAAGCGTGCTTGACTTGGGGCAATTATAGGATGGGTGACCCCCTGGAAAATTTCTCAGGGTGCGTGTGAGTGAGGACATAAGCACGCTGAAAAGACCCGTCTTGATACAGTGGGACGTTACAAATGGTATCAGAGCCGACCTCTCTTAGTACGGTATGGTTCGGGGACGAACCAAGCGGAAGCTGGTGGGCATGTGACGCCCCGGGCTGAAGAGGCGGGGAGTGATCGCCGGTGCCAAGATGTTGCACGGACAATGAGCGGCTCCTTAAAGGCTTCTAGGCGGAGGGAGACATGAATGAACCGATCCCGTGCCGGAATGAGAGGGGATTCTGAGGCTGTGTAGGTATGGGACTACATAGTTGAGGAGGGATTAAAAGATTTCATATGTACTGCTCATATCAAGAAGGTGCATCTTCTTTTCGGGAGCTCATCACATAAGAACTCTAAAGTTAAGCGTGCTTGACTTGGGGCAATTATAGGATGGGTGACCCCCTGGAAAGTTTCTCAGGGTGCGTGTGAGTGAGGACATAAGCACGCTGAAAAGACCCGTCTTGATACAGTGGGACGTTACAAATATCCACTGGTATTATGGTATGGGAGCCACCTCCTGAAGCGACGGCACAACGTGCTACATACCAGAGCCCGGTCTGTATCTGTTATCTGATCCTTGATCTTGAGTTTATAGAGAGTTCACTTTGCATGCATGTATACTCATACTCTCGTATTGAGCGTTTTATGCTCACGTCTCGTACTCTGTGTTTCTGGACAACCCTATTCCATGGGGCAGGTTTGCGATTGGATGAGGCGGGTGGATCCAAGAGGGGCTAGGCAGTTGTTGGTCAGCTGGAGCTTCGCCTAGGTTTATTCTGTTGTTATTAGATTGATTCAGCTGTTTGATCTGGTTGTATAATATTTGGGTATTTACATATTTCTTTCCTTGGGATTGTATATTGTTTTTGGTTTCCGCAGTTTTATTCTGATATCCGTTTAATTAAGTTAATTGCATGCCTAAATTCTGTTTAGTAGGTGATCCAGGTAAGGGTCACTACAATTTTTCATTAGTTTGCATACTTTTGAGATTATAGTCGTTTGCATGGATTTTAACATGTTCGAGTTTTTAAACTTTTAAGATGAAATCTCTTTTTATTATGTATTAAATTTTATGAAAATCAATTTTAAGTATAGATGCATATATGTATGGGCATATATGTAATATTTTAAAAAAAAAATTCCTTTGAGTCTGGTTCGTTTCACTATAGCTCGGTATTCAGCTTCGGCAAAAGAACGAGACACAGTGCTTTGTTTCTTTGTGCGCCAAGATAGTAGAGAATCACCAAGCTTTATGCAAAAACCCGTAAGAGAACGATAAGTCATGGGACATGAAGCCCAATCAGAATCACAATACCCAAAAAGTTGTAATGAGTTTTGTAAAGGCAAAAAAATCCCTAAACCAGGAGAACCTTTAATATACCGAGCCACTCTCACTGCAGCATCCATGTGGGACTCCTTAGGAGCATGCATAAATTGACTCAAATGTTGTACAACATAACAGAGATCTGGACGAGTGATTGTAAGATAAATGAGGCGTCCAATCAAACTTCTAAACCTTTTTGGATCAGAAAGTAAAGGATGAGGCATCACATTGTGTTGTTCCTGATGTATAAGAACATATAAATCATGTCTGGTCAACTTTTTGTGTTGCTCCATAGGTGTGTCAAATGGTTTAGCACCCGAAAGACCAATATCAACAACCAACTCAAGAGCATACTTCCTCTGACTTATATAAATCCCAGCAGTAGATCGAGCAATTTCAATTCCCAAAAAATACTTCAATGTACCCATATCTCGAATTTGTAACTTAGAATGCAGAAACGACTTTAGCTTGATGATAGCATCCATATCACTCCCGGTGATGATAATATCATCAACATAAACAATCAAAAGGGTAATATAAGAACCTGACTTGCAAACAAATAAAGAATGATCGTGCTGAGATTGAATATATCCTCCTTTACGCATCACACTTGCAAACTTAAGATTCCATTGGCGAGACGCTTGTTTAAGGCCATATAAGGATTTGCGCAGTTCGCAAACCATATTAGGAGCACTGATTTTGTATCCTTGCGGCAAACTCATGTAGATATCCTCATCTAAGTCCCCTTGAAGGAATGCATTAGCTACATCAAGCTGATATCAAGCTGATATCAAGCTGATGCAAGGGCCATCTATTCATGGCTGAAAGCGTGAGTAGACAGCGAATGGTAACTATCTTAACTGTTGGAGAAAAAGTATCATGAAAGTCTATTCCAAATTGTTGTGTATAACCCTTTGCAACCAATCTAGCCTTAAAACGATCCACTGTTCCATCAGGCAAAAACTTAACTTTATAAACTCATCGACAAACGATAGGCTGTACATTTGAAGGCAACTGCACCACATCCCATGTATGGTTAGATTCCAAGGCCTCAAGTTCCATATTCATTGCCTGTTGCCATCGAGGATCAGAAAGTGCTTCATGATAAAATCGTGGTTCTTTAATGGAAGAAATATTGGCTAAAAAAACTTGATAGGCTAAAGAAAAATTTGAATACTGAATATGATTGGAAATGGGATAGGAACAGGAAGTATTTGTGCTAGGAGGTAAGGTAGGACAAGAAAAATTTGTAGTCCAAATAGGTGGTTTAGATATTTTAGAGGATCTTCTCAACTGAGAAGAGGATTGTACGGGAGCAGGATCAAAAGAAACAGGAAGAACTGGAACTGGAATCTCAGGAGGAGGAGATGGAAGATCATGAACTGATGGTGATACCAGATCAGCAGAATCTAGGATAGGAGAGGATGGTGAAAACATAGGAAAAGCAGGAGAAGGATTTGCAAAAGGAAATAAATGTTCATGAAACACAATATCTCGAGAAACATAAAATTTCTGAGTTTGTATATCCATAACTCTATAACCCTTTTGAACATTGGAGTATCCCAAGAAGACACAAGCCTTCGCCCGAGGAGAAAATTTATGTTCAAGGACCAATGAGGTAATGTAACATAGACACCCAAATACCCTGAGATGATCAAAAGAAGGTGGCTTACCAAGTAATGCTTCAAAAGGTGTTTTATTATGAAGAAGTGGAGTGGGAGTACGATTGATAAGGTATACAACTGTTAGGACACAGTCACCCCAAAATTTTAATGGAAGAAAGGATTGAAATCTCAAAGATCTTGCTATCTCCAAAATGTGTCTATGTTTTCTTTCGACGACACCATTTTGTTGAGGGGTGTATGGACAAGAACTTTGATGAATAATGCCAAGAGAAGACAGCAAAACAGTACATTCAGTCTTAAAGAAGTCCGAGGCATTATAGGTTCTAATGATTTTAATATGGGAGTGAAAATGTGTGTGAACCTTGACAGAAAAGTTCTTAAGGATTCGAAGTATGTCTAACTTAGAATGCATAAGGTAAGTCCAAGTTGCACGAGAGAAATCATCAACAATGGTTAAGAAATAACGCTCTCCATTATAAGTAGGAACTCGAAAAGGTCTCCATATATCCATATGTAGTAAAGCAAAAGAATGTAAATCACGAGACAAACTAGCTTTAGGAAACACTGATCTAGTTTGTTTTGATAAGGGACAAACAGTACAGTGATGTAAAGAGTCTTTAGAAGCAATAAAAGGCAACATACACATTCGAGAAAATGACATATGTCCTAAACGATGATGCCATATATCAGTGCTAATGGAATTACATGAAATGTTAACAAGGGGCAGTAAAGAAGATGTATTGCTAACTGTGAATCAAGATGATTTGGAGAGAAAACATTTGAGATAACACAGACCATGATACTCCTCACCAATCCCCATGATCTTCCCACTCTTGAGGTCCTGAAATAGACAAAAAAGTGGAAAAAAATATGACGACACAGTTGTGGGATTTGGATAATCTGGAAATAGACAGGAGATTGAATTGAAAATGAGGAATGTAAAGAACATTATGGAGAGTGAGATGATTAGAAAACTGGACTGATCCTACACTATTGATTGGAACATGATCACCATTGGGAAATCTAACAGAACTAGATGGTGTAGGCAATGTTCTGGCACTATGAAACAATGAAAAATCACCAGTCATATGCTCATTTGCCCCTGTATCAATTATCCAATTGGCACTGCCATGACCAGAAATACTACCTGCCATGTTAGCAATGGGAGCTTCTGGAGATTTGAGGGAATTTTGACCCAGTAACTTCAGTATTTCTGCATATTGAGCAGGAGTAAAAAGGAAGCCTCCACTTTAGAAGTTGATCTGAAGTGTCTTCAACTACATTCACATCAGCTGGACCTTTTCTTTCCTTATTATAGCCCCTGTACGGTTTCCTTGTAGTATTCTTAAAATACTGTGGTTTGTGAAGTCTATGGCCAGGAGGATAACCAATAAGCTTGTAGAAATATGCTTTAATGTGGTCAGGCCCATGGCAATAATCACAACGAAGTTCATCCTTATTAGAATCAATAGCCCAGTTTTGTGTAGAGTAGAAAACTGAGGGAGGAGCCTCCACAGCAGCCAAGGACCGATGTGATTCTTCTTGAGAAATCAAGGAAAAATCTTGACTAACAGTAGGCAAAGGCATCATCAGCAGAATTTGACTCCTCACATGCATAAAACTGTCATTAAGGCCCATCAGGAACTGCAGGAGTTTCAATTGTTGATTATGTTCAATATACTTACGGGCGGTAGCACATTCACATGAAGGCAATGTAACTAAAGACCCAAACTCATCCCAAAGTTGTTTAAGACGACAATAGTATGCGGAAATTGTGCTATTTCCTTGAGTCAAGCGTCCTATATCCCGATGAATCGCAAAAATCCGAGTTCCATTAATTTTATCAAATTGTTCCTTTAAATCAGACCATACAGTAGAAGCCTCGGTATAATACACGATTCCACCAAAAATTTCTTTAGAAACAGTATTCATGAGCCAAGACAACACAATGCGCATTACATCGCTCCCACTGTGCAAGGGAAAGAGTTCCCATGGCTGGACGCGGACATGTTCCATCGATGAATGGAATCTTATTTTTCGCTCGCAAATCATTTAACATAGCTCTACTCCAAACTCCGTAATTATCAACACCAATCAGCTGTTCATTGATAAGATTCAAACCTGGAGTGTCGGAAGGATGAATGAACAAAGGATCATTGGAATTGGAATAACCAGCCATGGCGATGTATGATCGAAAACAGTGATCGAGCGACGATTCCCAAAAAATGATCTCAAAACAATCGGCAGCTGAAGTGATCTTCAAGAAATCGATACAAAAAAATGAAGATCCAGCGGAGTGCAGCTCCGAAAAAAATGCCCAAAACCTAAGCTCTCTGATACCATGTTAAGATGAATTGAAGAACCAGAAAACTGTTATTGTATTCCACTAACTTATGTGTACAAGAGGAGTTGAATTTATACATTGGAAAGAAGGGAAAAACGTGAATTACAAGAAGTGCGACTTTGTACTGCCTATAGTCAACACTTAATTCCTATAGTCAACATACAGGAACATATAAACAATAAAAACAAAAATATATCAATCTTACAATAGTTTATTTATTTTAGATCTCCAATCATTATACTTGTTGCGGCCATAGGTATTACCCACATTTAATTAGGTAGTGTTTGAGAGAGCTTCTAGAAAGCACTTTTCAGCTTTTTCTTAATAAAATTTTGAAATTTGTTGACGAGAAGCTGATAAGTGCTTCCTAGAAGCTCTCCCAAACATTATCTTAATCTAATGTTTCCCGCGCGTGGAGCCGAATCAACTTTTACCTGCATATATTGACCCACATGTACAAAAGAAATTGACTCGGCATGAACTCTCTTAGGTAGTGTTTGTGAGTGCTTCTAGAAAGCACTTCTCAACTTTTCTTAACAAAATTTCAAGATTTTGTAAAAAAAATTTGAGAAATGCTTCCTAAAAGCTCTACAAAACAATACCTTAAATTAATAACAGGAATACAAGTGTCCACCTTCATTTTAGCGGAACTGTCGATGCTACCAATAGAGTAGTGTCATGTGATGCTACCCACAGGATAGTGCCCTGTGGATAGCGTGTCGAGTTTTGATTGGTCCAAATCAGTAGGACCCACTAATTATACCAATCATGAGGATACACGTTGCCCACAAGGCACTACATTGTGAGCAGCATGTACAAAACTCATTCTAGCATGGAATAAGTCCATCATGGTTTCAGTCACGTGTTGAATCAACTTCCAAATTTATAATTCGAACTTGATTTGTAAAAAAAGAATTCATTTTGTTTTTCTGAAGACTCTCAACCACCAACGGCCCACCCTAACAGTCGATAACAAATAATAAATATTAAAAAATTTAACAATGTTACTCCACATTTTATGATCAATCATTGGGATGCTACATTTTTAAGAGGTCAAGCTGCTCTATCTATAAATTTGGACGACCAATAGAATACCTTCTTCTCACCTCTCCTCTCCTCTCCTCTCAGAAACAAGCAACTCTTCCAAGTAAAGTAGTTCCAATCTTGTGCTCTCTATATTTCTTGATGGGTTCCCAAGGTGAAGCACTACAGAAGCCTCATGCGGTTTGCATACCATATCCAGCACAAGGCCATGTAAATCCAATGCTAAGACTAGCCAAACTCCTTTACTGCAAAGGCTTCCACATCACATTTGTCAACACAGAGTACAACCACCGGAGGCTCCTCCGGGCAAGAGGCCCGGATTCCTTAAACGGGCTCCCCGGATTCAGATTCGAGGCCATTCCCGACGGTCTTCCACCGTCGGATGCTGACACCACACAAGATGTTCCCGCTCTTTGCAAATCAACCGGAAATACTTGTATAGGTCCATTCAGAGACCTTCTTGCTCGCCTGAACAACAGCGAATCTTCCGGCGTTCCACCGGTGACGTGTATAGTATCCGACGGGGTGATGAGTTTTACCCTGGAAGCTGCTGAAGAACTTGGCATCCCCGATGTCTTTTTCTGGACCACAAGTGCCGGTGGGTTCTATGCTTACATTCAGTATGCTATGCTCAATGAGAAGGGATATTCACCACTTAAAGGTAACAGCTTTGAACTTGTTTAGATAAAACTTTGATTGATCCTATTAGTATTGAAGAATGTTAATATATATGAATGATTATTTTTGTTGGACAATGCAGACGAGAGCTACTTGACCAATGGGTATTTGGACACGGTTCTAGATGACATTCCAGGCATGGAAGGGATTCGTTTGAGGGATATTCCAAGTTTCATTAGAACCACAAGCTCAGATGATTTCATGGTCGAATATGTGATGCATGAAACAGAGAGAGCTAAGAGAGCCTCTGCTATTGTGCTCAACACGTTTGAGGACCTGGAAAGGGACGTTCTGAAACAACTGTCATTGATTTTACCTCCGGTTTATGCTATCGGGCCTTTACAGTTTCTAGAAGAACAATACAAGAACAAGGACTTAGAGCTTCTGGGATCAAATCTATGGAAAGAGGACCTGGAGTGTCTCGAATGGCTGGACTCGAAAGAGCCGAATTCTGTTGTTTATGTCAACTTCGGAAGCGTTACTGTGATGACTCCCGATCAACTTGTGGAGTTTGCTTGGGGGCTTGCTAATAGCAACCAAAAGTTTTTATGGATCTTAAGGCCTGATCTTGTTTCAGGGGAGAAGGCCATTCTCCCACCTGAGTTTCTTGAAGAGACAAAAGAAAGATCTCTGATGGCGAACTGGTGCCCTCAACAAAAAGTTCTGAATCACTCTTCAGTGGGAGGATTCTTGACTCACAGCGGATGGAACTCGACTCTGGAAAGCATATGCAGCGGGGTGCCCATGATCTGTTGGCCGTTTTTCGCGGAGCAACAGACAAATTGCTGGCTTTGCCGCACTCGTTGGGGCATAGGCATGGAGATTGACAATAATGTGAAGAGGGACGAAGTGAAGAGTCTTGTTGTAGAGTTGATGAGCGGAGATAAAGGGAAAGAGATGAAGAGAAGGGCTATGGAGTGGAAGAGATTGGCTCAAGAATCTGCTCAAAGTTCATCTCATCAGAATCTTGATAAAGTTATCGACCAAGTTCTTCTGGCTCACAAGCAATATTAGACAATATGTACTCTGTTTAAAATTGTACTGTTTTTCGGGTGAAAACTCGTTCCGATCTTGTGATTTTCTTGGAATTCTGTTCTCTCTAGAAGGTTATATTTGGTTGGGTCCATGGCATTTAATAATCCAACCAAATCATATGGTTTGGTTGTAATTGTAATTTATTTAATAAATATTTATCTACATCAATTATTCAATTCCCAGATCATATGTGAACGAATTGAGTTATTTCGCGATTTTTTCGAACTTGACTCGATAAATATTTTATTTATATTTAAATTTATCGAACTCGAGTCATAATTATTTTGTTCAATAAATTCATGAGCGCAAGCTTTAACATTTTATTAATATAATATAATATGATGTTATTAATATGTATAAATTTCAAACTTTTATGATGGTTCGAACCTTAATATTCGAGCTATAGTTCGAATAGTTTTCTAATAAATTCGAATATTTCGAATCGAGTTCGAGCAAAAATATTTCAATTTTTTTAGTTTCGAACAAAGTTAGGACTCGAATATAATTGATTTGAGCCGAACTCAAACCTTAAATTTTTAGTGTTTTTTTAGCTCAATTCGATTGGTGTGCACCTCTCGGTCAGACAAATTAAATCATTACACAAATTAAATAATAGATCCCAATACGATCTTTCATGTCTTTTTTATATTACGATCTTATCTCAATTTAATCAACTAAGTTAAATATTATTTTTATTTATCCAACACAATTCCACATGATCATGTTTTAATAATCATAAGATTATTTATATATCCATGTGTTCTTGTCAAATCAACTAAACGCAACTTATACTCGTATTTGTGTAAAAGAGAATACAGGTATCTTCAATATATAAGCCTACTACTATTCACGTTGTATGACCCTTGAAAATTTTCTGATGACTACTTAAGCATTGATATTGATCCTATTTCATTCCAAAATTAATGCAAATTTAGGAACGATTAGATGTTTTTATAAAAAATATGGATGCAATTACTTAAACATTATCTAGCATGAACATAATGCAACTTCATTCTCGATTATATTGTACGAGAATTTTTATGAAATAAAAACTTTGATGAGACAGATCCACATTTCAATTTTGTGAGATAGATATTTTGTTTAACTCGATCCATGAAAAAATATTATTTTTTATCACAAAATTATAATTTTTCATGGTAAACACAGACCAGATTAGAGGTGTCAAAACGAGCTTGCGGGGCGGGCCGGCTCACAACCCGTCATAACCCACCATTAGGCGGGACGAGGCGGGCCGGACCACCTTTTAGGCGGGTTGGGCAAACATCAACCCAACCCACCTATTTTAGGTGGCAGAGCGGGTCAATCCGGCAGCCTCATGTGTGAATTGGCGGGTTTTTGCGGGTCAACCCATAACCCACCACAACCCACCATTAGGCGGTGCGGGCCGGCCCACCTTTTATGCGTATTGAAAAATTGTCAATCCAATCCATCAATTTTGTATAACGGGACGGGCCAACCCAACGGGGCCATTTTAACATCTCTAAACCAGATCGACACGTCGCAAGAATATTTATACGTGATACCGTCCCCACGAGATTTACTATTTTATGAAAGGAGGACTTTTTCAAACTCTATATATGTTTGTAGATTTAGATATATAAAAAATACTTTTCTATAGCCTATAACTTCCGTTATATCTAATTGACAAAAGATTATTCTTGTAAAATTTATACTCATTAAAATTATAAATGATTTTCTATATAGTATATAGTTTATATTATATTATACCGTAAAACCATTTGTTAGAAGAAAAAAAAACACATGTAACTCGAACTTTTATGAAAAAGATAAGATAAATATAATATTCCCACTTGTATTGTTTTTTTTTATTATTATTTATTTATGGTTTTTTTTGTTCCTGGATATATGAGGTACAGTCTGTTGTCTGAAAGAGGATACTCTCTCGTCCAGTCAAGGCGTCAGCCCTTGTGTATATTTACATACAAATACACAATTATCATTCGATCGTATAATTACACTCTATTATTTTAAAAACTAAAATGATTAATTGTAGTGAGTGCGAGTGCGAGTGCGAGGGAGAGGGAACATATATACATGTGCTATTAGAGTCATCAAAATGGGTCGGGTTCGTCGGACCAGCCCGCCTTGTTATGAAAAATTGACGAGTTGGGTTGAAATTTCACTGTCCCGTTGTTTTTTAAAAAAAATAATTTTTTTGAATTATGGCTATAAAAATATTTATTTTTAAATAATGTGATTTTAAAATTTTAAAACTAATAATGTAATATTTTTAATATCTTACGTTATTATTTTTTATGATTAAATATCTATTTATATTATTCATATTATTTGAAAATGCGATTTTTTTTATTTAAAATATAATAGTTAACATCAAAATTTTATATGATTTGTTTGATTGTGACATTTATTATTTGTTATTTTTTTTAACATTGTTGATATATTTTTTTTCAATCTCAAATATTAATTTTATTTTTTGAACTTTTTATATATTTTTATTTTTTTTAAAATTTTGACGGGTTGGTCTGCCTAGACCACAATTCGCAGCGAAACGGGGCAGATTGGGATTTTTATAGCCCGTTTGGAGGTGGACCTAAACGTGTCAACCCAAACGGGCCGCGAGTCATAGCGAGACGGGACGGCCGACTCATCAGACAGCTCAATATATTGTGTAAGAAGGTCATGTAGATTCTCTTAATATGTTCAATTTTAAATATCATGTAAGGTCGTTAAACTTAAGATGACATCTTGATACGCTCATTTTTAAATTATAAAACAAACTCATAAAACTATTAAAATGTAAATAAAAAAACATAGATTATATTAAGAGTGAATTGTGAATAAATCCCTAAACCCAAACCTAAATTTTTTTTTATAAATCCCTACAATAAAAATTCTTTCTTAAAACTCCCTAGGACCACCAAACTTGGTCAAATCCAATGTTTAATTCTTGTACCCATTTTATGCATTTATGTACTTCATTTATGCTATTTTTGTGCTCAATTATGGTACTTGAATCATCCGCAAAAATAGTATCAGAGCTTTAGGTTAATTATTCAGACTTTATATTATTCGTTAATTCATACTTTTCTTTGTTGAGGAGAAGATTTTCTACAAAAGATGACTTCAAACGAAAGTTTGAATCAAGAGGATTTTATTCATATAAAATCCTATAAACAAGTTAATCTACTCATAATAGATTACTTACAACAGGTTGTGATTAATGCTCTTAATTTTGAAGGGAGTAAGAAAGATGATCTCTAACTCTAAATTTTTAGAGATTACCCCAGATTCCTCTAAACTCTCCGGAGATCTTAGAGAAATTCAAAAGACGGTACAATATTACAGCAATCAGCTATATGAAATACCTCGGCAAATTGAAGAAATCCTTAAGAAACAAGAAGAAATTCTTGGAACTCTAAGGGATCTTCAAAATAAAATCATAAATCTAGAACACACTTTTGGTTCTAGAAAAGGAAATACAAGAGGAAGGTTACCACTCTCGTTTGGTACTGAACCTTTGTTACATCAGAAAGGTAAAACCAAAATGGTTCAAAAACCTTTAACTGATGATGAAAGGATGATTAATCTTATAAAAGCAGTATCAGAGAAAAACACTATCTGATGACTACTTTAGAAAGATTAAATCTCGAGGATCTACAAGATCTTGCGGATTCTTTTGCGAATCTCAAAGTAGTGGATCTAAAAATGAATTCCCCTGAGGGTGAACAACCCATAGGAAATCCCCCAAGATATGTGGTTAAAACAGAAGAACCACATAGTGAGTTTCAGGTTGGAGAAAATTCACATCCAGCAAGAACCAGATCAAGAAGGAGTAAAATCTCACTCCATCAAACTCCTTACGGAAAAACTGTTTTAGATCCAATACATCCTTACGAGGTTATGTTAAACCTTGATGTTTTGGACTTCAAAAACAGAGAAGATCTTATAGATGATTGGACGTCAGCTATGAGAATTGCAGCAGGGACATTAGATCTCAATAAAGAAGGATTCATTAAACTTCAAGAAATGAGTCTAATGGGATCTGTCAAGATTGCATGGGAGATGACTATGCCAGATATGAAGGAATCAATCTTAGCAGGAGAATCCCTCAGCGAGATTGGAGAAAGAATGGCCACCCTATTTAAAGCACAATTCATAGGGGTAGACTATTTCAATAATCAAGATACAGAGAAAAAGAGAAGATATACTCAAGCTCTGTATAGCCTCGAGTTACATGATATCTGTTTAGTTGATGAATACATTATGTTATTCACCAAATACATATGGAATTCAGGAGTCGAGAAAAATGTAGCTATTCAGCTATTTTTCGCAAAAATGCCAAGTCCTTGGAGAGAAATGCTGATTAAAGAATACGTTCCAGGTCATCTTGATACATTGGCAAGACGCGCGTTCTTTTTGAAAGAAAAATTTGCAGAATGGTGTCATATGGCAGCATTACAGAAGAACTACAAGAAAATAAGGGGTATAGATAAACGTACACCTTTATGTTGTAGAGAAAATGATCTTCCAACGATCATTGGAAACAGATCACAGGGATTTAAAAGGAAGAAATTCAGAAATAATCCCTATAATAAAATAATGAGAAGTTATTGGAAACCAAGAACATTTTGGTCCAAACAAAAGGCCAGATCTTATAGATCAGGAAGAAAAAGTGGACCTACAAGAACATCTCCAGTAACAAGCTCATCACAAAGCAGGGGAAGAACACCATCAAGAAGACCTTTCAGAAGAACTCATACAAGAGCAAGTGAAAGTTTCAAGGATTGCAACTGCTGGACATGTGGAGCAAGAGGACATATATCTACAAATTGTCCAGAAAACGAGAAAAAATGAGTTAAACTCTTTGAAGCAACACCAGATATGGATGATGCGGTCTTCTTTCAAGTTCTAGTCCAAGTATATCAATTTGAGGATATCCCCTCAGATGAAAGTATATACGAAGAAGAGATATTGTTTAGTCAAGAAGATTTTGAGGATGAATCAGAATCAGAATCAGAATAAAGAAGAAGTGTTTCGGCAGGAAACACATGAAAGTTTGGCTAGATTCTTTAGCCAAACCACGATATCTCATAATATGGCCCAAAGGATTATGAGAAAAAATCCAACGTTACAAAATTACCAGGGATTTTCGGCAGGACAAGTAGAAAGAGTCTTAGGCAACCTAGCGCTTAGACAAAGAAGACATAATTTGATTTACAAAGTATCCAGAAGGGAAATGGCAATCCCCATGGAGTTAACAAGTAATCAAATAGAGATGCAGTTAATTCCTTTTGAAGAAATAAGAGAGGAATTGCAAAAGTTGAAAAGTGAGGTAGTAAGGACGATGTCTTGGATTCATATTGGAGCAATCCAAATAATGATTAAGGCAACTTTTAAAGAAGGAATAGATTCACCTATAGATATCGTAGTATGCGATAAAAGAATGGGGAATATTCAAGATGCTGTCCTGTGTACTATCTCAGGAAATCTTTGTGCAGGAAAAATTGTAAGAGTTATTTATCCAAGAATAGCCTACAATTTAGCTGACAGGGACTTTAGTCGAGCCTTGGCGTTGCATCAAAATTTCAAGGAAAAAAGACTAATGAAGGGAGGTAATAGGCCATATTCTATTACATATCAAATTTCATATGCTCTTTTTAATACTCACCATTCTGAATTATTTATTAAAAATGAGTTCATTGAAATTTCAGAGATCTTTGGCAAAGTTGCTCATGCGATATACCCAGAAAGAATCGAGTTTCCTTTAATTCAGGAAACAGACATTCAAATTCAAGACAGACCGGTTCTATACAGAGACCTTAAAATAGAACCTCGAAAGTTTTCTTTCCAAGGAAACCGAATGACAAGTAGGAGATGGGACAAATCTCTTATTCAAGAAATTTCACCAGAAGAAAAAGAGTTTTCTATAATAGGAAAACTTAGATCTCCAGAAGGATAGAAAGAACTAAAAATAGTATTCGAAATTACAAGTCATCGGAACCAGTTCCCTTGCAACTTGATTTACTATTTGGAATAACAGGAAAAAGGAACTTACCAAGGATTGATAAATATTGGAGAATTGGAAGTTCAAATCTGTGGAATTCCAGGAAAAGAAGTGGATCAGCTCATTCTTGGCCTAGAGTTTCTGGAGGACCATAAACCATGGAAACACCTTGAAAAAGGAATAGAGTTCATGGCAAAAGAAAAGACTTGGAGGATTCAATAAGAATTCTACGAAATGGAAAACCAAGAGAATTGGATAAGGGACAATCCCTTAATCAGATTCGAAAACTCTGTTTACAAACAGAGGAAGAAGCAATTGTTGAAATTAGTAAGTCATGAACATGATTTACTAGAACGCATTGAAGAGGTAGAAAAGGAGTAACCATACTCTACCTTCTGAAGCCTTAGGAAGACTAAAGGCGAATAGTCTTAATCGGATTACTGAGTTACAACACATGCTGTTAAAAATGGCAGGGTCATTTAGTAATCCCTTTAAAAATGACAACAAGTCCATTCTCCATATACATCCCGATAGGGATGTTGTATGAACAATATAAGGCTGAATACTTTGCAGCTTATATTGATTCGGAAGCAGGAATTTGTACAGCAAAAAGAGGAGTCTTTCCTGAAGAATGTGAAGAAGAATTACCAAAAATTGATGGACGAGATTTCTCTAGAAGAATTTTAATTCTTTGTAAAGGAATAAAACAAGCAGAGATCCTTATGGGAGGAGCAGGTCAGACACCTTGGTACAAGGTAAAGACACCACCAATCTATTTCCATGATACAGGAGCTGATATCCTGTTGGAAAATAACTTCTTACAAATGTTTAAGAAGTACACACAAGACAATGAGTCAAGAAGGCTTATGTTCACTACAATTTGTGATCATAAAATTATCGTTCAAAAACTCAAGGTTGCTTTTTATCGACAATTGCCGATAATATTTCGCAGCCAGCGTGGTGATAAATGACAACTTTTTCACCCAAAAATGAAAGATCCAAGAAGGTTTGGAGAAACCATGTTAAAAATAACAACAGAACAATAAATCCAAACAGAGGATATGGAGCTTCTCAAGGTAACTCTACATCACAGAGATATAGAGTTAAAAAATAAGGTATCCCTTGAAGATGTTAAAAAGAGGCTCAAAGAAAGTTATAACGAACATCCTTTGGCATGGTGGGATAGAAATCAACTCAAAGTCAGTCTTACTCTAAAGGAAGACAAAGAGTATGAATTCATCAGATATAAGCCTATTCCGATGAACTTAACAGATCAAAGGGATATGAGAATGATTATCAAGGAACATTTGGACCTTGGTCTAATCAAAAAAGGAGTTTCACCATATAGCAGCCCAGGATTTCTGGTCAGAAATCATGGTGAAATAAAAATAGGAAAACTCAAGTTAGTTATTAATTACCAAGGTATTAATAAAATCCTGGAGTTTGATGGGTACTTCATACCCAGTAGAGAACATCTAATTAGCTGTGTACGAAATGCTAGAGTGTTCTCAAAATTTGATTGTAAGTCTCGATTCTACCAGATAAGAATGGAAGAAGGCAGTAAGAAATTCACAGTCTTCTCTACTCCACAAGGACACTATATTTGGGAAGTTATGCCTATGGGATTGGCTAATGCACCCCAGATATTTCAAAGAAAGATGGATAACCTTTTTAAGGATTATTTCAACTTTATGTTTGTTTATATTGATGATATTCTTATAGCATCAAAAAACATCGACGAACACGTTAAACATTTAGAGATTTTCTCTAAAATTTTCAAACAAGAGGGATTGGTCTTATCTGAAAAGAAAGCAGTCATAGCAACAAGGAAAATTGAATTCCTTGGTATTGAGATTGATGAATCCGGAATAATTCTGCAACCCCATATTGTGGAAAAAGTAAAGAATTTTCCAGATAAACTCAAAGACGTAAAACAACTCCAGAGTTTTCTTTGAGTAGTTAATTTTGCAGGGATGTTCATTAACAACCTAGCAATGTACAGAAAGGTGTTCAGTCCTTTGTTAAAAAAGAATGCTAAGTTTATATGGACTGATGACCATACTAAAGGGGTAAACCAATTAAAGGAGATATGTAATAATCTCCCAAAAATGGCTATACCCGTAGATGAAGATGATCTGGTGTTATTCACGGATGCCAGTTGCTACAACTTAAATTGTAATTCACCCAAGTGTAGGTTGTCTGCAAGTAATATACTCGTGAGTACGAGATCGATCCACGGAGAGGATGTTGTAAGTTTAATTTTAGCAATAATATATTATAGATGAAAATATTATTATAAAACTTCAAATACACAAATTATAAAATTGTCAAGGTTTCAAAGGTTCATTGTTGGTTTAATTAAGATTGCTAAATAAAAATAAATAAAAGAAACTAAAATAAAATAAAAATAAACATAAAAGAACAATGAAATATTTAAACAAGTATATCATATAATATAGTTCCCACTATATTAATATCAGATTAACCGATATTTAATACATGGTACCCATAATATATATATAGATGAATAAATATAAACATAAAAAGAACAATTAAATATTTAAACAAGTATATCATATAATATAGTTCCCACTATATTAATATCCACCGATATTTAATACATGGTACCCATAATATATATATAAATGCATAAATATAAATTGACATAAAAGTAAATGTTAGATCAAATCACAATATTTTATTTAGAACAACCGGCAGAGCCACGCTATCGTCTAAATAAAATATATGACTTTATGTTAGATGCGATAAAGTAAATGTTAGTTGCGGAAAAGTAAAAGTTAGATGCGAGAAAGTAAATGTTAGTTGCGGAAAAGTAAATGTTAGTTGCGATAAAGTAAAAGTTAGATGCGATAAAGTAAATGTTAGTTCAAATCACAATATATTATTTAGAACAATCGACAGTGTCACGCTATCGTCTAAATAATATATATGACTTTATTATAAATAGATACATATATTTATAGTATATAATTATTGTAGTAATTATTGTATCATATTTGACAACAAATCAAGGTAACCACATTCAAGGTACCAAGCATTTGATGTAAATAGATAACAACAAATCATCCAAAATTATACCTACAAATAAAGATCAATTAGTAAAAATAAAAATAGAAAAGAAAAGAATATACAAAATATAGACAATCTTACTTGACCAACAATGAAACCTTTTCACCTTGACATAAAAAGATTTAGCTTTCCATGAACATGAAACTCAAGAATAAAGATAAAAGAAATTTCATACTTGAACTTGAGAAACTTGCACACTCAAACTTTTATTCTCACACACACAATATTTATTTTACAAATGAAGAATTCTCTACACTCTTGCACACTACAAAGCTTATACAACACATCTATTTATAGGCCAAATGAGAGGAAGAGTCCAAGGCTCATTAAATGTGAAATAGTAAAGTTGGTGGGTGCTTGTCTCCTTGAATGTCAATACCATGACCCAACTTTAATTGGCATGTTTGATGCCTTAGACCACCGATTCAGCCTTTATTTTCAACATAGAACACGTAGGATATTTTGTGTAGATGTGTTTGGACAACTCATTCACCCCTTTTGGATAAAATATGAAATACTTATGATATTTTTACTCCAAGCTGGTCATAGTAAAAGTAAATCTATCTCCATTTTGATGTTTTATTATTTTGATCATCTTAATGAAGTTTTTGGAATTTCTTGTCTTCTACAAAGTTGAAGATGCCTCTTTTGTGATTCTACAGGTTTTGAGATTACTCCATTATGACCACTGTAGCTTGAGTAATTTTATTTTTACCAAATCTGCGCAAACCGTAAAATACAACATTTTAGTAAAACATTTAAATATAAACACATAACACTAAAATAATACAACTTCATAATTTTAATTAAACTTAAATTTTAAAACACACTTTTTAACATATAAATAATTACAAATTTTAAGTTTCATCAAACCCCCAAACCGGCTAATTACTAGTCCCTTAGTAATAAAATATCATAAAATATCATAAAATATCATAAAATCACAAGTTAGATTTTTATTCCTTAATATATATATTCAAATTTGCAAACTTTAAAATTTTAAAAACACACTTGTGAGGAGATCATATGTTTATTTATAAATCTCATTATCAACCAATATATTAATATGTAATTGGATGGGCTATACATATATATTTCACACAATATCAAAATAGTAAATATATATAATTTTTTTTTTTTTACATAAATATTTTCTAAAAACTTTGAGAATAATATAATTAAAAGGATAATAGAAATCATTTTCATAACATGTATATCATCAGGAATATTAATGTAAAAGTCTCAACTCCATATTCTCTCGGGTTAAAGTATTTCATATATAGCTGTTTTTTACTCGTGGAGTTGGAAGAAAATTATACACTCTTTGAAAATGGCTAGTAAAGCAGACAATCAAATAACCTAATATTGAAAATAAGATAGGATGATTTACAAAGAATAAACCCATTTTTTTTTGTTTTTTTGTTTTTTTGTTTTTTTGTTTTTTTTTTTTTGCTTGGCTGCAAAATTGTTTTTACATAATCAAATACCTCCAATAAACTTTGAAAATGTAACATTTTTTTTTCAAAGTTTATTTATTTTTTTATTTTTTATGAGGTAAATCTATTACATTAATAATTATAGTAGAGATATTAATACTCTACATCTTTACAATCAAACTTCAAACAACTTTGCAGCCAATTTTCATTTTTTTTTTCTTTTTTTTTTTTCAAAATGGGTTTAATCTAGTAATCAACCATTTCTTAATAATCAATAAAAGCTTATAAGTTGTTTTCTCAATTCTTACCCCTCACTCACAAAATTTATGTGAGTAACTATTGCACTTTTACAAATTAATTCCCTCAATTATACATGTTATTATTTATTCAATCAATATCACTTTAATTATATACTCATAAAAGTTTTAAAAAATATGTATTTGAAAACACACAATTATATATTATTTATAACTTATATCCCATCAATTATATATTTTTTATTAAATTGATAAAAAGAATAATAAATAAACATCTATACAAAAAGACTTCATTTTCTTAGTAGTTTGCAATTTAAATATATACGGAATATTAAAATCTAATCTATTGTGATAAAATGATAAATAAAAACTAATGCGTGTCAGGAGTTTTTGACTCCTTACTCTGCCATTGAAAAAGAAAAATAAATATTATTATAGAAATATATATATATTTTTTTAAATTTTAAATTTTTTTTTATTTTTTTTTAGAGATAAACCCTCCCCCAAACCTGAATATGACATTGTTTTTAATTTTTTTTTTTTTTTTACAAGAAAAATAAAGAGTACATGATGAAAGAGATATCACCTGGAATTTATTGAAGATGAGGAACAAACACAAACCATTTCGTAACATGTTGAATCAATGATGACTTCAACGTCTTCTTATGAGTTGAGGGTTGGCTTCCCATCCAATTTTCTTATAAATTGGCAAATAGGGTCTTTTTTAGTCAGATTCCCAAGACCATTACCATGACGCTGCGCTTGGAATAGTTTCCATAAACGGAGAAGTTGACCTTGTACATATCCACTAGAATGCGTCTCAAGAGTCAATGAGATATCATCCAATGACTCTTTACTCAGCCCATTCTTAATGAAATCAATTTTATCTTCTCTATTTGTGGAAACACATCCCAAAGATCTGCATCGTTTGTTACAAGTCCATCTGGCACATTTATGACAAACATCTAACCCTTTTGCCCTCCTTTTCTTCACATAGGTGCTTTTTCCTAGTCCGGACATATTTCGAACATATAAGAATTTTGGAACTTCGCCACCTATTCGAACCTTGGCTTCAATTATAAGACGAATATCCTCCGGAATTCCTTTTTGCATAAGCATTCTCAATCTTTCACGTCTGCATTCATAAATCATTCTTCGAACTTTTTTAGAAACAGAAGAACAAATATATTTTCCATGTTCTTTGATAGCTTCTTCCATTTTGAAAATAAAGAAATATATTTTTTTTTTTGATCAGTTATTGTGGGAAACCAATTTAACCGACTGTAAGAGCCACGGAGTACCGTTATCCGCCACTTAACCGGGAAGTGTCCTAATTTCTGCAAAAATAAAATAAAAATATAAGTAACAATTAAGTTGGATCATATAAAGGCATAAACTCTTCATTAAGAACTTCATTTTCTATAAACGGTTTAAGTCTTTGCCCATTAACTTTAAATACATTATTATTTTTAGGATTTTCAACATCAACAGCACCATTAGGATAGACAAATTTAACAATAAATGGTCCAGACCATCGCGATCTAAGTTTTCCTGAAAACAAATGCAAGCGAGAATTATAAAGTAAAACTTTTTGTCCGATTTCAAAAGATTTTCTCATAATATTTTTATCATGAAATGCTTTTGTTTTATCTTTATAAATCTTTGCATTTTCATATGCATCATTTCTTAATTCTTCTAGTTCATTTAATTGCAATTTTCTTGATTTAGATGCATCATCTAAATTAGTATTAAACGCTTTAATTGCCCAATAAGCTTTATGTTCAATTTCAACAGGTAAATGACAATGCTTTCCAAAAACTAATCTGTATGGTGACATCCCCATTGATGTTTTAAATGCAGTTCTATATGCCCATAATGCATCACTTAATCTTAAAGACCAATCTTTTCGATTTGGATTGACTGTTTTTTCCAAAATTTGTTTTATTTCTTTATTTGCAAGTTCAACCTGACCATTCGTTTGAGGGTGATATGGAGTAGAGACTTTATGTGTAATACCATATTTTCTTAACAACGAAGAAAATGATTTATTTATAAAATGACTTCCCCCATCACTTATTATAGCTCTAGGTATTCCAAATCGACTAAAAATATTTTCTTTCAAAAATTTTATCACAACTTTATGATCATTAGTTCTACATGCAATTGCTTCAATCCATTTTGAAACATAATCGACAGCTACTAAAATATAAGTGAATCCAAAAGATAATGGAAATGGACCCATAAAATCTATTCCCCAACTGTCAAATATTTCAATAATCATGATTGGATTTAAAGGCATCATGTTTCGTTTTGAAATTGAACCCATTTTCTGACAATTTTCACAAGATTTGCAAAATGAATGTGTATCTTTGAATAAAGAAGGCCAATAAAATCCACATTGAAAGATTTTTGCAGCTGTTTTCTTTGACGAAAAATGACCTCCACATGCCTCAGAATGACAAAATTTAATGACACTACTTACCTCATTGTCGGGTATGCATCGTCGAAAAATTTGATCAGGACAATACTTAAACAAATAAGGATCATCCCAATAAAATTTTTTGACCTCTTTCAAAAATTTATTTTTATCTTGTGAACTCCAATGAGAAGGCATTTTATTTGTCACAAGAAAATTTACAATATTAGCAAACCAAGGCATAGTAGTAGCATAAAATAGTTGATCATCCGGAAAATTTTCATTTATTGGTATTTCATTTTGAGATGATTCAGAAATTATTCTTGATAAATGATCGGCTACTACATTTTCTTTTCCTTTTTTATCTTTTATTACAAGATCAAATTCTTGTAACAACAAAATCCATCTTATTAATCTCGGCTTAGCATCTTGTTTATTTGATAAATATTTTATGGCAGAATGATCAGTGTAAACAATAGTAGTAGAACCAATTAAATAGGATCGAAATTTATCTAATGCAAACACTACTGAAAGTAATTCTTTTTCAGTTGTTGAATAATTGATTTGAGCACTATTTAAGGTTCTACTTGCATAATAGATCACATAAGGTTTACCTTCTTTTCTTTGTCCTAACACGGCTCCTACAGCATAATCACTTGCATCACACATTAATTCAAATGGTAAAGACCAATCAGGAGGTTGTAAAATAGGTGATGTAGTTAAAAGATTAATTATTTTTTTAAAAGCAGTTTCACATTCTTGAGTCCATTCAAATTGTGCATCTTTTGTTAAAAGATTTGAAATTGGTTTCGATATTATGCTAAAATTTTTTATAAATCTTCTATAAAATCCCGCATGACCCAAAAATGATCGAATTTCTTTGATCGTGTTTGGTGATGGTAAATTAGCAATAACATCAACCTTAGCTTTATCAACTTCAATTTCTTTTTCAGATATGACATGCCCTAACACAATTCCGGATTTAACCATGTAGTGACATTTTTCCCAATTTAAAACAAGATTTTTTTCTTCACATCTTTTTAAAACTTCTTCCAAATTTTTAAGACAGTTTTCAAATGAGTTTCCAAAAACAGTTATATCATCCATAAAAACTTCCACAAATTCTTCAATCATGTCACTAAAAATACTTAGCATGCATCTTTGAAAAGTAGCCGGGGCATTACATAAACCAAATGGCATTCTTTTAAAAGCAAAAGTTCCGAACGGACAAGTGAAAGTAGTTTTTTCTTGATCTTCTAATGATATTGGTATTTGATAATACCCCGAATACCCATCAAGAAAACAATAATAAGGATTACCTGCCACTTTCTCTAAAATTTGATCTAAAAATGGTAACGAAAAGTGATCTTTTCTAGTTGCATCATTTAATTTTCTATAATCAATGCACATACGCCAACTAGATGGAATCCTAGCTTGTAATAATTCTCCCTTTTCATTTTTTATAACAGTGATGCCTGATTTTTTTGGTACTACTTGTGTTGGACTTACCCATTTACTATCCGAGATTGGATAAATAATTCCGGCATCTAATAGTTTTAAAACTTCATTTTTAACAACTTCTTTCATGTGTGGATTTAATCTTCTTTGTGGTTGTTGATATGTTTTAGCATTTTCTTCCAAGTGAATTCTATGTGTGCAGATTAAAGGATTTATACCTTTTATATCTTGCAAAGTCCATCCAATTGCATTTTTGTGTTTTTTAAGTAGTGTTATTACATCTTCTTCTTGTTTTGGTAAGAGGGTAGAAGATATTACAATAGGATATGTTTGATTTTCACCAAGAAAAGCATATTTTAGTTCTATAGGCAAGGGTTTTAATTCAAGTTTTGGATGATCATTTTCTTTTACTTCTTCAAGTTCATTAATTTCTTCAAATAACTTTGATTTAAAAACATTTTTTGAATCAAAACTTTCCACTAAACAAACTTCAGATTGTTGATTTAAGTTTTCTTGGTGTATATTTTCTTCCACAATTGTTTCTATTGCATTATCATCTTCATCTTCATTAATACTTGGTTGTTTACATAAATTGAACACATTAAGTTCTAAAGTCATATTTCCAAAAGACAATTTCATTATTCCATTTCGAAAATTAATTAAAGCATTTGAAGTTGCTAGAAATGGACGTCCCAATATTACTGGAATTTCGTTATGTACTTCTATTGGTTGTGTATCCAAGACAATAAAATCCACAGGATATATGAATTTATCGACTTGAACTAACACATCTTCTACGATACCTCTAGGTATTTTGATTGACCTATCGGCTAGTAAAAGAGTAACAGATGTAGGTTTTAAATCTCCCAACTTAAGCTTTTCATAAACTGAATAAGGAATTAAATTCACACTTGCTCCCAAATCTAACAAAGCTTTTTTAATTTTATTTTTTCCAATAATACATGAAATTGTTGGACAACCGGGATCTTTATATTTCAAGGTAGAATTATTTTGAATAATAGAGCTTACTTGCTCCGTTAAGAATGCTTTCTTCTTTACATGCAATTGTCTTTTCACAGTACATAAATCTTTTAAAAACTTTGCATAAGAAGGCACTTGTTTAATAGCATCTAATAATGGAATATTTATTTTTACTTGTTTAAAAACTTCATAAATATCAGAATCATTTTTTTGTTTTTTATTATTTACTAATGCATGAGGAAAAGGAACATGTTTATTTATTTTATCATCAATTTTCTTATTTTTAGGACTCAAAGCATCATCTTTCTCAAAAGTATCAGGATTTGAATCCTTACTCTTTGAGTTTAATTGATCTTTGTTTTCATCACTATATGGATCATTAACTATTTTACCACTTCTAAGAGTAATAACAGATTTTACTTGATCAAATTTTTCTTGATTTTGATTTTTAGGATTAGGTTGTGGTTGAGATGGAAATTTTCCTTTTTCATGAATATTAAGTGCAGATGCAAATTTTGCAAGAGTTTCTTTCAAATCATTCATAGATTGAATGTTTTGAATATTGATAGACTCTTGCTTTTGAATGTATGCATGAATTTCATCTTCAAAATTTTTTCTTGGAGGTGGGATATAAGGAGCATAACCTTGATGACTTTGGTTATTTTGAAAAGGTTGTTGTGAAGGTTGTGCATTATTATCGTTCCTCCAACTAAAATTGGGATGATTTCTCCAACCAGGATTGTATGTTTGTGAAAAAGGATCTAATGTTGGTTTTTTAAAATTGTTAACATAATTGGCTTGTTCATGGAGACATTCTTTAAATGAAGGCAAAGTAGGACAATTTTTTGTAAGATGATCATGTGTGTCACATATATGACAAACAATTTCTTGAACACTTTTTAATTGATCACTCTTTTTCATTTCTAATGACTCGATTTTTCTTGCTAAAGATGCAAGTTTAGCTTGAATATCTACATCATCTTTAAGATGATAAATACCACCCCCATTTGTTGAATTATTGGTTTTACTTGGTGGTTCAATTGAGCCTATATTATCCCAATTTTGAGCATTTTCTGCTAATGACTCCAAATATTCCATAGCTTCATTTGGGTTTTTATCTTCAAAAGTTCCATTACACATGAATTCTATCATTTGCCTATCTTTAGGTATTAAACCTTCATAAAAGTGAGAAATTATTCTCCATATTTCAAAACCATGATGTGGGCATGTATTAAGTAACTCTTTATATCTATCCCAACATTGATAAAATGTTTCCCCTTGTTTTTGAGAAAAAGTTGTAATTTGTCTTTTAAAAGAGTTTGTTCTATGGGAAGGAAAAAACTTTTTTAGAAATTGTTGTTACATTTCTTCCCATGATCTTATTGAACTTGATCTCAAATTTTGCAACCATGTTTTAGCTTTATCTTTTAAGGAAAAAGGGAAAAGCTTTAATCGAACAGTATCCATGCTACAATTTTGATCATTATAAGTGTTGCAAACCTTCTCAAATTCTCTTAAATGCAAATATGGATTTTCAGAATCTAAGCCATGAAAATTTGGTAAAAGTTGAATGACTTGTGGCTTAAAATTGAAATTAGATGCATCAGGAGGAAAAACTAAACAAGATGGTGTACTAGTTCTTATTGGATTCATATGGTGCCTAAGTGTTCTTGGTTGTTGATGTTCTTGATGATGATTATTATTATTATTATCATCTTGATTATTAGAATTATCGTCCATGTTTAAAATATTTTCAGTTACTCGAACAAGTCTACCACTTTGTTTACGACTCCAAACAATCATACAATTAAAAACAACATACTATTTACATAATAACAAAATTAAACTTAATTTATACCTCCCCGGCAACGGCGCCAAAAACTTGCTACAACTTAAATTGTAATTCACCCAAGTGTAGGTTGTCTGCAAGTAATATACTCGTGAGTACGAGATCGATCCACGGAGAGGATGTTGTAAGTTTAATTTTAGCAATAATATATTATAGATGAAAATATTATTATAAAACTTCAAATACACAAATTATAAAATTGTCAAGGTTTCAAAGGTTCATTGTTGGTTTAATTAAGATTGCTAAATAAAAATAAATAAAAGAAACTAAAATAAAAATAAACATAAAAGAACAATGAAATATTTAAACAAGTATATCATATAATATAGTTCCCACTATATTAATATCAGATTAACCGATATTTAATACATGGTACCCATAATATATATAGATGAATAAATATAAACATAAAAAGAACAATTAAATATTTAAACAAGTATATCATATAATATAGTTCCCACTATATTAATATCCACCGATATTTAATACATGGTACCCATAATATATATAAATGCATAAATATAAATTGACATAAAAGTAAATGTTAGATCAAATCACAATATTTTATTTAGAACAACCGGCAGAGCCACGCTATCGTCTAAATAAAATATATGACTTTATGTTAGATGCGATAAAGTAAATGTTAGTTGCGGAAAAGTAAAAGTTAGATGCGAGAAAATAAATGTTAGTTGCGGAAAAGTAAATGTTAGTTGCGATAAAGTAAAAGTTAGATGCGATAAAGTAAATGTTAGTTCAAATCACAATATATTATTTAGAACAACCGACAGTGTCACGCTATCGTCTAAATAATATATATGACTTTATTATAAATAGATACATATATTTATAGTATATAATTATTGTAGTAATTATTGTATCATATTTGACAACAAATCAAGGTAACCACATTCAAGGTACCAAGCATTTGATGTAAATAGATAACAACAAATCATCCAAAATTATACCTACAAATAAAGATCAATTAGTAAAAATAAAAATAGAAAAGAAAAGAATATACAAAATATAGACAATCTTACTTGACCAACAATGAAACCTTTTCACCTTGACATAAAAAGATTTAGCTTTCCATGAACATGAAACTCAAGAATAAAGATAAAAGAAATTTCATACTTGAACTTGAGAAACTTGCACACTCAAACTTTTATTCTCACACACACAATATTTATTTTACAAATGAAGAATTCTCTACACTCTTGCACACTACAAAGCTTATACAACACATCTATTTATAGGCCAAATGAGAGGAAGAGTCCAAGGCTCATTAAATGTGAAATAGTAAAGTTGGTGGGTGCTTGTCTCCTTGAATGTCAATACCATGACCCAACTTTAATTGGCATGTTTGATGCCTTAGACCACCGATTCAGCCTTTATTTTCAACATAGAACACGTAGGATATTTTGTGTAGATGTGTTTGGACAACTCATTCACCCCTTTTGGATAAAATATGAAATACTTATGATATTTTTACTCCAAGCTGGTCATAGTAAAAGTAAATCTATCTCCATTTTGATGTTTTATTATTTTGATCATCTTAATGAAGTTTTTGGAATTTCTTGTCTTCTACAAAGTTGAAGATGCCTCTTTTGTGATTCTACAGGTTTTGAGATTACTCCATTATGACCACTGTAGCTTGAGTAATTTTATTTTTACCAAACCTGCGCAAACCGTAAAATACAACATTTTAGTAAAACATTTAAATATAAACACATAACACTAAAATAATACAACTTCATAATTTTAATTAAACTTAAATTTTAAAACACACTTTTTAACATATAAATAATTACAAATTTTAAGTTTCATCACCAGTGACGAATGGTGGGCAGCAGTCCTTACCAAGATCACCCCAGATGGAGAAATACCATGCAGATACTGTAGCGATCTTTTTTCAGAATCAGAGACCATCAGATGGCATATCAACGAGAAGCAATTTTATGCAGTTAAAAGGGCTTTCGAAAAATAGCCATTATTTTTACTTGCTAAAAAATTCACACTCAAGATTGATAACACCCAGCTTTCCTAAGAAATAAGATTTAATCTAAACCTGAGAAAGCTAGGTTATTAAGATGGCAAGCATTATGTCAAAATTATATTTTTGATATTGTTATTATTAAATCTTATGAAAATATTCTTGCAGATTTCTTAACAAGAGATGGAAGGCAGTGACGTGGATTCCATCATGAAAATGCAGAGGCATCTCAGGGAACACCTTGGGTTGCTTCAAACCGAGTTCAACCAGTTAGCCATTAATGCTGAAATGGCCGGCAGGTTACAACAAGCTGATCAGATCAAAGTATCTAATCGAATTACAGGATGTATGCAGGCTCAAACACAACTTTGGGCTGCTATTCAAGGGCCAATTGTGAAGACTATAGAGAAACCATTGGTTTCTCATAAAAAAGATATGCTAAAACCACTGATTTTATAAAAACAAGAAATACAACCACCAGTTGTGAAACAAGATGTTGAGGGATCTAAAACTCAAGAAACAAGTGTGAATCTATCATCAGCCTTTGATGATTTGGATGAAAGAACAATTGATGAGGATAACTCATCAAGTCAACCCTCCGTCTCTGGGGTAAAAGAGGAAGAGATCAATCTTAGGCCCAACACAGACAAGGGCAAATTTAAGATCGATACTAATCCAACTATTATTTCTTCATTTCAGGTTTATCAACAGAGGTGGGAGAAATTAAGTACAAGAAGTGAAATTAACCCTAACACTTGCAGGGTTGATGTAGCAGGGATATATCCAAGGGTTTGGCTAAAAAACAATGTCAATCCTAAGGATGTAAAGCTCTGGTATGAATTTGGGGCTTTGGCCTCAGTTTATACAACGTCACCAAGCTTTTCGGAGATATCACAGTTACCAAAATGGATTCAGGAAGCAGTCCAAGAAACATGGGCAAATAACGACCATTTGTTCAGAGGAGATGTGCTTGAATTATATTTTTTTAGTGCAGCTCCAGAACCAACCGGGAAAGGATCACACAAGCCCTTTCATTTCATCAAGCTGAGGAGACCTGACATGAATAATAAAAAATTCATCAAGGATCCCCTATCTGAAAAAATACCATTAGTGTCCACTTTTAGAGAAGATGAAATTTCAACTAGAAGGGCATGGGGTATTTGGGTTTGTCTCACCGAGATGGACAAGGTCAAGTTTTCGTTCAAATTTTATCAGAATTCGATGAACGGATCATTCCTATTAAACACAATGACAGGAAAAACTACGGCTTTTGCGGAAGAACTCTTCGAAAAGAAGATAAACTTTTTGTGGAACAACAAGCTGCCGGGGGAGTAAAGAGACTCGCCGAAAATTTTGTAACATGGCTCATATCGGAAGATGGTCAGAAAACATCTGCCCAGAGTGTCCAAACCAGAAGGAGCCAGAATTCGGAAAAAACTTCAGACCCCGAACGGGTCGAAAAAAATTTTCCGAGACAAGCAAAGGTGGACAGGGACCACCAAAGATGCATTTTTTCATAGGACCACTGCAAAAGAAGAAGATGCCCCGACAACAATAAAAAAAGCATGTGAGGAAGATAGAGCCAAAAGAAAAAGGACAGCATGTGACTCCTCCACCAAAAGATGCCATCAATAATGGTATAACAGGACAATGTGGATAACGGGTGACTCATTCACTAGCTAAAGATGCCATTAATAATGGCATAAAAGGACAAGACAAAATAGCTGTAAGATTCCCTGAAGTTTCTCGTTGAAACGAGTGGAACCTCAGCTATAAATACAAGCGTTTAAGGAAGCTGAAGAAATCGAGCATTCCCTTCAGTTTTCTTACAAATAAATTGTTGTAATATTTCTCTTTCTATTGTAATAAGTTTTCTGTTTATGTATTTCAAGAACAAAGCTACTATGAGTAGCTAAACAAGTTGTCTTCTCCTCTTCAAATGAGTTGATTTATGTAATAATATTATGTCTGAATAATTTTTCTAAAGTCTCTTGTTCTTTCATGCTCATATTTTATAATTAAATTCATATACCATATGCCTTAAGGTAAAAAACGAATTAAGGCTGTGTTGGGTGTCGTTGAAGGAGTTTGTGCAGAAACCATCTGTTGTGACTGCGTGGTTGGAGTGTGAGGAGCACTTCGTAAAACTCGGCAGGTATGACCCGACGACACTATTGTCAAAGAGGTATTTGAATTTAATTCATCTTACGGAAGCATGTTGGACTCTAATCCAGAGTATATCGGCTGGAAACCTTGCGTAACCGATAGTTCTGCTTGGCCTGAACGGGTTCGATAGGTAAAACAATGCCACATACAAAGGATTAAATGCTAAACACTTTGTTAAGACAAATTTGAGGACCACTAGGGAGTTGAAACAAAGAAATTTGAGTATAAGGAGTTAAGAGAAAGAAATGTTTGAGTTTGGGGATTTTAAAATAATTTGTCCTTATATTAAAATCAAATACCTCTAAAAATAAATATTATATTATTAATTATATACACAAGTGATATTTGTATATTATATTATATTATACATATATTTATATTTTATTATATGTTGCCGCTAGGTACTATAAATGTCTCCATGTGCTTCGAATCATGAATGTATGATTTATTTATTTATTACTGGGGTCGGGGTTTTGAATCCAATTGCAGATGGCCTTTACAAAATATATATATATATATATATATATATATATATATATATATATAATAATAATAATAATAATAAATTTAACGAGCCCATGGAATGGAATTTTTTTTAAATAAGTAAATTTGTTTCCATTTAGCTTAATTTTATCTCAATCAAACAACATTACTATTATATATATATATATATATATATATATATATATAATAAATTTAACGAGCCCATGGAATGGATTTTTTTTTAAATAAGTAAATTTGTTTCCATTTAGCTTAATTTTATCTCAATCAAACAACATTACTATTATTATGTAATATGATCATGCAAATAGTCGATCGGTATGTTCAACTTTAAATTACAAAACAATTAATCCACTAAATTGCCAAAAAAATCATATTGAAATCAAATAATTTTAAAAAAATATTATATTATATTTACACAACATATTATATTACGTTATACATAGCGTGTGTACTTTGGCACTAGTATTGTAATATCCTAATATCTCCATGTGCAGTGAATGCATCAATCGACGAATATTTTAAGCTTAATTAATTTCTACTGGGGTCGGGGTTTTGAATCCAATTGCAGATGGGCCTGACAAAAAGTAATGCAAACGGGCCCATTGTTTAATAAACTTGGATTTTTTTTATAAAAAAAAAAAAAAAAAGAAGTAAAATTATTTCTATTTAATTTAATTAACTTATATGTCAATCAAATTAGTTAGCATGGAAATACATCCCAGATTTGCTTTCGCTTTGCTCTTTCACAAACCAACTGTCCAGTGTCCATCAAAACCAAACATAGGTCACTTAGATAAATGAATATATATATTTTTTGACGAATGATAAATGAATATTAATTTGTCTGGAGATGTGTTTAATCGAGAAAAATGTTCAAGAACCCTGAAATATAACCATTTTTTCAATTTTATATTTATTTTTAAATTTCTTAAAAAGGAAAAAAAAACAATTATTTTACTATTGCATCTAAACATCTTCTAATTTTAGGTTAAAATCAATTTAAGTTTTTTTTTTGGTTTATTGAATGAAGAAATTTTTAAAAATATAATTTGTAGTCTGTATATATATCCAGTACGTAATATCATCTAGCGAAAAATTGGGCTTATAAAGTGTTTTGCTGAGCCATAGTTTCTAGACACGTGGAAACCAACCCAAAATACGATTCAAACAAGTTTGCAAGTGCATTTCATTTTCATATGTACATAAATTTATGAAATAATATTGACTAATTAATTGGTTTCGATCGGTCATTATTTTCTTACACTAGTAGGAATTAACAATAAGCATCACTGTTTGTCTGAATTTTTTACGTTAAATATATTTCAGAACTTTTAAAAATTAATACTCATGATGAGCAAGAACTTATAAACCTTGAAGTTACAAATATTTGTAACGTATTATGGCATCCACAATCAATTTCTAAGCATGCAGCGGTTCAGATTCGATTTTTCATATAGGTTCTTCATCAAAAGTGGGAGGAAAATTAGAGGGGGCATGACCAGAACCAAAGGAGGCGACATGATCTTTGAGTGATCTTTTGTGCTTGAAGTCGGAACCGCAGAGGCAGAGCCAGCGTTTGCCGCAGTTCTTCTCGTGAGTTCTCCAGTCTCCTTTGACGGCCAGACGCTTGCCACATTTCCGGCATGAAAAACGCTTGGTCCCATGTTTTCTCTTGTGGTGTGTTTGTAAAGTCCTGAAATCCTTGAGGGGTTTGGCTCTGGGGTGGTTTATGTTGTTCTTGCATCCTTCTCTGTAGCAGTAGCATGGGATGCCTAACATGGCTCTTGGTTGGGTCCCTTTCAACGAGTTTGGGCCTCGCCGATATTCCGACCCATGTCCCCACATGTGCATCTGCATGCAGCACAGACATATATATATATATATATATATATATAAATCTTGACACAAAAGAGTACCGGATGCAATATTATAAGTTTGAGCTACATATATAATATATAACGTATTCATGCATGCATATTAATTGTGATGTGTATGAGCTAGGGTACTATATATATGATATATGTGCACCTGGAGATTGTTGTAGCGATTGAAGGTTTTTTTGCATATTTGGCAAGAAAAATGAGTGAAACCCACCGAGATTTGTTCAGGTGTAGGTATCCAGTATTGGCTAACTAGCTCTACAGAACTTATATCCTTAATATCATGACCAACATCAGCAACACTACTTGAGTCCAAGAATCCAGTACCGGCGCAGTTGGGAAGGCCTATTTGCAAGGCAAATGCAGCATCTTCTTTAGCACAACCATCGGAAGCGTTTTTCGGGTGCGATTTCTCTTGGGAAATCGATGGTTTGTTTGGGAAGAAGTTGAATTGTTCGATATCTTTGGAGGAAACTAGAGAACAAGATGGGCTAAATGAAATACCACCTGAACCCTCCATGCTTATGATCAGTGCATATGTTTGCTTTGTGTGTCAAGGTCTTCTTATATATATATATATATAACTAGTATTACTATATTAACCTTCATCGAAAAATAGTCACACCATCTAATTGCGTGTGATGTCCATAGTCTATATCAAATATATATAAACTCGAGCTCGAAAAATACAAAAAGAAAATGAATTTGAAACATCAAATTAAACTCTTGATCAACTCAAGCTAATTGTCATCCGATAGATCTAGGACTCGAGCTCGAGCTCGGTCGAGTTCATCGCGTCCAATCAACTCAGACTTGCAAGTTGCAACCCTGATTTGCAACAAGAAATCTAGGATTTGATTATTTAGTGAATTTTAGGTAGATTGATGAAAAGGATTTTATGTGAGACAACTGTCACATCCCATTATATATATGTATCTCGGGAAAGTGAGGCAAGAAAAGAAATTTAATGGGTGAATAGGTTGGTTGAGCGAAAGCAACCTCAGTTGAGGCGGTCACAGTTAATATGTGCTGTTGGTGTAGAATATCTGATTTTGGGTATGAAATAATGAGTGTGGCCCATGCATTCCATTTCTTGGACGAGGCACAAATCAGTGACTTTGAAATTTATGGGAGTGAATTAATATTGTCCAGTTCAAATTCTTGCCTCTTTTAGGACACAAGGGTATGCTGGACAGCCTCAGCTATGCCCCCAACTGGAAAAGTCGTGCATGGGCTCGCACCAGGTTCATTTCATTTATGTTTCTTCTCCTAGGTACGTTTTTCAATTTCAGTGCTGAATCATTGCTATTTTATTAACTAATATTAAACTGATGATAATTAAATTATTTACCTTTGTTATGTGCACAAGTACTGTTACCAACCAAAAGGAAAATATTTACAACTTACTTTGTAAAAACTAAGGATGGTTCTCCGTGATATGAATTTTAGATTCGAGTTACTAACATATGTGGATCATCGAAAAAAATATTGTAAAAAAAAAAAAAAAAAAAAGAATGAAGCTACGTGAAGAAATATTGCAGGGAAGCACGATACAGTCCCAAGATATCAAACACAGTCACACAGAGGCTCATTCTTTCCTTTCTACAATCTTTTTAACTTTCTCGATCTACCAGCTCAAAAATTTCAGTGAAGGTCCATGTAAAACTACAATGGATGGAGGAATTCTGAAGTAGAAACACAAGAATCACACGCTTTTGAATTGCGTTGAGAATCAGTTAAAGCGCCATCAACAAACCAACCTTACAAGCAGGTCTTCAGGCGCATGTATAATTTCGAATAAAATAAAAGCATCAGCTTCAGCTGCCGATATATAGAATTTGAAGCATACAAGTAGGCACAAACATGCATTTATTAAAAACAAAAAAGCTCCAAATCCCGTCACTGAATTCCAGCTATAGTGATGGCCAAACACATACTGTACAGAAAAACCGTAAAAATTGTACAACAGGACAGCAAGCGATTTATACAGATGAACCACTCCATTTGAATACAAAAAATGTGGACGCCGATGGATTGTTGATCGAAACAGACGTGCCATACAGGTGCTGGTTTCATCTTGCAGTTTCTACTCCATGTCCAGCTCACTAATATACTGCCTTCAGATTATCTGGTAGCAAGTGAAACAATGAAAATCAAGGAATTTGAACACCAGGAGCTGAAGGCAATTGCCATTAATGATAGAAGCGTAGTTTCATCTTTGCTCAAGAACAAATGGTTATTATCAATTATCATGACTTTTTTTTTTTTTTTTCCTGTTGACAGATTTAAATATAAAGAGAAGCCATCGAATCAATAAATAGCAACTACTTTTATGATAAAAGACTTCTAGATTTTAGCAAAAAAAAAAAACAATAAAAACCCGATCACTTGATCCTTTCAAAATGGAGCTCAATGCAAGCACAAAGAAATTGGGATTTTGATCATGAGTGTAACAATCTTGTCCCAAGCCAATTTACTGGCAGAGTATATATATAAGAATACACGACTCATCAAGCAACTCTGGTCGACTCTTTTCATGAAGTGAGCACGGACCTGAGTGACAACCGATGAGCACAGAGCAGTGGTAGTTATAATATGCACGATAACATTCCGCTTCAAAACTAAAGTTGCAGTAACAACACTTGAAACTCAAATGGTCTACTTACCCAGTTTGATAAAGCCTCCTCCGGCTTATTAGCTGGTGAGATTGTGGGTGCCTTTGCGAGTAAGACGAACCATTTCCAATACCACTGTCCTCAGCAGCAAATGGGTCCGAGTAAGTTGAACTTGAGGGAGACCAAACCGGTACTAGACCTCCATCTCTTTCTCTTCTACCGACACTGGATGATTCTGCAGTAGACTCTTCAGAATTCCTCCGACCTGCTCTGTTAAATTGTAGAAAACCAGTGTTGGGTCTAACTGTTTCTGTAGTAACCCGTCCAAATGCATCTCTTCTCGGTTCCTCTGCCATATCTACATTTGATGGCACCTCGGCTCTACTCTCATCTGCTGAAATTCGAATATCAATAGACGTCTCTTCGTCTTCCACCCTGACGAAAGAAGAAGTGATGCTTGGGACCATTTGATCCTCGTATTGTCGAATATTTGTATTTATATGGTTGTTTCGAATTGGTTCGTTATCCATTTCCATTTCTACTTCTGTTTCTTGAGGAAACGCTATAGGGGTTGATTCAGATGAGTCTCCGAGTCCCTCTTCCAATCCATTACCGGCTCTTGAAGCTGCTTCATTTCGCCACATCTGTGACACTGCTTCCTGTAACCTGGCTTTCGCATCATCAATTTCAACAATTGGTAAAGGATAATTGGAACCAAGCTCGATTCCAGCCGCTTGAAGAACAGATTCTGGTGCATTCCAAGGGTGGTGTATCCATTCGGTTGGCAATCTAGCAAGTTCAGGAAGCCATCGCCGAACATACTCACCGTTTGGGTCAAACTTGTAACCCTCAAACTGTGAAATGATAATATATGTAAGATTAAATACACCATTATTGAGAATTTGGAGAAAACGGTAGCATAAAACATGAAAAATCAAAGATAATACATAGTAAATCAACCAACACCTGTGGGTTGTCAATGCGATCAAGCTGACGACCATCTGGAAGAGTCCCTGATATATACTGCCAACCAAGGGCATCACTTTCAAGATCCGCATCCAAAAGGGTATCCCAGAAGTACTTCATTCCCCATCTCCACGGCAGCTGCAGGACCTTTACAAAGAAACTTGAAACCACCACTCGTATCCGATCATGCAGCCAGCCACTGGCCCACAGTTCTCTCATACCAGCATCCACCAAAGGATAACCGGTTCGGCCTTGTCTCCATGCCTTAAAGTAACCCTCATCCACTACCCAAGGGAAAAATTTAAGGTGCCCAAGTAACGGCCTTTCATGGCTGTACGGATGGTTGAAACTCATGTATCTCGAATATTCTCTGAGGCCAATACTCTTAAGAAATAAGTTGACACTATCTTCACCAGCCCTGTTCCCATCATTGGCCCATAGAACTTGCTTGCTGCGAACTAAATGGAAGACCTTCCGTACACTGACTTCGCCAAAATGTAAGTGAGGAGAGAGGAACGAGGTGGTAGCACTATCCGCTTTCCTTCGGTTCTTTGAGTACTCTATGAGTGGTCCGTTAATGAAAGAGGTGAGAGCCTTATCAGCGTTGCTCCAGCCAGGAGACCAAGCTCGAGCAAGAAGTGCATTACTTCCTTTCTCGGACTCATCTTCAAATACTAAAGGGTCCGAAGCACATTTTGCAATGTCAACTAGCAAAGAGCAAGCATAAATTTCAATGCAAATTCAAAGAGAGAGTTAACCAGAAACTGAGGGTCACATGATCAAGCACTACAACATATGAAAAAAGAAAGGAAAACAGAGATACATATCAAAACCGAAAGGTGAAAACCAGGATGACGTTCACCAAATACTCTTTCGCAGTAGCAAGTTTCACAAGAAACCTAATCCACCAAGTGTCAATGTTTTCGTATTCAACTACTGTTCTTATTCATATTGATAAGTTGTATGAGAAGATAGAGAAGAAGGTCAATGTCTTAAGAAGCCCGTATAAGTAAACAATCACTCACATGATAACTCATTGTTGCAGTAGAATTTTATGGCTGAATTGGGTTTAGAATCAGCCAGATATTAAATGAGTCGAAGATTTTTAACATTGCTACAGAATGAATTGCAAATTCAACCAGGAACACTAATATCTTTTTCCCTGATGAAGGGAACACTAATGTAAGAGCAAAACAAAAGACAGATAATTCAAATAGCTGCTTGAATATATCTCCTTTACGAAGGGTAGGGTCATGCTGATATAGTTACCATCATGACACAAGTATTAAGATATTGTGGTACTAGCACACATTTGTCTGGTTAATTTTAATCCTGCTTCCTCTTCCAAAACACATTTATTGGACAAAAATCAGTGAATCCTTGGTATAATTTCCAAATATCAGAACACAAAAATCAACTACGATATATTGAAATTGCCAGAAATTGATGAGCATGGGTGATAATATGCTAATATATACAGTAAATTCAGAAAGCATTATCAAAAACCAACATTATTAGCACTTGTAGTGAAAGAGGTTGGATGTCAGCTGTATTCAATTAACATTTGGCTCTTGAAACTAAATGATATCCTTTTCAACACTATTTACATTACTGTGTTACCAAACATAATGCCATTATAAGCAATATCACCGCAAAATTTTGATGAAGTGCACAAAAGGACTAGAAATTAGTAGAGTCAATAAGATTGAACACGGTGAGAATCATAATTGTCAAAACATGAGAAGCCCCTATTACCAGAAATGATTCTTTTGGGTGGGAGAAGTGGAGCATCGGGATCACGTGGCATGCTAAGGCATCTTTCCCAAAATCCTGCAAAAGTTGAGAATGGTAGGCCTTCCTGATCAAGTACCTCCCAAGGTTCGTACAGCAAGTCCGCGTTAAAGGAGCGAACAGCCACTCCTTGGGCCGTCAAAACTTCCTTTGCTCGGTGATCCCGAACCAACGATATAGGATCTAAAATGATAATAAACCACATAAATGCATAACTCCAGCGGTAGCAGAGCTAAAAATCTTATTGAGGGAGGGGGGGGAGGGGGGGGGGGGGGGGGGAAAAAAATGAAATATAAAAATTTGAGGGGGAAATATGGTCTCATGTAAAATGACTTCTTTTCTAACCAGCTATTGCCTTTGAAAGATAAAAGCTATAGCTTTAAGACAACAAGATAGTCCATTTCTACAGATGGAAAGAAGAAAAGAACACACTAAAACACTATCCCACTTCTCTCTCCAAAAAAGAAAACAGTTGGATTCAAATTGCATTATGCTTACTCGAGTATTGTCACTAATACAAAAGTCAACTTCTTTCCAAAAGAATGGGCTATTTTAAAATAAAATTGAATGTGATAAGTATTACTGCAGAGTCTAAAGAAATCATGGCATTTATGTTCATATTGCAGTATGATATGGGCCAAAAAGAGAAGAGCAACGAAGGTTAAAAGCCATTATAAAATTCTTTACCACTATTAAATTACTAAACAATATCAGTTTCAGTAACGATAAACATCAATAAAATATGCTAAAAGTAAAGTACAATGAACTGACAAAATCCCAAGTGCCGCCTTTAAAGTATAATATGAAAACTAACAGAAAATTAATATAAAACTCTACACAAGGAGAAGGAAACCTGACCATATAAATGGTTGAAAAGGATCTGAGTAGCTCCAGTGGATTTAACAATTTCGAGGAGAGAAGAAACACTATCTGTAGATCTCTTGGTGAGAAGACTAGTGCCTAGACGTTTCAAAGAAATATCGAGATGTGCTAAACTCTGCTTCAGCCACCATCTTGAAACCCTTCCAGGATAATAAGGCCCTTCCTCTTCAGGTGCCCATATAAATACAGCAATCACTGCTCCAGCCCTCACTCCAGCAGCTAATGCTGGATTATCTTCCACTCTTAGATCCCTCCTGAACCATACTATACTGCACCTACCTCCTGACATGCCCAATAAATTTTCAAGAAAACACACACAAACACACACACACACACAAAGAAATTACTTTTCTTCTATATACTTCATAATTCTTCTCTTCTTGCAGTTGGGATGCTAATCAATCTTGACACCTGTTGATTTTGCTATTCTTTTCGGCAATCGAGACTCAAGAGAATAGACCATGAACCCAAAGAACTGATCTTTAACTTTCTTTGTCACATAAATTGCATATGAGTGCGTGGAAGAATTTAATTCTCTGTGAATCTTGATGGCCTAAAGTGAATAATAGTATGGAAAAAAAAATGGGCACTCAGCAATAGCAAAAAGGAAAGAAACCTTTGAGAGAGAAACAGGGAGTGATGGTGATTGGTTAAGGTTGTGGGGTTGCAAGATAACTGCCGGCCAAATTGCAGCCACAACTTTTAAGTTTTTCGAGATTTTTATTTTCTTTGGATCTTGGTTTCTTATCCGATGCAAAAAACAAAAATACCATCAAGCCCATCTAGCGCCTTCGCCAATCGTTCCAAGATGACGGGCTGGAATTTTTGGTAAAGCTTAGCTCGCTTCACTGCACTTGGGATTCTACGCATTCAATTTGAGCATTTATAAATTACTAATTATAATTAGTTTTTAAATCTCGAGCACTTTTTATTTTATAGGTTTCTTAGGTTAGGAGTATGTAGGTTGAGTTGAAGAGTTGGAAACATGATAAGTTAATAGCCATGTGAGATTTTTTTACGATCTCGTGATTTAGGGTAGTATTGTATAAATGAATTTATTTCTTTATTTGTCCTTAATATATAGTTTGGTTTCTATATATATAGCAATAGTATCATTTTTCTGAGTTTTACTAATATACTTATATTCTTTAAGTCTTCGAAAATATACAACAGTTTTTTGAATGAACTAACTATAGATAATAAGAAGTTTGTATGTAAATTTTGTTTTCTCAAATGTTTTCTTAATATGTGTAAAGAAACAAACATGCCTACATATTGGGAACGAATAATTATATTTTATAAATTTTAGAACTTCTCAAAGAGTTTAAAAACTTATATTATAATTTCTTCCATTTTATTTAAATATCAAGCTCTCAAATAAAACTTAAAAATTCGAATAAGATAAGCAGTTGTAGAATATTGAAGAAACAATGAAGAGAAAATAGAAAAATATCAAATAATATGAAAACGTATAAAATTTCTAGCAAAATTTGATTTGAAAATATTTAAAACATAAGCATTGGGAATACTTTTAATAATATTTATATGGACTTAGAAATAAAGTTCCATAATCTCAAATTATTAATTAATTATCTCATAAATCTAAGAAGTTTATTTACATATATTATAATATTTTTTTCAAAAAAAAATTTATAAAGTGAGGGAAAATTGGGAATAAACACCTTGAGGACAAACTAGCTACTATTTGTAATAATTATCAACCCTGGTGAAGAAAAACTCGGTGTTTCTAGGACTGGAACACCTTTAGGACAAACTAGCTACTATTTGTAAATGGTTTAATAATAATAATAATAATAATAATAATAATAATAATAATAATAATAATAATAATAATAATAATAATAATAATAATAATAATAATAATAATAATAATAATAATAATAATAATAATAATAAAAATAATAATAAATTATTATTTTTTTTTATGATTTTATTGAAGATGTTCTTTATTTATGTATTTTTTTAAAATCGAAATCAAATGGATATTTTCATATAAACCGAATCAAAACACTATTGATTTCAATTTAAACGGCTGGTTAAACAACAATTTTTTCGCTTATATATTATCAATAAATTTTAAACCAGGTTTGACCCAATTACGAAATTTAACATATTTTCTTCAATTATATATGCTTATAATAAAATAAAAAATATCGAGTATATATAACATATGATTATAAGAGCATATCTGTTACATAAATTCATAAAAATACAGATACTACGTACGTGCAAGAAGAATCTTTAGTATAGAAACTGAATTATATATTTGAGATTAAAAAAATAATATTAAAAAGAGCATATTTTTTGCAATTTCGATTTATATATCTCTTCACAGTTCACACTCCCGGTTTTAGGAAACAATTTTTTTAGTTTTATTATTGGCATTAATGGAATTGCTAGATAAAAGTGATATTAAACGTGATCTTTTAGTCATGGGACATCTTAAGATTGAAATAAAACCATTATGTCCTTTTCAACATTTTGTCTTGAGGTCAAAGATAAACTTAAAAGGATATGCATGCCACGAGTCTTTTCTTGGATATGGTATCGAGACTTTATACCAATTAAAACCCCTTTAGCACATCTCAATTAGATTCAAATTCTTATGCATAGATTTCAAGTACAAATATATATATTTTTTGAACAATTTGATGGCGTATTTGCAAGTCAAGTTACGATGTTTTGAAACCTTGGAGGAGTAGAAGATTCACACTTAGATTTGTGTTCTGACAACTTTGGATTTACTGCCTTATTATAGAATAGAATATGTAAGAGTTCCAGACAGCTAATAATATTTGATAAGTTACCGCAGAAATCATTTACTATAATATTGGAACTTATAGCTTCAGTTTTATTTTATACATATATGTGTGTGTATTTCATCTATTCTTAGAAAAATACAGTAATGAATTATATAATAATAAAATAGATAATATATATATATATAAACGCATTAAATTCGGAGTTGGGTATTATTAAAAATGTGTAGCTGGACTAACATTTAATAGTGGCTCACCAATGACTGCACTTTCCCATGCTGGAGTGCGCAATGGATAGATATGTAAGATGACAAAGCCATTAATTTCCATGCATGTGGTAAATTGGCTTGGGACCTCCGCACGTGAACACATACGTACACCTTCAATCATCACAAAAAATAAAAAAATTTAATTGGTTACACTGAACTATCCAGGAATTAAATTAAATATTATAAAACTCAGGAAAATTTAATTTTAGGGTGAAAAGATCATTCTAATACATATTTTGAGGAACCACCCTATCCACATTAATAACGTATTATTTTTTTTCATAAAAAAATATTCAGATGTCTGAATTTTATTTTTTCAGGAAAAGTTGTCTACTCTAGCTAGCTTAACATTATCTCAATTCTCAATAATAATTATATCTAATATGAAACACAATAATAGTCATCAACTTCTTTATTGTAACATTAACCTTTTAAGTTCTAAAGTCTTATCCAGTAAAATTAACAAATTGCATCTTTATTAATGAATCCACACTGATTTGCAAATTATTGCGTTAATTTAAAGATTTATTCTATAGTCAATACATAAAAAAAAATAAAAAAAATAAAAAACGAAACAAATAGTACCGTGCGATATTTAAAGCCATTGTTAAGAGTCAGCTACTGAGTAGTACGTCTCTCTCATCGAGTTGCTGAATATAACTGCTTCCATCTCCTCTTCGTTCATCGATCAATGGGGAGCGACGCCGTTTTACGGACATCGATGGTTTGGTTGGCCGCGGCGGCGGCGATAACAGGACTTTACACACTGTCGTGGAAGAAAATGGGGATTACATACTTGTTCGGGATGCTTGCCATCTGCGGCGTCGTGTTGCCTGATTGGGATAATTTTGATCGCGGTGTCTCCCGGTGGTGCTCCGTCGTCACCGCTGATGGAACGGCCCGGCCAACACCAGTAGTAACCACCACAAGGTGATTGATTATTAATTACTCGATTTTTTAGGTTCTGATCAATAATTTACTTGATAAAAATTTGAAGTAGGTGGTGAATATTACAATCTCAACTAAGATTACATATTATGGCAGTGGAAAACTTACCAAAAATTCCATGAAACATTATGTTTGAAATTTATTTAAAAAATAAAAGAGTAGAAATCGATTTGATAAAGCTACGTCACATCTTTTTTATATATATTTTATGAATAAATTAAGACTTTGGATTTTATATATACACGTGAATAATTTTACTGATATTATGTTATTCTCGTTTGCGTTTTCTAATTAGTAACGTCGTTATATATTAACAAACACTGCACGAGATTATAGAGTCCTGTTAAATAAAAGTAACGTAACTATTTAATGACGAGCAAAAGTTAAGTCTCGTCTCTCTTTCACAATTTCTCCTCTAAAAATTCCAATGGAAAAATAGATAATAGACCAGACAGCTCAAATTTTCCACCTCTTTAATTTTACGTGCAGGTTTACGATGCACCCAATCAAACTCATACTTTACAGTGCAGTTTATGGTTTCGCGTTTTATAAGTGGTGGAGTTTCATAACTAGCTAGGGAACTTGGCGCTATTTTTTTATAGCAATTCTCATTCTGCATGAAGTTGAATGTAATTATACATTTCAATCCAGTTGGGGAACACATAATAATTCAATCGTAATGGCTCATCTTTCTTCATGGTTTAGCCATTTCACAGTCAGGGCTGATTTAATTTGTTTAGTTACGAGTTATTATGCCTTTACGGCTTAACCCATTGCCATTTTTCGGGGAAAGAAAAACATTTTTTTAAATAAAAATCAACAATAAAATGTAAATCCTTCTTTAACTTCTGGGGTAATTAATTAGCTAATCCGATTAATTAGTCCCGATGCCCCCACGGCCACTACCACGTATTTACCAGTTCTATGTTGAAGAATATTGTTGCACCACAACTAGTTTCTTATGCAATCATGATATCATCGTAGAAAATACCTGTGCAAGTTGCAAAGGGACTGAATTAAATTATGTTCACTCTTGTCCGCGGACAATGAAACAAAACAATATTTGCAATCTCTAAAAATAAGTTATTATTGATTTTACCTTCTCAGATTTGTTAAGTTATACACGCGCGTACACTCTAATTCCACTTTTAATCTTGTATATGATGATTGCCGAACAACATATATTTTCGGATCCTGTGGCTGTCTAGATGTCTACACTATAGGAAAATTGCTATCAGCACCATATGTTTGCTTAGGCAATGGTTTTGACTTTTGAATATAAGGCCTGAGGGAGTTCCTACTTCCTAACTTTCGGCTGTGACTGAAGAGGGCTTCTTCCCTTTGACAGTGCCTCGCCCCCTCAGCACTAAATTTAATTTATGAATTGAAATAATTCTAAAACACAAAAAGGAGCATGATAAAAAGGCAATGCTATCCTGCGGGGGTGATGTGTAATCTCATGATTGGTCAAAATTAGTGGGTCCCACGTGAGGCCCACTGATTTTAACCAATCAAGAGCCGCCACGTCACCCGTAGGGCACTACCCTGCGGGTAGCATCTACTCAACCGCTACATGGCATGTCACTCACCACTCACGTGCACCATGTGTGATTCCAGAGTTGACATGCCAAATTCATAGCCCAGTTGATTTGTAGGCTGGTCTAGCATTAAAAATAAGGCACATCATCATATCATCATATAATGAGGAATGATACATTTTCCCCCAATTTTCTGTTATCCCTGTTCAGCTGCTCTCCTCCATAACTTATGTTGTGTGTCTAACAACTCATCTTCCTTTCATTAAGGGATCATTTGCCTTCTTTAGGATGCCGCACAACTCTAAGAATTGACTAATGATCGGGGTATAAATTAGGTCAATCAAATTCATCGATCGAGCCAAACCACCATAAGTTCATTTCACAATGCCACCGGTTCGATAATCGATAACGCCTTTGTTAGGGATTTTGTAAATGAATTTGCGTTTGTTTCCAGTGGTTTTCACCTATCGTGCTCATAGTGCTCTTCCACGCTTTCATTTATATCACATTCCATAGGAGCAAATTTACAGTGTACTTCAGAAAAACCCATCACAGTGGCTTAAAAAAGCACACCCGTTAAGGACCCAATTCTCTCGTAGAATATGATCTAAGAACTTTAATCGCCACTTCATAAATCCTATCGAGTGATCCTAATGTAAAGTGCTTTTTGTCGATTGGTTTTCTGAAGCGGGAAGAAATGTTGAAGAGTCATAATTATCAATTATCATATTTATCTTAATATCTACGTGATGCAGAAAATAAGCATAACATTCAAAAAGATTGAGTGCCATTAGTGACAGTCGACAAAAGATCCATCTTAATTTTGAATTTAACCCAAACTTATGAGAGCACGTTCAATGGCTTCCTCGCCCATTTGATTTCTGGTCGTTAGATCCTCGCTCCATTGAACATGCCCTTGGTGTTAGCACCTGATCCTATAGAAGCAAAACACTAGTAGCTCCTAATTGCTCATAGGTGAAGGAACTACAAATCCCCAACTAATGCAACAGTAAGAGTCCATCTACACCACCAATTCCGCAAATTCATCATAGTAGATGTAAAAAATGGAAATGAAACAGAGTAAGGAACACTATGCATAAGCCCATTTCTTTCTGCATAAATCAATCAAACGGAACAAGCACTAAAAACGAGAGTAAAAAATCATGAAGAACTCAATGATTCAACTAAAGTTGTCACCAAAATAAAATCAACAGATCTACTATTCACATTGGTGATTTTTTTAAAACAAAGCCTTCATTAAAAAAAAAATTTCCTCCGCAAGCACTATCGAAGCACCTGCACCGAATCATTTTAGATTTACCAGTTATTTCTGAGCCTGAAAGGGGAAAAACTGCACAGTTCCATTCAACAGAGACATATGAACTAGTTTTAAGAGAGTCTAGTGCAGCAAATTCACAAGCTAACAATATAATTAGTAAATGATTAACCAAATCGAGAATACGTACCTTACAGTCAGATAAAACTGAAGGTCATCAGCAAAAGGAGTGTCCACAGAAAGATCAACAGCAACTCTGTTTCAATGCAAAGCTTCAATTTCTTGTTCTTTGATCTCTCCATCATCAACTCCATCTTCAGCTTCTCGACTGTCTCTTCATTCTGAAAATCCATGGTTACTAAAGCAATTTACAATCCGATTCGTTGTGAATCAAACTCCTAACGTTCAATTGCGAGACAGGGGTTGAACCTGGAGTTGGGGAGGATTCGTGGATGAATGATGGTGGTCGGTTTTCAGAGAAGAAAGGAGAATCGCAGCTTTAGCACACTGAATTGCAATGTGAGATTTGCGTTTCTGATCTTCCTTGGCGTCTCCCGTGTTCTTCATTGATACTCCTCTCCTGCGCAACCTCTCGTCATATACTCATGTTTTGGATTTTATATAAATATATATCATTCATGTATAGCTTTATGAGCTTGAATTTTCCCTCCAAACGGCCATTCAGAAAATTATTTTACAAGGTAATCTTCAATTCATTACTTCGTTTTGTTATAACATTAATTTCAACTAGTTGCACGCAATGCGTGTTAAATAAAATTTTTATAATAAAATTATATTTCAATCAAAATTTTTAATTAAAATGATTGTATTATATATTAAATAAAAAAATTGAGATAAAAGAAAAAAAATAGTTAAATTAAATCATAATGGTGGGAAAAAAATTAAAATAGCTGAGAGAACAATTTTTTTTTAATTTTTTAATTGTTAATTTATTGGCACATACCAAGATACCATAAAACTTTCTTACTTAATATATAGATATAGATATAACATAATTTTTACATCAAATACAAATTAATTTTCAACCCATCAATTTTAAACTCTACACGAATATTTTCAGAATATTGATCATTATTTTATTTAAAACAACTAATTTATTACACAACGTATTTGTAAACACAATGATTTATATTTATTTTTATTAATATTTTATTAACAAAGAATAATTAAGTGATGTATTATCTATAAACAATTATTTTTAGAAAAACTAAATAATCATATTATTGGAAATTAAAATCAAAATATCCTATAATTAATAATTACAACAAATAGATTATAATTTAAAGATGTAAAAAAAAAATTCAAAACGAAAACACTAAACAGATTCTAATAAAAAAAGTTGAGGAAAAAATTTTAATTTTTTACGATTTTGCTACAGTGTTGAGCACTACTCCAACATAGCACTGAAAATAGCGGTTGGTTCGAGAAGAAAATCAGACACTATCTTAGCTTCCAACGCTAAGACAATGTCTGATTGAAGATGCTCTAAACTGTATTTTTCGAGTTCTCATGAATTACTTTTCAATGAAGTTATGAGTTGAAGCAACGCTAAAATAGTATCTGATTGAAGATGCATGCTCTAAACTGCATTTTTCGAGACCTCATGAATTACTTTTCAATGAAGTTATGAGTTGACATGAGATAGACTTGCTCTTTTAAATAATACATATTTCAATGTGGAATATTTGGTGTGGTCCTTTTGTAAAATATTGATCCAATGACCATAAATTGATCACACATATTTTTTTCAAGTGATATAACATATTGGAATAGGTGAAAAACCAAATGTTTGCACATTCATAACCACTGGATCAATCTATTACGTCAACTGCAAATTACAATCAAAGTTATAATACATGTATCATGCATTATAACATATATACATTCTCTCTGTCTTAGTAATTATATACATCATGATTTTTTGCGATTATCTCAAATATAAAATTTTAGTACTAATTTTTTTTCACATGTATATAACTATTGGACAATTAAATATTTATTGATTTAATTTAATATGAATAAAATTTGGTTGTAAAAAGTTTCTAAAACAAGCTTCTTAATTATCTGGACGGATATAATAAATATTTCATAACTCACTTCAAAGCACAAGTCTAAGCACCCGACGTGCCAGGCCACTAGCCAAATTATTTACGCTTCCAATTATTTTTAAGTTTTTTTAAAAAATAAATGCTCCAAATTTGTCGCAGATCATTAGAGTAGCTAGCAATACCGATTAGTGTCCCACAACAATATTATTGTATTAGTTCCGCCAATTCTACAATATTCTAATATTAATATTATAATTATACTAGTTTTGTATGTCCACAATAATATATGCATGTTTCTATATTTGATTGATTCTATTTTTCGGTTCTACTAATATTTGATTGCATTTTTTTTGGTGGTACTGGTACTAATACATATGCATTAACGAAGTATTAAAAAAATTGCGACTATTTTTAAATAAAATAAATAAAGATAAAATAAAAATTTTGTTTGTAAATTTGTTTTTCAATGATTTTCTTGATATGTGTGAAAAACAAATAAACAAGTTTTGAATATTTTAGACAGTGGACGGATGAATAAATATATAAAACAACACACGTTGTGTCATTATTTAATAAAAATCTATGAAGAAAGAGATGATTCAGATACCATACCAATTTGAAAGGGAAGGAAATCATGTCCTGTTTCTTTTCTTCTTTTTTTTAATTAACTTGTTAATTTTTAATATTATAATATAAAGTTGGAACTATAAATAGAGTCCATCAGGCATTAAATTCAAGACCCTCTTCAACTGTTTACAAGCACTCCCATTTAATGATATAATAATGATGGAGTCTTCTCTCTCACCCAGAATTCGTCACGCTACTCCAAAAATTCAACACCCTCCATTTATTATTTATTAATTTTTAGTATAGTTTTATTAAATATCTTCCTATTACTCACTCATTTTTTAATGAAACATATATATACACCATATATCATTGTGAGGGTGATTGTTATGGATGAATATATATATATATATATATTATTAATATAAATACAAATATATTATATAATTATATATATATTTTTTATATTATATAATTATATATGGATGAATATATATATTATTAATATAAATACAAATATATTATATAATTAGTTTATAAAGAACTATATAATAGGAGATCGATCGAACACAATGACATCGGAGGATATATCTGTATAGCCGAAAATAAAAGCTAGTGTGTTGGGGTGTTGTTGTATACATATAAATAGGGATGGATGGGTGAGTTGAATCGACCTCAAGAAAGCAGCTTATTTATGAAACCAAAACCCCAACCACCCTAGAGCTAATTTATTATTGCTATATAGTGCCAAATTTAATGCAATCAAAATCAGGTGTGCTAACTGGTGTTTGGATAAGTACACACTCCATTTTTTATTCGCCAAATTAATTAAGGAACGTTGGTTTAATCAGCAATTAGCATTATATTGATGTGCTTTAGACTACAAGTTCACTTCCTTTCTAATTATAATTTATTAATTAAAATTCCAAAAGGGTTATATGCATGCATACATGCATGATTCGGGTTAGAACAAAACTAGCTTTCAATTTTGATGTTAACATAAAATCATGCTCCAAAAGTGAACATATATAGGTAAGAACCAAAAAAATGAGTAAACGAAATGAAATCCCAAAAAAAATTATATATCCCAATTAAATTAAAAACTACATAAAAAAAAAAAAACATATAGAGATGGCCCCTTTCACTTTCACATTAAAATATGTTGTCCTCTCAAATTAATCTCACTTTCACATTAAAAGCCATTGTCCTTGCAAATATTATAACTTTCAACTGCTTTCTATCCCTCCTCTTTATATATCATCGCCCAAAGATTTCCACCATTCTTGGGACGAAAAATTCATTGAAAATAAAAAGGAAAATGCTCTCTTTTCATACATCGAAACGAATTTTGTCCGCCGAGGAAACATTATCGAAGAAGAGAAAGAGGGATCACGAAGAGAAGACCATAGACAGAACCGAAACCATGAAATCTTTTCTCGAAGCCGCCGACCTACAAACCCACACTCCTTTGCCTTTGGAGTGGCAACGTTGTCTCGATGTCAAGGTTTATAAATTTTTATTACAAACTCTCGATCGTTTCTGATTTCATTTGTGAAAAAATAAATTAGTTTTGCAACTTTTCATTCATTAATGGTTAATAAGCTAAGTGTGACATCTTAATGCATGCAGTCGGGACAAGTATACTTCCTCAACACAAGGACTCAACAGAGGGCATTAACCGATCCAAGAACAAGCGCAGGGCCATCCCCTAATCCGACCCCGATGAGTTTAGATCTCGAGCTTAATCTACCGAGTTGCCAATATTCACCAAATAATTATGATCACTTCGAAAGCAACTCAAATAAGCACGATATTGGCCAGGCCAAATTACCAAGCCATGATAAGGCTATGATTTGCAGCACAAGAGACTCAAACATTCGGCGTTTGATTAATCGTTCGCCTTCGTGGTTGAGTTTCGAAGTTGACGAACAAGAAATGGTGACTGCGGTGTGCAACAAGTGTTACATGCTGGTGATGATGTGCAAGTCTTCACCTTCATGTCCAAATTGCAAGTATATGCACCCCATAGATCATACCCGTGAATCGAGCCGCAGCAGTAGTGGGTAGGATATTTATATAGTTGATCTTTAATATTAATTAAGAAACAATTGTTGTTTTGTTGCTTCCCGAATCCGATCATATATATATGTGGCAGAAAAAATATTTGTACATTATTCTCTTTATAAACTGGAATATTGAAGGTAAAATTAAAAAATAATAATAATAATAATAATTAAGGAATTGGGCTCTCATCATATAGATTGAAGCTAATTTGAAAAAAAAAAAAATTTATCCACTTTCAGTACTGTTCACTTTTATATATGGCTACCCCCTCGTGTATCCTAATTCCTAGATCATAAAATGGGTACAATAACACAATGAAATTTTAATGTATGACGAATAATTATTTTGAAAGCATTTATGTTATTTAATTTATATTATAAAAATCATCTAGATATCACCGAAATTAATAGATAAATAAAATTAATTCAGTTAAAATAGATATTTATGTGAAAAAATCTAGCTAATTTTCCGCCTTGAATATTAATAAATTAGTAGAAACATAAAAACGTTACATTACAATATGACAAACATAGATATGATTGAACTAAAAAATGTTAAAAATCATAATATGTATCTTGTGAGACAATCTCAGGAGTTTTATCCGTGAGACAGACTGACCAATCATGTTCATATTTATAATAAAAAACAAGATTTTTGAAATATAAAATAATACTTTTTCAAAAATGACCCAAGTAAAAAAATAGGTCTCACAAAATTAATCTTTGAGACACGTACATCACATAGGTTTTTGTAATCATTAAATGGAACATTAAAAGAAAGTTAAGCATAAAACAAAATAAATGGAACATTAAATGGAAGTTATGCATAAATAAATTTAAAATCTCACTATCTTCTTTAGAATCGAATAAAAAATTAAAGGAACAAGAGCTAATACACACACACGCACAGAGTCGTAGATTTCAAGCTCGTGGCAAGTGCTAGACTCCATAAAATTCCATTAGTCTGAGAGGGAAAAAGTGACCTACAATGGTGATAATAGAGTACTTAATTGTGACAATGCTACAAAATCGTACAGAGGCAAACAGACGATGTAAGGTTGAATTTCGTGTCCAACAACCTCATCGCAGATAAATGCACATCTCATCAATGTTTACAGCCTATAAGACAGCAATACGACCTAGGATCATGTGTGACCACAAAATTATGATGATGACCAGACTGACGCTAATAAAAATCAAAATTCAAACAAACCAGAAGACAGAACCTCAACAGTTTGGGTTTTGATATCGACGAATGATCCGTGCAATTGGGAGATTTAGGACCACCCAACACCATATTCTAATCAAGGGATAATTCTTCTCATAGTAAGCCGTTTCCATTTGTCGATACCAAGTCTGAGAGATCGGCCTCAAAGAACGCAGAGTGAAGGGCACGGACACATTGTTCTGATTCGCTATCGTTCACTATCAACGATATATTGACTTTTGAGGCACCTTGAGAGATCATTTGAACATTTACTCCATTAGTTCGAAGGACATGGAAAGCCTGCCACAACATGAAGTACAAACAACATGAGCGACTGGAGTCATACTTACCAAAGGATTGAAGAACTAAAACATGATGAAAACAGATGCAAAGAAGTTGAATCCCACGTTATTCTATGATTTGGACCTGGTTCCAGGTTCAATGATGATTCAGGGATCATTCTAAGAGTCAGCTCAACCATTCAAATTGAGATGATCCTGGGAATGAATTGACCTTCATTGAACCGGGAATTGGGATCATTGGCTAGGTCCCACATCCAATCCATTTCTTTAAATTCCTCACTCCCAATATAACCACTTACAATCCATTCTTAGAGCCAAGAAAAAAGACCAAGCAGTGCCCGTGTGTTTCTCAAGAAATGTACAATCATAACTTGGAGATATAGCCATGCCGAATCATGACATGAAGTGAAGTAGCAAAATAATTTTCAGATTCTACCTATTTCAATGAAATTAACTTAACAAGTGACGAACTCTTATCTATCAGCCAAAAATTAATTATTTTGCGTTATAAAAAAAGTTGATGTACTGTTTCTATAGAAGAACCGAAGGTAAAAATTCAAGACTTTCAAATGCATAAGCATGAGTAAAATCTTCAGTCCAAGTGCGCTAAAGAAAAAAGTACAAAGGAACACCGACATTGGATGTTGCTTGATCACCTAACATATGTTTTTTTTATTTAACATGGTAATATCTTTAGTTCCTCGTTTCATTTCATACCAATTTCTTCTGACTATGATAATTGAAAGACAATATCCTCTAACAGTGTTAACTAAAACATTAACCAAAGATAATATTTTTGCCCAAATCTGCATCAAATATAATAAGATATTGAAATCTGGAGAAGCAAGCTGCAGATAGACAGAACCTTTTCTAAAATCAGCGAGGATCTCTGAACATTTCCAATGAGAGAGATGATGGATCTGTGCTGAAGAAGATTCACAACTGCGATATTTTCTAGTTCTTCCACAACACGATCTAATTCCTACTTATGAAGAGAGAAGTGAGGTGAAAAACATAGAACAGAGAATAGAAGGCATGTCTAAATCATATCAAAACACAAGCACGTGGTCAGAGCCAGAAATTCATGTAAATCTGCAAAGGAGTGAAAGAAATAGATGGCTTAAAACAGGACTCATTTGCTGATCATGAATTCTCTTATACAGCCAATTTTGTAAATGCCAAACAACAAAACGAGGCCAGTATCATACGCTTGCCTGCTGGATCAGTTCTCTGCTCCAAAGCTTAGATGGGTCCAACGTCAGGGAAATACTGACCTCACTGGTGGCAACAACATCCACTGATATGCCTAAATCCTCAAAGATTGAGAAGACCTGAATAAAGGCATTGCAAAAAGAATTGCATTAGAATAAGACATCCATCAAGGTCAATAGTTAAGAGGGATGATGGATAATCTGCATGGCTTCACCTTAGCAAGAAATCCAACTTGACCAAGCATTCGAGTGCTCACTATATCCAACATTGTGACATTCCTTTTCAAGACGATGCTAGTTAGTACTGCCTGGAGATGCAAACAACCAAGTATAAGTATCCAACAGTTCTATTCTGTGATTCTAATCACATTAATGCACCTACCTCGCTCATGTCTCTCGCCCGAGTAATCAGTGTTCCTGGAGCTTTTGGATTGTAAGAGTTCTTCACTCGCACAGGAATGTCCCCTTCCCTAGCAGGTCTCATGGATTGTGGATGGAGGACCTTTCAATCAAAAAATATTTAACACGTGGATTTTGTAAGCTCTAGATACAAGTTTGGAAAAAAAGAGGAATTGCCTATTTGGCGACCACTGGTTGCCGTCAATATCTAAGTGCATCAGCCAACAGTAGGGAAAATCAACATTGTTATTCACAAAATACTGAAGCTACAGGCATAATGAGACATAATATGTGAAATTTGTCAATAATCACCACATTAAGTATCCATGCAAGTTTCCAGACAAAGTAATTAAGATTTTCCACAAGAATTACTGAAAATTTTTCAAACCATCAGTTTTCCCATGAAAATTGGCAAAAGAATCTACATTAATCTAGAAGAGGCCGCAGAATATCCAAATTCATTCGCTTATAATTTTGGAGTTATCAAAACTTTCAGTCACTAAAATTGTATGATACCTGAGCTCCAAAATAAGCAAGTTCAGCTGCCTCATCAAAAGTAAGATATGACACTGGCTCTGCATGGGGGTATATGTTGGGATCACAGGTCAAAACACCATCCACATCTTTCCATACCTATTAATGATAGAACAGCTAGATTATTTTAAACCTTGAAACCTCAAACCACCATACATCTGAATGGATTTAACCAACCTGAATTTCCCTCAGCCCCAATGCTTTACCAATAGTTGTGGCAGTCAAATCACTACCGCCCCTCCCCAATGTGGTCACTGCACAGCTTCTCCAACCCTACAACCAGAGAAGGCCACCGTATCTTCAAACTCAAATGAAATTACGCAAAAAATGCAGTCATGCAATGAAGAATATCTGCATTAACAGGGCAACCTTCCCGAGGAAGCCAGTCACAATAGGAATTGCAGGATCACTAATCCAATCTCCATGCAATCTCTTTGCTACAGCTGGATAAGTTGCTTCTAAAATATCCGCATTTGTGAAATCATCTGTAGTTATAAAACCTATGTCGAAGGCATCATACTGCAAAGCAATCAAAATGTTTCACATATTCAATAATTCATGATGCTGATGGTTTCCATTGATAATCATTGGAAGGACAAGAAAAAAGAAAATAACAAAAATGCTTTTGCCAAGAGAGTATGTTGTATCATCTTGTGATAAGGTGACTGAATGATGTACAAGATAAAGGAAAACGACGACCTACACATCGTAGCATACCCGTTCCTCCAAAAATGGTAGCTAGCTGCTGACATATGCCAGCATCTGAAACAAGTATATCATCTCAAAAACTTCACCATGCTTTACAACGGAGAGGTGGGTGGGCTTTGACAAATGTTGAATAATATGCCTTACATTAGATGAATCAAGACAAGTATCAAAGGGCCAATAAACCCTTCGACACTAAAGGGGATAACTTTTAATCACAATTTGTTGGCTAGAGAAAAATATTTGAAAGCAAATTATTATGAAACATATTCTAAAACCACTAGCAAAAACCTAATTCTTCGTAAGAAAGAAACACATACTTGCCGCGCTTTGACGGCAATTCTATTCAAATATGCTGCAAAAATCCTAGTGGACATGCACTCCCCAAAAGATACTAAATAGTCCCTTGTTCTTGGAGTCATCTCTTTAATCATAGCAATTCCATTCAGAAGTTGTTCCAACTCAAAAAGATGCTCTGCAGAATGTTATCCATGAGATAAAAGAATCATAAGTGAGGGATTGAATAGATGACCACCACAGGTTATAGACAAAAGACCATATACCAAACTGCTAAAGCTGATCAAAACTTAACCAATGATGTTATTTTCCAAGATTTCACCAAACAGCAAAAAACAAACTAAACGTTATACACAAAAGAATAATTTTGCTGAAATTAATCTTGAAGGGATATAAGTCAAATTGTAGATGTACATGCAGTAGAAATGAATTCTTATGCAATCAACTAGGCTAAATAAAGACCAATGGTTCGAAACACGGTCTTTTTATACAATGGTGGGGCAATGTTAGTTCTCATGCATTCCATTAGTAATAGAAGGATAACTCACTGGCAATTACAGATCTTTCTACTCCAAGCTCATCTGCAGTCCTGATTATAGCAAGACCGTCATTGAGGTGAAAGCCGCAAAAGAAAATCAGAATGAAACATAGAAATATTACGAATAGTTACCGCAAATGCAAATCTTTTATGAAGGTCAATTCTTGAAGATCAGATATTTTTGTGACACCGCAACTGACAGCTTTTTCTCCAGCCTGATAGTAGAAGCATCAATTAAAATCCAGTCTAAAATCTACTCAGAAGACTTCTCATAACACAGAGATACGCAAAGATTAAAACATGTCTGAAGACAGCGGAGATAAGTAGTTATGTGCCTACCAGTAAAAGATTGTTGGTTGTTTTCCCCATCGCAGAAAGAACAATAACAGGCCTCTCTTCTGGAAAACTGAGTATAAGGTCAGCTACTTCCCGCATTCTATCAGCAGAGGCAACAGATGAACCGCCAAACTTCATCACACATGTCAACTCCTTCTTAATTTCTTCAGAATCTTGGTTTTCAGTATCATTCTTATTGATCAAATCGACATTCCCAGCCTCCCGAGTGAACTGAAGGGCAAAAGTTCCGCGAGACCCTTTTGGCAGTACATATTGACCAGGAACACAAGAGATGCTGGATACACCAAAATGAAGAGGAAGCTGGCGGTGCTCGAAAAATGACTCTCTCTTTGAGAAAGTCATACATGGAGTTTTGACTCCGCATAACCGCAATGTTGTTGCCATGCTTAATGATTCGATAAAGAAGGCGGTGTGAGTCTGAAAAGGAATTTAATGGAGAAAGAATAAATTTCAAATAGAGAGCTGACTTGTGGAAAACACTTCTCTGAGTCCTGTAAAGGTACAATCAGAGAGCAAGCATGTAACCTGCGAATACCATAGCAACATATGACATTAGTATTTGGTAAATGTCTCATATAACCCACAGACCACTGTGCAACTAGTTCAATCACTTCATTTTTCACATCGTCATGGGATAATTATCAACAATAATTTTTAAGAATGAAGAAGAAAAGGTATGAAATTTGGGACAGCAAGCATAGAATAAGAAAAAAAAAAGCAAAACTGAAGGTTTTCAACATTTATGTACCCAAAGAGAAAGCTTTTGAGTTTAAAAGGGACAGAATGAAGCTCCTTCCTCGAAAGAAAGGAAGAACCAGTGGCAGTTTTTATCAGAATCTAAAAAGATATTGCCAATATCGAATGTGATCCAACAAGGAGAGTAAATGTGAGTGAGTGAAACTGTTCAAATGATTAAACAAAGTATTTACATCACAAGGCATCTACAAATCCAACAGAAATACTTCCAATAGCAGTATAAGTACAACAATTAGCTTATAAAAAAATCACAATGTCAAACGCGATAATAAATAAATAGGGAAAAAAATTTCACCAAGTAGGAACAAGTCAATCACAGTCTCAAACCACCCGGTAGATTCGATACCACAGAAGGCAAACTCATATAAAAAATCATCAATATCTAATTAAGGTTCAAAGCCAGAAAACCTTACGTAGGCACCATGCATACACCTCGTAGAAATGACCATATAAGCTAGTGGGAGATTTTAGATGGCATGCATTGTTGAAGTGAATCGTGTACCGGAAGTTCTATTCAAAAGATACGTCAAAATGACTAATCGTCCCACTGGAACAAAGACTTGTCACCAAATTATACCCTTAAATGAATAGTAGTCTCCAGCGAAAAAAACACTTTTTTTAAAAAAAAAAAAATTGGCAGCTCTCTTGATCAAGAGTTCAAAAGTACTTGAAACGTATCTAACTTTTCTTTTTATAAGTAAAACAATTAACATTTTCTCCACAAATTTTTCCTTACAAATTGGAGTTCGAGATTTGAGAACAAGCATAAAAGAAAAACCACCTGCAGCAACTTTTCATAATGAATACAACCAAAATGCAGGTTAAATCAATAATGCTTTAGGACCCCACTATCTGAGATAATAAAGTTGAGCAATCAATTCAGAGTAAAACAACGCGAAATGCATAAACAATTCCTTAAATGCATCGAAATCAAAATTTAGCGCAAACTAAGCGGGGAAATATTCAATGGAGGAAAGCATATGCATACCTGACAAGAAAGAAATCCCGCCGCTGGATGGAGTCGTAGTTTTGGCTCAGAAGAAGATTCTACGACAATACCACATCGGCAAGGATTCAATTAGAATTCACAAACACCCAAGTCGACCGCCCCAAAATGGAAGCTGCCCAATTGGTGAAAAAGAAAACCTAGAAGCGAGCCCAGTTGAAATAACGGTTGGTGAAGACTCAGAAGATGGAGTTCAATTTCGCATTTGGGACCGTGTATTCAAACCCCGGCACCGGAGTTTTATTATAAAAAAATTTTATATTTGTGTGGCGGACGGTACATAACATTGCGTTTGTTGTACAATATAAAACTTTTTTTTATATTAATATTAATTTGTTGGCGGACGGGTTGACCCGACTTAACCCAAATTGATGGCATTGCGTTTGTTGTACAATATAACAATATTATATATAATATATTTTTATTAATTAATTTGTTTCCCACTAAGATCTCTTAATAAAAGAAGATGAAGAAAAAGATAAAGAATACTTTGTATTTTTTTTATTGATTGTTTTAGTAAAAATAATGTATATTTTATCTAAATAGTGTGATTTGCAAACTATTATCGTATTTCGGGATTTATCCAATGCTCATTGTAACCAAAACGTAAGAACCGCAAATACTTGCATAATAATAATAATAATAAAGATAAATTTGTACAACTATTCAAATAATCTAAAACGATAATTATGTGATCATTTTATATTATAATAATAATAATACTCTCTTACTATTATATTAAAAATGTGGGTCTCAATCTCATGTTAATTTTTTGGTAAGTTGGTATGACCTTTTCTAATTTTCAAATAATTCCTTACTATTTTACAGAAAAAAACAATGGAAAAATAGATAACGGTAAAATTTACATTTCAAAAAATAACTTCCCACATCCATTTTCTTTGTGTGTGCATTTATTTTTTCTCACTCTCATAATCTCATTATTTAGCATTGTATTTCTCTTTCTTATGTAAAACAAAAAGAGAAAACAAAACTAACTTGAATTTTTGAAACACTATATTAAATATGTTTAAATTAAGCACAAACACATTAATTATTTTTATTTTTTTGAGTTGGGAAAACGGATTGTTTTAGTTATAATTGATTATCAAACTTGTGACCTCGTCTCATACTTGGAACTTTGATGTCAGATGAGTTATAAGTCATCGACTATATTAATTAATTTTAATAGTATATGAGTAATAATAATAATAATAATAATAATAATAATAAAATAAATAAATGAATAAACTGTTACAATATTATGGATGTCAAAGATTTGGGTGATCGAACAAATCTTCAAGAGATGGTAAAGAATCAAGATAATATCAATTCCTTGTAATTGCATAGTTACCATACTCGAGAATTTTTTGTACCTATAAAAAAATGGCCACTTATGTAATACTTTTGATATATTGAATTTACTTGTTTTCTTTGCATATTCTTTGATTAGTTTATCCTTTATTTTATAACACGTTATCAGCACGATTTTGCTAATGTTTTTCAATTTCATGGTTTTCATATAATTATCTCTCCGGCACATCTTACTCACGTCACCCACCACCGCCAACCTTGAGTGTCTCGTATTGAATTTGATGTATAATAATTTTTTAGATTATCATTTTCTTTATTCACGTCTGACGCCACCCACAATCACCAACTTTCAAATTCTTAAGTTACTTCTTGAATGTTATCCGTATGCTAATTAATTCATTTATGGCTTACACTATCATGTATAATTCTTTTGTCATATTCTTGACTCATGGCATGATTACATGAACTTGAGTATATGCACCATCCATATTTTGTTCCCTTTTAATCTACTATTATTTCATAAAACATCAGTTTACATGTATATATTATAATTATGTTTAGAGATTTTTATTGATGAATATTATATGATTCTAAATTTTATTTTTTTTAGATTTCATCATGTCGAATATCTCAAAGCTTGAATTTGCCGCTCTTGATATCTCCGGCAAGAATTATCTCTCTTGGATACTAGATGCTAAAATACATCTAGATGCTATGGGTATTGAAAATACAATCAAAGATGAAAATAATGAATCACCGCAAAACCGTTCGAAGGCTATGATATTCCTTCGTCACCATCTTCATGATGGTTTGAAAATTGAGTATTTGACGATAAAAGATCATCTTGATCTGTGAAATAATTTGAAAGAGAGATATAGCCATCAAAAGACGGTGATTCTCCCAAAAGCACGTTATGATTGGATGCATTTGCGCTTACAAGATTTTAAGTCTGTAAGTGAATATAATTCTGCATTATTTCGCATCAGTTCACAATTGAAATTGTGTGGAGAAAAAATAACTGATGATGATTTTTTGAAAAAAAACATATTCCACGTTTCATGCCTCTAATGTTCTCCTGCAACAGCAGTATAGAGAGAAAGGCTTCAAAAAATATTCTGAATTGATTTCATGTTTACTTGTGGCTGAGCAAAATAATGAATTATTGATAAAAAATCATGAAATCCATCCCACTGGAGCCAACCCATTCCCTGAAGTGAATGTGGCGATGCATGATGAAAAAAGAAAACAAAATAAGACCGAATTTGGTCGTGGTAGTGGTCATGGTCATGGACGTGGCCGTGACCGTGGACGTGGACGTGGACGTGGTCGTGAGCGCCGTCGAGGACGCTTTCATCCGTATAATCGTGGGCATGAAGAGCCACGTGACTATAGTCATAGCAATCAAAAGAATACAAATTATCAAAAATGGGGTAATGGCCAAGCAAAGAAAGTTGAAATTGGTCAAAATAATATGCCAAAGAAATCAGAAAATGAGTGCTATAGATGTGGAATAAAAGGGCATTGGTATCAAAATTGTCGTACGCCCAAACACCTTGTTGATCTCTACCAAGCATCAAAAGAAAAGGCAAGAGATATAGAGACTAATTTTATTTATCAAGGTGAAGATTTAAGCCAAGTCCCATCCTTCTCAGCACCTTTCGATGTCTCTGATTTCTTTGAAGACCCAGATGGGAGAATTGATCATTTGATTGAAGATGGCAGCGTGCAGAATTATTAAATATTTTATCTATCGTTTAGTTATATGTTTTGATTTATTTAATGTTTTTGAGTTATTTTTATTTAAGACAATATTAAGTTGGTTTAATTGTTTTTATTATGAATAAAAGTTATTTATTTCATATTGTCTTTATTATGAATTTTTTTATTCTTATTAATTCTATTATTTTGAATAGAATATGGACTTTGGACATGAAGTCAATGATGGAGATTTATGTCTTGTTGATAGTGCGACAACGCATTTTATATTTAAGAAGGATAAATATTTCTCATATTTGCAAATAAAAAAAAGTAATGTCAACACAATTTGTGGTAGTACAAACATTATTGAAGGCTCCGGAAGAGCAAATATTATATTACATGGAGGAACAAATTTTATTATCAATAATGCATTATTATCTCCTAAGTCTCAAAGGAATTTATTGAGCTTTCAAGATATCCGACGGAATAGATATCATATTGAGACTGTAAGCCAGGAAGGAAAAGAATATCTTTTTATTACGAAAAAAATGTCGGGAAAGAAATACATTGTTGAAAAATTATCGACATTTACTTCTGGCTTATACTACACAAAAATAAATGTAGTAGAGATAAATGCCACAGTTGACCAGAAAGTCATTGATATGAATACGTTTATGACTTGGCATAACCGTTTGGGACATCCTGGTTCTACAATGATGCGAAAAATTATAGAGAATTCATATGGGGATCAATTAAAGAACAAGAAGGTTCTAAATTTTAAAGAATTCTCATGTGATGCATGTTCTCAAGGCAAATTAATTATTAGGCCTTCACCGACTAAAGTTGGTATTGAATCACCTACATTTTTGGAAAGAATACAAGGTGATATTTGTGGACCAATTCACCCATCATGTGGACCATTTAGATATTTTATGGTTTTGATTGATGCATCAACAAGATGGTCACATGTATGTTTACTATCATCTCGCAACTTAGCGTTTGCTAGATTATTGGCTCAAATAATTCGATTAAGAGCACAATTCCCAGAATATCCCATTAAGAGGATTCGTCTTGATAATGCCGGTGAATTCACATCCCAAACTTTTAATGACTATTGCATGTCAATTGGGATAATTTTTGAACATTCTGTTGCTCATGTTCATACACAAAATGGTCTCGCTGAGTCATTGATTAAACGTCTCCAATTAATAGCTAGACCATTAATGATGAGAACGAAACTCCCCACGTTAGTTTGGGGACATGCTATTTTGCATGCAGCAACACTTATACGCATCAGACCTACTAGTTATCATGAATTCTCCCCTTTACAATTAGTTTTTGGCCAAGAGCCTAATATTTCCCATATAAGAATTTTTGGATGTGCGGTGTATGTTCCAATTAGTCCATCACAACGCACTAAAATGGGTCCTCAAAGGAGATTGGGAATATATGTGGGATATGATTCTCCATCAATTATCAAATATTTAGAGCCCACGACGGGAGATATTTTCACGGCACGATTTGTCGATTGTCATTTTGATGAAACAAAATTTCCAACATTAGGGGGAGAAAATATGAGATCACCAAGTGAATTAACTTGGAATGCATCACTACATCAATTTGATCATCGGACAAGTGAATGTGAACTTGAAGTTCAAAGAATAGTTCACTTGCAAAATATTGCAAATAAATTACCTGATGCATTTAGTGATGTGAAAAGGGTGACTAAGTCATACTTACCGGCTGCTAATGCTCCAGCACATATTGATGTTCCCAAAGAAATATCAAATGATGAGTCAATTGCTCGACTCAAGCGTGGTAGACCAATTGGATCCAAAGACAAAAATCCACGAAAAAAAAAGGAGCAAATAATATGAATCAACATATTGAGATATCTGATTCATTGATTAATAACTCTGAAAAAGTTGATCATCAAATCCCCAATGAAGTTCAAGTACTTGACAATGAAGAGATCTCGATAAATTATGTCAAAACGGGGAAACGATTAAATCGAGCAGAAATTATTGTCGACAATAAGTTTGCATATGCCATGACATTTGATGTTGTTAATGAAGATGATGATCTAGATCCTAAATCTATTACTGAATGTCGTAATAGACATGATTGGCCAAATTGGAAAATGGCAATACAAGAAGAGTTAAACTCACTAGCAAAACGTGAGGTTTTGGGACCTGTTGTCCAAACACCAAAAGGGGTAATTCCCGTGGATTGTAAATGGGTTTTTGTACAAAACGAAATGAGAAAAATGAAGTGACTAGATACAAAGCTCGATTAGTAGCACAAGGTTTTTCTCAAAGACCCGGTATTGATTATGAAGAGACGTACTCTCCTGTGATGGATGCAATTACATTCCGATATCTTCTTGGCATGGCCGCACAAGAAAAACTTGAAATGCGTCTTATGGACGTTGTTACTGCATATTTGTACGGAAAACTTGATAATGATATCTACATGAAAATTCCTGAAGGATTTAAGATATCAGAAGCATTTGCTTCAAATTTTGCAAACGTTTGCTCCATTAAACTACAAAGATCCTTGTATGGACTAAAACAATCTGGGCGCATGTGGTACAAGAGACTTAGCGACTATTTGTTGAAAGAAGGCTACAAAAATGATCCAATTTGTCCATGTGTTTTTATTCAAAAGAATGGATCAAAGTTTGTCATTATTGATGTATATGTTGATGATTTAAATATCATTGGAAGTCCCGAAGAACTTGAAAAGACAATTGATGTCTTGAAAAGGGAATTTGAGATGAAAGACTTAGGCAAAACAAAATTTTGTCTTGGTTTACAAATTGAACATCTGGCAGATGGAATTTTAGTCCATCAATCCACATATACAGAAAAAGTGTTGAAGCGATTTTATATGGATAAAGCCCATCCATTGAGTTCGCCCATGGTTGTTCGATCCCTTGATGTGGAAAAAGATATTTTTCGACCTCGTGATGAGCAAGAAGAACTACTTGGTCCACAAGTACCATATCTTAGTGCAATTGGTGCATTGATGTATATTGCTAATAGTACTAGACCGGACATATCATTTGCTGTAAATTTGTTGGCAAGATATAGTTCTTCTCCTACACGAAGGCATTGAAATGGAGTTAAACATTTATTTAGATATCTTCAGGGCACTCATGATTTGGGTTTATTTTACTCTAATGCTTGTAATTTGCAATTGATTGGTTATGCAGATGCTGGGTATCTATCTGATCCACATAAAGGAAAATCACAAACTGGGTACTTATTTACTTATGGTGGAACAGCTATATCTTGGAGATCTACGAAGTAAACCATGGTCGCTACCTCATCAAATCATGCAGAAATACTTGCAATCCATGAAGCCAGTCGAGAATGTGTTTGGTTAAGATCGATGATTCATCATATTAAAGAGGAATGCGGCTTGTCTTCTACTAAAAACTTGGCTACAATACTCTACGAAGACAATGCGGCTTGTATTGCTCAACTGAAAGATGGATACATCAAAGGTGATAAGACAAAACATATATCCCCCAAGTTCTTTTTCACCCATGATTTGCAAAAGAAAGGTGATATTGAAGTTCAACAAATTCGCTCAAGTGATAACCTTGCCGATCTTTTCACAAAATCATTGCCCACATCAACTTTTGAGAAATTGGTGTGCAAAATCGGAATGCGGCGACTTAGAGATTTCAAGTGATGTTCGCAACAGGGAGAGTTAATCCAAACTGCACTCTTTTTTTCTAGTCCATGATTTTTACCAAGTGGTTTTTCATGACAAGGTTTTTAACGAGGCAGTTTAGCAATAATGAGGGATGTTGTACTCTTTTTCCTTCACTAGATTTTTATCCCATTGGGTTTTTTCTAGTAAGGTTTTAACGAGGCACATCCGCCGAATGACATCCAAGGGGGAGTGTTACAATATTATGGATGTCAAAGATTTGGGTGATCGAACAAATCTTCAAGAGATGGTAAAGAATCAAGATAATATCAATTCCTTGTAATTGCATGGTTACCATACTCGAAAATTTCTTGTACCTATAAATAGGTCACTTATGTAATATTTTTGATATATTGAATTTACTTGTTTTCTTTACATATTTTTTGGTTAGTTTATCCTTTATTTTATAACATAAACGATGAATAAAAATATACAAAAAAAAAATATATATATACAGCAAGGTACCGTAAAAAAAAAAAAAATTTACAGTAAGGGCAAAAGTGACCAAACAGCGAACTGAAATTATCTACACGATTTCTTCTTAGAGGCGGCGTAAGATAACCACACAAACCCTAAAACCTCAGCCCACCGCAAAATTCCCCCTTCTCTGTCGACAGAAGCATGTCGCACTTTGGTAGATCTGGGCCGCCGGACATCAGAGATACCTATTCTCTTCTCGTCCTCAACATCACTTTCCGTAGGACCTCTTTTCTACTTTTTGTTTGTTTGTATTTATTTATTTTCTGATTTTTATTGGTTTTTTTCAGGTACGACGGCTGATGATTTGTTTCCCCTCTTTGATAAGTATGGGAAAGTGGTTGATGTTTTCATTCCCAGGGACCGGAGGTACGTGTTTGGAAGTTTTATGCTACATGCAATCAGCAACTATGCAACAAAATACTTGGTACCTGTGAATTTATGGAAATATTTGAGAATATGTATGCCATAGGATCTTAATCTGCAATTCTTGTTATCGTTATTAAAATTTAAAAATTGATAAAAGTGTATTAATTACAAAATATCAGTATATTGCTTTCGATTTCTGATGTGTGGTCGCAAGCATCCAATGGAACTGTGTTTTCTAAATATATTATAGAGTTTCCCTACTAGTTCAAAAGAATGTGGATTCTGTGGATTATTATGGTTGGACATCAATAAAGATGTCTAAGACGCATAAATCCCTGAATGTTCCTTGTAAGCACGCTCCGTTCTTTTATTTCACCTTATGTCTTAAAATTTGGTTTGTTTCAAGTTAAAGCACCGATGCATCATGCTCCCATTGCTGGCTTAATTGCATATGCACTTGTGAGTTGTGATTTCAAATAATAAAGCATTGGGTTAGATACTACCTATGTTTATATATTTGCTTGGCCCTTGAGTCCTTGACTCCTCATCTCTGTCCCTCTCTCCCTCAATATTCGACCACTCTCTCTCGTTCAACCTGTCATACTTAATCCCTTTTGTTTCTTGAGAAAAGACAGTCCGACAAATAAGAACTTCATATTTCTTTTATCTAGTGTTCAAATGGCAGCCACCTAGGCGGGAGGAGGCCATCGGCCGCACCGCCTTTGCTTAGGCGGTTCTGTAGGCTGTAGAAGATGAACAGGGGCGGGCCAGACGGTCAAATTCAACAAAATTTAAAGACAGATTTTAGTTGGATGATTGGAGGGTTTCAGTTGGACTATTTAATGATGAGCTGGGTAAACTGTGCACTTAATTAGATGAAGTGGGTTTGATTCTGAAAATTAAAAAATGAAGCTTTTAAGTTCAGGCTAGGCACAGTCTGATCTTTGAGGTGGCAAGTGAATTTTGCCCTAAAATGTCAGTTTGAGCTGCACATAAATTTGTAATTGGAGGTTATATTTTTCCTTGTCAATTTTGGTTGTAAACTTTTTTGTGTTTAGCTGAGGTGCTCTATACTGTCACTGTTGTACGTTAGGACTGGAGACTCAAGGGGCTTCGCATTTGTGCGATATAAGTATCAGGAAGAGGCTGCAAAGGCTGTTGAAAAGCTAGATGGTAAGTTTGTTTGACAGTTGGAGAAAAATGGATTTTAAAGTGTGTTAAATGATTAAATCATAGTAATTTTTTATCAATGGAAATTTTAACTTTTCATGTGCAGGAAGAGTTGTTGATGGGAGAGAAATAATGGTTCAATTTGCAAAGTATGGCCCGAACGCTGAAAAAATGTAAGTTTGGCCTTTTTTCTGAAGCTAAAATCTCACAGGTTACTTCGCTAAACTTTGTTGGGTTGCTGTTTTGAATTGCCATTGTTTTGTGGTATTGATCGATAGTTGTTTGATCAGAAATGCCATTGTAACAAACTGTAATGATCTTTTTCATCAGTCAAAAGGGGAGGATTTCAGAACCTGTTTACAAGTCCAGAGGGCGATCTAGAAGTCGCAGTCCTCGGCCAAGGTATATTGCTTTTTCCTCGTGTTTTTTATTAAGTACTTGACTGTTCAAACTCATGATTTAAATCACCTTGGAGGCATCTGGACATGTAACCCCAGAAAAGTAAATAGTTGCATCGTGATTTGGGTTATGTTGTGTCTGGCATTTGAGTTTTTGAATCTTTTCCCAGTCCCTTGGGACTTGGAATGGAGGAGCCACGTTCAACAGCTTCGCTAAGTTGCTCACTGTTTACCCCTGGTCATCTACGTTGCCTGATTCTGTGAATTTACTTGTTTAGAGACTAATATTCTAGATTCACTTGAATAAATGATTAAATTCTGAAGTTAAAACCTGTTTTTTACAGACGATACATTCTTTAGAAAATCTATATATCTATTCCATGGCAAATAATCGAATAAAAGCAAGTTCATTTTTTTGTTCTCCCTACTTGAGATCCTGAGCGCTTGTATTTTGTAATCAAATATCTTTCTTAGTCAACTCCCGACTCAAAGCATATTTATCTAGGCACAAAGATGATCACAAGGACAAGGATTACCGGAGGAGGAGCCGTAGTAGAAGTAAAGGTAGATATGAACGTGAGCGTGAGCGTGATGGTGGCAGGGACAGGGACAGGGACAGGGATCGTCGGCACCGTAGCAGGAGCCAAAGTCGGAGCCGCAGTCGAAGTCCTGGTTATCGCAGAGAACGTGGAAGAGGCAAGTATAATGATGAGCGACGCAGTCGAAGTCGGTCTTATGGAAGGTATTTCTTTGTTATAGTTATTAACGTTATTTATCTTGAGTTGCATGGTATGTTCATAAATTAATTCTGATACGTTTGGCACTCATGGCAGTGCGTCCCCTGTTCGTCGCAGTCCTAGTCCTCTGCGAAGCCCATCTCCACGGAGATCTATGTCTAGGGATGCAAGTCCAGATGCTAAGAATCACAAAGAACGAGCAGCTACTCCAAAGAGTGTCTCTCCGCGTGTACCACGTGATGGTTCTCGAAGTCCATCTCCAGGTTCTGAAGCTGATGTGAGTGTTGTAACCACTTGAGTCATTAGCTTGGTTGGAATTGTTCTTGATGATGCTTAATTGGATATTGTTTCAGGAATAAAGGAGTTGGTGCTGCTCGAGTGATAATGACTTGATACAACTTCTTTTGCTGCAATTGTCTTGGATAAATTGGATATTTCTATGTAGTGGTTGCTATTAGTGATGTCCTCGAGATTTCTTTGAAGGTTGAATTCTTCTTTACTGTCATGAAATCCGATGTCATGTTTGATGGTCTTTGCACCTTGCTATGGTTGCTACTTGAACAGTGTCTAAGCTTTTGTTTACCTTTGCTATTTATAGTGTCACATGCGGTGAAAATTTTTCTATTTAGTATTTATCAGACTCTCGGCAATTAGCTTTGTGAATGTTTTCCTGGATGTGGATCATTGAACGTTTGACTCATGTGTAAATTTACTGGCCTTCTATAGTTGTGCTCGTGAGAAGTAGTTGCTGCTGATTGACGAGATGATGCAGCAGCTATTGATGCTGTGTTTAGATGATGCAGCAGCTGTTGATGCTGATTTTACTTTGCTGTCGATTGTTTTAATTTCTTGCTGGTGACGAACAGGTGTCTAAACAAACTTTTTACGGTGCCAAGTTTGGTAAGGTTAATATACCCACCTGCTAGTATTTAAGCACATTAAAATTCTGAATTTGGCCCATGACCATCCTAAAGTAGTGTTTGGGAGACCTTCTAGAAAGTATTTCTCAGTTTTTTCTTGACAAAATTTTGAAGTTTCATGAAATTTTGTTAAGAAAAAACTGAAAATTGCTTCCTAGAAGCTCTCCCAAACACTGCCTAATTTTTGCTTGCTTATGATTTTGGGAATTAATGAGAGTTCTGTAAGTATCGTGTACAATGTAGCTGAGGCTATTGACAAATAGATCCTTTATTTGCTGACAAATATCAACCCCCCAGGCGTTCTTTTTTTGTCATGGATACTCGATATGGTGGTAAGATATTAACTGATTTTCCCCCATTGATGGTGTTCTATTTGGATTTTGACCGTTGCTAAGAAATGTCACACAGCTGTAATCTGATATTAATTGTATTATCACAGCATGAGATCGCCGCTGTAGCTGTGAAGTTGATACCTGATATTCTTGTAGATTGTTGTAGATCCATTTTGGTTGCTGAATTGAAGTTTGATATGAGTCTTCTCAAATCCGTTTTTTACTTGCATTCATTTCCAGTTTCGTTTCACCAGAATCCCTAGTTTATGCTAGAGATTCACTTTTAATTTACCTCCTGTAAATTATGTGCTTGCAAATCTTAAACCATATTCGAGCTTAGTTTTTTTTTTTTTTTCATTTTTTGGGTCATCGACATGTAATATTGCTCGTTTAGCTCTCTGCTTTGGGGTGGTTTAAACACGAAAGTCAGCAAGGAGATATTTTGAAAATATCATTTTGTATGTTGAACATAGTTCAAAATTATTTAAGAAAATCTCAGAGTATAGTTGATCAAGTAGTGGTGGTCTGAAATTGATTTGATTTAGTTCGCAAAATATTTCGACATTCAGTTTTTTATCCCTCTCAATGTTACTTTGCAAGTTATTTGTATTTAAATAGGTAGAGAACATGACACTTTTCCAATTGTTCATATGCAAAAACGTGAATGAAATGTTTGTTGTCTTGGGGATTGTACTCAACGTTCTGCCATCGTTTACACCAGAATTGAGACGTCCAGTCAATGACGCTCATATTTGCTCATCAATTATTAAAGTCTGTACGTAGGTTTGATGTTATCTGCGACGTTTCAATTTTATTATAGATGTAGATGTAGATTTTTTTTTTTTATATACAAGAATCAAATAAATTCATTGGAAAGTTTTTTTTTTTCTTCAAAACTTAGTTATAAGGAAATATTAATAAAAGAAAAATTTGCTTTTTCACTTAAAAAAAATCATTGGAAAAATTAAATTATAAATCATATGTGAATTTCTTATTTTCTCCTTATTTAGTGTATAGAAATGATTGAATATTTTAAAAAATCGTAGTTAGTATGTATGTTGATAAAATTGTAGAAAAAAATTACTATATTTTAAAAACGTGGTTAATATTTTATATATTTGAGACAAATAAAAAATATATGATTTATATAATTTAGATGGATTTAGCATTAAGTATGCAATAAGTATATGTATATTTGAAGTAAATCCAAAAGGAAACATCACTTGTATAATGGAGATGAATGTAATAATTATAAAAAAACAAAGAAAAAAAATTGACGAAAGACTTTGTTTTGAAAGATGCGGAGTCGGCAAGAAAATTTTAATTTCATTTATTAGGCAGTGCTTTCACTTTAATTTTTTTTTTTTTTTTTTAATCTTGAAAGAGGGAATTGATGGTGACAAGATGCTACAAATGATTAGATTAGTAGGGGCCTCTCCCGTTGAAATCGTGTTTGTGTGGACTTTTAAGGTTCAATTATAGGCCTTAATCACTATGACAATTTCTTATTACTAGTATACTTTTTGGAATAAAGTATACGGTGCTACAAATCAATTTTTGAAAACAAAATATGTTTCAAATAACATACTATCCATTTCGATTTTTGACAATTTTCAATCTGACCCATTCTTGAATTAGCAATAATTAGTTTTCAAAATTTAACGCAAAGAGTAGAAATTTCAATCAAATCTCATTGTGGATGTTATCACTTATCATATATAGGAGGCAGGGGATATTGGATAGTGTGTGGTCGCCCAACCACGAAATTTTGAGCATAAAGACGACCTTCGTATTGATTGAGAATATTTAATGTGCTATGTTAAGAAACGGGCCCTTCTAATGAAAAATGAGCAATTGGGTAAAATAAAATGATTTGATAGTGATCATCAGTATAACTTCTTGTGTTTGGTTTTTATTTATAAAACGTTTTTATATAAGTATTTTTTATAAAAATTTTATAAAATATTTTAAAATTTGTTTTAAAAATAAATATTTTTTAAGTTGAAGAAATGTTTGGACAACTATTCAAAAAAAAAAAATCGATTTTATAATTAAAAACAATTAAAAACGTGTTTGAACATATATTTTATAAAAATATTTTAATTATTGTTTAACATACGTTTTTCGCTTTTAAAATAACAATAAACACATCTCATTAGTTATTTAAAAATTGAGTAATACTCCTGTGAGACAGTCTCATTCGTGAGATGAGTCAATTCTACCCATATTTATAATAATAAGTAATACTTTTGACATAAAATGTAATATTTTTTAATGGATGACTCATATAATAGACCCGTCTCATAAAAATGACCCTTGAGACTGTCTCATTGGAGTTTTACCTTAAAAATTATATTTAGATAACATTTTTTACAAAAATAATTTCAAAATCTTTTAAAAACAATCTTATGCAAACACATACTTTGAGTTTGTTTCACTTATAATTATAAAACAATAAAAATATTTTTTATCATAATTTTAAGCCGGAAAATAACACCCACACGCACATGCACACCCGTATAAATTTATATATATTTCTTTTAGAGTTAGGAAATATGTTTATTACAACTGAATTTTGATTCCAAAACCTGGTACCATTAAACTTGAGACATTAATGCTATGATCAACTCATGTATATAATCTTGAAATTGAATGGGTCGGCTCACATAATAAATCATAATCCCTCACTCATGTTTTTTGCACGGATTAACATAATGATTGAAACCGAAATTTTTCAAGTAAATTTTGTTTTTTTTTTTGCTTTTGCTCGTGGGACACAGGTCGGATATAATCCATATTTTGGGTGAGATATAATAATTTTATCATAAAAACTAATATATTTTTATAAGTCTCGAGAAAAAAACTACTCAATCAAATGAAAATGTGGTGCGTGCATCGATCCACGTCGGCGTTTTAATGTTCAACGCTCCAAACACAGTCCTACGAATGCCACCATTGTCGGCAAGTACGTGTCAAAACCTGGAATCCTAACGCGTTGTTTTGTGCGTTAAAAGGGGGGCAAGATCGATGCCAGCTCGTGTCATTACATACCCGAGCGTTTCCGGATTTCTCCTCACACCACTCAAATCGTCACTCGACCAAGAAAACGAAAATGTCGACCCTCTGTGTACCATCACAAGTTCCCCCTGTAGCCGACGACTGTGAACAACTCCACAAAGCATTTTCAGGTCAGATTTTGATCGACCCAGATTTGTGTTGCGTGTTTGTGTTCTTTTCTTGTGTTGAAAGGGTGTTGCGGATTTGGTTTTGACCCTTTGAATGGCTGATCCTGGTGCGATCTTGACTTATGTATGTGTTGGGTAAAGATATAAGAATCCTGGTAATTTTTGTTTTTTGATTTTCCGTTTAAATCCTTTGATCTGTGACTGGGAGCATCGGTGGATAGGATCGTCCAAAAGTTTGCATTTTTATTCATTGTTCTCGAGTTTTGATCCAAAATGCCGTTGGGTCTTACTCCACTCTCTCAAACGCTCGTTCGGTTAATTGATTTGTATGATTCTACAATTGAGGTTGTCAAGGAAGAAAATGCACGGCTGTTTCTTTTGTTACAACATATCATCTTATTTATCGTGGAATTAGATCCGTAACTCTGAAGATTTGATAGATCTCGAGTTTTAATCTAGCAAGTACCCTGTTTTGGATCATGGTATAGGTGTTTCATTCGAGGAGGGAGGGGCGAAACTCATATTTTGATATTAGTACCCTGTTTTGGATCATGGCATAGGCCGTTTGCAAAATTTGATCGTCCTTTCTTGTTCGAATGAGAGATTTCTGGCTTAATTACTGCGTATACAGAACCTATTTGACTTCCTTTTGCCGGATTTTTCAGGATGGGGTACCAACGAGGGGTTGATCATATCCATTTTGGGCCACAGAAATGCCGCACAACGCAAGCAGATTCTAAAAGTTTATGCAGAGACTTATGGAGAAGATTTGCTCAAATCCTTGGATAAAGAACTATCAAATGATTTTGAGGTTAACTGGTCATGTCTTTTTAATATTTGTTTTTGGTATCCTTTGTGTTGTCTTCCACCTATGACATATTTGGTCATGGTTTCATCAGGTCTTGGGGACCTTCCTTGAGACCGTAGTCAGAAAAGAATAGAACTTTCATGTACTTACATATTTTTGTCATGGAGCAAGTAATAGTATCATGCTTCTTCTTATTCTATTTTCTTTCATTTATGTTTCTAAATGTATATTTGCCAGAGGGTTGTGGTGCTCTGGACACTGGACCCTCCGGAGCGAGATGCACATATTGCTAATGAGGCTACGAAGAGGTGGACATCGAGCAATCAAGTTCTCGTGGAGATAGCATGCGCAAGATCAGCGAAAGAGCTGCTTCTAGTTAGGGAAGCTTATCATGCTCGTTTTAAAAGGTCACTTGAGGAAGACGTTGCTTATCACACAACTGGAGACTTCCGAAAGGTAAAAAAAAGAAAAATAATAAAGTACTATTTCATGCTAAATCTTTGTCAGAAACCACACTTGATCTGTATACGCAAATTTTCGTCACTGGTTAAAGAATAGCTGTTTAACAGATTGTTGATTTCTTTCAGCTTTTGGTCCCCTTAGTGAGCTCCTATCGCTATTGTGGAGATGAAGTGGACTTGATTCTAGCAAAAAAAGAAGCTAAAATTCTACACGAGAAAATCTCAGACAAGGCTTGCAGTGATGATGATCTCATCAGGATATTGGCCACAAGGAGCAAAGCACAAATCAATGCAACGCTTAATCAGTACAAAAATGAATTTGGCAAAGATATAAACAAGGTACGAATGCATATGCACAGTACTAAAGCCCAAATATTTGTTCCTTTTACCTTTATATGTATTATTATCATTGAATTTTAAAGATAGTATGAATGCAACATCGCACAAGATAAATATGGTCGAATCAGGGTAGGAACTTATCAAATATACACAATCATCTATAAATAAATCTCAGATTTTGAAACTGGAGTTTGTTGTTTGATTTCTGACAACTTATGATAACACAGGATTTGAAAGCTGATCCTAAAGACGAGTACCTCTCCATTCTGAGAGCCACGGTGAAGTGTCTGGTTTACCCGGAGAAGTATTTTGAAAAGGTTATCCGGCTCGCAATAAATAGGCGTGGGACGGACGAAGGAGCCTTAACCAGAGTGGTTGTCACCAGGGCTGAAGCTGACATGAAACTTATCAAAGACGAGTATCACAGAAGAACTAGCGTTCCCCTGGATAAAGCCATTGCTAAGGATACCAGAGGAGACTACGAGGATATGCTTCTGGCCCTCATCGGACATGGGGAAGCTTGAGTCTCCCCTTTCGACATTTCGAACCAAATAAATAAATAATATCATATCAACTTGATCGAACTTGCTTGTTTTGTGAGGTGTGTTACATGAAACATTAGTCGTTCTACTTTGTCCACATTGAGAATTGCTGAGCGTGTGGTTGCTACTCTCGGATCTCTCTTTATGTATTCCGTTCAATAAAATTTTTTTATGTTGTTTCTTAAAAAAAAAATAACATTTTGCAATTCACCCCACTTTTTCTAAAACAAAATAATCTATAATTCCAGTCTTCAGATTTAACATATTATGATCGAGAGAATTTCAAGAAATGTTCCTACTGTAAATGTGCCTCCAGCATTTCTGGAGAATATTACACCACGCCAGAGGACAAGCATAAACAGATCAATATTCAATCCTCACACGTTTCGGATTTTTTTATACAAATTATTCATATAATAAACTATATAAAAGCTACAAGGAAAGCAAACGAATCATTAAATAATAACGACGAAATGAATTAAAACTTCATTATTTCAGTGTTTAGCATCTTAAGCCACGTTTTGAAGCCAAATTCTTAAAATATCTGTAATAATGGGAGCAGTGGGTGTCTGCAACAACCTTTCATCTGCTGCGTTGCTTCCGAGTCAACGCCGGTGCGACTCGATACGGCTGAAGCCATTTCTTTCAATCCCGGAAACCCTTCGCTCCCTTCGTGTTTCTCCGTTGAAAATTCGAGCTTCATCCACTTCCTATATCGAAGCTAAACCCGTAATTTTCCTTATTTCATTCTTCAAATTATTGGGCATTAATTGGCATTCGAAAATATGAAAGTTTTGCTTGAATGCATGAATGCCTCTCTGTTTATTTCAATAATGAATTGCGATGCTTTAAATTCGACCTCAAAAATCATTTCTTTTTGCTGTTTGAAACAATTTACTAATACCATTGTGGACGTAGGATTATAAATTTACTTCTCAATTATTTTTAATCCGCTAGGAGCCTGTTTTGGATGAGACAAAGCTAAACTTGCGCGACACGATTTTATCTTGTCCCATTTGCTACAAGCCATTGATTTGGAACAGCCAACCTGGGTTATCTTTGTAAGTGATATGAAGCTCGACCACTGATCGTTTATTTTGATTTGCTAATGATTTTGTTATCCACCATTTGGTCTTATTAATGGGAATTTGAACTTGAATGCATCGTGCAGGGAGTCTTTAGCTCGTTGTAGTTTGCAGTGCCAGAAATGCAAGAAGTCGTATTCTGGCAACGAGTCACATATTAACTTGACAGTAACTGGTGGTGGGAAGTTGTATGGTGAATCTATGGCAGCATCTACCGAGATTTTCAGGTGACTGATATTCTTGGATTCATAATGTGTTTTTTTATTGTACCGTCTTATTTACACCGACTCGTTGGAGGATGTTTGTTCATGAATGCAATTAAGTTTGTGAGATTATAATGATATTGGATCTCTTATTACCTTTCTGATCATCTGCTCAAGGCTAAACTATCTGTGACTTCAAAGGCAATTGGATCTGATACATGTGCGATTGCTTGCAATTGCGCTCTTTTTCTAATCAGTTAACGTGTGCGAATAACATGTACTTTACAGACTTTTTTTACTCAAGTTTAGCCTTGAACTATTCATTCAAACAGGTTGCCTTTGGTATCATTTCTCTACGAGAGAGGGTGGCGACAAAGTTTCTCTTTTTTGGGAGGTTTTCCAGGCCCAGAAAAGGAGGTAACCGCTCATCCTACATCAACTTTTGTTGATGAAAGCCTGTGCTTATTTTCGCATAATGGATTTGACTGCAGTTTGAATTGATCAAAACTTACCTCAAGCCAGTCTTGGGTGGAAATATCATTGATGCAAGTTGTGGAAGTGGGATGTTTTCTAGACTTTTTTCCAAGAGCGGACTATTTTCCCTTGTTGTTGCCTTGGACTTTTCCGAGACTATGTTAGAACAATGCTATGAATTCATTAAGAAAGAAGAGAACTTTCCTGACGAGTACGTTCCTTTTTCATAAATACTTGAATAATTTGCTCGCGACATTTCTTGCACCTACTTTTGAAGTTTGATTGTAGATATGCTTGCTTGTCAAATTGCTTTATATAGGAACTTAATCCTTGTTAGAGCTGATATCTCAAGGCTTCCATTTGCTTCCCATACTGTGGATGCTGTGCATGCCGGTGCTGCTTTACACTGCTGGCCTTCACCATCAGCAGGGGTAAGAATACCTCAATCTTAATATGTCCCTTTCTGTTTGTGTGCCGCGGCTGATTGACAGTCATTATGACCGATACTTTGAAATAAAATTTTGTTTTTGAATCTTCTGAACGAGTCCACCAAAATTTGATAGATCTTCCACTAAGGACAGAATGGTTTCCCAAATCTCATCTGTTTATCAGTTTATTTCTAGTTTTGTTCTGGCAGTTCTTGTTCTTCATATCCTTTTAATATGTAAGGAGGGAATTTCATAGAATCTTGGGATTATGCTAAGAGTTAAAGCAATTTGAGTCTATTTCCATCGAACAGTTATGGGACTCATTGAATTGATGTTAAAAGACGTGTAGGAGTAAATAAAATGGTACCTAACATAAACATGGACAACGGCATGCCATATGTTCCTAATTCGCATAAATTTATGTCGTTGTGTAACAGGTTGCAGAAATAAGTCGCGTGTTAAAACCTGGAGGAATATTTGTCGCGACAACTTACATTCTAGATGGTCTCCTCTCATACGCTCCTCTACGTGGAACTCTACGTCAGGCATGTTTACATGATGTTATCTATATACTGATAGAACCGTCGAAATGTTGAAGCTGAACAACCGTTTCTATTTGAAAATACCATCTCTCAAGCTCAACCTTAGTGATTGGCTGATTGCATTGCATTTTTGTTTTCCCATTGCAGACCGTTGCAGACGTCACAGGCAGTCACGCATTTTTATCAGAGAAAGAACTCGAAGATCTCTGCGCGTCTTGTGGGCTTACCGGTTTTACTTGCACCAGAAACCGAAGATTCGTAATGATCTCAGCAATGAAGCCTGTTTAGTGAGTTACAGGTGAGTCTGTGTCGTTCTTTCCTTGTAGAAATTCTTACACCTACGACAGAAATACTCTGTTGTGTGTGAAATATGTATATGTCAAAGTATGAGGCGCTAATTGTTATTACCATTATCAAATAAAAATTAAAATGCATATCCTTATTTTCCCCCCCATGTAAGTTGGTACATGGCCGAATAATATATAATTTATATACCAAATGAAAATGATTAAAGAAAAGAATCTTGCCTATTTACTTTAGTATTTTCAATTTTGTCCCCCAAGCGAGTCATTCACCTAAAATTTTTGACAAAAAGTTATAATTGTAACGCAAACTATTTTGTTGGGAAGAAGTGACCGGCCAACGCAAATTTTGTCTAGTATATTTTGTGGCGTGAAATATAGGTTAATCTTGTAATATTACCAGAAATTAATTCTTAGGCAGGAGAAAAATCACAAACTATTTGTGGCTTGTATCTCTTTAAAAGTACTTAGGCGGCTAAAGACCTAGGCATATCTAGGGAGATGATGATGTTAAATTTTCGTACATATATTTTTAGATGAATTGAATATGAAAGTTGACCCTCAATAATTTGACATATATGTGACGGAACAAGGACAACAAATTAATTTTCATTTTAGCTTCATCGGTTTGTTGTCAAGTAGGCATGTTATCGGATCGGCTCCGGACCCCATTAAACCGTTTAAGTACTTAAAAGAATTTCTATGCTATATGATTAAACTTGAGACTCATATATTTATATATTAATAAATTTTAATGTTATGGTCCGTTTTTTTTTTTTATATAATTCAAAACCCTTATTTGATTTAAGTGTAACAAATAACATTCATTATTCAAGAAAAAATATATTATTATAAATTTATTAGCACGTTATTATATACAAAAAAAAAAAAAACCAAAATCATATCATCATAATCTATATAATTTTTTTTATATTTTAATTAATTCTAAAACTTTTTAGAAACTATTTATGCCCATGCACACATTACGCAGACTATAGTGTACATACTATCTAATTATATAGCTGTATGAGATTAGTCTTGTATCAGTTTTTATTTTATATTTTTTTAATTTTTTTTTTTTGTTGAAGGCTTGTATCAGTTTCGGTACTGAATTGAAAGTGACAAGATTAAAATGGTTCTGAATTTAATTTGAAGTAATCCAATGTAATTATATTGGTTCCCGATCGAACGGGACCCAACCGAATAATCAATATATCAACAATGTCGAATTAATTCTAATCCGATTTGGTTTCAAAATTAGGTACTATATGCAAGATTTTATTACATAAAATAAAACAAAATAAAACCTGTCCATATAGAATTTGGCGACGAATTATTATTATTAATTTTTAAAAAAAGATCGAGAGTGCTAATTAATTATTGATATAGGTAAATGTTCCCTCTCCAAACATCCTGCAATTTCCTACCGACAGATGTAACTTAAAGTTCAATAGGTATTAATTTGATATAACTACATTCACCAAGTGTCTTTTTATATACAGAGTTTTTTGTCACAATTAGGTCATAAACTCGAGAATTCGTCTCATGTGTTTGAGACTTTAATGTTAGATAATCATATTTTTTGGGTTTCACATTCTAATTATAAAATCCTATTAATATTATTATTTCCAAAACGATCATGATAATACAAAGATAATACAAAAAGTAAATTTCCAACATTTGAAATATTTAATTGATTTTTTTAGCATAACTTTTATTGAGTTTAGAATTTCTGTATAGTTGACTTAATTTTAACAACTATAAATTTGTATTGATGTTCGATGTACTTAAGCGTGCTATAAGTTACATATAATATATATTAAGACATAAATTGATTTATTATTTTATATTTTTAAGCATATCAAAATATTAAATAAAATAGTTTTCTCCTTTTACAATTTTATTTAATTTATAATTATTTCGATGTTTTTAACGTGTTCATAGTTGAAAGCCGATATCCTATGTTCCACTTGAGTTCGAAATCGATCGTGTTAATTTACACGATAATTAAATGCACATTATGTGTAAAAAAATATAATAATTACAGACAAAACCTTTTTATCCATCGTTTTTTTTTTCCTAAAAAAACTATTTAAGCACGATAACTGCTAGTCCATGGAATACAAAATCATCTTTAAAACTATATACTATAAATATATATAGTATCATCATTAGTCATTTTGAACATATGAGGATATTTACACGTTTATAAACCCTAGCTTAATTATTCCTTGTTCATTTTTTGCTCAAGTTCAATGTGTATATATGTGGGCGTCGTGGATACATATTCTCTACAGTGGGAGGAAAATATATATATGTATCCATATGCTATCACATAATTCAAGATTATTTTCCTAATTTACATTTACAAATGATAATTTTCAATATTTATAATTGGTTTCATTTTCGGCAATTGTTTCTTTCTATTCCAATTACGATTCCTTCCTATTTCCACACGTTTCATGTGCATGCATCGTATACATTCCAATCAACTCGAACTTTCCATTATCAACCGAATATATTATTCATTAAAATCAAGTTTTTTCTTCTTTATATTATATATATAAAAGCAAACATCTATCATAATCTAATTATAAAAAATTTCCCCAAATGAATCCTAACAGTCGTATAACTAACTAATGTGGCCAGAATTCATAATTAATGTCTAAGGTATTCAAAGAACAAAGTAAACCAAAACTGAATTATTCGTTTACACTAGCATACACATGATCCTAATCGAGTAAATTATAAATATAATGTATATAATTTCGATAACTCCACATTTTTATAAAAAAAGAAAATTAAAAGAGTCAATCTAAAGACAAATCCAGGAAGTAACGACTCTACCTCGTGACCAGTCCCCGGAGGCAAGATCACCAGCAATGAAATTCTTGATTGAAAATACTAATGAATCAAATCTTCCCACCAAAAGGCATAAACTTTTCTTGAATCCCATCATCATTCTTCACAGATTGATCACCGCTTCTCCATACTCTGTTGTTATCATCATTGATCTTCAAATCACCTGAAGCAATATTAATCTCTTGATTACGAAAATCCCCAAGATAATTCCCGAAATTGATCGGTTCGAATCGATGACCGTGGAGGGAAGGAGGATGCAGGCTTGAACTATGATGATGTTGCAGATTCAACAGACCTTGATCGGAAAGCAATGGAGAATTAATGTTCGAACTCATATGATCACCAAGAACAGCAGCAGTACTACTGGTTTTGTTACCAGTGCTGACTATATTAGTAGTGGAAACTATAGCATCAACCATGGTGGCATTATATATAGACGAAGAAGAAGAAAATGGTGATACGATGTTTTGTGATTGGGGTCTGAGAGAATAAAGAGGGCCGAGTCCATCCAAATGAGTTGCGGGCCTGAGAGGCGAAAGAAGATTCATTCGACGAGGATAAGGGGAGCCCGGAAAGGGAGCGGTGGGGATCCCGGTGAATTCCTGCACCATTTGCCGAAAGTTGGAGGTATCGGTAGTTAGAACAGTAGTAGGAGCCCGACGCGAGGCCCGAGTCCTCTTTTTCGAGTTCTTGGTAATTACCTCGGCCGCCGGTTGCGAAGCTGGCCGCGCAGCGTTGGCTAATTGTGACTGGTTTCTTATTAAGGCGTCAGTAGTACTGTTGGCTTCAGATCTCAAGCTGCCTGCCCCCCAAATCATACCATCACTACTGATATTTATAATATTATGATCATGATACTGAAAAGTGGGAGTTGATGGTGGGTAGAGATCAAGATTCTGAGAATTAATATTATAGTAAGAAGAAGATTGATTTTGGTGAGGGAGAAATGGTGGGTGTGGGCCGGAGGTTATTAATGAAGCGAAATTAATTGGTGGGTTTTTGTTCAAGAAAGAATTAGAAATGGATTCGGTGGCGCGGGAATCGTATTCTTCATCACCTCCTCCATCACCACTACTTGAGGATTCATGAATACTGCCACCACTGTTTCCAGAAGCCATATCGATCAAACAAAGTGAAGAAAACAGCTAGCTAGCTAGCTAAATTCACGACAAACAGATCATATGATCAGGGTTCGAATCCCAAACAAAACATGTAAAAAGTCGTCAAAGAGCTATTTACACAGAATTAACATCATGAAGAACCAAAAGGAAATAAATAAAGAAACACAAGAAAGTCAGATCATATCAATAATTTGGAGGAAGATATAGATGGAGCTAGGGTGACTATGGCAGTAGGGTTTAAAGAAGAAACAGAAAAACAGAAAGATTTATAAAACCAAAGGGGTGTTATATATATATATATTGTAGAGAATTATAAATACATGATATACATGTGATCAGAATCGGGAAGAAATCAAGGAAGCTGGCAGTAGTTGCTTATTTATGATAATTATTAAAATACAAAAAAAGATGGATCAAGTATATATCAAGTGTAGATGGAGATAGATTTGTTGGTGAGTGGTGGGGTATATGGTGAGGGAGATGAAAGCCGCTGCGGTAGGTGTGGCGACGGGTCAAACTGGAACACGTACACCACAGTCAGTCGCACACGCAAGAAAGTGAGAGAATAATTATATATTTATATTTATATGGTTTGGCCAGTTTGATATTGTTACAGTGTGAAATCAAGAAAACGATGTCATGTAAATTTTCATTAATAATTGTTGCGGGAAATTAATTAAGTATTGGTGGTTTGGTTTTGTTAATATGTTCTTCTAATTTATCATTTCTAGCGAATTATATTGAGATTCACGAATGATAGGTCGTGAATTGAGTCTTGTTTGGGTTATTGAGAACTCCGAAGTATTTTTATTTTTTTTTTCGGATCCGAACTCAGAAGTATATTTTTATTCTTGTTATTTTGTTTTTTTTTAATAAGAATATAATAATATTCGAAAAATGAAATATTAATTATCATGCGTGGAAAAAGAGTTAATTTTTCAAAAGAAACTATCTGATATATGCTTCTTTTTTTTTAATTTGCGCATGAAATCAAATGCTTCCGAATGTCAAAAAATAATTTTTTTTTCAAACAAAAATTTTTCCTTCCATTTCTAGAATCCTAGGTAGTTTTCAATTCAGGAACATGATTGCTTGACAAAATTTAAAATTAAGGAGGTTTCCAGGCACTGAGTCGAACTTAACATTAATTTCTTCAATATAATTAATATGTCACCGTTTTCAAATTAAGTTCATATTTATCATCTCTGTCATTTATAGAAAAATTATTTTTTAAGTTAATGTTTATAATTTTCCGTTCCACCGTCAAATTATAATTGTTGTTTTTTTTTTTCTCGTTATTTTATTCTTGTTGCTAAAACATTTACCAGTATCTCCAATATTTGTGCCTTTGAGTTAAAAATTCTCTTTATTTCATTTATCGCTTTTGCTACCAAAAAAAATTGTCTTAGTATGAATATGCAACTATTGAATTCTATCTATAATAGTCATAGATTATACAACTTATCAATTTGAAATTCATTTGTAAATTAATATGTATATTTTACTTGTAGTGACCCGTATCCGTAATTAGCGATTAAAGAGTATATTAATCATGTAATAATATTGGATTAAGTAAAAAGTAATTAAAAAAATTCCTAAAGGATTAACGAAGTCCAGAAATGGATCAAGGACACTCAAAATAGCCGGGAAGGTCCCGAAGGTCCGGAGGGTTCGGAAGCTCCGAACCAAGTCAGGAGGTTCCGAACAGGATCGAAGGATCCGAAGTCAGGATAAGAGGCTCCGATCGAGATCGGAAGCTCCGACGGTGAGATCGGACGTTCCGATCGGGACCAGGGCACGTGTCATCGCTGACGTCAGCAAGGTGACGTCATGGCTGACGTAATATTGGGCGATCGGACGCTCCGAAGATGGGATCGGAGGTTCCGATCGTGTTCGGACGTTCCGAACCGGGTTCGGAGGCTCCGAACTCCGTCTATAAATAGAGGGCCGATATTTCATTTTTAAGTGCACCTTTCCCTATCTTCTCTCTGATTCCTAAGCCTTCTAACTCAGATCTAGGGAGATCTAGGCATCCAATGAGAAATTCGGAAGTGGCATAGCGATCCAGGCGTCGTAGCGGAGCTGTGGCCTAGTTTTGAGACAAATTGTCATCAGCGGGCTGACGACGAACGCAGGTATAGCTATGGTCTCCTTAAATTATTTAGAAGTATGCAATAGCTTAGTTAAGGCTTTTAGAGCTTAAATAATGATGCATGGATATTTGCATTGTAGAGTTGATGATAGGCTGGGAACCTAGAGTGGGACTGCTAGGACTGCCTGTAGTAAGATACGTAAGTACAGACTGAGATAGCCAGCGGGTTTTGCATGCTTGTATGTTGCATTTGTGTGTCATATTATTATGCAACATGTGCATATCATATTGTACATGTCCATCTTGTGAGATGAGGTATGTAGGGCCGCTCAGCCCTGTCTGGACGGGTATTGTCTAGTGCCCAGTGACTGACGTGTCATGGGTGGTTAGCATCTGGGGACACAGTTCACGTCCTATAGGAATGAGCAGTGTACACAGGGTTTGCTCCCCGGGTTGTACCACTCATGTCCTAGGCGCCATTACTGAGCAGTTGTATACAGTTATCCCAGATATGGATACCCTATCATTTGCATGCATCATATTTGTATGTTTTACCCAGTGCTTTCGTATTGAGCTTAGAGCTCACGTCCAGTCTTTTCTGTGTATCTGGACACCCCATCCGACGGGGCAGGTGTAGGTGCAGGGTGGAGCACCAGGAGCTTGGATTGGCCAGCGACCAGTGAGGACAGCGAGATTAGCTGTAGGTTTTGCCTTTAGGGTTTATTTATTCGATTGGGTTGTATAATCGAATTTATTTAACCGGTTGTATTCTGCCGGTCTGCTTTTATTTAAGTATTTCGCAGCGATTTATTTTAATGCATGCTTAATTATGCTCTTAAACTCTGATTAGGTAGTGGATCCGGGTAGGGTCACTACATTTATTGGTATCAGAGCGCATGCATGCAAGAGACTTGGGATATAGTATTAAGACTTTGGGTTATCCTTATAAGATTGATGAGACCTTGGAAGTGGTGATGATGCGGCGATTATTTTGCCTAGAGACTATCATCATCGGCAGGATTTCTAAAGACTTAGGCTTATGGGATTCCAGCAAGTGCGGACAGGAGTGATGGATCGTGTTCGAGTTTTCAAAATTTCTACTCAGGTGGATCCTAGTTTTGGATCGAGTACCGGATGCCAGATGCAGTGGTATATGATTGGTGGGGACTTACTTGATGCTTGCATCTGTACAGTCATTACCATGATGACACCACTCTGAAGATTCTCCACTAGTAGTTGGAGAAATTGTCATTAAAGTCATGCAGAACATGGTTTTGTCGGTATGTTTGTATCGATACTTTTGGTACAGGTACGGGAAACTTCATGTTCAAAAGCATGATATGAATACAAGAAGAACGCTGATGGTAGATCGTGAGCAGGAGGGATCGATTGACATGCACTGACGCAGAGCATAACTGGTTAGCTATCACGTGCCATATCTCCGGAGTTCTTCGTAGGAGGACCGTTAGAGATACTTGGACGTGAGTATGCTTGTATCGATGCGTGTGTCGATTAGAAGCTTCATGCTCAAGAAACGAAGACTAGTACGATGATTTAAATACTGTATTGATGTAGTTGTAAACAATATTTCAGTTGTAATGAATCATCATACTTTAGTTGTACCATTTCAAGTTCGATTGTACATTTCATTGTATTTTGAATACTGTATGTATTACATGAGATTGTAATAAAGAAATAGTACATAACTTGAAATAAGTGATACATGTTTTATTTATCCAGCAATTCGTGTATGATTGCATGATTGTGCGAAAGTTTGGATTGGGTTTAGTTGATTAGCGTTCAACTATTGCAGCTCATGGGATTTGAGTGGGCCGACTGTGACTTGTGGTTAGTCTAGGCTTTTTCCCAGGATTGACCTAGTTAGTCAGTGGACTATGTTAGTGCCAGTGATGGGTGGACTCATCTAGAGGTAAGGGTATTGTTCGGTTTAGAACATTTGGGCTTTGTTCTAGGTTGTCTCTTTGAGAACAGTAGGCTGTCTGACCTTTGTTAGGTTGAGGCTTGTGATGATGAGTTTTCATCGGGATACCAGGTCCAGTATATGCCGAGAGTTGGGGACTATGACCATGACTAAGACGTGATGGAGCGCGACCCTATGCCAGTGTTACTCTGGGAGTCCTTGTACTTCAGAGGATACCTGGGAGCCTTTGTGCTTCAGGATTGGCGGTGGGAAGGCTACTCAGTCTAGAGAATTGGTAGCAGTCACGACAGGGTATGACCTTGGATTAAGATATCAGGTTTGATATCGATGGTTCAATATCGTCTGGTGTGCCAGAGATATAGTTTGAGTATTCTGCTGTGGGAACCAGTCATGGAGGGATTTTCTTGACAAGTGTGTACTCTGAGCAAATAGGTTTTAACCTTTGGGTTACTGCTAGACGTGTGGATCTAGTAGGTGGACGGATTTCTACCAGCTATGACTAGGGGTTGTCATCAGAGTTGTGGTTAGAATTTCCTTGTGATAGGAATTATCCAAGATACTGGATGGAATGTTGTTTTAAGACTTAGACTCGAATACGAGGACTACTCCATGATGATTGACTTCATCTGTGATAGATTATGTCAGACGCTAAGGATTGTACAGAGCTATCTGAGATATGAGGGAAGCGTGGCCTATAACCGTGAACCCTTGGTGGTTGTCCAGGTGGGTTAACATGGTAAGCTACCTTAGTCTTAAATTGTTGCACAATCTTAAGCGAGGGATATAATCAGGAGAGTGTTCGAAGATTGTAAGAATCTTGGAGATTCGTTAGTTATGATTCTGAATTTGATGAATCGTGATATTCATCCTGGATGAACGAAGCAAGGATAGTTAGTGCAGTATTTGCGCTAAGTACCGTCTGATATTTTCAGAGATTGAGCGTAGGATTTTCCATGGGATGGAATGGGCTTAGTTTATCTTGATGTTTGCCTTGGGTGAACAAGACAACGACTGGTAGTGCTAAGGTGGCACGGGATCTGTGCTAGTGACTACTAGTGGTTATTGGCTAACTCTGTCAGAGTTATGATGATTAAGTTTAGAATACGAAGCAGTGGTTAGTAGTGCTGAAAAGGCGCAGGACTTGTGCCAAGTAAACTACTTATGTACTGTGATCTGACACCGTTTGGAAATGGTTCTTTGTGGCAGCTGAGTCATGGTTGTTGACCGAGCCATGTAGGTTGGATGATCAGTGGTGGTTTGATCTGATAAGTGCGAGCTTAAGTAGATCGACGGGTTCGATTGGTTGAGCTAATCAGGGTTGATCAGGATGTAGCAATTAATAAATACTTGGGATAGTATTTTGTCGAATAGTGCTTATGGGATGAGTACTGGATACCATCTCAGAGCATTTGACAATTCGGATGATTTAGGGTCTCTAGGTTGCCAGGGACTAATCTACCGAAAGATTATGATTGACTTGTATGGTCGAGTTGTTGGAAAACTGTGTTCAGATCAATTAAGAATTGATACCCGGTGCAGCGGAAGTTTAAAAATTTATTTTATTAATATGGAACGATTCCATATCTGGGTATCAAAACTTTACGATTAAATTGTGTAAGTAAAACAAATAATCACTATTAAATATTTTACCTTAAAATCTCGAAGCGAGATTATGGACACCAACAGAATTTAATCTGCTCTTGTTGTATATCCCCGGAACTGATGAACGAACGTTTCTTTAATCAGGTCCACGAATAGAAAACAAAACCCTCTGATTGACTGCACTAGAAATCAATCAGAAGTTTGCGTAGAGAATAAACAGATATGATCTGTTAATTCAGATTGTAATTTTTCACAAAAACACAACCCGAATTTTCTCCAAAAGGGACAGAGGATTTCGAAAATCCCCTTGAATAATATAGGCTGAAATTCGAAAATTGCAAGACTGAAATCACACCAAATTTTTGAACACTGCAGTCCTATTTATAGATAATTTCTAGACTGGATTAAGTTATAATTATATCAGGACTCTAACTCCTTAAAGCCCACAATCCATAACTTAAGCCCAACAAGCCAAGCCTGTTGTTATAGAAATTAATATAAAATTCATCGTGACTCCGATTGATAAACTGATTTCACCAATGTGCACAGAAACCATTTCTGCATCTTTTAGAGTCAAGATAATTTTTCTGAATCCGAATTCAGTGATTTCCAAAAATGTTCATCCCTATGTCATTTTAGGAAATTCCACTCCCTTTAGTTAAGAAGTCCAAGTTCTCTTTCATTAAATTTAACTCTTTAAATTTAACTATCTCTACAGGGTTTTAGTAATCCATTACTTGTGTAACCCTCAATGGTTCAGGAATACAGCTAGCCGTGGGCTCACAACTCCTTGTGACTCGGAACAACAATTTCCGACTTATCCATCGAATCATGGTAAGAGCGCCTAACAACATCGTCCCATGATTCCCTAGGTATTACTGATAGTGCCTGCAAGAACCAGTAGATTTTGGTTAGCGTACAGTACGGTCCCTTCAACCAAATATCCCGATCGAATCAACAACCATTGGTGCATCGAGAGTCGTTCAAGATTCGATAACTATGCATAACATCTTGGAGATCTATTAGTGACATCGCATGTATTACTAGGAACACCAAGTAACCTAAAACACATCATGTACTCTGGCCAGAGATTCATCACACTAATATCTCCTCAGATCACATAGGATATCCACACTCGCAAGTATGTGGTGAATCCTTGACAACAAAGCATCGACTCCTATATGTGTCGTAACTGTACCCAATCCCGACACCTGATGACCCCAATAGAGTCGGTAAACGAGTCAAAGTACAGTACTAGCATATAGAGTCTCAATGATGTTTCAAGTAATAAGGACTAATGGTGTACAACCAAAACCGCGGACTTTATCCACTCGATAAGTGATAACCACTTGGAAAGTCCGAATAGGGTAGTTCGATCATTCATCATATGAATATCCATTTGCATGCTTTGAACATCTCTATGTTCCATACCAATGAAACATGGTACTCGGCATCGCAAATGCTAGTCTCAATCTCGAGCGATCCTTATCCTTATTTGCGGACGGCTCAATTGACTAGGAACAGTTTAGAATATACAGTGACTATAAGATGTGTTTCATGATAGTCATCCCCATGTGCTACCACATCTTACATACACTATAGTATATTCAAGGTCTTTATCAAAACAACAATAGTATATCATAATATAACAATATGAAGAAAGATAAAGTCAATGCCATTATAAAAGTGTAAATTATATTAAACAAAAGATTGTTTTACATAGAGTCATAAAAGCCCTTAGCCACAAGTTGGCTAACCGGGCACCCACTCTTTCAAGGCTAACCGGGCACCCACTCTTTCAAGGCTGAAGATTGTTTTACATAGAGTCATAAAAGCCCTTAGCCACAAAGAATTCAAGGCTGAAGTAGAAAATAAACTAGGTAAAAGTATTAAGGCACTTCGATCGGATCGAGGTGGAGAATACTTAAGTACCGAGTTTTTGGACTATCTAAAAGAGAATGAGATTCTCTCTCAGTGGACTCCTCCTATGATACCTCAGCTTAATGGTGTTTTGGAGCGTCGCAATCGAACTTTGTTGGACATGGTTCGATCCATGATGAGCTTCACTGAGCTCCCACCTTCGTTTTGGGGCTACGCGCTTGAAACGGCGCTATTGTTGTTAAACAACGTCCATACTAAAGCAGTAAATAAAACACCATACGACTTATGGAATGGCAAAACTCCTAAGTATTCGTACTTGAGGATTTGGGGATGTCCTGCTTACGTGAAGCAGACAGTGAGAGATAAGTTGGATAGTCGATCCTCCTTATGTTATTTTGTGGGGTATCCGAAGAATTCAATCGGATATTATTTCTATCATCCTAATGAAACAAAAGTGTTTGTTTCAAGGAATGCCACCTTCTTGGAGAAGGAGTTCTTATTGGATAAGAAAGGCAAGATGATGGAACTCGAAGAAATTCGAGAAGAACCCGAGATACAAAATAGCGATCCTACACCTCAAGAATCATCACAAGACACGCCTACTACTAGGAGATTCGAGAGGACTTCTAGGCCTCCTATTAGATATGGTCTTCTTCTTGAAGGGGATCAAAGTGAACCCGACATTGGATGTGATCCAAAAAACTTCAAGGAAGCAATTTCTGATGCGGATTCAAATTTATGGCTTGAAGCTATGCAATCGGAAATAGATTCGATGCATTCTAACCAAGTTTGGTCTTTAGTAGATCCTCACGATGGAATTGTTCCAATTGGGTGCAAATGGATCTACAAGAGAAAGCTTGGGCCTGATGGAAAGGTATTGACCTACAAGGCACGATTGGTGGCAAAAGGTTATAATCAAAGACAAGGAGTTGACTATGATGAAACCTTTTCACCAGTCGCAATGTTCAAGTCCATAAGAATCCTTATTGCCATAGCAGCATGGTATGACTATGAGATATGACAAATGGATGTAAAGACTGCTTTTCTTAATGGAAACATTAAGGAAGAGATCTATATGATGCAGCCTGAGGGATACACATCCATGGGAAGCGAGCATAAGGTATGCAAGCTTCAGAGATCAATTTATGGTCTCAAACAAGCATCAAGAAGTTGGAACTAGAAATTTGATGAAACAATAAAGGATTTTGGTTTCATCAAGAACCCGGAGGAACCATGCGTGTACAAGAAAGTAGTTAAGGATGCGGTAACATTCTTAGTACTTTATGTTGATGACATCCTACTCATGGGGAATGATGTAGGGATGTTCAGTCAACAAAGATATGGTTATCAGGTAGATTCTCGATGAAGGATTTGGGTGAGGCCTCCTATATTCTTGGGATACAGATCTATAGAGATAGATCTAAGAGAATGATAGGACTTACTCAATCAACCTACATCGAAACCATATTGAAAAGGTTTTCAATGGATGGGTCCAAGAGAGGACATCTACCTATGTGTCATGTAGTTTTTTTATCCAAGTCTATGTGTCCCAAGACTGACGAAGAGATAGAGAAGATGACACACATACCATATGCGTCAGCCATTGGTAGTATCATGTATGGGATGATATCTACCAGACCGAATGTGGCCTATGCTCTGAGCGTCACGAGCAGATATCAAGCCAATCCCGGTCAAATGCATTGGAAAGCCGTGAAAGATATTCTTAAGTACTTGCGAAGGACTAAGAATTTATTCATGGTTTATGGAGGAAGAGAATTGAAGTTGGAAGGCTACACCGACTCTAGCTTCCAATGTGACGTGGATGACTCGAAATCAACCTCTGGATTTGTATTCGTGCTCAATGGCGGTGCTGTCTCTTGGAAGAGTTCCAAGCAAGACACCACAGCGGATTCCACCACTGAGGCAGAATACATTGCAGCATCAGCTGCTGCTAAAGAGGCGGTTTGGATAAGAAAATTCATCCAAGAGTTGGGTGTAATTCCTGAAGCTGTTGGTCCAGTCCCGGTGTACTGTGACAACACGGGTGCCGTTGCTCAGGCAAAGGAGCCAAGGTCTCATCAGAAGTCCAAACACGTACTGAGAAAATACCACATCATCCGGGAGATTGTGGAAAGAGGAGACATCAGTGTCGAGAGAGTGGCCTCTACAGACAATATCGCTGATCCGCTTACTAAGCCCTTGCCAGGACCATTGTTTACAAACATCGCGAAGCAATGGGATTACGTAGTATGACTAGTTGTCTTTAGGGCAAGTGGGAGATTGAAAGAGTGGGTGCCCGGTTAGCCAACTTGTGGCTAAGGGCTTTTATGACTCTATGTAAAACAATTTTTTGTTTAATATAATTTACACGTTTATAATGGTATTGACTTTATCTTTCTTCATATTGTTATATTATGATATACTATTGTTGTTTTGATAAAGACCTTGAATATACTATAGTGTATGCAAGATGTGGTAGCACATGGGGATGGCTATCATGAGACATATCTTATAGTCACTGTATATTCTAAACTGTTCCTAGTCAATTGAGCCGTCCGCAAATAAGGATAAGGATCACTCGAGATTGAGACTAGCATTTGCGATGCCGAGTACCACGTTTCATTGGTATGGAACATAGAGATGTTCAAAGCATGCAAATGGATATTCATATGATGAATGATCGAACTACCCTATTCGGACTTTCCAAGTGGTTATCACTTATCGAGTGGATAAAGTCCGCGGTTTTGGTTATACACCATTAGTCCTTATTACTTGAAACATCATTGAGACTCTATATGCTAGTACTGTACTTTGACTCGTTTACCGACTCTATTGGGGTCATCAGGTTTCGGGATTGGGTACAGTTACGACACATATATGAGTCGATGCTTTGTTGTCAAGGATTCACCACATACTTGTGAGTGTGGATATCCTATGCGATCTGAGGAGATATTAGTGTGACGAATCTCTGGCCAGAGTACATGATGTGTTTTAGGTTAATTGGTTATCCTAGTAACACATGCGATGTCACTATTTGATCTCCAAGATGTAATGCATAGTTATCGGATCTCGAACGACTCTCGATATACTAATGGTTGTTGATTCGATCGGGATATATGGATGAAGGGACCGTACTGTACGCTAACCAAAATCTACTGGTTCTTGCAGGCACTATCAGTAATACCTAGGGAATCATGGGGCGATGTTGCTAGGCGCTCTTACCATGATTAGATGGGTAAGTCGGAAATTGTTGTTCCGAGTCACAAGGAGTTGTGAGCCCACGGCTAGCTGTATTCCTGAACCATTGAGGGTTACACAAGTAATGGATTACTAAAACCCCGTAGAGATAGTTAAATTTAAAGAGTTAAATTTAATGAAAGAGAATTTGGACTTCTTAACTAAAGGGAGTGGGATTTCCTAAAATGACATAGGGATGAACATTTTTTGAAATCACTGAATTCGGATTCAGAAAAATTATCTTGACTCTTAAAGATGCAGAAATGGTTTCTGTGCACATTGGTGAAATCAGTTTATCAATCGGAGTCACGATGAATTTTATATTAATTTTTAGAACAACGGGCTTGGCTTGTTGGGCTTAAGTTATGGATTGTGGGCTTTAAGGAGTTAGAGTCCTAACACAATTATAACTTAACCTAGTCTAGAAATTATCTATAAATATATGTAGTGGGTTCGAAAATTGCATGCAATTCATTATCAAATTTTCGAAAACACTACAAAATATTTTAAGTGGATTTTCGAAATCTTTCTGTCCCTTTCGGAGAAAATTCGGCTTGTGATTTTTATGAAAAATTACAATCTGAATTAACAGATCATATCTGTTTATTCTCTACGCAAAACTTCTGATTGATTTCTAGTGCAGTCAATCAGAGGGTATCTGTTTTCCATTCGTGGACCTTATTCCGGTGATTGATCGTGACGCCATCGGTTCCCGGGATATACAAGAAGAGCATATTAAATTCTGTTGGAGTCCATTATCTCGTTTCGAGATTTAAGGTAAAACATTAATTGTGATTATTTGTTTTACTTGTGTGAATTTAATCGTAAAAGTTTTGATACCCAGATATGGAATCGTTTCATATTAATAAAAATAAATTTTTAAACTTCCGCTGCACCGGGTATCAATTCTAATTGATCTGAACACCGTTATCCAACACTGAATTCCTAGAATATAGGATGCCTCATCTAAATCCTTCATCGAGAATCTACCTGATAACCATATCTTTGTTGACTACAACATCCCTACATCATTCCCCATGAGTAGGATGTCATCAACATAAAGTACTAAGAATGTTACCGCATTCTTAACTACTTTCTTGTACACGCATGGTTCCTCCGGGTTCTTGATAAAACCAAAATCCTTTATCCTTTCATCAAATTTCTGGTTCCAACTTCTTGATGCTTGTTTGAGACCATAGATTGATCTCTGAAGCTTGCATACCTTATGCTCGCTTCCCATGGATGTGTATCCCTCAGGCTGCATCATATAGATCTCTTCCTTAATGTTTCCATTAAGAAATGCAGTCTTTACATCCATTTGCCATACCTCATAGTCATACCATGCTGCTATGGCAATAAGGATTCTTATGGACTTGAACATTGCGACTGGTGAAAAAGTTTCATCATAGTCAACTCCTTGTCTTTGAGTATAACCTTTTGCCACCAATCGTGCCTTGTAGGTCAATACCTTTCCATCAGGCCCAAGCTTTCTCTTGTAGATCCATTTGCACCCAATTGGAACAATTCCATCGGGAGGATCTACTAAAGACCAAACTTGGTTAGAATGCATCGAGTCTATTTCCGATTGCATAGCTTCAAGCCATAAATTCGAATCCGCATCAGAAATTGCTTCCTGGAAGTTTCTTGGATCACATCCAATGTCGGGTTCACTTTGATCCCCTTCAAGAAAAAGACCATATCTAATAGGAGGCCTAGAAGTCCTCTCGGATATCCTAGTAATAGGCGTGTCTTGTGATGATTCTTGAGGTGTAGGATAACTATTTTGTATCTCGGGTTCTTCTCGAATTTCTTCGAGTTCCATCATCTTGCCTTTCTTATCCAATAAGAACTCCTTCTCCAAGAAGGTGACATTCCTTGAAACAAACACTTTTGTTTCAGCAGGATGATAGAAATAATATCCGATTGAATTCTTCGGATACCCTACAAAATAACATAAGGTGGATCGACTATCCAACTTATCTCTCACTTTCTGCTTCACGTAAGCAGGACATCCCCAAATCCTCAAGTACGAATACTTAGGAGCTTTGTCATTCCATAACTCGTATGGTGTTTTATCTACTGCTTTAGTGTGGACGTTGTTTAACAACAATACCGCCGTTTCAAGCGCGTAGCCCCAAAACGAAGGTGGGAGCTCAGTGAAGCTCATCATAGATCGAACCATGTCCAACAAAGTTCGATTGCGACGCTCCGAAACACCATTCAGCTGAGGTGTCATCGGAGGAGTCCACTGAGAGAGAATCTCATTCTCTTTTAGATAGTCCAAAAACTCGGTACTTAAGTATTCTCCACTTCGATCCGATCGAAGTGCCTTAATACTTTTACCTAGTTTGTTTTCTACTTCAGCCTTGAATTCTTTCAACCTTTCAAATGCTTCAGACTTATATTTCATTAAATATAAATACTCATACCTAGAATGATCATCGGTAAAGGTAATGAAGTAGGTGTTGCCACATTTAGTACCAATCCTAAATGGACCGCAAACATCTGTATGGATCAAATCCAACAGATTTTGACTACGCTCAGGTTTCTCTTTGAAAGGAGATTTAGTCATTTTTCCCTTTAGGCAGGACTCACAAGTAGGTAGAGAGTTAATATCAGACATATCAAACATGCCCTCTCCCACTAGCTTGTTCATCCTCCTTGAGGAAATATGACCTAGCCTAGCATGCCAAAGGTTTGCCGGATTGTGACTATCGTTTTTTCTTTTAATTGTTGTTACCGGTTTATCAACATAATTAATTGGAATGTCTTTTAATTTTAAGCTATATAGATCGTGTTCAAGTTGTCCATTTCCAATCAAACATTCATTCTTGTAAATATTACAAATCTCATTCACAAAATTGCAAGAAAAACCATCTCTATCAAGCATAGAAATAGATATAATGTTTTTGACCAAATCCGGAACATATAAAATATCTCTCAAAAATAACTTAAAATTGTTCTGCAAAACTAAATAAATGTCTCCTATAGCTTTGGCTTCGACTCTAGAACCATTCCCGAGCCTTAGCTGGGTCTCACCCATCCTTAGCTTACGACTTCTTGTCATCACCTGCAAATCATTGCAGATGTGAGATCCACATCCGGTATCCAATACCCAAGAAGAAGTATTAAGCGAAACATTTATTTTAATGTAAAACATACCCTTTGCAGTTCGCAACTGTTTGAGGTATTCCTTGCAGTTACATTTTCAATGACCGGGTTTCTTGCAGTAATGGCAAACGTTTTCATCTTTTATCCCAATTGAAGCATTGGCCTTTACCTTCTTATTTGGTACAATCTTCTTGGGCGGGGCAGAACGTTTCTTACCCTTTCCACTTGGTCCTTTCTTAGAGTTATAAGAGGAGCCAACCAAGAGTACCGGTTTATCCTTCTTTAGTGTGGCTTCATATGTGACAAGCATATTGACCATCTCTTCAAGGGTGGCCTCTATCTTGTTCATATTGAAGTTCATCACAAAACCGTCAAACGATGAAGGAAGTGATAGAAGCAACAAGTCCGCGCTAAGTTCATGCTCCAAAGTCAAGTCGAGTGTTACCAACTTTTCAATGAGCCCAATCATGCGCATCCCATGCTCACGGACCGAAGTCCCATCTCGCATACGGCTAGTCATGAGCTCTCTGACGGTGGCATACCTCTCCGACCTTGACTGAGCTCCAAAGAGTTCCTTGAGGTTCTTGTGAATGTCAGCAGCATTCACGGCATCCTCGAATCTCCTTTGAAGCTCATCAGACATCGAAGCCTGCATATAGCATTTGGCCTTGATATCATGGTCCCACCATAAATCAAGTTTGGCCAACTCTTCCGGACTTGTATTAGCCGGGGCTTCCTTCGGAGGCGGCTTCTCTAACACGTAGAAAGCTTTTTTCGAAGTAAGAATAATTTTCAACTTACGGAACCATTTCATATAGTTTGCGTCAGTCAATTTGTTTTGTTCGAGAATTGAAAACAGTGGATTGCGAGAAGTCATTGTAATAGTATACTGAAAAGGAAACAGACAATAATCAATTATTGTTTAATTACTTTACTAAGACATAAAATATGGAAAATTTTAATTTTATGAATTACACTCCCACTATTTTAACGATTTCACTACCCTCTAGTGAAAATGGGAAACTGTTTTCCTTAGTGAGAACATGGAGTCCAATTGACAAATCATGATCCCGAATAATATCAGCCAACCATAATTTTCAAAAGGTAGAGCCCAATTACTTCCAAAGTAGCCCCCATGTTTTTACCTCATGTCCAATAAGGGCCCAATAATATGACGTCGTTTATTGTGACATGTCAAGATAACCCATCAATATTAAGTTGTGATGGACGGTCTCCATGTGGATCCCCAATAATATGAGCCAATCCCATGGGAGTTCCACCCAACTTACAACATGTGTCGATCCAATGTACAGCTTTCCGACGAACGGGCCCCCCCAATAATATGAGCCGGACCGTATCCGCGGGTAGCATCTCATACATTGATCGTTGATGGAAGGTAGGAATATTTAAACAATATTTAAATTCCCTTTTTATTAATATTGATATCAATTTTAAATCATATTTAAAATGAGGGATTTTTAATTTTGAAAATTTGTCTCATCATGCAATTTATGTATGCTTGCGGGATTCATACAATTTAGTCTAAACATGCATACATCAATATTATCATATATTATTTAAGGATGATCGATCCCATTAACTAATCGACCCGTGGTTGCCAATCACGAGTCTAAGTCCAATCCTAGGTGATATGCAAGTATGCAATGCAATCCTATTACATTGTGCTTCTAATTTACATTTCTTCGGTCTTCATTGTCTGCTGGGCCCACCATTTCTTCAAATCTTTGTCTCCCACTAAGTCTAATAAATTTACAATAAATTTCGATGACAAATATGGGATACATTTTTAGGGGTGGGAACGGGCCATAAACCAGGCCCACTTTTATTACATATGACAATCATATTGGGCTATAAACCAAGCCCATTAATAAACACCAACAACAATAAGACAAATGTAAATCACCTAACATACACCTAAAACATTGGTCATGGCAATCGATCATCCTTTATCCATTAATTAATTCAATAATTAAATAATTGGATAAACATGCAAAGGCATCATAATTTAAAAGATAAAATCATATTTTATCTTATCCATCCATAAGATCATATCTTATCATCAATTGTACCAAAATAATTAATTTTATAAAATTTAATTTAACGGATAAAATTTATAAATTTTCCAAAAATTCAAATTTATCCAAAAATCAATTTTAAAATTTTCGGACTCGAACAATTCGATCTGATGCCTCGTGAACCAATCAAAAAAAATTTTTGATCGGATCAAAAACTAGAATTTCAAAAATTAAAATTTTAATTAAAAATAAAAAATAATTTTTCCGGGCTGCCCGGGACAATCCCGGGCAGCCCGCGCCCCAAAAAGGGGCCCGGGCTGGGCAGCCCGTCGCTGCCCATTGGGTAGCACCGATCGCTGCCCTGGGCAGCGACGTTTGCTGCCCTCGCTGCCCCGGGCAGTGACAATCGCTGCCCGATTTGCCCATTAAAATTCAATTTTAAATTTTCGTTTTGTTTCAAAAACCGAGGCTTAAAAATTTTGTACAATCGATTAATTTAATCGTTTGATCTGAGCAACCTGGCTCTGATACCACTGTTGGAAAACTGTGTTCAGATCAATTAAGAATTGATACCCGGTGCAGCGGAAGTTTAAAAATTTATTTTATTAATATGAAACGATTCCATATCTTGGCATCAAAACTTTACGATTAAATTGTGTAAGTAAAACAAATAATCACTATTAAATATTTTACCTTAAAATCTCGAAACGAGATTATGGACACCAACAGAATTTAATATGCTCTTGTTGTATATCCCCGGAACTGATGAACGAACGTTTCTTCAATCAGGTCCACGAATAGAAAACAAAACCCTCTGATTGACTGCACTAGAAATCAATCAGAAGTTTGCGTAGAGAATAAACAGATATGATCTGTTAATTCAGATTGTAATTTTTCACAAAAACACAACCCGAATTTTCTCCAAAATGGACAGAGGATTTCGAAAATCCCCTTGAATAATATAGGCTGAAATTCGAAAATTGCAAGACTGAAATCACACCAAATTTTCGAACACTGCAGTCCTATTTATAGATAATTTCTAGACTGGATTAAGTTATAATTATATCAGGACTCTAACTCCTTAAAGCCCACAATCCATAACTTAAGCCCAACAAGCCAAGCCTGTTGTTATAGAAATTAATATAAAATTTATTGTGACTCCGATTGATAAACTGATTTCACCAATGTGCACAGAAACCATTTCTGCATCTTTTAGAGTCAAGATAATTTTTCTGAATCCGAATTCAGTGATTTCCAAAAATGTCCATCCCTATGTCATTTTAGGAAATTCCACTCCCTTTAGTTAAGAAGTCCAACTTCTCTTTCATTAAATTTAATTCTTTAAATTTAACTATCTCTACGGGGTTTTAGTAATCCATTACTTGTGTAACCCTCAATGGTTCAGGAATACAGCTAGCCGTGGGCTCACAACTCCTTGTGACTCGGAACAACAATTTTCGACTTACCCATCGAATCATGGTAAGAGCGCCTAACAACATCGCCCCATGATTCCTTAGGTATTACTGATAGTGCCTGCAAGAACCAATAGATTTTGGTTAGCGTACAGTACGGTCCCTTCAACCAAATATCCCGATCGAATCAACAACCATTGGGGCATCGAGAGTCGTTCGAGATTCGATAACTATGCATAACATCTTGGAGATCTATTAGTGACATCGCATGTGTTACTAGGAACACCAAGTAACCTAAAACACATCATGTACTCTGGCCAGAGATTCGTCACACTAATATCTCCTCAGATCACATAGGATATCCACACTCGCAAGTATGTGGTGAATCCTTGACAACAAAGCATCGACTCCTATATGTGTCGTAACTGTACCCAATCCCGACACCTGATGACCCCAATAGAGTCGGTAAACGAGTCAAAGTACAGTACTAGCATATAGAGTCTCAATGATGTTTCAAGTAATAAGGACTAATGGTGTACAACCAAAACCGCGGACTTTATCCACTCGATAAGTGATAACCACTTGGAAAGTCCGAATAGGGTAGTTCGATCATTCATCATATGAATATCCATTTGCATGCTTTGAACATCTCTATGTTTCATACCAATGAAACGTGGTACTCGGCATCGCAAATGCTAGTCTCAATCTCGAGCGATCCTTATCCTTATTTACGGACGGCTCAATTGACTAGGAACAGTTTAGAATATACAGTGACTATAAGATGTGTTTCATGATAGCCATCCCTATGTGCTACCACATCTTACATACACTATAGTATATTCAAGGTCTTTATCAAAACAACAATAGTATATCATAATATAACAATATGAAGAAAGATAAAGTCAATGCCATTATAAAAGTGTAAATTATATTAAACAAAAGATTGTTTTACATAGAGTCATAAAAGCCCTTAGCCACAAGTTGGCTAACCGGACACCCACTCTTTCACGAGTTAGATGTTAACTTGACAGGAGGAACAAGCGAAGGAATTGGTAACTCCCAGGATAGTGCTTTTGTGATGATGTCTTAGTATACCGTTGGGTTGAGATCCAACGAGGAATGTGTACTTGTATGGACATCAGTTTTTTGATTGTGAGGTGTGACATTTGCTGAGACCTAGTTCTCGAGATCCGGCAGGGTGTGTCACAAATTTTCATCGTGTGGTGCTTAAGATCATTGGGATGATCGAGGCAGTCGTAGATCGACTTAGTAGCCAACAAGATTGTTGTGGGAATTGAAGATTTTGCAAGATAGCGATGAAGCAACTTTTTTCTTTCTAGTCGACAAACCATATCATTGCGGACCATTCGTCAAGGATATTGTGCTTTAGCAATGGACGATATTCGGATGTGCGTCGGGTGGCAAGTTACTTCGGGCACAAGTATTTCCCAGGATTGACTAGGGAATCGACGAATTAGATCGTTCAATGCTGAGACTGATGCGTTCGGCAATGGAGCGATTTGACTATTGAGAATCCGTTGGGATTTAGTTCCAGGATCAGTATGTTCAACCTTGGGAGGTTGGTATGAGCTGATGGTATTATCAGAGACTCTGAGTTGAGTTATACCAGGTGCAATGACTGTCGAATTTCGAGACGGAATAGGAAACGTTTTCATATGTCTGTGCACTGTGGAATGTCCCAGTCGAGTATATTGGTGGGAGCTTGCCTTAGTTTTGATGAGCGTACGGTGATTGCGAGTATGTATAACTATCAGGAGGACGTCCATCGATCAAATTCATGAAGTGAATAACCTATGATCGAGATGATGTAGATCATCAGAGGCGTGATGACTTCCATTGCAATGTATGCATGATTTCGCAGGCCAATGGCTAGGAGATGACATAGCGTCATAAATTGCAAGTGATGATAGTTATCATCAGGGCACAGTGTTGAGGTTATGCTAAAAAACGTGGACAACAGAATGTACTAGACATGATGGTTTAAGTTCCCAGTATTCCTTGGGAAGCCAGTTGTGCTTCAGGGAGAGTGGGGAGGGTAACCAGTCTAGGGAACATTGTGAGCAGTTACGTTGAAGTATAGACTTTAGTGTTTTTCTGACTAGAGGTGTTGAGCACCGAGAAATTTTGAAACCATTAGGTGGTTAGATTCGATAAATAATTCGACGAATGTCGTAAACCAGTCAGTTCATGACTTGGTCTTCGTTAGTCTAAAATTACTTTGGGATGATGATATTGATCAAGCGGGTATTGTATCCTTCGTGGTCAGGAAGATCGTGGTTCGAGTGAAAGATGTATCAGTGTTACGATACGCTAGCGCTAGGGAAGTTCGACTGTCGACCAGTAGCGCAGTAATCTTCAGTGAAAGAATATTAATGCAGTTAAGCATTAATGGAGCTTATAGGGAATTCGACGAGAGTCTGAGTGTGTCGGAAGCTATTTCGACCAGACACTCAAGTAGTGGTCTATCTTACGTTCTCGAGGTATTACCTTAGATTTCGAGGACGAAATCTTTAAAGGGGGGAGGAGAATGTAGTGACCCGTATCCGTAATTAGCGATTAATGAGTATATTAATCGTGTAATAATATTGGATTAAGTAAAACATAATTAAGGAAATTCCTAAAGGGTTAACGAAGTCCAAAAATGGATCCAGGACACTCAAAATAGCCGGAAAGGTCCCGAAGGTCCGGAGGGTTCGGAAGCTCCGAACCAAGTCAGGAGGTTCCGAACAGGATCGGAGGCTCCGATCGAGATCGGAAGTTTCGACGGTGAGATCGGACGTTCCGATCGGGACCAGGGCACGTGTCATCGCTGACGTCAGCAAGGTGACATCATGGCTGACGTAATATTGGGCGATCGGACGCTTCGAAGATGGGATCGGAGGTTCCGATCGTGTTCGGAGGTTTCGATCGTGTTCGGAGGCTCCGAACTCCGTCTATAAATAGGGGGCCGAGATTTCATTTTTATGTGCACCTTTCCCTCTCTTCTCTCTGATTCCTAAGCCTTCTAACTCAGATCTAGGGAGATCTAGGCATCCAATGAGGAATCCGAAAGTGGCATAGCGATCCAGGTGTCGTAGCGGAGTTGTGGCCTAGTTTTGAGACAAATTGTCATCAGCGGGCTGACGACATAGGCAGGTATAGCTATGGTCTCCTTAAATTATTTAGGAGTATGCAATAGCTTAGTTAAGACTTTTAGAGCTTAAATAATGATGCATGAATATTTGCATTGTAGAGTTGATGATAGGCTAGGAACCTAGAGTGGGACTGCTAAGACTGCCTGTAGTAAGGTACGTAAGTACAGATTGAGATAGCCAGCGGGTTTTGCATGCTTATATGTTGCATTTGTGTGTAATATTATTATGCAACATGTGCATATCATATTGTCTCGTCCATATTGTGAGATGAGCCATGTAGGGCCGCTCAGCCCTGTCTGGACGGGTGATGTCTAGTGCCCAGTGATTGACGGGTCATGAGTGGTTAGCATCTGGGGACACAGTCCACGTCCTATAGGAATGAGCAGTGTACACAGGGTTTGCTCCCCGGGTTGTACCACTAATGTCCTAGGCGCCATTACTGAGCAGTTGTATACAGTTATCCCAGATATGGATATCCTATCATTTGCATGCATCATATTTTTATGTTTCACCCAGTGCTTTCGTATTGAGCTTAGAGCTCACGTCTAGTCTTTTCTGTGTATCTGGACACCCCATCCGACGGGGCAGGTGTAGGTGCAGGGTGGAGCACCAGGAGCTTGGATTGGCCAGCGACCAGTGAGGACAGCGAGATTAGCTGTAGGTTTTGCCTTTAGGGTTTATTTATTCGATTGGGTTGTATAATCGAATTTATTTAACCGGTTGTATTCTGCCGGTCTGCTTTTATTTAATTATTTCGCAACGATTTATTTTAATGCATGCTTAATTATGCTCTTAAACTCTGATTAGATAGTGGATTCGGGTAGGGTCACTACATTACTCGTATAATTTATTGAATATATTTAGCATTCATTTTCTTAGTGAAACTAGCAAAATTGGATAACATAAGGATCGAAACCCAGTGTTTTAAATTATCCAGAATAAAACATAAACGTGATGAAGAGTTATCAAACAAAAATTCTTTTAAGAATTCTCAAAATTAATTACAATGATGAAATTCGATTATCTAAAAAAAATGGGAATAAATCCACGGCTCATGTACATGTAAAATAAGACACGTCTTTGATTATTCATTTCTCTCGCATGTCATTTCTCCAATATTACCGGTTGCATGTGTGCAAATACAATTTACAAGTCGGTGCCTTATAATAATAATTTAATTTAATAAGCCCTTGCCGTGTCTTAGCCAATTACGTTCGAAAATGGAGCTAGCTTCCACGACGTATTTATGGTTGAATCGATTCATCCAAAATTGATTTAGATACGTGAGTTTAAAAAAAAAATGGATCTCACAAATCAAATTGAAATTGAAGAGGCATTGTTTGGTTTGATGTATTATTAATCTATGTATAACTTATCCAATTAATTTCGCCTTATTTTCGTCATATTATTTATCTATTTATTAATTAATAATTTTACATCAATTAAATCAAATAAATTATAATTTATCCATCAAATCAAATAATGTATTAACTATTTTTTCTTATTTATTTTTAATTTACATTATATTATTTATTTATATATTATTTATCATATCACTCAAACCAAACGGTACTTTAACATCTCATCAACCAGGTACTTATAATTACCTCAAGAAGCTACGTCTTAGGAACATCATTATTGAATCGGATACATAATTGGTTACTGATATTTTGAAGAATATGATCTTTCAAGATTTATATTATAATTTGTCCTTGACTGTGCAAATCCGTAGATTTCTTGCAGTAAAACTATACTCTTGTTTTTTTTTTTTTTTTCGTCGATTAGTGAATCAAGCGGCTTATCGATAGAAAAGCCGATTCTTTGACCGATCATCGAATTATACCTTCACATTCCTCTATTTCTAATATAATTGTTTTTTTATTTGTAGTAATGAAATTGACGTTTATTTTCAAATAAATTTTAATGTTACAGAATTAATCATATCATTTTTCCTAGCTAGCTGACTAGACATCATGAGTCCATGACACTGTTATTTCCATTTTTCTAAATTCTTGTAAATTGTAATCTTCATATATATAATCAATTATTTTTATTAATTATTTGATTTATATTAAAATAATAATAATATCATAGTTATAAAAATTAAAAAGGAACCATGTTATAATTTGATGAGAGTTAAGTTTCAATTGAGTGAGCCATATCAACCTAATGGTTATTATGATAGACACATACGTAATAATATAGTAATAGGCATATCATTTGATGTAACCAAAAAATATTTTTGTTTGATTTACAAAATCCAATGGGTTCATAACGGAACTCGTAGACCAGTAAAATGCACAAGTTTGTAGGTCGTCACATGCGTCACAAACACTTGCCATAAGCATTAAGAATTGTCCGATGCAGATACTCTGACGTCCAAATCAGTAAACAAAGTAATTATAATCTCTAAAAATTATAGTGCTCAAAAGATATAAAAACAAGAATGTACCTCGATCATGGGGAATGTTCCTCTATTTATACATGTTTAAGAGTGCTTTGCGAAATTGGATCCTTGTATCTTGGGCTTGGATAATAAAATTGGGCTTCTAACCCATCACATTTATTTATAATAAAACAAAAACTCCTATGAGACGGTCTCAAGTGTCATTTTTTTGAGACGAATCTCTTATATGAGTTATTCATTAAAAAGTATTACATTTTATGCCAAAAATATTATTTATTAATATTATTATAAATATGGGTAGGGTTGACCCGTATTACGGATGAAACCGTCTCACAAGAGTGTTACTATCTTTCCCTATATATAAAAAATCTCCCCTTTAGACATCATATTTTGTTTTACCAAAATTACTCTTTCTCTATTTTTTTAAAATTTCAATATTTTAAATCATATTTTAATCTCTCGATAATTTTATATCACATTAATAAAAATATAATGTACATACACGCAGCGTGTAGCAATGCACTAGTAATAATAATATGTTGATTAGTTGAACCACAATTGGTTAGCTCAGCTGCATCCACATATTAATTAAATTAGTCGGAATCAAATAAAAATAATAATAATGATGTCAGTTGAACAAAAATAAAAAATAAAAAAAAAATCGAATATGGCCAACCCCACTACATTCATTTGCCGTCACGGCTAGAGTTTTATTTATTTGAGGAAAGCAAGAGTTTTATAGATCACTCTGAAACTTTTTATCAAATATATACTTTGGAAAAGAAATATGGCATTAGAAATTATTCGGGTACATTAAAAAATAAATAAATTCAACAAGGCCTGCAAAAGATTAATTTATTTTTCAAAAACAGAATAATTAAGAGTACGTTTGCTTTTCATATAGTTTTTTTTTTTAAAATAAGCATTGTTAAACTCTAATTTTGGGCTTTTGAAAAAGCTCCTTTTTAAGTTAAATAAGTGTTTTTTAAAGCACTAAACAGCCAATCCAAACATATTACAAACTAGAAAATAATTTTTTTTTGTTTGGCTTTTGATACCAAACGGAGCCTAAAACATTGGTTGAAAACTCGGAGTTTTCGTTAATATTTTCAACTTTTGAGCCTCTTTTTAAAAAAATTATAGTTAGATAACGATTTTGATATAATAATAATATATTATTATTATTTAATATTTATAAAATATTATTTAACTAAGAGATATAAATTTTAAATTTTTTGGTAAAATAAAGGTTCATATCGTAAATTGGAAAAAAGGAGATAAGTGTGTGCGATGCAGATTAGTATATTTGTCTCAATTATTTATATTATTAAATTTAATTGTGTGAGAATCCAAGATCTATATTCTTGATATATATTGAGTAAATGCATCATACTAACGTTGTAAAATGTAAATCACGTTAGTTAAGTAAATCAAATAAGTTTTGTGTGACAAGATCGCCTAAAAAAATGCTGGGTCAACCGATTTTATATTTACAGTGAAAAATAATATTTTGAACATAAAAAATATTAATTTTTAATGAGTTGAGTCGAGACATAAATCTTTCTAATAAAATTTATCCGTAAAATAATATGTAGAATGTGTTTGGATTTTAGAAGCTAACAAACAAAAAGTGTTTAAAAAAATGTTTTTATTATTTTATACGTTGGATAAATTTAAAGTGTTTTTTTAAAACACTTAATTAAACTAAAATAAGTGCCTTTTTCCCCTAAAAATATTATATTTATAGTTTTTAAATGCTTTTCTAATAAATAAATTAAATTAAAAAAGTGATTATTATCTATTTATCTAAACACAAAATTATTACAGTTTTTATTATTTTTAAAAGCTCTTTTCAAAACCAACATGAAAACCATTTTTAAAAGCAAAATGTTTTTGTATTCAAACGAGCTCGTAGTAAAGAATTTGGACGTGTGTCTATATATATTTATATATTTCATTATTGTTATATCGACATCCGTCCGTCATTACTTATGAGTTATTATTAACCCTATTAAATCCATATCTATGTGGCCACACATGCAAAATCATGTGGGCGTCCCACATCAAATCACGTGGAACCCACATGATTTTGACCAAGGTAAGCCTGTCACGCTATACATAGGGTACAATATCGACTTTTCCCTTCAAAAAAATCGAATGAAATATTTTTTAGACAAATGGATATCTAAATATTGTTGTCATATCGTATATTCATTTTTAAAACAATAATAAAGGAAATGAAACGGTTCGATCTATTGAGTTTGATAATCCGGAATTTTAATATTTTAAGTTAATTTGTAAACATATATTAGTACAATGGATAAATGTACAAAGTAAATAAATAATTAAAAATTATAATCTTCTCCATTAATCATGTGCGACTCACTTGATTTTGGGTCAATGAATTTCCCAGATTGGGTGAGGTGGCAGGGTATTACAATCAAAGCGAGCTATTGGGCCGAAAAAAGTAGGCCTGGAATCTTACTTTTGGATACTGGGTCTTTAATCTTAACTATATACAAGTTCCATTTTACTATTTTTTAACAAAAAAATAAATTAAAGAATTTTGCTTTGAATGATTGAAAATCAGAAATGTATTGACAAAGATGAATTTCGTTTTTTTTTATATTGATGGTTCATAACATGTTTGATTATTCACGCAAATAGGCATCTATATATATTTAATGCTTACCATGATATTAGATGCGAGTCCTTTAAAGTAATTATTTTTTAGATCATGGTGCATGGTGTATTTTTTGGTATACCAAAAATACCCATCTCAAACAAAATTAATTCGAACTTAATAAAAAATATTATTATAAATAAATTTATATCTCACCATAACTAACACATCTCATTCACCTTTCATAATTTGTGGAGTATGCTTGCCAATTACTATCATTAGCTTTTCGTTAATCTCCGAGGAGACCATCAATTAAGTGAGAAATTAATTTATGTCGGCAAATAAAGCAAACCATAATACAGAAGTCTTTGTTTTCTTAAAATAATGAAACCACTTAATGTCAACCTTGCTGCCAAAGAATAGTTTTATCAAAAAATTTGCAAGAACAATTCATATGGAATTTGTATTTTTTTAAAGTAAAATTAGTTTAATTAGATAAGGCATCAAATAATTAATGGATTTTGTGTTGTGGCCGCATTTGGTTGGAAGCATTAGGCAAAATAAATTAGAAGCCGACTCCAACATTATACACGATTTTCTAATTTTGTCAAGTCAATGCTCAAATTATTATACTAGAATTCTGCGAGACACAATGATGCATGGTTTACTCAGCATCACTATTTCGAAGATTCCTCATTATTACTGCCTGGTTGCTGCCGACTCCCGTTTGTTTTCCAACACTGCAGTTTCGTTCAAGTTATATGGAGAGGAAGAAAAGAGAAAAATGTCATATATCGAGTGATTTTCGCTCGATGCAACATTCATCGTATTTTGAACACGAGGCTCATACAAATTAATGGGTGGACTATATACCCAATTAATGGTTATGATCATTCGGGTGAAATGATAAATAATATGTATTTTTTCTCGATCGATAATACCAGTGAACTCGAGATAATGGCACCAACCACGAAACACAAATAATGCGCATAAGACGGCACCACCGACACATATGAAGCAGGCCGACGCAAACAATTCATGCCGTTCGTGCAAATTTGACTTAGGAAATGAGTCCTCCATCCTATTCCCCGACACGATATATATATCAACACAAATTTGCTTTTCATTAATGGAAGTGATATATATATTTAATGTTGTGCTTGTTTTGGAGTTTGAATACTGATATGGGGGCCGGGAAAAATAAGAACTTTATTAGGATTTTGGTCAAAAGAAAATGCTTGTAAAGTAGATCTTTACCCTACCCTACCCATTGACAATCCGGATAAATTGAATGGCAATAGTTGACAGCTAGCATGCTTTTTCATGTGGTGAAAAAATTTTGATGGGCAACTTTAATTTACGTGTAGGATATGACAAACACAAAAACTATTCTCACACATATTTATAGAAAAAAAAATATTATTTTTTATTTTGAGTATAGATCGAATGGATCGGTGACGAATATACATTTATGAGACTGCGGTATTATGTAAGATCAACTCCATCGATCTTAAAAGTGAGCTTTTATTTACCTTCTAAACTTTTCCCCGACAGACATAATCTTTTTAAGAATCAAATCGTATATGTTTAGTTGTTTGAACAGTTCATTTTCCTGCGACTTGGTCATAGGAGATATTTATTTTTTTTGCAACGCTGATTGCTCTATATTTGGGACTTAAACTATTTCGATCATTTAAGAACAAAAAAAAAAAATAAATGTATTGAAATTAATAGGCCTACTCGTTTTGTTTCAAAGAATGTTAAAATCATTTTGATTAACTTAGGGTCCGTTTGGTTTCAAAAGTTAGACCAAAAAAACACTTTTTTAAGTGTTTTTCATTTAATAAAGTGTTTGGTTGTCCTTAAAGTCAAAATTAGAGTTTTTTCAAAATCCAAAAATTATAGCTTAAAAAAGTGCTTTTTTTAAAAAATATCTACCAAATCCAAACGGGGCCTTAGTTCCCGACACGGTTGCTATATATATATATACCAACTCCATGTTTTAAGATTAAAAAAAAGGTAAAATTTTCTCCATTGACTGATCCCATTTGATGTTTGACTTGGCCCGTAGCCTGCAAGATATATAAATACGACTTCCATTGTTTACAACTAGCTATCACACTGAAACCCTTCGCTTTCTCGATCACTGATCTCTATTTGTCGATGTGCTTTCCCTGTGTATTACACTGCAAATAAGCGTAAGCGTATCACACAGTACTTGAAATAATGGCGGAAACTGCAAAATGTAGAGTGGAAGAAATTCAGAAAGGTTGTGGTTTCCTGACCTCAATTCTTCATTTAAGAAGCTCGAAGCCAAGAAAATCAATCCAGGATTCCTATGAATTTGCTAAGCCTCCTTCGAGAAAACCTATGATAAACCCGACACCTTTACAACATCAAAGAACGTCGCAAGTAGTGAATTTATCCTACACCGAACAGATGAATAAAGAACCGATTTTCACCTCAAGTGACTTGAGCCTCACCATTTCAAGGGATCAGCCAAAATCCGATGCAAATGCCAATGGAGACATGTATCGGGCTTCCACGGGTAACGTCATGCTTATCGGCCATTTAGGTAACTTGAAGCGACATGCTACGGAGCAGTCGTTAATTGGTAATAAAATGATTACTAAGCATGTTATCGACGGTACTGTCGTGAAGAAATCAACTCAAGCTAGCCGTGGGTTTGGGAATGTAGTTAGAAGTTGCGCGAATAAAATGGATTCGGATGCTCTGAAGTCCCTCGGAAACGACAAGTATGAGAAAGGGCAGTTTGAAGAAGCGTTGGCCTTGTACGATCAAGCAATTGCTATTGATCCATGCAACGCTTGCTATTATAGCAACAAGAGTGCGGCATTGATGGGATTAGGCCGCCTTTTAGAGGCCATCTTCGAGTGCAGAGAGGCGATAAGAATCGACCCTTTATATCATAATGCACATTATCGTCTGGCAAAACTGTATTTAAGGTGATGCATTAATTTGTTCACATTCCTTCAAATGATTTGAAAGTTAATTTTATAGATAAAAACTCTCCCTTTGTTTGCAGATTGGGAGTGGCAGAGAAAGCTATTTGGCACTATAAGTCATCGGGACGGAAGGCTAGCTTCAAGGACTTGGCTCAATCCCAAGCACTAAAGAGTTGTGTTGATAAGTGCAATGAAGCACAAAGGCTTGGAGATTGGAGCAAATTGCTTGATGAGACCCAGGCTGCGTTATACATGGGTGCAGATTCGGCTCCACAGGTTAATTACAACCTCCTCGCCTTCTATATATATCATTGCCTTTTTTTTTTTGTAACAGAGGAAAGTACTTTTCTTGGTTGATATAAATGTAGATACAAGCAATGAAGGCGGAGGCTTTGCTGAAACTAAAGAGACACGAAGAGGCCCACTCCATAATTCAAAACCAACCGAGTTTCCGAATCGAGCTCCATGCCAAGTTTTTTGGCTGCTCTGCCACGGCTGGTTTACTGTTAGTTCATGCCCTCGTTTACATGGCTAACGGCATGTTTGAGGATGCCATGACTGCGGCTCAACATGCAATGAAACTGGATTATTCGAGCGATGAAGTGAAGTCGATCTTCGAAAGGGTGAAGTCCGTGACAAGAGCTCGATCGAACGGTAACAGGTTGTTCAAGGCATCAAGGTTCACAGAGGCGACGTATGCATACACAAAAGGATTGGAGAATGATCCGCACAACTCTGTTCTGCTTTGCAATAGAGCCGCTTGCCGTGCCAAATTAGGACAGTACGAGAAAGCCGTCGAGGATTGCACGGAATCTCTCAGTGTCCGATCGAATTACACCAAGGCCAGATTGCGTAGAGCCAATTGCAATGTTGAGGTTTTTTTTTTTTTAATTTTTATGCTGGGAAAACTGAAAACGTTACACCAAAACAAGTACTAACAGTTATGCACTTGCTGGTTTCTTGGTTTGTATGCAATCAGCTGGAAAGATGGGAGGCCGCGATCGAGGATTACGAGGTGTTGATGCAACAAACACCTGACGACCGAGACGTGAAAGCCGCGCTGTCGAATGCGAAAACGCAGCTCAACAATTATAATACATCGCACAATATCAGCACAGAGGCGAGAAATCTTGTATCGGTAGCAGGCAACAAGCATTTCACTTACTTTTTATCTCAACCTGGTAATATATGATGCAATATCTAGCTTGGACTCCGAATTTACAAATGATCACTATTTTATTTCAAGTAATGTATGTATTGCAGGGTTATGTGTAGTGCTGTTCTGTAGCAAGATCAGCAGCAAACAAGACTTGCAGATGTTGCAACACGTTTCCCAAAAATTCCCATGTGCCAATTTTCTCAAGGTTAATTAATTTATTCTCTTTTCTACGTAGTACCTACTGCACAAATTAATGATTGAAATACACATGATCTAACGGGGACCGCATGCATGAGATCTAATTATATTATTATTATATCTTATTTGATAAACTGTTTTTGAGTAACATGCACTCTGTGGGGGTGGCTGACATTTATAAGAGATTTCAGGTGGAAATTGAAGAGAATTCAGGCATAATCAAATCACAGGGTGTGAAAGCCATACCGATTTTTAGAGTGTACAAAAACGGTTCAAAAGCAAAGGAAATTCCAGGAGACAGAATAGATTGGTTGGAGAGACATTTAAACTTGTGTGGGGCTAGCTAGCAGACGAAAGTTAATTCGAAACATATGTAGTTTTTGTTTTTTTTTTTAAAGAAAAAAAGAGAGCAGGAATCAAAGCAGAAAGAAAATGTAGTGTGTGTATATATAATTAATTAATATTTGGATAGAAAAAATATATATATGTCAAGTATCGTTAATATTGAAAAACGAATTCTCGCCACTATTAATAAATACTAAAAGCAATCTATGAGCACGATCCGAATCGGTTTGTTTCTAAAAATTAATTATCTCAGCATGACTCACTGTGTTAGAGTTGATCGATCAATAATTTAAAAATGTTTTTTTATTCGGCAAAATATTGAACTGCCATCATTTGTTTTCTAGTATTGTATCTTCAAAACTTGTAAATAAATTCACATAATCAAACTAACATCATATTAAAATTGCAAACTAAAGATAACTTCACCTTTTTTTAAAATAAATAAAATCAAGTACGGTTATCATAAACCAATTATTAAAGAATTAAGAAGGTTGAGTATGATATTCATTCTCAATCATGAAATTTCACCAAGCAATTAATTTGAATCCATAGATGAGAAAATAAAAAGACTTTATTGATATGTACAAATGTAGCAATACACTTTCAAAAACAGAGAAATGATCATACTAACAAAATAAATCAAGTTCATAACAATTATTCATATTAAAATTACTTATACATGTATAAACAGAATTATATATATTATCATATAATATAAGCACAATTAAAAAAGAAAACAAAAACAACCCAAATAACAGAGAATCAAAACAGAGGATCATCATCTCCAAATCAAGAATATCATCTCTTCCAACTGCGACTTCTCGACAGTAAATCTCTGATTCCTCCGACGACCCAAGTTTCCTTGACAATATCAGATGAAAACTTGGAGAAATCTGCTCCATACGCCATAACTACTAAGCTTTCTTTACTCTCTAATTCGTCGCCTGTTTTCCCACATTTCTCTTCACTTTCCTCTTCTTTTTCCTCCTCTTCTTTCTCTTCTTGCCAGCTCTTCGCCGGAGCTGATCGACACCGCATCAGTAACAGTGCATTTGATGGAGGCACGCATGGTACTGGTGCTTTGTCTTCGTCTTCGTCTTCCATCAACTCTTCGTCAAACAGAGACTTGATCGTCTTTCTTTTCGTTTCTTTCATTTCTGAGATCATTTCCTTGCTTCGATCATTATTCTGCTGTAAAATCATAAACCATTTAGAGAAGATTGTTCTGGATTCATCACTCTCATCATTAGTGGCTTGGATATTAATTTTCTCTCCACTGGTATTATACTCTGCATCGTCGAATTGATCGTCGTCTTCTTCGTCGTCGTCGTCTGATGTTATCTCAGCCGAAGGAAACGAGCCGAAGCACCGGAAATCGAAGCGGAGAGTGCGTAAACATGTCAAGAATTGCATGACATCTTTCTTGAACCCTAGAGCTTCCATCCAAGCAGCTCTTTTTTTCTGCTTCTTGTTATTGTGCAGCCTCTCGATCTCTTCCATAACCGACTGCCAGTTCTTGCAAGAGCTGGGCTTGGGCCGTACTTTGATCTGGCCCGCACAAGTGACTTTCGGGGAAGTGGGCTCTGATATATCTGAATTGGTGGGCTTAGTTTTCGCACGAAACAGAGGACTGGCGTGGCTAGGTCTCCTCCGGTGACGGCGGTGATTGTGGAAATTTTTGGGCTCCGATGGCCTTGCTGGGCTACAGATTGGTTTGGGCATCAGAGTTAAGTGAGCTCTAGACGGAAAACAGATGAGTAAATCTGCAGAAGGAGGCCCTTTCCCATCTCTACCACCTTTCATTGTATAGTATTCCGTGTAATATCCCTTTGTTTTTGGTTCCTTGGCTTGCTTTAGAGTTTATTTAGATCTATCAAATTTTGGGAGGAGATTGAGTTTCGATGACTTATTTTAAAAGGAAACGAAACGATCATTCAAAAAGGAAGGAAACGAGGGGCCACCACTCGGCGAAGCATATAATTAAAATCACTTGGTTAATTAATCCCAAAAAGTGAAGTAAATGTAATACTAAAGCACACTTGAAAAATATATATAAAACACACACTCACACACACACACACACACTTACTTGATTGATGACATATATTATGTTTATGGGGAATGAGTGGAGGGACAGCTAGCGGGCAAGTTTTCCTTAGTTTTTTTTGGAGCAAATTTAATATTTTTGCTTTTTCTGTGCTCGAAATGGGGTCAGAAATCACAAGCTTGTGAGCCAATATAATTTCTCGGCCTCTACTTTTAGGGCGAACAAATTAAATAAGGCGGATAAAAAAGAAGTAAAGTTGGTGCCCACGAGCCTTGTTTCATGAACCTATCAATTACTTTGGTGAGCCCATGCATGCCAGATATATGATATATAATTCTCAACCTATGATGCTATTGCTTTGCCCCACTTTCAATGTTTAAACTACCAAACAAAAACCTCCCCTTGTTGTTGTTGTTCATGATAATGCGTCTGCTTGATCGATCCTCAAATTATATGTTCGATTTTGTAAAGTAAAAGGCATTGCCAGAGCATGTAATATTCTACTTTATTTTCATTTTTATTTTCTTTCAGACGAAAAAGTAATAAAATAAGATCGAAATTTCGTTCTCGCACTGATCCCCAAGCATAAATAAATACAAGTATATAAAACCTTTGTTAGTTTTGATAGGTGGAAGTGAATTTTTTTTTTTTTTCCAAAAGGTTCAGAGGATATATATATATATACACCGAAAGTGACCAATGTGAAAAAGGTTTTAGTTAAATTAATGAAAGTGGTTAAGTAGGACATTATGAAGGGAGTAGGGCACTTGAGAGCGTCGCACAAAATCGGGCCCTCCATTATGATCACTACAAATTGCTATTACAAAATATTATATACAAGCATCTAAAAAAGTGAAGTGTGTTGAAACGTAAATATAAAATTTTTAAATTTTCAAGTTTAAACGAATTTAGTATGAGCTTAAGCATTACAAAAAACTTTCAATGTTTACTATTTTATTTAATTTAAGGTAAACATTAAATAAAATGAACATGAATATAATATATATTCTATTAATAAAGGGAGAGAGCCTAATAATAATTATTGAGGCTTTTTTTAATATTCCAAATATACCCTTAATTTTTTGTGGCTTTTGTTTTTTTATTCAAATTTGATTTACTTTTTAAATTTATTTATTTAAAATTTATTTTATTTTTCTTTAGTGAAAGAATGTTTGAATTTGTTCCGTCACAATTATAAATAATTCAACATTATATAATCATATTTCTTTATTAAAAAAATCGTTCATCTTTTATATTTTGTATACACGTATCGCATGTGCCACAGTTGCTAATTTAATATATATTTTAAGTTCTAAACTATAAATATAAATATTTTTAAAATTGTTTTCATGATTTAAAAAAACAAATAAAATTAATCTTCCATTCTAAAAAATGATTGTTGAATCGAGTATAAGTGTCGTAAAGTTTAAGCATCGTTAAAACGAGCTTTTTAAAATACTGATTATATATATTCTCTTCCGCCTCATTCATATATTTTGGTTTGTGTGTTTTGACACAAACTAAAAAAGTGCTTCGAATTTTATAAAGTAATTTTTATATATATTTTTTCCTTATTTAATAGATATTTTAATATAATAAAAAAAATTTATAAATAGTTAATGCTATTAATTTAATGGATAAAAAAAATATAACACTAAATATGAAAACATGATTATATGATTGAGACAGATAAAAATAAATAATTTAATATTAGGAGACCGAAAAAACACGTATTTGTTACCCATATGAAAACATATATTCTTATAAGTTCAATACATTAAATATAAATAAAACTCCAATGCTATATACTATATTCATTTCGATGTCATGCCATCAATCATCATGAGACTCTGAATATGACATTCACTAAGTTAAGATATTGATCATGATCATCAATTGTAATACGGCGGTATCATAATTTTTAAGCTGATTTGTAAGTGGTTCCACATGCATGCATCATCAAGCTAATTGAAAAGCTCGATTGCATTAAATTAAATAATTGCACAATTATGAAGAAGAAATTGAACAATTTGATTACTGATCTCCCTTTTTATTTAATTCATATATATCAATAAAGATGTCGGTAATGATTTGGAATATTTAAATAATTAATGAGTTATTTATTCGTCTTCTTTTTTTTTTTTTGGATACATTAGTGAGCTAGCAATGTTCTGCTTCTTAATTTGATTGAGCAATCTCTTTGTTTCTGATCATCACTCTATTTAAATTTATTCTTGAAGTATAGGGATGTAAATGAGTCGAGTGGAGCCGAACATTATCAGGCTCGAGCTCGGCTCGTTTGACAGAAATAAGGGCTTGAGCTCGATCCGAGATTTTATCATAAGGCTCGAGCTCGGCTCGTTTAGTATATATAAAAGCTCGGGCTCGGCTCGTTTATCATATTAAACGAGACTGGATCGAGTTCGGCTCGTTTTCAGGCACATTAGAGCTCGTTTTCAGGCTCGTTAGTGAGCTCGTTTTCGGGTTCGTTAAGCAAGGCTCGTTGAGGAAGTTCAGGCTCGTTAAGCTGGCTTGTTAGCGAGCTCGCTTTCAGGCTCGTCAGATATATAACAGAGCTCGACTTTGAATTTTTTTTTTTATTATAATTTTTCGATCAAATTGACTATAACTTGATTTATAAGCTTACCATGATCTAAAACTTCAACCTCCAACACAGCCCAATTCGAAAAATCCACCAATTTCATTTATCAAAGTTTTCGATCTTATGAATTTACAACATAATTACTAACTGTTCAAGTCATGATATATCTTGAAATCTCCGAATTTATTATAGATCAAATTCTAGTGCAAATTTCAACCACAATCCTTCGACTGCTTTTAATTTGTACAAGTTCAATGTGCACTATCCTATTCTATATATATAGTACACAATTATATTCATCATTTCAAAAATTTCACTATACGATAAAATAATTAATAAACTCAAAATCCAAGCTTCGTTATTCTTTATATCTTTCAAATAAAATCTAAAGCTCCCAACTAAAAATCCTATAACCAAGTTTCGAGCACTTACCCTTGAAAGAAATCAACACTGTCAATGTTTATTTCACAAGTATATAAAACTTCATTGTGTGGCTTAATTATTATAATATATTTTTTAGATTTCAAAAAATTGTATATTTATTTTAAAATATTTAAAAAAAAACCACCACACTATTATTTTTTATAATGAGATATAAGCATTACTTGTGATACGATCTGCCCGTATATGAAATATTTTATTTAATGATATTATATAAATTTATTAAAATGTTGTGCATATATACATATATTGAGTTAACAAGTTTTAACTCAACAAATTTAATTTAGATAATTTCACAAATTTTTTTAACTAAAATTTTTTAATATCATTCATCTATCACATATAGTTCTAATTCTCGTAAGACATTTTAAATAAAATTGTTATTTCAGACGTTCTTTAAAAATGTATTGATTGAATTGTCATTCATTAGTAATATTGCACATATAAATATTTTATTTATTGTGTTTTTAAGAGAATTTTAATACAATGATTTTAAAGTTAAAATAAAAAATACAAATTGGGGCTACATCCTATATATTGTAAATTTATCTTTATTTCAACAAAGTATTATGTTCTAATAATGTCATTTGCATTAATATTAATATTTTTTATTTGTCCATTCAAACTCAAACTAGATAAAGTCACATAAATTAAATGAACATATTTGTGAGCCTCCGAAACGATCCAAACCCAAGTTGGAGCTCGCGAGCCTCCTAAATGAGCCGAGCTCGAGTCGATACTAGCGAGCCTCCAAAACGAGCCAAGCCCGAGTTCGGGCTCCCGAGCCTATTAACAAACATGTTCGCAAAATCACGAGCCGAACATCCCTAAGTTCAAGCTCGACTCGTGAAAATTGTCGAGTTCAAAATCAAGTTCGGGCTCGGCTCGATAAGCTTATCTAACGAGCTTTCTACCGAGCCGAGTTTCGACTAGCTTGCGAACCGTTCGGTTCGTTTACATCCTTATTGAAGTGTCTCTAATTCTAATTTGATTGATCATTTGATTTTTAACATCTGATTTACTTCTGATAGTAAATAATCAGGTAATAAAACATGAAAAAAAAAATATATCGGTCTTGATAAATTTTGGCCAATATACCATAAATAATTTTAATAATTGTTATCATACGTTCTGGCCTTGTATAATAAGATTTTGGAATCATAATAAATAATTATAAGAGTCAGCTGAAGTCTGGTGTTTAGAATTAACATAATCTATCAATGGTATTAGGTATATCATATTAACTAGCTGTCGTTCGAAATACGCGTGTGTTTGTATACTATTATGGTTTTGTTTCTAATTTATTTTGTTTCATCTATTTTTGTATTAGTTTGTAAACTGAAGATATTTTTGTAATTTAAATAAAAATAAAAGTAATATGATAATTATAAAAACTGATCATCATGAGTACAATATGTTTGAAAATTTTACTATAGATTCGTCGTCATACACATATCAATACATGCATAACTTTAAGGCTTTAATATAATATGAAAGGAATATTTTATTTTTTAAAATCATCCTATTTTGAAAAAGAGTTTATTAAATATTTTGTCTTTCTTGGATATGAAGTAATCTTTATTTATGTGATTTATTTCCTATTTGCGACATTGATAAGCTGATTAGAATATTTAACATATCGTATATAATATTTATCTTTCTTTATTTGTGTAGATTTGATATGATCAAATCAAAGGAATCCTACGCCTACAAGGAAATATACTGAAAAAGGATTCTTGGTCTATTCTCGGTCAAGGTTACTTGATGCTTGAAGAACACTTGAAGATCATTGATTGAAGAGTGTTTCGACTATACAAGTTTTTGCCATCAAAATTTTTAACTCCTTACTCTATTTTATTTATTCTATCTTGAATAGAATTTTTAGGAGTTATTTTTATGGTTTATTTTCTCAATTATTTTGAGAAATTGAATTTTACAATAATCACTAGTGTTAGGGTTTGTAAAACTCTTTGATTTGTTTTCTAGTGAAGTTTTGCCCTGAGGCGCTGCAAGAGTATTTTATACTCTTGCTTAAATCATATTGAGTCTATTTATTTGGTTGCTTGTTTATTTTATTTACGCTTTAATTTTATTCCGCTGCAAGTTACTCAAGGTGTTATTGTAGGTGTTGTCAACAGCTTGTGACAACACCTCAAACAGTTTATGTGCAATCCTCATTCCCTTACAAGTGTATCAGAGTCATATTCTTGATACACTAAGAACTGATCTTGGTTTGTTTATTTTATTACAGGGAATAAGATGGACTCATCGTCTGTTGCGAACTCGTTCCTGAAACCTCCGGTTCTTGATGGCACGAATTACGTACTATGGAAGAATAGGATGCTATATACTATTAAGGCTATGGATGTTCATGCTTGGCAAAGTATTCTGACTGGTTGGACTCCTCCAAAGACGCTAGATGAAGATGGAGACTACATCATCAAGCAAGAAGAAACTTGGACTGCCAAGAAAACACAAAGTTCAAGCTACAATGCTAAAGCACTCAATGCAATTTTTGCAACTGTTGATTTGAGGATGTATGGAATCATAGCTGATTGCACTGTTGCTAAGGATGCATGGGATGCTCTTCAAGAACACTGTGAAGGGACTGATAGCGTGAGAAGAACAAGATTGAGATTGTTAAACGCAAGATTTGAAAATATCAGGATGGATGAGAATGAATCTATTGCTGATTATGATAAGAAACTTAGGGAGATAGCTACAGAGGCACATGCTCTTGGAGGACCTATTGCTAGTGAAACTATGGTGAACAAGGTTCTTCGATCCTTGCCTAAAAAGCTTAATGGGAAGATTTGGGCGCTTGAAGAAATTAAAGACACTTCAAAGATGAAGATGACTGAACTGATTAGCATCCTTCAAGTTTTTGAGATGAACAATTCAGAACAAGAGAAGGATAAAGGAAAATCAATAGTCCTTCAAGCCTCGAAACCCTCATACGAGGAGTATGTTCAATTTCATCAAGAAGTTCATCAATCTGACTTGGAAGATGATTCGATCTCTCTTATGACTAGAAAATTCAATGATTATCTAAAGAAGATGAAAGAGTCAAGAAAGACGGATAAAAAACTCAAGGCTCCAATGTTTACTAACAAGCCTTTAAGGATTAATGGACCAGAACAATCACCAAGGAAACCTGTTGATACTCCTAAGCCTCGACTGATGTTGGAAGGGAAGAAGAAGTTTGTGTCAAAGAAATTGGACGCTGTTCAATGTCATGCTTGTCAAGGTTTTGGACACTATGCAAATGAGTGTGCCAACACGCTTAGGAAAGGGATGAACACGTCCTTGAGTGATGGAGAGTCTGAAGAAGAAGAACAAGAAGATGAAGAAAGTCATACTGCCTTATCTGCCCTACTGAAGAGTAAGAAAAAGTTTCAAGTCAATCCTTTAGGTGTTGCCGCAGGTGTTGCCACACCTGGCCGCAACATCTTCCAAAGGTCAGTTTGTTTGAATTCCTCCATTACTGATAACATATGTGATAATGATACAGGTGAAGAGACAATGTCCATGGAAGAAGCTCGGATGATGTTTGAAGAACTTCATACTGATTGGGTTGAAAGGAATAAGATGAATACTATTCTTTCGAAGGAAAATTCTGATCTAAAGGCTGATGTGTCAAGACTGGAAGTCATGCTGAGTAAGAAAGACATGGAACTAAGCCAAGTGAAGAAAGAACTCGAAAAAGCAAATGCTACATTGGCCAAGTTTAATTCAAGCACTTCCAAGCTTGATTCGTTACTCATGATGGGAAGAGATGGTACGGCTGATTTAGGTTTTGAAAAAAGCATATTTGAGGTTGGTGAGAGTTCAAAAGGCCCTGTGTTTGTCAAGGAAAGTAGCAATGCAAAAAGCTCAAGCAAAAAGGCATCACCAAGTGATCCTCCAAAACCAAAGCCACAGCCTGCTTCCCCTTCAAAATCTAGAAGGAAACGTAAGTACATCTGTCATTACTGTCATAGACCAGGTTATATCAAACCATACTGTTTTAAGCTGCAGGAAGACTACAGGTATAGATCTGCATTGAAGGTGTTGCCTAAGGTGTTGCCAACACCTCCCCACAACATCCCTAGAAACAGATCTTATGTAAGAAAGATTTGGGTATCAAAAGCTGATATTCAATGTCATATGATTTATACTGCTTTGAGAACTAATGTTTCAGGTGCATGGTACTTTGATAGCGGTATCTCTCGTCACATGACAGGTTCCAAAAAGTTTTTCACTGACTATGTTGAACAAAAAAGTGGAAAAGTAACCTATGGTGGAGGTTCAAAGGGAAACATTGTTGGAAAAGAAACTCTGGTGTTGCTGGTCTGCCCAAGCTTCGCAATGTGCTTCATGTTGAAGGATTAACCGCAAATCTAATAAGCATAAGCCAACTTTATGATGATAATTTGCATGTGCAATTTGATAAGAAATTATGCAAAGTTTTTGATGATTCAAATTTGTGTGTCATGACAGGTACAAGGTCATCGGATAACTGCTATCAACTCGGAGAAGAGATGGCTTGTAGGCACAGAAAATTGAATGAGTTTGATCTATGGCATAAAAAATTGGGTCATGCAAACTTCAAGACTTTAAAGAACTTAAGTAAGTTAGATGCTGTCAGATGTATGCCTAACTTAAAATATGGTATTTCATTTGTGTGTGAAGCGTGTCAGAAAGTGAAGCAGACTAGGGTGTCACACGAGGTGTTGCCAACATCTGTGACAACACGCTGCCTTGAGCTTTTACATATGGACTTGATGGGTCCAATGGATGTTGAAAGCTTTGGAGGTAATGTTGGAAAACGGTGTTCAGATCAATTAGAATTGATAACCGGTGCAGCGGAAGTTTTAAAATTTTATATGGAACGATTCCATATCATGGGTATCAAAACTTTACGATTAAATTGTGCGTGTAAAAATTAAATAACAATTAAATTTTTACCTTGAATCTCGAAACGAGATTATGGACACCAACAGATAACTCTGCTCTTGTTGTATATCCCAGGAACTGATGGACGAACAATTCTTCAATCAGGTCCACGAACAGAAGTTTAATCCCTCTGATAGATTGCACTAGAAAATCTATCAGAAGTTTCTACGAAGAGAATTAACGAATTTGATCCGTTAAACCAGACTGCAAATTCGAAATTCACAGACTGGATTTCAGAGAGAAAACACAGAGAGGGGCGGCCACTCTAGGTCTCAAAAACCCTAGTGTTCAAAAATTATGAGCCTCTGTTGTGTAATTTCTGTACTGCAATAACTTATTTATAATGTGGGCTGCTAACAGCTTAGGGCCCATTAGTCATAAGTTCAAGCCTGACAAGCAAAGCCCGCATGTTCAAAAATTAATATAAAATTCATCGTGACTCAGATTGATAAACCAATTTCACCAATGTCCACAGAAACCATTTCTGCATCTTTTAGAGTCAAGATAAATTTTCTGAATTCGAATTCAGTGATTTCCAAAAAATGTCCATCTCTATGTCATTTTAGGAAATCTTACTCTTCTACTCTGATATAAGAAGTCCTACTTCTTTGTTCATTAAATTTAACTCTTTAAATTTAATTATCTCAACGGGGATTAAAAATCCATTACTTGTGTGACCCTCAATAGTTCAGGGATACAGCTAGCCATGGGCTCACAACTCCTTGTGACTCGAAACAACAATTTCCGACTTGCCCATCGAATCATGGTAAGAGCGCCTAGCAACATCGCCCCATGATTCCCTAGGTATCACTGATAGTGCCTGCAAGAACCAATATATTTTGGTTAGCGTACAGTACGGTCCCTTCATCCATATATCCCGATCGAATCAACAACCATTGGTAAATCGAGAGTCGTTCGAGATTCGATAACTATGCAATGCATCTTGAAGATCAAATAGTGACATCGCATGTGCTACTAAGAAACCATTTCTTAAAACACATCATGTACTCTGGCCAGAGATTCGTCACACTAATATCTCCTCAGATTGCATAGGATATCTATACTAGCAAGTATGTGGTGAATCCTTGACAACAAAGCATCGACTCCTATATGTGTCGTAACTGTACCCAATTCCGACACCTGATGACCCCAATAGAGTCGGTAAACGAGTCAAAGTACAGTACTAGCATATAGAGTCTCAATGATGTTTCAAGTAGTAAGGACTAATGGTGTACAACCAAAACCGCGGACTTTATCCACTCGATAAGTGATAACCACTTGGAAAGTCCGGATAGGGTAGTTCGATCATTCATCGTATGAATATCCATTTGCATGCTTTGAACATCTCTATGTTCCATACCAATGAAACGTGGTACTCGGCATCGCAAATGCTAGTCTCAATCTCGAGCGATCCTTATCCTTATTAACGGACGGCTCAATCGACTAGGAACTGTTTAGAATATACAGTGACTATAAGATGTGTTTCATGATAGTCATCCCCATGTGCCACCACATCTTACATACACTATAGTATATTCAAGGTCTTCATCTAAACATCTTATAGTATGTCACAACATAATAATATGATAAAAGATAAAGTAAACGCCATTATAAAAGTGTAAATTACATTAAACAAAAGATTGTTTATACATAGAGTCATAAAAGCCCTTAGCCACAAGTTGGCTCACCGGGCACCCACTCTTTCAATCTCCCACTTGCCCTAAAGCCAACTAATCATACTACGCAGTCCCATTGCTTCGCGATGTTTGTCAAATAATGGTCCTGGCAAGGGCTTAGTAAGTGGATCAGCGATATTGTCTGCAGAGGCCACTCTCTCGACAGTGATGTCTCCTCTTTCCATGATCTCCCGGATGATGTGGTATTTCCTCAGTACGTGTTTGGATCTTTGATGAGACCTTGGTTCCTTTGCCTGAGCAACGACACCCGTGTTGTCACAGTACACCGGGACTGGACCAACAACTTCAGGAATGACGCCCAACTCTTGGACGAAATTCCTCATCCAAACGGCCTCTTTAGCAGCAGCTGATGCAGCAATGTATTCTGCCTCAGTGGTGGAATCCGCTGTGGTGTCCTGCTTGGAACTCTTCCAAGAGACATCACCGCCATTGAGCATGAACACAAATCCAGAGGTTGACTTCGAGTCATCCACGTCACTTTGGAAGCTAGAGTCGGTATAGCCTTCCAATTTCAGTTCTCTTCCTCCATATACCATGAACATATTCTTAGTCCTTCGTAAGTACTTAAGAATGTCCTTCACGGCTTTCCAATGCATTTGACCGGGATTGGCTTGATATCTGCTCGTGACACTCAGAGCAAATGCTACATCTGGTCTGGTAGATATCATCCCATACATGATACTACCTATGGCTGATGCATATGGTACATGTGTCATTTTCTCTATCTCTTTATCAGTCTTGGGACACATGGACTTGGATAGAGAAACTCCATGACACATAGGTAGATGTCCTCTCTTGGACCCATCCATTGAAAACCTTTTCAATATGGTTTCGATGTAAGTTGATTGAGTGAGTCCTATCATTCTTTTAGATCTATCTCTATAGATCTGAATTCCTAGAATATAGGATGCCTCACCTAAATCCTTCATCGAGAATCTACCTGATAACCATATCTTTGTTGACTGCAACATCCCTACGTCATTCCCAATGAGTAGGATGTCATCAACATAAAGTACTAAGAATGTCACAGCATCCTTAACTACTTTCTTGTACACGCACGGTTCCTCCGGGTTCTTGATGAAACCAAAATCCTTTATTGTTTCATTAAATTTCTGGTTCCAACTTCTTGATGCTTGTTTGAGACCATAGATCGATCTCTGAAGCTTGCATACCTTATGCTCGCTTCCCATGGATGTGTATCCCTCAGGCTGCGTCATATAGATCTCTTCCTTAATGTTTCCATTAAGAAATGCAGTCTTCACATCCATTTGTCATATCTCATATTCATACCAAGCAGCTATGGCAATAAGGATTCTTATGGACTTGAACATTGCAACTGGTGAAAAGGTTTCATCATAGTCAACTCCTTGTCTTTGAGTATAACCTTTCGCCACCAATCGTGCCTTGTAGGTCAATACCTTACCATCAGGCCCAAGCTTTCTCTTGTAGATCCATTTACACCCTATTGGAACAATTCCATCGGGAGGATCTACTAAAGACCAAACTTGGTTTGTATGCATCGAATCTATTTCCGACTGCATAGCTTCAAGCCATAAATTTGAATCCGCATCAGAAATTACTTCCTTGAAGTTTCTTGGATCACATCCAACGTCGGGTTCATCTTGATCCCCTTCAAGAAGAAGACCATATCGAATAGGAGGTCTAGAAGTCCTCTCGGATCTTCTAAGTATAGGCGTGTCCTCTGAAGATTCTTGAGGTATGGGATCATTATTTTGTATTTCGGGTTCTTCTCGAATTTCTTCGAGTTCCATCATCTTGCCTTTCTTATCCAATAATAATTCCTTCACCAAGAAGGTGGCATTCCTTGAAACAAACACCTTTGTTTCAGCAGGATGATATAAATAATATCCGATTGAATTCTTCGGATACCCCACAAAATAACATAAGATGGATCGACTATCCAACTTATCTCCCACTGTCTGCTTCACGTAAGCAGGACATCCCCAAATCCTCAAGTACGAATACTTAGGAGCTTTGCCATTCCATAACTCGTATGGTGTTTTATCTACTGCTTTAGTGTGAACGTTGTTCAACAACAAAACCGCTGTTTCAAGCGCGTAGCCCCAAAACGATGGTGGGAGCTCAGTGAAACTCATCATGGATCGAACCATGTCCAACAAGGTCCTATTACGACGCTCCGAAACACCATTCAGCTGTGGTGTCATAGGAGGAGTCCACTGAGAGAGAATCTCATTCTCTTTTAGATAGTCCAAAAACTCGGCACTTAAGTATTCTCCACTACGATCCGATCGAAGTGCCTTAATACTTTTGCCTAGTTTGTTTTCTACTTCAGCCTTGAATTCTTTGAACTTTTCAAATGCTTCAGACTTATATTTCATTAAATATAAATACCCATACCTTGAATAATCATCAGTAAAGGTAATGAAGTAGGTGTGGCCAAATTGAGTACCAATTCTAAATGGACCACAAACATCTGTATGGATCAAATCCAACAGATTTTGACTACGCTCAGGTTTCCCCTTGAATGGAGATTTAGTCATTTTTCCTTTCTGGCAGGATTCACAAGTAGGTAGAGAGTTAATATCAGACATATCAAACATGCCCTCTCCCACTAGCTTGTTCATCCTCCTTGAGAAAATATGACCTAGCCTAGCATGCCAAAGGTTTGCCGGGTTTTGACTATCGATTTTCCTTTTGTTCGTTGTTACCGGTTTATCAACATAATTTATTGGAACGTCTTTTAATTTTAAGTTATATAGATCGTTTTCAAGTTGTCCATTTCCAATCAAACATTCATTCTTGTAAATATTGCAAATCTCATTCACAAAATTGCAAGAAAAACCATCTCTATCAAGCATAGAAACAGAAATAATGTTTTTAATCAAGTCTGGAACAAATAAAACATCTCTCAAAAGTAACTTAAAATCGTTCTGCAAAATTAAATAAACGTCTCCCACAGCTTTGGCTTCAACTCTAGAACCATTTCCGAGTCTCAGCTGGGTCTCACCCATTCTAAGCTTGCGACTTCTTGTCATCACCTGCAAATCATTGCACAGATCCACATCCGGTATCCAATACCCAAGAAGTAGTATTAAGTGAAACATTTATTTCAATATAAAACATACCCTTCGCAGTTCGCAACTGCTCTAGATATTCCTTGCAGTTACGTTTCCAATGACCGGGTTTCTTGCAGTGATGGCAAACATCCTTGGACTTTTCCATGTTTGAAGCCTTTGTCTTGTTCTTCTTCTCGGGGTCGGTTTTCTTGGATGGGGCAGAACGTTTCTTACCCTTTGTACTTGGCCCCTTCTTAGCAGAAGAAGAGGAGCCCACCAAGAGAACCGATTTATCCTTCTTTAAAGTGGCTTCATAAGTTACAAGCATATTGACCATCTCTTCAAGGGAGGCCTCTATCTTGTTCATATTGAAATTCACCACAAAATCGTCAAACGATGAAGGAAGAGAGAGAAGTAATAAGTCCACATTGAGTTCATGCTCCAATACCAAATCAAGCGTTACCAACTTCTGAATGAGCCAAATCACTCGTACCCCATGATCACGGACCGAAGTCCCTTCACGCATGCGACACGTCATTAACTCTTTTACAGTAGCGAACCTTTCAGCTCTCGATTGAGCCCCAAAAAGTTCCTTGAGTTGTACGTGAATGTCAGCAGCATTCACGGTATCCTCAAATCGCCTCTGGAGTTCATCAGACATCGAAGCTTGCATATAACATTTGGCCTTGATATCATGGTCCCACCATATATCAAGTTTGGCCAACTCTTTCGGACTTATATCAGCTGGTGCTTCCTTCGGAGGCGATTTTTCTAACACGTAGAGCATCTTCTCCGAGGTCAAGACAATCTTCAACTTACGGAACCATTCCGTATAGTTTGCACCAGTCAGTTTATTTTGTTCGAGAATAGAGAATAGTGGATTGCGCGAATTCATCTTAATGAAATACTGAAAAGAAACAGACAATAATCAGTGATTGTTTAATTAATTTACTAAGACATAAAATAGGCAAAATTTATTTTATGAATCTCACTCCCACTATTTTAACGATTTCACTACCCTCTAGTGAAAACGAGAAACATTTTCTTTAGTGGGAACATGGAGTCCAATTAACAAACTATGGTCCCGAATAATATCAGCCAACCATAATTTTCAAAAGGTAGAGCCCAATTGCTTCCAAAGCAACCTCCACGTTTTTACCTCATGTCCAATAAGGGCCCAATAATATGACGCCGTTTATTGTGACACGTCAAGATGACTCATCAATATTAAGTTGTGATGGACGGTCGCCATGTGGATCCCCCAATAATATGAGCCGATCCCATGGGAGTTCCACCCAACTTACAACATTTGTCGATCCAATGTACAGCTTTCCGACGAACGGGCCCCCCCAATAATATGAGCCGGACCATATCCGCGGGTAGCATCTCATACATTGATCGTTGATGGAAGGTAGAAACATTTAAACAATATTTAAATTCCCTTTATTTATCTTGATATCAATTTTAAATCATATTTAAAATGAGAGATTTTATTTTTTGAAAATTTGTCTCATCATTTAAAATTTGTATGCTTGCGGGATTCATATAATTTAGTCTAAACATGCATACAACGATAATATCATATATTATATTTTAGGATGATCGATTCCATTACTAATCGACCCGTGGTTGCCAATCACGAGTCTAAGTCCAATCCTAGGTGATATGCAAGTATGCAATGCAATCCTATTACATTGTGCTTCCAATTTACATTTCTTCAGTCTTTATTGTCTGTTAGGCCCACCTCCGTCTTCAAATCTTCATCTCCCACTAAGTATAATGTATTTACAATAAATAACTATGACAAGTAGGGGATACATTTTAAGGGGTGGGAACGGGCCATAAACCAGGCCCACTTTTATTACATATGACAATTCATATTGGGCCATAAACCAGGCCCATTAATAAATCCAACAACAATAAAAACAAATGTAAATTCCCTAACATACACCTACAAAATTGGTCATGGCAATCGATCATCCTTATCCAATAATATTTAATTCAAAATTAATTTATTGGATAACATGCAATGGCAATTAAATTAAAAAGGATAAAATCATATTCCATATATAAAATCTTATTTTACATACAAAATCATATTTTATCTTTTTATCAAATAAAATCATATTTTACATATAAAATCCAATTTTATACATAAAATCATATTTTACTCAATATTTCCATAAGATCATATCTTATCATCAATTGTACCAAAAATAATTAATTTCATAAAATCTAATTTAAGGATAAAATCTATAAATTTTCCAAAAATTCAAATTTATCCAAAAATAAATTTTAAAATTTTCGGACTCAAACAATTCGATCCGACGCCTCGTGGATTAATCAAAAACAATTTTCGATCGGACCAAAAATAGAATTTTAACATATTAAAATTTTAATTAAAATTAAAAAATTAATTTTCCCGGGCCGCCCGGGACGATCCCGGGCAGCCCGCGCCCCAAAAGGGGCTCGGGCCGGGCAGCGACGATCGCTGCCCTGGGCAGCGATCCAATCGCTGCCCGTGTTTTGCCCGTCAAAAAATTTAATTTTTAAAATTTGTTTTGTTTCAAAAACCGAGGCTTAAAAATTTTGTACAATCGATTAATTTAATCGCTTGATCTGAGCAACCTGGCTCTGATACCACTGTTGGAAAACGGTGTTCAGATCAATTAGAATTGATACCCGATGCAGCAGAAGTTTTAAAATTTTATATGGAACGATTTCATATCATGGGTATCAAAACTTTACGATTAAATTGTGCGTGTAAAAATTAAATAACAATTAAATTTTTACCTTGAATCTCGAAACGAGATTATGGACACCAACAGATAACTCTGCTCTTGTTGTATATCCCAGGAACTGATGGACGAACAATTCTTCAATCAGGTCCACGAACAGAAGTTTAATCCCTCTGATAGATTGCACTAGAAAATCTATCAGAAGTTTCTACGAAGAGAATTAACGAATTTGATCTGTTAAACCAGACTGCAAATTCGAAATTCACAGACTGGATTTCAGAGAGAAAACACAGAGAGGGGCGGACACTCTAGGTCTCAAAAACCCTAGTGTTCGAAAATTATGAGCCTCTGTTGTGTAATTTCTGTACTGCAATAACTTATTTATAATGTGGGCTGCTAACAGCTTAGGGCCCATTAGTCATAAGTTCAAGCCTGACAAGCAAAGCCCGCATATTCAGAAATTAATATAAAATTCATCGTGACTCAGATTGATAAACCAATTTCACCAATGTCCACAGAAACCATTTCTGCATCTTTTAGAGTCAAGATAAATTTTCTGAATCCGAATTCAGTGATTTCCAAAAAATGCCCATCCCTATGTCATTTTAGGAAATCTTACTCTTCTACTCTGATATAAGAAGTCCTACTTCTTTGTTCATTAAATTTAACTCTTTAAATTTAACTATCTCAACGGGGATTAAAAATCTATTACTTGTGTGACCCTCAATGGTTCAGGGATACAGCTAGCCGTGGGCTCACAACTCCTTGTGACTCGGAACAACAATTTCCGACTTGCCCATCGAATCATGGTAAGAGCGCCTAGCAACATCGCCCCATGATTCCCTAGGTATCACTGATAGTGCCTGCAAGAACCAATAGATTTTGGTTAGCATACAGTACTGTCCCTTCATCAATATATCCCGATCGAATCAACAACCATTGGTAAATTGAGAGTCGTTCGAGATTCGATAACTATGCAATGCATCTTGAAGATCAAATAGTGACATCGCATGTGCTACTAAGAAACCATTTCTTAAAACACATCATGTACTCTGGCCAGAGATTCGTCACACTAATATCTCCTCAGATTGCATAGGATATCCATACTAGCAAGTATGTGGTGAATCCTTGACAACAAAGCATCGACTCCTATATGTGTCGTAACTGTACCCAATCCCGACACCTGATGACCCCAATAGAGTCGGTAAACGAGTCAAAGTACAGTACTAGCATATAGAGTCTCAATGATGTTTCAAGTAGTAAGGACTAATGGTGTACAACCAAAACCGCGGACTTTATCTACTCGATAAGTGATAACCACTTGGAAAGTTCGGATAGGGTAGTTCGATCATTCATCGTATGAATATCCATTTGCATGCTTTGAACATCTCTATGTTCCATACCAATGAAACGTGGTACTCGGCATCGCAAATGCTAGTCTCAATCTCGAGCAATCCTTATCATTATTAACGGACGGCTCAATCGACTAGGAACTGTTTAGAATATACAGTGACTATAAGATGTGTTTCATGATAGCCATCCCCATGTGCCACCACATCTTACATACACTATAGTATATTCAAGGTCTTCATCTAAACATATTATAGTATGTCACAACATAATAATATGATAAAAGATAAAGTAAACGCCATTATAAAAGTGTAAATTACATTAAACAAAAGATTGTTTATACATAGAGTCATAAAAGCCCTTAGCCACAAGTTGGCTCACCGGGCACCCACTCTTTAAGGTAAGAAATATTCTTTTGTTTGTGTGGATGATTTCTCACGATATACTTGGGTAAATTTTCTGAGAGAAAAATCGGACACATTTGATGCCTTCAAGAAACTGCTGATAAGTGTATTTTATACACTTAATTTATATATGATTTTAATTGTTAAATATTTGTTTCGAGCAGATTTATGTGGGTATTTTGTTATTTTTGTGTTTACAGTGATTTATTGAATTTATGTGGAAATGAGAGGAAAAAGGAGAAAAGAAGAATAAAAGAAAGGGAAAAGAAAAGAAGAGAAAATTGAAGAGAAGAAAGGAACGATCAGAGAAGGAAGAAAATGGGCTTTCTTAATGGGATTTAAAAGTTAGCGCTAAAAGTTAGCGCTAAAGAAGGATTTCAAGAGCAAACGCGCAAGTTCCTAAAAGGCGAGAGAATTGAAGTCGAACAGAAGGCGCGCCCGCGCCTTCACTAGAGCACCCGCCCCGTCGCTGTGATTTGGAAATTTTATTATATCGGGAAATAATTTTTATGGGCTTTTGAGTGGGCTTTTGTGCACCATATAAAAAGGATTTTTGTCAGATTGAGGGAGAGCCGCCACACACTTAAACACTACACATCAGAGATTTGATCGGGAGATTTTTGAAGATTTCTGGAGGATTTTGAGCTTTAACTTGAAGAACGAAGACGGAGTTCGATAGACCGGACACGGCGTCGACGACAGATTTGTTTCTTTTATCTTTATTTATTTAATTCTGAATTTATGTTTGGATTTTTGAACATGTTTTGGTTTATTCAAAATTTTATTATGAACTAAATTTTTAGAGTCTAGAGGTCGGATGGAACCTGGTGTAGACGCTTTCATGAATTTTTGATTTTATTGAATTGAGTTTCTTCTAGATTAATTGTTTTTTTCTAGAATTGATTGTCTTTTAAATTATCTGATCAATAATTGATTTGTTATATTTATTTGAAATCATTGCTCGGGAGAGAGGATTTTGAATAGGACATTAGAAACTACACTGTTAATTATTTATACAGCTCGGGAGAGTGTATGATTTTAACAGAGCTTTTAAAAAGAACATTGTTTTGTGATAGATCACTGCGATAAATTCTTAATAGAAATATTGGAATTGAATTATAGTTGATAAACATTATTTGTTGCTCGGGAGAGGGAAATAATAAACTTAAGTGTTCTTGGCTATTAATTGACTAAAATTCATGAAGATTAATTAATTAGGATTGACTGTTGTTGAAACCAGGTGAAATCTATACCTCTAGACCAATTTTCTCTGATTGATTTTTCCTGAAAGTTGTGTGCGTGCTATAAAAACTTCACTGATTATTTATTTTTATTGCAAAATTCTTGATTATTGATTTTCTAGATAAAGTTTAGACAATTTTAATTACAAGCACTAAATATTTTCATTTTACTCCCTGAGGGATCGATATTTGATTTAATCACTATATTAAAACTTGACACTCGTACGCTTGCGAGGAATTTTCACAACAACTGCTCACTAAGATTACGAATCTACATAATCTGAAGGTAATCCGTATTCGCACTGATCATGGTAAGGAGTTCGAAAACTCTTTTTTTGCTAGTCTGTGTGATAAAAAAGGTATTTCTCATGAATTTTCTGCTCCTAAAACTCCACAACAAAATGGAATTGCTGAAAAAAAAAATAGGATTTTGGAAGAAATGGCAAGAGTGATGTTGAGTTCGAAAAATATTTCAAAACGTTTTTGGGCTGAAGCCTTGAATACTGCATGTCATATTTCAAATAGATTTTATTTGAGGAATGGTACTTGTAAGGTCCAAAAAGTCCACTAGCTTAATCACGGTTAATTGATTAAATTATATGATTTAATGCATGTTATTTAGAATGTTTAATTGTTATGTTTAATTATGTGATTAATTTAAATGCCTGAAATTGTAAGCATATGTATGATTTAAAGTTTTCATGTTGGAATTAATCTTGGGTCGCAGGAACGAGTCTAACCTTGAAACGAGTTAAGAAAACATTTTAAATTAAGTTTAAAGGGATGCAGTGTATTTTTATTTAAGTGGGAGAGTAAAAAAAAAATTAAAGGATTTTAAAAGTAACTAATGGGCCGTGTTGGAGCCCATTAGTCACAAAATAAAAGCGTTCAGAATTTATTTCTGAACACTCATTTTGAACTCTCACTTTTCTTTTCCCAAAATCTCTCTCGAACACTGCGATCTTCAGGCTAGGGTTCTTTCACTTCTCAAACCTCGATCGTTCCGCCGTCCATGTTAATCCCAATCAGACGATTCAGGCAAGTTTTTACTGTTTTTAAACCCATTCAAGAATATAGATATTTTCAAGATAAAACCCTAGGTGTTGATTGATGATCTATGAATGTTTCTTGAAAATTTTATGAGTATGTTGCTTGATTGTGATACGTGAAGCATTCCTGAGGTGTTCGGTTCATGTTTATTGAGTTTTGAAAGATTTGAATGCAATATATCAGATTTTTGGGTAAAAGTAGTTATGAAGGTTTGTGACTCAAAATCTTTGAATGTTTGATGTATTGGTACAAGTTATTTTGAAATTTTTATGTTGTTGAATGGTATTTTTGATGGAAAATCATCCCTAAGCAATGTGGTTTTGAAAAAGTGCAGAAAAGATCAGTTTTCGGAAAAAGGAGTCGCGACGGCGCGCCTGCGCTGCCAAGCAGCGCGCCCGCACCTGAGTCGCGCATGTCTGCGCACAGGAGGCGTGCCCGCGCTGCCAAGCAGCGCGCCCGCACTTTTGCGAGCGGTCAGTGCGGTCGCGCTGGTTGTGCGCGCGGCCGCGCTGATGGCAGCGCCGTGACGGTGCGCCCGCGCCTCAGGCTCAATTTTCCCACCCCATTTTATGAGTTTTTGAGTCCTAAAAATCATGATTTTGATATTTTAATGTATTTTAATTTTTTTTTTTTAAGAATGTCCATGAAGAAGTTTAAAGTTTTCAAGGTCCGAAACGGACGGAATGCCTCACGTGGATCGGTCAAGTTATGTATTGCATGATTATGCGATTTTCTCATGAAAGCTAATTTCTCATGAAATGTTTTGAAGGAATTTAAACATGTAGCATCACGAAAAATTTTATGAGCATGTTACGAGGGTTATGAAAATGATATGATATGATTTGATAAGATGAATGATATGATACATGAAAAATATTTTGATGAATTATGCATTTTGTGGTGATTATATGGGGTATGCACTTCGGGATGAGCTCCGGAGCGGCTATCCAAACATGGCTCACGGGATGGTTATATGGGGTATGCACTTCGGGATGAGCGCCGAAGCGGCTATCCAAAGAATGAAAGGTTACGGGCGTAATGTCATATGCTTGTTGATCAACAGGAAACCATGAATGGCTCGTTATGACGGTTACCACACTACTCATACTTCATCACCTCAAATATTTTTATGTTATGTCTACATCAAGTTATGTTTATTGCATGAAATTTTAAGTTAATGTTTTTCTTTTAAAGTAGAAAATCATTTTTCTGCCTGTTCTTGCTAAGTCTTTCGATTCACTATACTTGAATGGTGCAGGTAACGATGATGTGGATGCTTATATTGATGATTATATGACCGAACATGAAGAAGAGGCCGGGGTCGGTCCAACGGGCAATGCATGAGTGTGAACGCTTTAGCTTGGGAGATGTTTTAAAAATATTTGTTTTATTTTTTATTTGATGAGAGGCAAACAAGTTTAATTTTCTTTAGTTGTTGGCCATGTTTGGCAAAAAATTTTAGATACTATTTTATTATGTGCAATTTTTATATGCTCCTTTTAATAAAGAAGATGATGCTTCCGCAAAATTTTTATTTTTACTAAATTTAAGTATGTATGTTTGAGTAACGTTTCGATTGTTAAATTGGGACGTTACAGTACTACTATGACATCCTACGAAATTTTCATGGGAAAGAGGCCAAACCTTAAATATTTTCATGTTTTTGGATATGTCACGTTTTGAATGATAGGGATCATCTTGCTAAATTTGATGCAAAAAGTGATAAGTGTATGTTCTTGGGATATTTATCAAATAGCCGAGCCTATAGGATGTACAACTTGAGAACACGGACTATTTTTGAGTCAATTAATGTTGTTTTTTATGACTTTGCAGATCTAAAGAAGAAAACAGCTGAGGATGAAGTTAATGATCTGCTTGAAAATTCTGGTATGCTGTCAAAGGAGTGTTGCCAACAACTCTGACAACATCTCCTATAGAAAATCTAGAATCAAAAGTTGAAAAGCCTACTGATGAGAATTTTGATGAGAACAGTGAGGTAAATGAAGCTGGAAAGAACGTTCCAAGCAGAATTCAAAAGAATCACCCAACCTCACAGGTCATTGGAGATGTGCATGGAGACTTGCAAACTCGAAGGAAAGAGAAAGTGGATTATCGAAAGATGGCAGGTTTGTTGTGCATGAGTTCTACATATTCTCAGGTAAGATTCTCTTGTTTCGTGTCAAACATTGAACCCAAAAAGGTAGAAGAAACTTTAAAAGATGAATTTTGGGTCAATGCTATGCATGAAGAGTTAGAACAATTTGTTAGGAATGATGTTTGGTACTTAGTACCGCGTACTGCTCATGGAAATGTCATAGGAACTAAATGGATTTTCAAAAATAAAACTGATGAGTCGAGAAACATCATTAGGAATAAAGCTAGGTTGGTAGCTCAAGGGTATACACAGGTTGAAGGGGTGGAATTTGATGAAACCTTTGCTCCTGTAGCCCGCATTGAGTCAGTCCGACTTTTGCTTGCTGTTTCATGTTATATGAGAATGAAACTGTTTCAAATAGATGTAAAGAGTGCCTTTTTGAATGAGATCCTAAATGAAGAAGTCTTTGTGAAACAACCTAAGGGTTTTGAGGATCCAAATCATCTTGACTATGTGTATAAGTTGAAAAAGGCATTGTATGGATTGAAGCTAGCACCACGTGCATGGTATGGGAGACTTACTGAGTACTTGCTCAATATTGGCTTCAAAAGAGGTGAAGTTGATAAGACTTTGTTTGTGCAAAAGTCTCAAGGCAATATATTAATTTGCCAAATTTATGTGGATGATATAATTTTTTGTGCTTCAAATGATAATCTTGTTGATGTTTTTGTGAAGTGCATGTCGTCTACATTTGAGATGAGCATGATTGGTGAGTTAACATATTTCTTGGGCTTGCAAGTGAAACAAATGCATGATGGTATATTTTTGTGTCAAAGCAAGTATGCTAAAAATCTTTTAAAGAAGTTTCTGAATGACAACACTAAACACATGCGCACACCTATGGGTTCTAATGAAAAACTATCTAGGGAGGATGTTTCCGAAGGTGTTGACAACACCCTCTACCGAAGCATGATTTATAGTCTTTTATATTTAAATGCTACTAGATCTGATATCATGTATAGTGTTTGTCTATGTGCTAGATACCAGTCTAACCCAAAAATTACTCACTTGAAGGCCGTAAAACGTATACTGAAATATGTGGCTGGAACTTTGAATTTGGGTTTGTGGTACACTAAAGAAACCAATCCTAATTTGGTAGGATTTAGTGATGCTGATTGGGCTGGGGATTTAGATGAGAGAAAGAGCACTTCGGGAGGATGTTTCTACTTGGGGAATAACTTAGTATCTTGGTATAGTAAGAAACCAAATTGTGTCTCACTGTCTACTGTCGAGTCTGAGTATGTTGCTGTGGGTAGTTTCTATTCACAACTCCTTTGGATGAATCAAATGCTAAATGATTATGGTGTTAAGAGTGATACTCTTATTGTGTACTGTGATAATTCAAGTGCCATTGATATATCCAAAAATCCAGTACAACACTCTCGAACCAAACACATTGACATTAGACATCACTTCATTCGAGATTTGGTCGAGAAAAGCATGATCTTAATTGAGTTTGTTGGAACTAATAACCAATTAGCTGATATATTCACAAAAGCTTTGGATTTCGAGAGATTTTCCAGTCTAAGGAAGTCTCTCAGTATGTGTGCATTATAGACAGAACCGAGATGTTGTCAAGAGTGTTGCCAACACCCTATGACAACACCTTTTCATGCATGTGCATTTTTAGGATCTTAGGCATACTGCATTCATGCATTCATTCTGTTTTGTGATGTGGTTGATACTTTGTAACCATCGACTAGTTTTCACTCAGGATTCTCATCAAAATATTTTACAGCTTAATGTGGATTAATCAAAGAAGAGTTCTGACTTTGTCATAAAGTAGTGGAGGGACGTTCGTGTATTCCATGATCTTGTCCCAAGTGAAAAGTGACTTTGTAAATTCAGAATAACAAAAGAAAAAAAATGATGAAGCTTGAATTGAATCAATCATCAAATTTGATTGATAATCAGAAGAAAATGGAAAAATCTACCTAAAGGGGTCCATTTGAAGATCATTTTTTTAGTGTGCAGGCTACCACTTCTGCAAAAATAATGAATTGGATATAATAATTTTTCTGAATCCTGAAGTGTTGCTGGGAGATGTTGCCAACATCGTGGATAAGACCTCACTTGTCAACATTTATTTGTACATAAAATTGCATTTTATTTTTTATGTCACACTCTGTTTTTAGACATAATTAGGGCATGCATATTTGTGAATATACTAAGTCAAAAGGTTAAAAATTCTGATCGAACAAAATTTGTGATTTTTGCCCTATCCTCTGAATTTTTTAATTTGAATGTGATTGGATTTTGTTTCAGTGGTGTTATATTCAGATGAGGAGTTAAATTTAGAAATATTTGGTGAAATATTTGGGCCGAAATTATCGGAGAAAATCAAAGAGATTTATTGCCAAATTAAATCGGATTTGTTACCGTTCTCCTCATAGTTACCGTTGGAGATTTTGTTACCGTTGGGGCCTACTCAGAATCCGAGTTAGAATAGGAAAAGATTTGGTGCCTTATATGTTTGTGTGCTTATCTGTTTAAGGAAAAATATTATCTCCTTGCTTTGTTTCGCACCATTGTATCCTCTGTACTCCCTGTTTTTCTATTGCCTAAAATTTTTTCTCTGTTCACTCTTTCACATTCTAATGGCAAGAAAATGTTTTGATTCACATGATATTTGTTTTGAGATGGGATATACGGAAGATGCTGCGGAAGGTGTCATGGCACCTACATCACCACACCCTGTGGTTGAGCAAACAATCATTCATGTTGCCGAGGAACCTATGCCTCTGGACTCCATCGCTCCAGGAGAGCCTGGCAATGCCATCGATGTAGAGAATTTACCAGACATGAGCGTGGTGAATAATGTGTTTCCCACGAAACCCTTAACTCGCCGATCCAAGAGACAAGCTGGATACAACCCAGATTACACTGCCTTCAAACGATTCCGTGGAAAAGGACAACCATCAAGACCATCTCTGGTGGACACTGAATTCACCTCTGGGGATGAGAGCTCTGATGAAGACTTCAAACTTGTACACCGAAAAAAAGGAAATTCAAGTACCCAAGAACCGTCTGGAGAAGCTATTCCGGTTCCTTTTGCCGCTGAAAGTAAATCATCAAGTGATTCCTCTGAGAGTGAGTCCATTGAATCAGGAACTCCACTTGTTGCTGCTACTGTTGTTGAGAGCAGATGCACCTGCATCTATACCTACTGTTGTGGGGACATCTACTGTTCCTCCTGTTCTGTCCGATGAAAAAGAAATGTCAATAGCCCAGTTCATGGCTAAAATGAAGAAGTCTAAAGGCAAGAAGCCTACATCCACTGGTACTGCTCCTGTCCCAGAATCTGAAGATGAACCAGACGAGGAGATGCTCGCAGAATTTGCTGACAACCGCCCTCAACCTTCTAATAGTTCCAGCTCTGATTCGAGTGAAGATTCAGATGCTGAGAAGGAGTTGGAAGAAGAGTCCAATTCTGATGACTCTGAACAAGAAGAGGATGGTGCTGAGGAAGGTGTTGCCGACACCCTGGACAACCAACACCTTAGGCGAAGAATACCAGATAAACTCATTCTATTCATCTGTTTTTTACTCCAAGGAGATTGCTGATTGCTGGGAGAACTATGCTGTTTCTGGAGGAGCATAACATTGATATTGAGAGCTATGGAGCTCAGAACATGGTGAGATTTTTCGAGGTAAGGAACATATTGTCTACTGTTACTACTGCTGGTCCTTATTGCAGAGAACTGGTGCGTGAGTTCTACTGCAATCTCACTGAAGCTGTGAAGGATCCTAGATACATGAAGTAAGGAAAAGTCTATGTGCGTGGGCAGATCTTCGCTTTCACCCCTGCCATTATAAATGGATTTCTTCAAACTCTTGCCTCTGATGATGCTGCTCTGCCTACCACTGATGAGATGACATCTGTCATCACTGGAGGACATGTCACTGTTTACCCAGCTCATCCTATGAAATTATCAGCAGCCAAGCTCACTTTTTTTTACTCTGTCCTCCATAAAACTGCTGTGAAGACTTGGACTCCATCCGGAAATTTCAGTGTGGTTACCAAGCATCAAGCCCCTGTCTTGTATGCTATTGGCACTGGAATTGCATTCAACTACGGCCGACTTGTGTTTGACACAGTCATGGCTTTTGCAGATGGTGCTCAACCTACATTGAAGTTGCCTTATCCATCACTCATCTATTCTATGATGCTATCTCAAGATATTGAGAAGGATGATGATGAAGCACTTATTTCTCCAGGAGAGTTGCTAAAGATCGCACCTGCTTTGCTCAAAGGAAATCGGAAGATAGAACTTCCTTGGTCTGAGTCTGCTTATGCCGCAGGTGTTGTGGCAGGTGCTGCCAACACCTCCTCTGCCACTTCTGTTTTTGTAACCCCCCCCCCCCCTCTACTGCTCATGATGTTGATCATGCATTCATACAAGCTCAATTGATGCATACTGAGCAGAATATTGCACAAGCAAAGGCTGACCTAGCCTATTATGAAGGGTTAAATGCTCACTATGAATCACTACTAACCGGAGCTGGCCCTTCTGAACAAAAAGGGGGAGAAGAAAGTGAAGCAGAAGAAGCTGAATCTGAGAGCAATCAAATTTAATCTTCGTTTTTAGTTTTTTTGTTGGTTTTGCTAGTTTAGATTTTTGTTTATTATTTGTTTAGTTTTTTCCTAATCATAATCAAAACTGTCTTTTATGTGGTTTTAACTCTGATATGATTTCTTGATTGTGTTTCTCCTTGCTCTTATGGTTTCTGTTTAAGGTGTCATAAGCTAGATGTTGCCAACATCTTGCAACAACACCTCTGGATATACTTAGGAGGAAAATCTATTAAGGGGGAGTTTTGATTAAGGGGGAGTTTAGTTGATATGTTTGTGAATTAAATATGTTTTGTCCAGAAAGGCAAAAAGGGGAGATTGAAAGGAATATTTTATTCCTTAAAATCATCCTATTTTGAAAAAGAGTTTATTAAATATCTTTTGTCTTTCTCGGACATGAAGTAATCTTTATTTATGTGATTTATTTCCTATTTGCGATATTGATAAGCTGATTAGAATATTTAACATATCATATCTAATATTTATCTTTCTTTATTTGTGTAGATTTGATATGATCAAATCAAAGAAATCCTACGCCTACAAGGAAATATATTGAAGAAGGATTCTTGGTCTATTTATTTAAAATAGGCGTTCACAAGAAAGGAGAGATAGAGAGAGACCGTGAGATTTCCCAAGAGCTTCATACACGTACATTGACAGAAGGATTGAAGATCTTTGAAAGCTCAAATCGGTCAAGGTTACTTGATGCTTGAAGAACACTTGAAGATAATTGATTGAAGAGTGTTTCGACTATACAAGTTTTTGGCATCAAGATTTTTAACTTCTTACTCTATTTTATTTATTCTATCTTAAATAGAATTTTTAGGAGTTATTTTTATGGTTTATTTTCTCAATTGTTTTGAGAAATTGAATTTTACAATAATCACTAGTGTTAGGGTTTGTAAAACTTTTTGATTTATTTTCTAGTGAATTTTTGCCCTGAGGCGCTGCAAGAGTATTTTATACTCTTGCTTAAATCATATTGAGTCTATTTATTTGGTTGCTTGTTTATTTTATTTACGCTTTAATTTTATTCCGCTGCAAGTTATAACTCAAGGTGTTATTGTAGGTATGGTCAACATCTTGTGACAACATCTCAAATAGTTTATGTGCAACCCTCATTCCCTTACATAATAATGGATTAATTTATATATATATATATATATATATATATATATATATATATATATTCTCTCGAATTATATAATTTTGGATAATCTTTGGCCAAAGTCCTCACCGTGTTGATGCATCATATATCTTTGTATAGAGTAACGAAATTTTGTGTTTAGAATAGTGAGAGATACCAAACTAAACCCATGTGGACCAACACCAATATTAAGAAAGGACTTAAAAGTTGAAATAAATGCATAAAAGGATGTAAAGTTTCAACTTAGTGCACGCTCTTTTGTCTTTGCTTCTTGTATTAGGGTTGGCAGACAAATTCATTGATGGAGGGGATCAAGTTGAGTTTTGGAACTAGTATAGTGGTTATAGTGAATAAATGGTTGGTTGATAATATTTATATGTTACTTGTATAATTTGGTGAAGATTCCGACTTCATATATAAATCTTTTTAAAATTAAAACACTTGTAACCAACTCGTACCAGTGATGTATTGTCGATGGCTTATCACAAGTTTGAGACAATTTATCGAATTTCAGAATCGTTTGTAACAAATTTTTCTTGTACCTAAAAATAAAAAATAAAAAAAGAAACACAGTGGTGGGACAGAGAGTTTCATTGTAATAAACTCTAAATCTCATCTCATAAGCTACAAAATGGGCAAAATAGAGTCCCACCCCCCATTGATGCAATAAAAAAGGGAAAAAAAACATTGGCTGATATTATTGGATAAATTATAATTATTAGATAGAATAGGTCTAATAATATGGTTAGGTCTTTGGCAGATTACTTTAATAATTTGCAATAATCTTAGAAAGTGTAGCAATAAAGCTATCAAACACCCTTTCATGGAAAGATATATATATATATATATATATATATATATATATATATATATATCTCGACATAATAATGCCCTTCACACTTTCACTATGTTCATTTCTTTGCAGCAATTCAAGTCTTCCCCACGCACGCACACATATATAAATCGCAAATAAAAAAATTTAAGAAAAATAAATTATAATTAAAATATTTTTATAAAATAGTTATTCAAAAGTTTTTTAAAACTATATTTAGCTATAAATATATTTTTATAGAATAGTTATAAAAAACATATATATTCTTAAAATAACTTTTAAAAATTATTTTTTTTCAAAAAAAAACTTTTATAATAACCTTTTGTTAATGCTTGCAGTTTGATTGTGATATATTTGTCATGCTGAAATAGATAATTTATATTTGGTTCGCCTGATACAGCTATAAATAAACTGTCTCAGATATTGGAAGGTTTAATACTTTCCAATTTTGAGATATTAACACACCCGGCACCCCATCCCCATAAATTATAGATTGTATTTAATAAATCAAAAGTTATCATGAGAAACAACAAATTCACGTGAACGTAGCAAATAAAAGCTATGAATTATATTGAGTTGAGAAATAAAGTTTTAATTTATGAATACTCAAATAGATATGTGAGATTTGTTAGATAAACGAATAAAAACAATTTATCATTATAGATTTTTGTTTTACTTTATATTAAAAAAAACTAACTGACGGGTTTTCAATTTCATTCTCACACACTTCGTAGCTTAGACAAATATAATAAATTCCATTATGTAAGAATTTACTTGCTATGAAAAGTATGTGAAAATTATATCATGTATTAAACGGTTTTATAGATTGATTTAGTGAGACATATTTCTTATTTGAGTCACTCATTAAAAAGTATTTTTTTAGTGTCAATGTTATTACTTTTTATTGTAAAAATCGAAAGATCTTAAAGATAAATATTCGTGAAACCGTCTCAAAGAAATCGACTATATATAAATTTATGTTTATATATCGCAAAAACTCTACCATCTGAGACCAACTAACAGATTAATTTTTTAGACGAATCTTCTAGTCAATTCGACCTATAAAAAATATTATTTTTCTCACTCCACATAAAGATTGGGTTGGTCCGACCTTCCTTATATATATATGTGTGTATGTATTATCATTTATCATGTTTAAATTTATCTAACGAAATAATATACTATTCATACAAAATAAAATGAAATCCAAATTAGAAAATAAAGAAGGAAGAAAATAATGCAAGACCAATCACCCGTTTTTAGTATTATTATGCCAAATACAATTCATCCCCTTTTCGTTCTTTCCTAAAGTAGGCCACATGTTTTGGTCGTCTTATTTCATCTCATTTCATATCAAACTAATATTGCGGTTTAAAATAAGACATGTCATTTTTATTTTTGTTTTTTTATTACATTTATTTGATTTTTATTATATTTAATACATGTACAATAATGAATTCAACTCATTTTTCATATATATAATAGTGAATTGTGGTGCACGTAGCGTGTCTTCTATAAGAAAATTAAATAGTGAAGTGATTTTTTTATTTAAATTAACATGAAACCTATCGAATTTTTAATTTGGAATTTTTACAAGTGAAAATAAAATATGTTATATATATAATTAGATGGTTAGAGGGTGTTTTTGAAGGTATAAAAAAAGCTTCACCATTAATTGTTAAATGACCTTAATTTTATTTGTTAAATATATATATATATTTACATTCGACACTCAAAATATTCTCCTATTTTGATCGAACTATTTTATTTCTTCTACTTCAATTTTCAAATTGAAATGTGGACATAATATTTGGACAAGGTGAAGCATAAAACGAGTCGAGATACTTATAAACGGCTCGATTAAATTTTGACTCGAGCTTGATTTAACTTTATTCGAGTCAAGTTCGAATTTTAATATATAGTCTATACTTGAATTGAAACGACCCTAACTTTATAATTATTAAATAAATAAATATGCGGAAATTTTTTTTTTTATATATATACTTACTAAATAGAATATGCACATATATGCCCATACATACATGCACAGAATAAAAAGATTTAAAATAAATAGATAAATAAATAAATAACTTAAATAAAAATTGCATTCTTTAAATAAAATAAATATCTGAGTCAAACATTTAATTAAAAAATACTGCATAAGAACAATGATGTAAAAATTTGCATGCACTGAAAATATTCAACCACAACCACTGAAAAATAATTAAAAAGTGTAACATGCTGACATAATTAAAACATGCAATGACTCAGACATCTATCACGGTCACGGGGTCACTGCATGTCCGCTCATATGTCCGCGACGCCGGTGGGAGCTACATCCTCCTCTACGAACTCACCTGCACCATACCAGTGTAGTGAGCCTAGAGGCCCAACATGCTAACATAACAAGGGTTTAAAATAATTTAAAACAATTAAATATTAATACATAACATATACATGAATGAGCATGCTTAAAAAATATCATGGCATAAACATAACTTAAATTAACTTAAATAACATAATACATACATATTGTTGAGCAGTTAAATTTCTAACATCGCATGGTTGTATCCGCAGTGTAACCTTAAATCATACATTAAATACTGATCAGCGTGAAAACCAACGTACGTGGCGGTGACGAATCACCTCTTAAATTGGCAGTAAACTGCACTTCAATAGTTCACATATGGGGACGAATCCCCCTTAAATTGTCACACTACTTCAACTTCCAACATAAAATATTTTATTATTGCTCAACCTTAAACATTTAATTATGCATAAAATTATTTCAGGAATGCATGTACTTAAATAAAATGTGTGTCCTTCATATATATTTAATTTAATTTTTATACTAACATATAAATACTAAAATAACTTTCATGCATAAAATAATTAAATATATAATCAGGACACATGAAATTTCTCATGGGTTGTACTGAACTGCTGGCCCTACACTCTCAAGCCCATTTACTTAAATCTGGTCCATTAACACTGAGACTGGCCCATTAACATACTTAAGCCCATTAACACATTTCTAAGCCCAATTAATTTATTAAAGCCCAATTAATTTTCCTAAGCCCATTAAATAATTAATCTGGCCCAATGGGCCCAAAAGCCCAAAGACTGGCCCAATAATTTCCATGGGCCCCCAAGGCCCATAAAATTAATGGACTCCCTTAATTAAATTAATTAAGCCCAAAATAAATAATTTGACTCAAAATAATTAAATGGAACCCAATTAAATTTTTGAGATTTAATTAGGCTCATTTAACACTTAAACTTAAATAATATCTTAAAAAAATAAAATACCCGAGCCCGGCCCACCGAACCCGGACCCGGACCACCTGACCCGACCCTACTACCTACCAGACCCGACCCAGGCTCTTGACCCGACCCGGAACCAAGCCTAGCACCTAAACCCGACGGCCCCCCCCCCTTGTTTCTGCTGCGCACAGGGCTGCTGCCGCCCTGCTCCGGCCACCCCTGGCCGGAACCCCGCCGCCCAGACGTAGCCCACGTCTGGGCGGTTCGAACCTGGCCCTAGCCCTGACCCCATGCAAGCCACGAGACCCAACACGAGCCCCCTTCCACACAACCCTAACCTGCGCGCCTACAGGAGCCGATCTGCACCAGCTGGTTTCCTAGGCTCGTTTGGCTCGAACCACTCGAGCCATTCGAGTCTAGACAACCCTCACACGACCTAGGAACCCTCAACCAGCAGCTAGAACCACCATGGCTAGTAAAAACGTGAATATGATCAAAATTTTCAAGAACCATATGCATACATCAATACCGGGTGAATTTCTGAATAATCTTGAAAGGATTCGATGCAAAATCAACACACACATAATAACACTGATATGTCATGAAAAAAATAGAGAAGGAATCATGCCTTTCACCGAAGAATTAAAAGAACGAAATTGCGTAGACGTTTCCGGGACGACGGGACGAAGATGGCTTGATTTGGACCTTCAAAACGTGGCTATGGAGTCTCCTTGGCTGTTGACACAATGAAGAAGATGATGGAGAGTGGAGGTGGGGCGGCTGATGGTGAAGGGCGTGGGGTTGGGGGTAGGTTTAGTCTAGGTTTTAAAATAGGTTAATAATTTAGAATAAAAATAATTAGGTAGATAATATAACATACAAATAAGATTTTAAACTTTTAAAATACCTACTAATCTAAAAAAAAAAACATAAATCCCGAAATTATAATTTTTGGGAATTTTAAAGATAATAAAAAGTCAATATTTTGGCTTAATTTAAATAAAAACGGACTCCTAAAAATATATAAAATTAAATACTGAAAATTTTGAGGAAATAAAACTCAAAATAATATTTTTGGGCTCCTAAAAGACTCATAAAATAATTTGGGTGGAAAGTTGTCATCTCGTCCGTCCACGGTCCCGTCAACGCGATAAAATAATTAAATATCCATAAATCATGAAAATCACTAATTATGGGTTAAATGCTTAAAATAACTTAAATCATGCACAAATAATTTCACATAATTATTTAACCCATAATCTAAAATTCTAAATAAATAAAATCCCTAATTATGCATGCGAATTTACGTATTAAAAATAAAGGGTGTTACAATTCTCCCCCCCCCCTTAAATTGAATTTCGTCCTCGAAATTAAAGTACTTACCCGAACAACTCCGGGTAGCGAGTCCTCATGTCTGCCTCGGTCTCCCAAGTAGCCTCCTCCTCCGAGTGATTCAGCCACTGGATTCTGACCATCGGTATGACCCGCGTCCTAAGCCTCCGCTCCTCCCTAGCCAAGATCCGCACTGGCCTCTCCTCATACACTAGATCTGGTGGCAACTGCAAGGGCTCGAAATCCAACACATGCGACGGGTTGGAGACGTATTTCCGAAGCATGGATACATGGAAAACGTTGTGTACTGCCGCTAGCCCCGGTGGTAGAGCTAACCGGTAGGCCAACGTGCCAACTCTCTCCAAGATCTCGAATGACCCTATATACCTCGGATTAAGCTTGCCTCTCCGGCCAAAACGCACTACTCCCTTCATCGGTGACACCTTCAGGAATACGTGATCACCTACAGCGAACTCCAAATCTCGTCGTCTGGCATCTGCATAACTCTTCTGCCGACTCTGAGCAGTCCTCATCCGATCTCGAATCTGAGTCACTATGTCAGCTGTCTGCTGCACAATCTCAGGACCCAGTAAAATCCGCTCACCAACCTCATTTCAATGCACAGGAGATCTGCATCTCCTCCCATACAATGTTGCATAAGGAGTCATACCTATAGACGACTGAAAACTGTTGTTATAGGTAAACTCCACTAATGGCAGTCTAGTCTCCTAAGAGCCCCGAAAATCAATGACACAAGCTCTCAGAAGATCCTCGAGAACCTGGATCACCCTCTCAGACTGACCATCTGTCTGGGGATAAAATGTTGTGCTGAACAAAAGCCTAGTCCCCAAAGCTGTGTGCAGACTCTTCCAAAACGCAGATGTGAATCTCGGATCTCTGTTTGACACAATAGACACTGGTATGCCATGCAGTCTAACAATCTCTCTGATGTAAAGCTCTGCATACTGTGTCAAAGAATAAGTAGTCCTCACCGGCAAGAAATGAGCTGACTTGGTGAGTCTATCCACAATCACCCAAATCGCTGTGCAACCTCTGGCACTCCTCGGTAAGCCAACCACAAAATCCATCGTAATATTCTCTCATTTTCATTCCGGAATAGGAAGAGGTCTAAGAAGTCCTGCTGGACGCTGATGCTCTGCCTTGACTTGCTGACAAGTCAAGCACTCTGACACCACTCTCCCGATGTCACTCTTCATCCCGGGCCACCAATACAATAGCTGCAAATCTTTGTACATCTTCGTACTTCCGGGGTGAATGTAGTACGGAGATGTGTGAGCCTCTGCTAAAATCTCAGCTCTCAACTGATCGACGTTCGGTACCCACATACTACCACGGTACTGAACGATACCATCCACCACTGTATACAAGAGGTTACCCCGAGCCTCATCTCTCTGTCTCCATCGCTGCAACTCCTCATCAGTAGACTGTCCCTCCCTAATCCGATCTCGCAGAACTGGCTGCACCGTCAACACTGACAAGCTCGGTGCATGGCCACTCGGATAACACTCCAAGCCAAATCTCTGAATCTCGCTCTGTAGTGGTAACTGTACGGTCAAACATGATACAACTGACGACTTCCGACTCAAAGCATCGGCCACTACATTAGCTTTACCCGGATGGTAGCTAATGTCACAGTCATAGTCCTTCACCAACTTCAACCATCTGCGTTGTCTCATGTTCAACTCCTTCTGTGTGAAGAAGTACTTGAGACTCTTGTGGTCTGTGAAAATCTTGCACTTCTCTCCATACAGATAGTGCTTCCAGATTTTCAAAGCGAAAACCACTGCTGCCAACTCCAAGTCATGCGTCGGGTAATTCTGCTCGTGAATCTTCAGCTGCCTCGACGCATACGCAATAACCTTACCACACTGCATAAGCACTGCGCCTAAACCTAGCTTAGACGTGTCGGTGTACACCACTAACTCCTCGTGTGGTACTGTCACTGCTAACACCGGTGCAGTAGTGAGTGCTTCCTTCAGCTGATCGAAGCTCCTCTGACAGTCTGAACTCCAGATAAACTTCGCATTCTTCTTGGTCAAGGAAGTCAAGGGTACTGCAATAGAGGAAAAACCCTTGATGAACTTCCTATAATATCCTGCCAAACCCAAGAAACTGCGAATCTCCGAAGCATTCTTCGAAATACCCCAATTCTGCACTGCCTCAACCTTCGACTGATCAACTGCAATCCCATCTCTCGAAATAATGTGGCCAAGAAATGCCACCTGCTCAAGCCAAAACTCGCACTTGCTGAACTTTGCATACAAACGATGCTCCCTCAAAGTCTGCAAGGCTGTCTGCAGATGCTGTCTATGCTCCTCGATGCTCCTAGAATAGATCAAGATATCATCAATGAAGACGATGATGAACTGATCTAGATACGGCTGAAAGACTCGGTTCATGAGATCCATGAAAACCGCTGGAGCATTGGTCATCCCAAATGGCATCACTAAGAACTCGTAATGCCCATATCGTGTCCTGAAAGCAGTCTTGGACACATCTGCATCTCTAACACGCAACTGATAATAACCAAATCGCAGGTCGATCTTGGAGAACACTGAAGCTCCCTGCAACTGGTCAAATAAATCCTCTATCCTTGGCAGTGGATACTTGTTCTTCACTGTGACCCTGTTGAGCTCTCGGTAATTGATGCACAGTCTCATACTGCCATCCTTCTTCTTCACAAATAACACCGGAGCTCCCCACGGAGAAAAGCTAGGACGAACAAAGCCTTTCTCTAACAACTCCTGAATCTGCTCCTTCAACTCTTTCATCTCGGTAGGAGCAAGTCTGTACGGTGCCTTAGAGATAGGCACGGTGTCTGGCACTAAGTCGATGCTGAACTCCACATCTCTCACTGGTGGAATTCCTACAACATCCTCCGGAAGGACATCCGGAAAGTCACGAACCACCTCTATCTCTGATAATGATCTGCTAGATGGCTCTGAATTCGTGACGATACTCGCTAGAAACCCCTGGCAGCCCCGTGTCAACAACTTTCTCGCCTGAATAAGAGATATCACCTGAGGAATATCACTGCTCTGAGATGCATGAAAAGTGAACGGGTCGCCTACTGTTGGTCTCACTGACACTGATCTCCAACGAAAATCAATCGAAGCTCCATTGACTGTCAACCAGTCCATGCCCAAAATCAAATCGAATCCACTCAATGGCAAAACCACCACATCTGCTCGAATGGAGTGTCCCTGCAGCTCCAACTCCAGTCCTCGAATAACCTTCGAGGTAGAAATAATCTGCCCTGACGGCATAGTAACATCATACCCACTGTCACTACTCTCAGGTGTGATGCCTACCCGTCTGATAAACTCCAGGGAGATAAACGAATGTGTAGCCCCTGAATCTAGCAACGCAAACGTGGAGTTGCCTCCAACTAGAATTCTCCCTGCACGCAGAAAATTCCCAACAATTTCATACCACTACTAAATTTTCCCCAACGAGACACTACTAATTCTTAATTCTAATCACAAGTAAAACATGCTTCCTATTCTAACATGCAGTTAAATACCCAAATAACAAAAATTCCAAAATAAAGACGAAATTTTAACCAAGGGAAAATTATTAAAATGCTAGGGTAAGATATACCGGTGATCAAGGATGTGTCTGGATCTACCTCCTCGGCCTGCATCACAAACACCCTACCAGCGGTGTTCTTCTTCCTCGGGCAGTTAGCTATCTGATGCCCTGGCTCCCTACAGTGGTAGCAAACTCCTGCTCCCAACAGACAAGGTCCCGAATGCATCTTCTGACACTTCGGGCAAGTAGGATAACCTATGGCATTAGGGGCCCCGCCCCTCTGCTGATGTGGCCTCTGCTGTGTATTCGGGCCCTTAGCCAGCCCTGTAAACTGCTTCTTCGCAGGAGGCTGCGAAGATGGTCGCTGATACCCAGCCTGAAACTGCCTCTTCCCCTGCTGCTCCCTCTGGATCTCTCTCCGACCCTCCTCGGAACGCAAGGCTCTACTGACTGCAGACTCATAAGTAAGGACGTCTGTCATGCGAACGTCATGCTTGATATCCACCTTCAAACCCTCCACGAACTGCCTCAACTTCTCTGGTGGACTATCTGAAATCAGAGGCACAAAGTGACAGACCCCCTCGAACTGTCTCACATACTCAACCACTGTCTTGTCCCCCTGACAGAGACTCATAAACTCACGGATCATGCGACTGCGCACATCCTCAGTGAAGTACTTGGCGTAGAAGATACGCCTAAACTCTGTCCATGTCAGCGTAGGAATGTGAACTCCCCTGGCAGCACCCTCCCACCATAGCGCTGTGTCACCCCTCAGCATGTACGTCGCACAGTTCACCCTGTCGGTGTCTGTGATCCCCATATACGCAAAGATGAACTCCAGAGAGCGAATCCATCCCTCAGCCACCAAAGGATCGGTGGTACCAACAAACTCCTTGGGTCCCTTCTTCTGGAACCTCTCAGCAACGTCCTCCTCATAGGACAACCTGGGACAAGTAGCCTGCTGCTCTAACAGAGCAGTAATCCCTGCCATCATATTCGCATTGTCCTGCTCCAATGCTGCTAGAGGGTTCTGCGGAGGTGGAGGTGGAGGTGTAGGTGGAGATCCCCCACGTCTGTTCATCGGTCTAGGAGGCATTCTGCACCACCACATATTTCTTTACGTAAATCGCCATGCATAACTAAGTGGTTTAAAATTAATGCTAACTTAAATTCTAAAAATTAAATCATGCTATAAACACTTAAAACTTACAGACCGGTAGCGTGGATTTCTGAGCTCGCATAGCAGTAATGACCCCTCCAAGGACCGTGCTTTGATACCAACTGAAACGACCCTAACTCTATAATTATTAAATAAATAAATATGCGGAAAATTTTTTTTTTATATATACTTACTAAATAGAATATGCACATATATGCCCATACATACATGCACAGAATAAAAATATTTAAAATAAATAAATAAATAAATAACTTAAATAAAAATTGCATTCTTTAAATAAAATAAATATCTGAGTCAAACATTTAATTAAAAAATACTGCATAAGAACAATGATGTAAAAATTTGCATGCACTGAAAATATTCAACCACAACCACTGAAAAATAATTAAAAAGTGTAACATGCTGACATAATTAAAACATGCAATGACTCAGACATCTATCACGGTCACGGGGTCACTGCATGTCCGCTCATATGTCCTCGCCGCCGGTGGGAGCTACATCCTCCTCTACGAACTCACCTGCACCATACCAGTGTAGTGAGCCTAGAGGCCCAACATGCTAACATAACAAGGGTTTAAAATAATTTAAAACAATTAAATATTAATACATAACATATACATGAATGAGCATGCTTAAAAAATATCATGGCATAAACATAACTTAAATTAACTTAAATAACATAATACATACATATTGTTGAGCAGTTAAATTTCTAACATCGCATGGTTGTATCCGTAGTGTAACCTTAAATCATACATTAAATACTGATCAGTGTGAAAACCAACGTACGTGGCGGTGACGAATCACCTCTTAAATTGGCAGTAAACTGCACTTCAATAGTTCACATATGGGGACGAATCCCCCTTAAATTGTCACACTACTTCAACTTCCAACATAAAATATTTTATTATTGCTCAACCTTAAACATTTAATTATGCATAAAATTATTTCATGAATGCATGTACTTAAATAAAATGTGTGTCCTTCATATATATTTAATTTAATTTTTATACTAACATATAAATACTAAAATAACTTTCATGCATAAAATAATTAAATATATAATCAGGACACATGAAATTTCTCATGGGTTGTACTGAACTGCTGGCCCTACACTCTCAAGCCCATTTACTTAAATCTGGCTCATTAACACTGAGACTGGCCCATTAACATACTTAAGCCCATTAACACATTTCTAAGCCCAATTAATTTATTAAAGCCCAATTAATTTTTCTAAGCCCATTAAATAATTAATCTGGCACAATGGGTCCAAAAGCCCAAAGACTGGCCCAATAATTTCCATGGGCCCCCAAGGCCCATAAAATTAATGGACTCCCTTAATTAAATTAATTAAGCCCAAAATAAATAATTTGACTCAAAATAATTAAATGGAACCCAATTAAATTTTTGAGATTTAATTAAGCCCATTTAACACTTAAACTTAAATAATATCTTAAAAAAATAAAATACCCGAGCCCGGCCCACCGAACCCGGACCCGAACCACCTGACCCGACCCTACTACCTACCAGACCCGACCCAGGCCCTTGACCCGACCCGGAACCAAGCCTAGCACCTAAACCCGACGGCCCCCCCCCTTGTTTCTGCTGCGCACGCGGGCAGCAGCCCTTCTAGGGCTGCTGCCGCTTTGCTCCGGCCACCCCTGGCCGGAACCCCGCCGCCCAGACGTAGCCCACGTCTGGGCGGTTCGAACCTGGCCCTAGCCCTGACCCCATGCAAGCCACGAGACCCAACACGAGCCCCCTTCCACACAACCCTAACCTGCGCGCCTACAGGAGCCGATCTGCACCAGCTGGTTTCCTAGGCTCGTTTGGCTCGAACCACTCGAGCCATTCGAGTCTAGACAACCCTCACACGACCTAGGAACCCTCAACCAGCAGCTAGAACCACCATGGCTAGTAAAAACGTGAATATGATCAAAATTTTCAAGAACCATATGCATACATCAATACCGAGTGAATTTCTGAAAAATCTTGAAAGGATTCGATGCAAACTCAACACACACATAATAACACTGATATGTCATGAAAAAAATAGAGAAGGAATCATGCCTTTCACCGAAGAATTAAAAGAACGAAATTGCGTAGACGTTTCCGGGACGACGGGACGAAGATGGCTTGCTTTGGACCTTCAAAACGTGGCTATGGAGTCTCCTTGGCTGTTGACACAATGAAGAAGATGATGGAGAGTGGAGGTGGGGCGGCTGATGGTGAAGGGCGTGGGGTTGGGGGTAGGTTTAGTCTAGGTTTTAAAATAGGTTAATAATTTAGAATAAAAATAATTATGTAGATAATATAACATACAAATAAGATTTTAAACTTTTAAAATACCTACTAATCTAAAAAAAAACATAAATCCCGAAATTATAATTTTTGGGAATTTTAAAGATAATAAAAAGTCAATATTTTGGCTTAATTTAAATAAAAACGGACTCCTAAAAATATATAAAATTAAATACTGAAAATTTTGAGAAAATAAAACTCAAAATAATATTTTTGGACTCCTAAAAGACTCATAAAATAATTTGGATGGAAAGTTGTCATCTCGTCCGTCCACGGTCCCGTCAACGCGATAAAATAATTAAATATCCATAAATCATGAAAATCACTAATTATGGGTTAAATGCTTAAAAATAACTTAAATCATGCACAAATAATTTCACATAATTATTTAACCCATAATCTAAAATTCTAAATAAATAAAATCCCTAATTATGCATGCGAATTTACGTATTAAAAATATCGGGTGTTACATGAATAGTTCTTAAGCTACTCAAATAACTGTATAATTTTTTTTGGAAGATATATTAATTTTGTCCAAATAAATACAAATTTTAAACTCTAAAATAATGCTACATACATTTTTTTAACTTTCTCAAACAAGAGCTCAAATAACTCGATATTTTCACAAATCGAGTTCGACCTTGAAATTTAATTTTCAATTAATATTTAATTAATTTCGAGTCAAGCTCGACTCAGTTCGTGTGCCTTAACCATGAGAATGAAGCATTCAATCTTTACTTAAATAATTTAGTGTTTACATGTATCAACTCCGGTGAATTAATTTGTTGCGCGCATATGATTTTTCCAAGATTTAATAGTTATATGCAATGTTAATTTTAACTCGAACAATATGAAAAAAAGAAAAAGTAAAAAAAAAAAGGTGATAATTTAATCGACCTATTTTATAATTCATTTTATTTGAAAGGAGATGATTGAAAATAAAGCAGGGGTTTTATTCTTCTCACTCTAATTTTCACGTTTCTGCTGGAAGAAATTCGAAGCAGTATTATAAGCAATGAAGGGGGCTTCATAAAGTACTTCCATGCTGCAGAATCAGTATCTACAAAGACATGTCAACCAGAATACTTGTACAAGATAGAAACAGCTACTAACTTATTACCTGCAACCAGATGAACATTGCATCTCATTCGGTTCCCATACACGGTGAGCTGAACTTCTTGACTGGATCCTCAGGAGATTATGGATGGTTAAGCGAAGTATTCAAGACTAATTTAGATGACAGAACCACAGGCACCATTAAAATGAGATATTGCTTACTCGTTTGAGAGCGCACATATCTGGTATGCCCGCAGCAAAAGGAATTTTGAAGGATTTTGCAGCCAACCACATTGTGGCAGTCCAATTCAGCAGCACCCAAGCATCCAGTTAGCATTCCAAAGAAGATGCAATAATTTTTCCTCTGAGTGCTACCTTACAATTGAAGTCGGCACCTTTAAAGTTGCTAGTGTATCCACAGTTCTTTCTTGCGATCAGAGTAACACCACATTAATTGAAGAGAAAATTTGATGAAATTCACTAAGAAGAAAATCTCCCTCCACCAGAATAGAATGTAGCTCACTTGAATGAAGTTTAGCTTAAGTAAACAGGTGTTACACTGCAGAGGAATAAGCCAATTTGGTATCCATGACTGTCTGAAGAGAAGGAACTAATTGATTGTGTGCTCATTCTGAAAATGTTTCATCACATCCGACTACAAAGACCTAACAGGACGTCAAAATTTTTAAAATTTCTGGAACAACCACGAGGAGCATCAGGCATCAAAACTTTTTTTACCACCCGCAGTGTATTTTTGAAGTCCTACAGTAAACACTAGTCTCCAAAGGATGACAATTGCCTGCTAAAACTTCATACCGCCGATAGCAACAGGGACAAGAAAAGAAAATGAAAGAGACATTTCAACAGCAGTGTTGGACAAAGTGTTCATGTGCTTGCCATGAATAAACTCCAAGATTTCAAGAACAGAGGTATATCACGTTCAGAACGTGTTTTACTATCAATTAAATGTCTGAACATTTTCCATAAATTAGTAGAAATACGGATAAAAAAAAATAAAAATATTAATTTCCAATGAACATGAAATGAGCAACGCCTCAGCTGCAGAGAATGGTGTAAATCAAATCTAAAACAAGTCTAGTGACAATAAGAACCATCTGTTATGAAAGTTTGGGTAATACTACAAGCCAAGCTGTGGAAAAACAAGGAACCTATTAGGTTCAATCAGTTCCCACCACAGGCACCGACACTGTCCCGGACAACACACGCCAAGATCTCATCTTAATTTTCCCCACAAAGATGCTAATTGTTTCATGTTTATTTTATCTTTACCACCGGGTTCGTCAATAGATTCTTTACTCAATTCATCGAAATAAGGGGCAAGAAATCTATTGGAAAACTGAGCATTTGAGATCGTGCAAAGCAGTCCAAGACTAGGCCAATCTTCTATAAGTTTCTTTCTTTCCAAAATCTTTAGAACTTGCAGCCGGGGTTTATACCTCGTCTCGATGCTGTACATGAGTGAAACAGGGTAACGAACGATACAGGACAGATCGTACTTCCCAGTGGTCAGAATAACCTCTTTTACCAATTTCATCTTCTCCTTTGATATTGTAAACACCTGAGGTGAGGTCCGAAACATCTTCAAAATCTCAGTTTCAGAAAAACCCAAATCCCGAAAAGCTTTCAACTTGAGCTCCCAATTCACATTGCTGAATGAACGCAGAATCCTAACAGCATAAATAAAACTTTTAGAGCTCCTACTGACCCCCATTTCATCAACCTTATCAACACATTTCCTTAAAACCTCTGGTTTATGTAAAAGAAATCTCGGAAAAAAGTAGATATGATCAACAATCTGCTTCTTGGGAATACCACAGCTCTCCAAGAATTTGACATTGGGCACCAGAGTCTTTTCCAAATCCATCATGAGGAACCACCCAGATACCTTCAAAAGCTTCGTCACCTCTGCGTCGGACCCAAAAAGACTTTTCAACACAGCTAACGAAGGAAGAACTCTGTTCTCTGCACTGCAACCCATAATCACAGGATCTTTAGAGATTATATTGGCAATTTCACTTTTCGAAAGGCCTAAATCCTGAAAAATCTTGATTTTAGGTTTGATAACTTTCTCGATACTCGCCGAGAGCAAAAAAGGTCTATAGGTCAAAACTCTCTCCAATTGGGTTTTCGAAAATCCACTCTCTTTCAGGGTTGACATAATTGAATCAGCTTTTTCTGGGTCGTTTAGACGAGTTAAAACAGAGGCGATTCGTGAAGCCGTTTCGTGAGAGAATTGGTGTCTTCGAATCAAGTAATCAGAAACGGAAAGACCGTTTGAGGGTCGCGCTGCTTTCCAAGAGGTAGAGAAGAAACGAAGGCGAGAAAAAGAGAAAGAAGCTTGGCGCTGAGATGCAGCAGATGCATAACTTCTCGAAAGCAGGTAAATACAACTTCTATACATCACGAACAAAAATTGCAATTGCGTTCAAATTATTAATGTATTCAGAAACGATGATAAAATCACTAGCCTGCAATCACATAAACGTGAAAGAAACAGCTCTCGTGTAGATTTCTCTCAGAATGGCGATTGGGGATCTTCAGCTCCGAGGTGAAAAGACACGAGCACGGATGACCTAGTGGCGGTGTGGGCTACTATCCGATCATTTTGTAACCCTTAAACCCCAAATCAAATAAATTCCATAAAAGTTTGTTTAAATTCGTCGAGTTTTTCTCTTTCTTTCTTTCTTTTTTTTTGGTCAGAAACTATACTTCAATATTTTTTTTAAGTAAGCTCGTGGATTATCTCTTAAATAAAAAATAATAATTTTTTATTGAATTTATAGATTTTATATTTTTACTTATAAGAAATATAGAAAAAAAAATTTAAAATTATTTATAAGAATAAAAGTACAAATTTAAATAAAAATATTATATTGTTCTCTCATAAAATTATAATTTAAGTTCATTTAATTTGAGTTTAATAAAAATTCGAATAAGCTCGTGAATCATAAATATATATTTTAAATAAAGCTCGAGTTCAACTCAATTATAAACAAATCAAACTCAAACATTAAAAAATTCAACTCGATTCGATTAAATCTCTAGTCACTTTTAATGAAATTTTTTAGGATCTAATGTTTTAGAATATAATATTTTTAAATATATATTTTAATAACAAGGATTTTTATTTTTCCTTTAAATATTTTAATACATTTTCCCTCAAATTTTGGTTTATTTAACATGGAATATAGTCAAAATGGTTCTGTAAGTTTGCCTATTTTGTGTGTTGGTCCTGTAAGTATTTAATTTTGGATTTTGGTCCTATAAGTTAAATTATAATTGGTTTTTAATCCTTTCTTCATAGAATGTTGATGTAGCATAAGAAAATAATGACGTGACAACAAAAAATGTTTAAGTGAAATTAAAAATGATGATGTGTTTGCTGTGATATTAACAATTAATTGCTATGTTTTGAAAACTGGACTGTACCGATCGATTCAACCGGTTCGACCTAAAATTGGTTACTGATTTGATCCGAAACACTCCAAAAAACCGTTTTAACGGTTGAACCGGCATAACTGGTCAAGAACCGAAAAATTGTTTTTCGATTTTTTTGTTTGAAAAATTAGTTTTTTATTTTAAAATCTTAATTTAATAACATTAAAAATATACATGATTATTTGAATTTTTTTTTTCATTAAAAATATTATTTATTAATATTATAGTTTACATATTTTTTGAATATATTTATATAGTTATTTAGTTTTCAAACTATATAAATATATATTTCTATTTATATAAAATTTTTAGGTTTTTATAATTTAAAATATATTTTTAATTATATTATATTATATAAACGGCTTTTTCGATTCGACCATCCGGTTAAAACAGTCCGATTATAAAAACATGAGAAATTACTTATTATAGCCTATGCTAATAACTTAGTTTTAAAAATAGCCTTCTTTATTAATGATTATTCAATATAGCCTTTTATAAGTTAATAATCCTAAAATATCCTTTCCTTAATACATACTCATTTCAATATGCATTATTTATTTTCTTAATAAATATTTGATGATAATAATATGATATTATTATTCAAATAATAATAAATAAATTAATAACATTATTGATAATGAATGTAAAAATAGTTGTATTTATGCATAAAATTAAAAATAAATTAATAGTTATATATTCCGTACAATACAAAATGATAAAAAATAAATTATTAATCATAAAATAATAATAATAATTTTATTAAGAAATTTACCGAATAATAGAAAATATAATTAATAAGCTAGTATATTATATATGTGTCAATATTGTTAACAATAAGAAATAAGAGTGTTTAACGTATTTATATTGTAGTGAGTTGCGTTAAATAATTTTTTGCTATGATAATCGACAATTAATATTATTATTAATTTGAAAAACTTATTGAAAAGAACAAAAAATGATTTCAACAAATTTATTTGTTGAAATACGATAATTACACATTTTACAAAATGAAAATGACATACTTAAATTTATAATTTTATTAAAGTCTTACTATTAATAATATAAATTAAATAAAGAAAAAATAAAATAAATCCGCATGTAAATACAAATACAAGTAATTATACATATTTATAGGAGGTTTTTTTTAAATGGTTTAAAGATATAATTGGATTTCAACATAATTAAAGGCTAATTTTAAAAATTAACTCAAGTTAAGGCCAAATTTCATTATAGGAATTTATAGAAGACCATTTTAAAAATTCTCTCAAAAAACATTGCTTAAATAAAAAAAAATAAAAACCAAAATATAACTAAACTTACATGATCAAAACCCAAAATTAAATACTTACAGAATCAAATAATAAAGCAAACAAATTATTTTGACTATAAATAAAAAAAACAATGTAACGGATGCCGGATTCTATCCAGATCCGTTTAGAGTTATATTATCGCAATCGGGTTTAAATAGACCCGCACGTTGCTATGTGATTCCAACAAATTACAGCGTAGTGCCATTGGCATCCCCAACTCGTCGTCCTGCTGAAAATCTTCGTACTTCGGCGGTCCGGCCATGTAAATTTCCCTCTTTCTCGCATTCGATTTTCATACATAATCACAACTACATTTCATTTTTTTTTAATATTATGATGATGAACATACTTATACCCAAAAGTTTAATCTTTACGTTTTCGAAGAATCCTTCAAATCTTGGCAGATCCAATGTTTCTTTTACACTTTCTCTCCTTCAGAGTTTCTGTACTTCGGGGGGGAGGAACTTTTCTAAGACCTGTTCTGTTTCTGATTTCTTGCTGCACAAACACCAGTTCTCTCCCGAAACGGTTTCACGAGTTGCATCTGTTTTTACTCGTCTAAAAAACCCAGAAAAATCTGATTCCATACTTGAATTTCTGAAAGAAAATGGATTTTCAAAAACCCACTTGGAGAAAATCTTAATGAGTAGGCCTTGCTTGCTCTCGTCGAGTCTTGAGAGGATTATCAAACCTAAAGTTAGGATTTTTCATGATTTTGGCTTTTCTTCTAGTGAAACTGCCCGGATAATCTCGAAAGATCCGACAATATTGTATTCTAGTGCGAAAAACAGAGTCATCCCGTCATTAGCTGTTTTAAAGAGCATCATTGGATCCAGGACCAACGTGGCTAAGGTTTTGAAGAAGTCAACCTGGTTTCTTTCTGTGGATCTGAAAAAGAATTTGTTACCCAATGTCAAGTTCTTGGAGAGCTGTGGCATACCCAGGAAGCTCATTATTAATCATATATTTTTTTGTCCGAGGTTTTTTTTACTTAAACCGGAAGTTTTGAGGAAATGTGTTGACAAGGTTAATGAAATGGGAGTTACTAGGAGCTCTAAAAGTTATATTTATGCTGTTAGGATTATTTCTTCTATGAGCAATGAGATATGGGAGCACAAGTTGCAGGCTTTTCGGATATTGGGATTTTCGGAAGATGACATATTGAAAGTGGTTAGGAAGGCGCCTCAGGTATTTTGTGTATCGGAGGAGAAGATTAAAAATATTAGTGAACTTCTGCTTGCTACCGGGAAGTACAATACTTTATGTATTGTTAACAGACCCACATCACTTATGTATAGCTCTGAGAGGTATAAGCCACGGCTGCAAGTTTTGAAACATTTGGAAAATTCGAATCTTTTAGACGAATGGCCTAGTCTTGGAATTCTATGTGGCATGAAAGATGAGGAGTTTCTTAAGAAATTTGTTGATCCTTATTTTAGTAAAGTTGACAAACTACATATCCCGGAGTGCTATCGCGGGCTCAAAAGACATTAGAAACTTTTATCAACCGCTTACAATACTGGGATCAAGTCTTTTCCTAATTCACTCGTGGGTGGTTAGTTCTGTGACCTGTGAAAGCAGCTTATCTGAAGAAACAGGTACTTTGCTTATGCATTTTTAATCCGGGTGTTACGGTAGTACTAATGTTTAGACGAATGACCTAGTCTTGGAATTCTATGCGGCATGACAGATGAGGAGTTTCTTAAGAAATTTGTTGATCCTTATTTTAGTAAAGTTGACAAACTACATATCCCGGAGTGCTATCGCGGGCTCAAAAGACATTAGAAACTTTTATCAACTGCTTACAATACTGGGATCAAGTCTTTTCCTAATTCACTAGTGGGTGGTTGGTTCTGTGACCTGTGGAAGCTTATCTGAAGAAACAGGTACTTTGCTTATGCATTTTTATGCCGGGTGTTACGGTAGTACTAATGTTTACAGTTTACATGATGGCTCTAAATATTTTTCTCTTCTGAATTGAGTAATACGGAACTTTTTGAAGTATGTTACGAACCTGTGTTGTCCTTGTCCTGTATATAGGTAACTTACTATAAGTGTTTTTCTTGACATACCACAAATGACTGTTTCCCTTTCCCTCGACTGTGGGATTTTCATCGATTTTCCCCAAATCAATTGGACTAAGAAGAGAATGGAACTAACAAAACGCATTTGCCCTTATGAAACCCAGAATCTTGATCACTTATGAGACCTGCTTTAGTTTTTTTCTGGAATTACTTTAAAGTTTAAACTGATGCTTCTTTAGCTATATTTCATGCGTCCATTGTGACTCTTAACCTCTGACTTAGTGATAGGAAACAAACTACTTCAGTGCTTGAGCTGGTTGACTGGCCACATTTTTTTATTCAATTTGAGTTTCTTTTTGCATCTCAAGTTTTATAACTGTTTCTGTTTTTGTCCTAAATGGAAGCATATAACTATGGTGAAGTCAAGTCGAGTGTGAGACCAGTTCAACAAAATTAGATTTTATCTAACATTGACAAAAAATATACAAAATGACATCATCATTTTTTCAGGCAGGTTGTGCATTGTTGCAAATAATTGTCGATACTACTTTTTTTTTTTAAATGATTACTGAATAAAACATCTAAGATTCATATAACTCCCATTGGCTGCCTATGAATGTCAGCGATTAAAAGTTTTCAATAAATTGCAGAACATTTTCTTAATTTGACGGTGTTTGAATGAGAAATGAGATCATCTTTTTTCCAACCCGCTCTTTTCTCCGAGCCTCAATCTGCTCAAGCTGTTTCAGGCGAGAGAGAGCAAAGCACACATCATTTATTGGCAACGTGCTGTCATGTTACATAAGGTTTGAACTTTCACTTAGCTTACTTGGAGTAAGTGATTGCATCCAATCAATAGATTCTTTGTCACGAGATTCGAAAACTTCTCTTTGTTGTTCTGAATTTTCAAGTGCTGCTACTTCTAGCAACCACAAAAGTCCCATCTACTTAAAACTTGCCCTTCCAGAAAAGTGGAATGAGGGGTTCTCTCTGTCCTGATTAAGTGCAATCAAACGATGTATGTTTTGCACATGAGTCTATGCTTTCATACATTTCATATTCCCAGGTCCCATATGATGCACATTAGAAAATATTTACACAACCTTCCGAACGATTCGTTACTCATCTTTTAAGGCCATCTAGGAATGAGGAATGGACCACTATCTGCAAGCTTAATTACTTTTATTTCCTGCAACCTTTTGTTGCTATGTATTATGTTCGAGAGTTCGAAGATAAAATCGTCTCACCTTCTTCATTTATTCCACTGCTGGTTTCTTTTGCTTTTTCTTGCTTGTAGTTTGTTGAACTATTTGATTATTGTGGTATGGATTATATGGTATAATCATTGCCGCAATATAAGATTCTTGGAGGAATATAATAACATATAGGACTTACAGAATGTGGAATACAAGAAATAACATATATTTTAAGGCTTATTCAAGACAAGATCATCAACTATGACTATTCTACAATAAAAAAAATAAAAAAATAAAAAAAACTATGACTATTCTACTGTACATTAAGTAGTTACTGATCTAAAATTCCCCTATTATCTATTCTATACAGTCTCTTGTTTTAAATCATTAAACACACCGTGAATTTTTGTTGATCTCGGAGATTTGAAGCTAGAGACTTAAAATACATAACAGAAAATCCATTGGTTTTTTTGAACTGTTCTAAAAGGCGGCGCCTAGGCGCTAGACGGTTGCCCACCGCCCAGATATTTAGACAGTTGATGCTTCTCGCTACTATTTCATTAATTGTCCGCCTAGATTGCTCAAAATCCGCCTAGATTAAAATATAATATTTTTTTAATTTTAAACTTTTAAGAAAACCATTTGACAGATTTTTGTATCAGATGAAGACGATGAATATCCGATGAATTTTGAGTTTGAATTCGATAAAGAGAAATTATTGAAAAAATATTAAAATGAACAAGAAGAATTAGATATTTAGATTAAAGAAAAAATCGTACGCGAATTAGATATTTAAGTTAAAAATCATATAGGCAAATTAGATATTTAAGTTAAAAAGATAAAAACCGGCTAGGCGGTGGGTAACCACCCGTCTATCGCTTTTTGAAACATTGATTTTTCGACAAATCCACGTGTCATTGTATTTCAAATCTCAAATCATTATTTTTTTAGTCATTTCTGGATTTAAAATCCGTCTCAACATGAAGTCATTCCAAAATTTCCCCACAAAATACTTCCTGAAATCATAATCATTCAATCTAAATGAAACCTGAAATTATATGTTATCATCGTCATATTTTAGTTTTCTTGTTGGAGTGTTGTAAAATGCGACATTCAAATTTTATTTTCTCTGGCTATGTTAGGAGCTCTGGTGTGATAAACTGCCACTGGTCAAGTGATGTGAGATTATACATATGGGGTCCAAATGCTATGAGCTATCCAACGGTCTATGCCGTATCGGGTCATCAAAAATTCTCCTGGACTCATCAATTTTCAAGATTTTTTTGGTCTCACTTTGGACATTCCTAATTTCATGCTGCTCCTCACATTCTTTCCCTTGTAAATGACACCCCTCTCTCCCTTTCCCACCATTTCACCAACAATTTTCCTTCTCTCCCCTTCTCACACCCATGGAGGAGCGGGAGAGGTCGGTTTCCGATGAGAAAAACGGACCTCTTTATGATGGAAGTCAAGAAACCATCCAAAGTCATGAAGCCACAAAAGCCATCTCACACACAAAAGAGGACGACCCTTTACCCGAATTCACCAAAAACGGCTCAGCTACGCAAGATGACGACCCCTTACCCGTATCATCTCAACCAGCAACGTATGTGGTTCAAGTTCCCAAAGACCAAATCTACCGTGTCCCTCCACCCGAGCACGCCCTAATGTTGGCGGAACGCCATGCCCTTCAAAAGAAGCACAAGGGATCTTATTGTTTCCCTTGTCCATCTTGTTGTTCCGTCTTCCCAGTGAGTATCCTGAATTTTAGAATACAACCTTCTAATTTGTTTAAATCCATCACATAAACATGGTTTGCATCGCGTGCAGTTCGGTGGCTCGCGAAGAAAAGAGAGTGCAGCAACTCAGAAACCTGATAGCGATATCTAAATTATATGCCAAAGATTTTTGGGCTCAACAATTATTGCAGAGTTTGTGGATTTCACAATGCGTGGATCCAGTGGAAAGAACTACACTCTTCCTGCTCTTCTTAAATTTTGTATATGTTCTTTTTTTTTTAAATAAAAATAAAAATTGAAAGTGTTTCTTGTTTAATCTGAATGCTTATGTTGTAACTAAAGCCATTGAACCAGAAACGAGATGTAGTTGAAGAATATACAACAGTGTAGGAACAAAAATGACACTTTCCATGGTTAATTTCTATTCCTCGCTAATAACTTTGTACGTCTTTTTTATCCACTAAAACTCTTCGCATCACATTAAGGTTAGTGTTTGAGAGAGTTTTTAGAAAGTATTTCTGAATTTTTTCTTAACAAAATTTTCTCAAACGCTACATAAATACAATCATTTCTCAAAATTTCATGATACATTTAATACAAAATTCTGTGATATAATAGATGTAAATATCGATGTGTATGATATTGGGTATACTTTCAATATTGTTAGTTTGTAAATGTTTCTCACTATTTGTTTAAGGAATCATGACATAAATAGCCACCATCGTTGAACATCTATTTGGTACAACACCGCAACAAACGAACCGGGTCAGATAAGGCAAATCCCATGTCTCGTCGATTCTCAATCAAATCCAGTCCAGGCCCAAACATAATCAGCCCACCAACCCAAAAGTCCCGATTCTTAAATCAGAATCCCGATGGTATGTTATATCCCTTCATTTTTCACTAAATTTATCCCATAATAATTAATACCATCTTTAAGAAATAGCCCCAGTCTGAGTACACAATTTCATCAAACATAATGCATGATTGTAAAATATCAAAAAATATTTATCGTATCAATCTTTCAAGTACAAACAATATCACTCAATTTCATGCTTACATTTATACACCTTCGCCCGCCGAAAGTAACCAAACCAATCTTTATATAAAATCAAGAATCTCTTCTTAACAAATCGAATCAATAATTAATAACCGAGATTCAATATATGGTGAATCGTACGAGTTCGATTTGTGAAATAATAAAGTAAAGGCCTAAAAGAAATTGAGAAAAATGGAGAATATTCTTGAGAGGTGAAAAGGGGAAATGAAGTTCCAGCATCCCAACATAATATGGCACTGTCGCCTCCAACCTGGTCACTTTTGATCACATGGAAATGAAACACAAAACAAAACACAAAACCCAGAATGAATCAACAGTACTACCACCTCGGCTCGAGCATCGATGTGGGGACCCGAATTTCTTTACTCGGACACGTTCCACGAAATATAGCCCTTCAAATGGCTCGAATTATGTGTGCACACCATTTTTATATTCTTATTCAAGAGGTAATCCGAGTGTTTCACATTATTGTTGCACGTTAGTTAGACTACAACTTTCTTTTTTTTTTTAAAAAAAAATATGTTCTTGAATATTCTTGAGATCTTCCTTAGATTAAGGCCAATGAGAAAGATTAGGCATATAATATGCTCACTTGCGGTTTTTTTAATTCGTGTTCGAGATCTAAATGCTCATTCTTTAATTGAATTAGTGGATTACTTTATGAGCTTAATGTGGTACTTATGGGAAGGCTATATATATGCGCCTTTTCCACCAATTATTGGTGTCCATCGATCGATATGGCATTATTATTTGCTTGAACCTTTTTTTTTTTTTTTTTTTGCATTAGGCCTCCCTCCAATCAAGACGGAAATATATTAGTAGAGACTATATATATATATATATATATATATATATATATATATATATATATATATACTAATAGTGACGATTAATATCGATCGTTTTCTCGAGGGAAAAAAATGTAAACTATGTTATTCGAAAAATCATAAGCTTGTTTTCAAAGACTCGTGACTCTACATTTTGTTTTTTTATATCGATTTGTGTCTGTCCCTTCCATCAATTATGTATAGATTGGAAGGGCTTCTTTACACGTCTACATAAAAAAAAAGTTGATAGTTCTTGAACGTTGATTCTTTTATCTCTATGAATTGGGAGCATGTTGGTGTCCCAAAACCCATGTATTGTTCACATAAATCAAGCACTCGGAGTGGAATCCAACTCCTCCTTCAACAAATATTCATGGGTTTTCCTCTAAATTCAAAGGAAGTGGGGGGTTTTCACTTTCAACCACCTAACACTTCTCCTATAAAAATAATCATACCAATAAAGTAAAAGGAGGGCATGGAATCCATAAACAAAAATATACACTTATAGATTCCTTTTCATCTTTTGAGGTGGGCACTCACAAATCCAAGCGCCCAATAGTGAAATTATATTGATTGTGTTGTGAGAGCAATCGTTTAGTTCCAAGTATATATCCACCCATCATATATCTCTCTACCTATTTATTTAATTACAACATTAAAATTTTTCAACACTTCTTCTTTATTGATATATCATGAGGAGCTATCGTGGACATTATGGGAATATCATCGATGTGGAGTCTGGTTAATATATCTAATAGGTGAATGTCAAATCAACTGTTGCTCATATAAATGCTCTTTATACCAAATTATATATATACATATGTTCCCAATATCATTTCCACCTACATTATCATTATTCATTAGTACTCATCATGATCTCAAAAGAATTTGTTATGAACAGGTTTCAAATCATTCTATCCGTAAAATGGAAAGTCTTTTAGGAATATGACCGTGGATGAGTGCCTTAGCCATTTTTGTGCTAGAGTTAATCATGCTAAAAAGACATCTTATATAATTGATCGATTTGATCTCATCTGTGATGAATATGTCGTCAATTATTGTATATAATAGTACAAGTGTACTACCTATGATTTTAGAGGTTTTATGATTTTATCTATGCATTATATTGTGCGGAATTCGATACAACGTAAAATTTTTTCAAAAAAAATTATATGTAAATTTAATTTTGAGTTTTTTGTACCGATCATCATTGGCTTCATGAGACGTGACACTAGTTGGTTAATATTCATGAACTGCTGACTATTTTTCAACATTTCGTCGCACGTGGTACTTTTGTGATGGTAGAGTTTATAGAAGGTACTCTTGTTAGATTTCTTTTCATATCACAATCAAAATAATGTGTGGAACATATATAATTAGTTGAAGTAGTTTTCACTATTTCTATTGTTATATGTAATTACAGGTGTAATTATATTAGTCGATTTCTTTACTTTTATATATTCCCACTTTGTAACAAACACTAATTTTGTCATATGATCAAGCTTATAATTTTAAAGTATCATATAATATATTGATTTCTCTCGTACAATTTTTCTTTCTAATCATATACATGCATGTATCGCGCATCGATTTAGGGGGAAAACGAAATTAATTAACTCAAAGGCTACATCATGAGTTTCCAGTAAGCTACCTTGGGAATTAGTTACGTCCCATATTTTTTATGTTTGAGTTTAAGTTATTGAAAAATAAATTTTATAAAAAAATTCAACTTTAATTTACCATTATCTAATGAATATTTTAATATGATAAATTTTTTGGAAAAATAGTTAATATATTTAATTATATAGGCAGATGTGTAAATAAATAAATAAATAACATAATACTAAATATAGAAATTGAACTATAAATTTAGACCCGATGAAAAATTAAATGTGACATTTCTATTTAACACATCCGCTGAGCAAATAGTGTGTTTGTAAGTTGAAGATACACCTTTTATTTGTGTAATTGCCACTATAACGGGCCGGGGAATTAATGCCTCTGCACAACTTTTTAGATCCCATAGTTATAATTATTAAATAACCAAAAGCTGGTTGGATTAAATTTTTCCGAACTATTTATAGAAGATTTTGATACGTATATGAGAGGTATTTTGATGGCTTATAAATTATTTCATTTTCTTTTACAATTAAGTTTTAACTTGAAACTTAAATCTTGCCGATTACTTGTAATAATATCTCACGAATGTTTAAATATAAAAAAATTTAAATTACTTGTAGATTAAGTTAAATATACTCTTACCAAAACTTTTTACCTAAAAAGAGTGAAAAGACAATCAAGAATACAATGTTTTGACCGGCGAAAGGTCTCCACCTTTAATGTTTCAGAGAATCAAGGCATGTGCAACATACATAATACACACATTTACACACACACATATGAGAATAATTTAGAGTGAAGTTTTTTGTAAATGGTTTAGAATGCGGAATATATAATATATTTATGAAATTTACTTGAAATTATTGTGACATATTCCGACTCAAATATTCATTTTTTATTTAATACTGGCAGCTTAATTAAAAAGTCATCATAAGAAAATAACATCCGGCACTTGTCGAACAAGAAAATTCAAAATTCAATAAATGTTATGAAATTTTAAAAGCACGACAACTTTTAAAAAAATAAAATTATACGCATAATAACTTCTTGTATCTTATGGAATATTCTCGTTAATATATATAAAAGTTGATGAAGCAAAAAAAAAAAAAAAAATCAATTAAAACATATTTTAAGCACGCTTGAATGTGAATGCCTTGAAAATACGACAAAAGCAACGAATCGAATTATGCTTGCTTGGTTTGCCATTGAAGACTTTCGATACATTTTCAGAAGGTCCCAAGAACTTTAATCTACAAGTAGAAACCGAACAAAAGGATTGCACGTGCGATATAAATATGCATTCATGATTTCAATTTGTTTCTTAATTTTGTTCTAAATTCTCAAATAATAATGAAAACGATACTTACCAAACATACATATATATACTTATATTAAGAATCTATAATAGTTTGCACATATATTCGTTAGATCGATGTGTCTTAATCATCAGCTTAGGGTTCTTGTAAATAGAACTACGGGGTATGCCTTATCGCTTATCAGATCACACAAATAAATGAAGTCGATCGAGACTCGATTTTAACAACGGATTTAATAAGTTTTATGGTTTTACCAACGTTCATTTGTCTTCTGATTGGGTCGACATTTATGTAACATAAGATGAGATTGAGGAGAAATATAAGAATGGAAAAGAGACTAATTCACAATTTCTTTGAAAAGGGGAACAATCCCTTGGGGCTAAAATTACAATTACAATTACAAAAATAAAAGAAAGAAGAGCTAGAAAATCATATAATCTCGACCCCATGATCTCCAATAAAACATCTGGGGTATAGGGTAAGTTTTTGGTTCCTCAGTTAGAGCCCTTAATAGGGATACTGTGATTGCTTCCACTCCACTAAACGTGTTAAGAAGTCCATTACCTGTAGAATAACAACATCAAACAAATCACCCATTAATATTTCCTATCTTCAAATTCACAAATATATATATATATATATTTGATCTTCCTCGTACTTACCTCGGATGGTTCTTTTAAAGAATATGATGCACAGGTTTCTTTCGGAGCATTCGATACCAGAATTCCTAGGCCTTGTCCCTTCCTCCGTAGAACCTGATCATCATATACTTTTTCATTAATTATAAGCTCAAATCGACATCGAAAATATAGTGAAGCAAAGGAAATTATATATATATATATATATAGATATATATATATATATATATATATATATATATACGAAATCACAAAACTTACTTTGAATGCATCTTCATCGGTGCGATCATCTCCTATGTAAATCGGGAAAATGTCGTTCGACTCCGCGTAGCCTGAAGAATATCGAGAAATATATAATAATGCATGAGATTTTTTATATTAAAAAAAAAAAAAATTCCTGGCTAGATTTGTATAAATTATATATGTATGACTGTGCACACATATGTAGTTAAGAGTAATTTCATAATTGCTCACCTAATGATTCCAACAAGAATTCAAGTGCATTGCCTTTGTCCCATTTGATAGTGGGACGAATCTCTATGACCTTCCTTCCTTGAGTTATTCTAAGCTGCTGGTACCCCTTCAATATTGATTTCACCTGATCACTCAAATCTCCCCAGTTCTGCAAGTAAATTATATTCAAATTTTTTTTTTATATTAATCTTTTAATTTTTAATTTTATAAATAGAAGAATATATAAATTTAATCAGTATATATGTATGTATGTACCTTTTCTTCAACACAACGGTAGTGTACCGACAGACAGAATATATTGTTCTCAACTTTAGCGCCTGGGATGTGTTTGAGTTTCTCTATCAAAGTTTTGTATACCTAATGAATCAAAGCCATATTTTCGGCGTGTTAGTGACAAAGTTAATTTTCACAATAAAATTAGTGTTGATTGTAAGAGAATTAAGTGATGCTAACGTCATTAATTGTTGGCAGAAACTCTCTGGCCGGTTGGCAGATGACAGTTTGATTTTCCTGAAAAATTATTATAGCACAAACAGATATTATTTTCTTGGGAAAAATATAATAAACAAGATTAAATTAAAAATCAAATGCATAATTATAATTATATATATATATATATATATTAATACTCACTCTTCCTTGTTTGTGTCCTTTTGTCGGTCCCCTGATGTCCATTCCGTGACTACCGGCGTAGTAAAGCTCTGATAATCTAACGAAACTAAACACCTGCGACAAAATTAATTTCCCAACTAATTTATAAATACTATTAATTACTAGATTTAATAGTTGTTGGCACGAACTCGAACACAAAAATGTACCTTAGCTCGGCTCCTCCCGCTGACAATGGCCGTTGGGAAGAACTTGGCCACGTCTTTTACTGCGTCCCTCATCTGATTATTCCACGTGAGATTAATTAAACGAGTTAGAATGTTATTTTTTTTCATGAGTCGAGACGAGTAAAAAATAGTGATGTTACATTACATATGTCGAACCTCGTCGGTCATGAAAGCGCGGTCGGGATCCTCCACGATAGGTGATAATGTGCCATCATAATCCAAGAAAACCACAATCTGTTTCCCCTTGGAAATATTCATCATCTCTTCAAACATGCTCAAAGCAGAGGGATGGTGAAGCTGCTTCATTTTGTATTAATAAAAAAAACTAACATGTGTCAATCATCCACGTCAATAAAATATTCATCAAGTGATTTCAAACAAATGCTTTAATTTTCGTGTACTTACATCCCAAGAACTTTGATCTTTGGTATCAGATGCCCTTCGAGTGGGCGAAGAAGCTCGCATTGAATCGAGAAAGGCATTGATCCTAGCTCCATTCCCGCAGGTTTCGAGTTTCTTTAACAACTTTTTTCGTGACAAGCTGTATCCGTTCTGTGAAACAGTCTGCGGGAACATAGTCGAGTCGGGCATGGCGACCGCGATCGCGGTCAGGCAGGATTTAGCATCGGAAATAACCATGTTTTGGTTGGTCATGATCAAATGATATATATGACAATCGATGAATTAATACTCTTTGAAATCACTTCCACTTTATATATAAGATTATATAGCAGCTACCTTGTGAGCCTGCATTGACATCAAGGGTCAAAATAATAATAATAATTTTTGTAATCAAGACTCATTGATATCGTCAACAAAATTATTGAATATACAATGGAATGTAAAGTACCTAGAAAAGGGCTTGAAGTTTGCAGGAAATGAAATGAAAAAACAGAGGAAAATAAAGAGAGAGAATGCAACAAAGAAGCCAACAAGACAAGAGGCAAATGTTACAAGTGACAAATGAATGGATTTGTGGTTGAATTTATAAGTAACTTCCCAGCAAAATAGAGACCAACTTTTATTTTTCCAACTCTTCTAGTACAATTCAGTCCCTAATAATTATGCGTGGGTAAATTCATATTTTACAAGTACTCTTTTGGAGTCATTATGCCCCTTTTTTCTCTCCCTCTCTCCCTCTCTCTTTAATATTTAATTTAATTTCCTTCTTTTTTTTTTTTTTTTGGCTTTTAAGAATCTTTTTCTTTTTCAGGTCTTTTTGAGTGCCAAATCAAGTTTTCCTTCAATTGTGATAAATACCTACGTTAACTTCTTGTGACAATCAGGAGATGGTTTTTATCCAAACCCAACTACACTATACACACACATTGTCATGTTAATTTTTCACTTATTATCAATTTACATATATCACATTATTTTGCTCGATTAATTTTTTATTTAGTTTTCCACTTTCAGAAATGTTTCTTGTAGCATTAATGTAAATTGATGTAACAGTTTTGACAAAATAATTATTATATTTATTTGTATAATAAAAACATTTATTTGAAGTCATAACAAAGGGATATTGTAAAAACGAAAATTTTTAACTCAAATACATATATTTTTTTTTCGAGCATACTCAAATACATATTTAAACTAACTAATGCTTGGAGTTCTATTGTTTTTTAAACGGATTTTTTTAAAAGAAAAAAGTTATTCAATTATGGCAGCAATCATATTATTTTGATTATACAGTAGTACACTGTTTAGAATTTTCCATAAAGAGGAAATTATTTTGAAATAAAACAACTGAATATGTGTTATTAATGTTATCAATCATTTGGGAGGAGAAAAATTAAAAGATCCAATTATTATTTACTATTATAATGGAAAAAGTTCGTACAAAATATAATATAACTGGGCATGGACCCCAACTATTTTTAGGGTGGGATTCATCACAAGACAAGCCTTCCCATGACCCCATCCCATCCAATGGGTAAGAATATATGGACCAACTATGTATGGTTCTTACAATGAATGAATAATTAATAATGTATGATTTTATTTATTGACAGATTAAGCAGCCTACAGCTGACTTGTAAAAAATTAAATTCAATTATTGAATATGGTGTAAAATATTGGGAAATGTTAGTTGTGGAGTTTACATCCTTTGCCTTGTATAATTTGCTAGTGGGAACTAACTGTACGTAATTATGCATTATTAAGCCCTTTTCCTGGAATGAAACAAGTTACATTATTACATTATCCATATTTGTTTTCATTACATATATTTTTCACAAAATTTATATATATATATATATATATATATATATATATATATATATAAAATTGATATTTATACTACATTTTTTGTTATTTACACTCTTTGTGAATAAATTTGCACTCTCATTTATACATGAAGTAGAGTGTAGATAACACAAAATAGAGTGTAAATATCAACTCTCTATATATATGACGATTAAACAAAATGTGATCTCCGGTACATTGTTTCATGTTAAAATTAAATTTGAATTAGATGACTAAAATAGCCACAGAAATTCAAATATCCCACATATTTAGATATTTGAATTATATATATATATATATATATATATATTTGAATTAGAGCGACCCCTTGAAATTTTTATTAAAACCAACAACTTCAACCTAAACTGTTGGCTCAAAACAAGCTGCAATGTATGTTGTTTGGAGTTAATTCAGACAGAAAGGTGATCGTATATATGATGTCCTTTCTTCCATTTTAAGTTGTATTTCCATTGCTACGTACAAACCGCTTGCAAATTAATGAATTCTACTCTTGCTGAGGTCCCATCTAATTAATTTAGTAATTATTGCGACGTATTGGCTGATTCTTAATTTTAATTCTCTACCTCAAAATATTTTTTGAAATGTGTTTCAAAAAAGAAAATTTTAATGTGAAGTAGTGAGATTTTTGAAAATTAATTTTTCGAGATGTTTTCGACACCCCGACGCAATACAAGTGAATGTGAATAACATATATTTAGATGATACCAATATATCAACATGCTTTCAGGCCAAGATTCACAACGAGGTTCCTCGATATATGCTTTGGAAAAATCAAGAATAAGAATAAATATATCATGAATTATAAACGTTTAGGAACTAATTTATTAGGTGAAAAGTGCATTTCATCGATAATTTGAATACCGCCTTTTCATAGGATTTGAAAAATGATAGATTCGATCTATATATATATATATATATATATATATATATATATATATATAGTATACACTAGTGATAATTTAAAACTCATATGGTGAATTAGATATTCAAAAAAAATTTAAAACTGATAAATATTTAATCTAAAAATTTTAAAATAGAAACAAAGACAGCGAGTGTCATTTTGGTAAATAAGACAAAATCTAATAGCTAAAAAAAGAGATGACCATATAAAATGACTAATTTCTCTAATAATTTTGGTTTTGTTGAGAATTAAGTTAGTATATAATCGTAATCTCATCTCATATCAATTTATTGAAAGTTCGTTAATTAAAAGCTCCCTAAAATTTCGTTAATTAAAGGTTTTCTACTGTAATAATATAGTAAAATATTCTTCGTTTAAGCTTAAATTTTTAAGTTTTCCTAAAAAAAATTATAATTCAATCATATATTAAACCACTCGTCGTACATAAATTAACGTTTCTTAGTGAGCAAGTTTAAAGTTTGAATTAATGCATCACAATCACATGCATGCATCGATAGCATTCAATTCAATCAGAATTTCTAGAAATGCGAGTAAGAGTATCAAAGAATATTAGAATATATCTCGAACCCCTTGTTTAGTTCGTTCATTAGTGCAAAATATATCGTATTGTAGAATAATATGACTGTGTACGTATTTCAGATACTAATTAGCTAGTTGATTGGGAATATTTTAATAAGTCTGATATTTGAACATATATACGTTGAAAATTTTTAATTTATTAAGCAATCCTCGTACGCTACGAAGTTGCGTGGAAGGTGGATAACAAAGACTTTTGTGTTACGTAATTCGTAAATGTGACCGAGTCAAAGAGGCAAAGGTAAATAATATAATACCTGAAATAATAAATTTGTAGTAGTATTTTCGTCCTTGAATACTGTCCATATATATACATTTTACACGAACAAGGAATATATATATATTTCTTAGTCAAAAGATAGCTGAATTTTGAAAATAAGCTCGAAGTTTTAAGGAAGAAGATTGTCAAAAAGAAAGTTAGGCAAATTCGATTCCAAGATGCTACCTTGTTAATCTTCGATTGGAATTAGACAAAATGGAATCAATTTTTAATTTTTTTTCTCTTGTGGGGGTTACCTAACCCTTAAATGTGTTGTATGTACATTGGGGGATTCTCAACTGGTCCAATAGCACAAAAGTTAAAGATATGTTGATTTAAAAATCATGCATAAAATCACTCAAACTTTTTCATCTTTTTAAAAGGAAATTGCAATTTCCTTCGCTCTGTCGTTTTAGCTCATGTTTGGAAGCACTTTTAAGAAACATTTCTTAAATTTTTTTTCATAAAATTTCAAAAATTTAATGAAAAAAAAACTGAAAAATAATTCCTAAAAGTTCTTTGAAACACTACCTTAGTCTCGTGTCTTTTAAATTGGGTTTTAGTATCGTATTTTTCAATTATTTCACAATTTTAGTCCTTTTTAAAAGAATATTTATATATATTTCAACGTCATGTCAAAAAAATAATCAAAATTACAACAAAAAATATACAAAAACGACATATTAAAACTAAAATTTAACAACACAGAAAACTAGAATCGAAAAAGAGTCAAATCATAACTTAACAAACTTACAATTTTTACTTTTTAAAATACTAGTAAAAGTTACGTGCGATGCACGTGGAAATATCTTTTGTTGTCGATAAACGTTGTTAAATAAATTAATTGAGATGAGAAGATATTAACACGCGGTTAATAAATGATTTTCATGGTAATAATATATAATTTTTGAAAAAAAAGCCTATTACATGTCTTAGTGATGTAATCAATATAATCTTCGATATTGCAACTAATAAAAATATGGGAAAACTGCAAATTTGGTCTTGTATGTTTGTCACTTTGCGATTTTGGTCCTCTATGTTTTCATATTTCAGTTTTAGTCCCGCATGTTCTGATTTTTGGCAATTTCGGTTCTTTTTATTCGAAAATGCTTACGTGACACTGTACACGTTAGCTCCATGTCAGCACTGAATTGGTGCCACATCAGCGCCATGTCGGAAAAAGGAATACAATTTCCAAAAAAATAAAGATAGCGGACAAAACTGAATTAATTATTTACGATCATGATTATTTTACATCCACATTAACAGTTTAGAATAAGACATTATCAATAATTCATGTAAGCTTATAAATATAAGTGTTACGTTTATTGTAGTTTTACATTAACACAATATTTATAATATTGAAACTTATGTAATTATTACAGCTCGAATGAGTTTTCTATTTTTTTTTATTAATCTTGAAAAATTATGACATACTTCGTACCATGAATTCGTCTTATTTTCTATCTCATATATGTATGATTTATTTTTTATTTTTTAATAAGTGAGATATATTAATCAAATTATATTAAATATGATTTTGTAATTTTCTATGTTATATGTTGATCACTATTGATTTATGGAAAAAAAATTTGGTATAGATAATGAATTTTAAACCTTAATTTAAATTATTGCGTCAAATATTTTTTTTATTTTATATTTGGAATTTTTCTCTCTTTAACGATTTTTCATATCATGTGTTTTTTATTCTCCATGAAAGAATCATTATTATCATCATATCTAATAACAATTCTTGTGATATTATCTTCATCAGTCATTTGCATTTTTTTATCGTTATTATTTAATCAGACGATCTCTTTTTTATGCTAAAAATATTTACTTGCAAAAAATAAAAATAATTTCATCATTTTCATCTGCATTTTGGTATAGTATCGTCTTCCATTATTTGTATGTCAGTATCCTCAACGATCAATGTATTTGTTGGACATCCTCTTTTCTTTTTGATTTCTCGTTTTTCGAAATCTACTGATCTCTTTTTTGCTTACAATGCTCGTATTGCTGAAATTTTTGATTGAATTTTGAGTGTCTTTAACATTCCATATTTTATCTCAACTGTTTTGTTGCATATTTTTCTTTATTTATTCATCTGATTGAAAATTTGCATCAATGTAATTTTTACAGAAACTTTAATTTAATGTGAGACGTGTCATCCATAATTTTTCTAGACTTCTTTTTTTTATTATTTATTAACTAACCGTAGTAGATTGATTAACATAGATATATTTACAGACTTCAATAATATTTAAATAAAATCAATCTTATAGTTTTGTTAAAAACAATTGAAGATATTCATCTCCAACTCTTGTAAAAATATTCCTTCATTAATTGTAATATCATCTCATAAAATAATTGTTATAGTTTTTAGATTTCTTGAGGAGGAAAAATAGTTAATTTTTTAAATTTCAACTTTTACATATATGATATTTGTGTGTTGGTTTGTTCTTTTTTTATTATCTTGAATTAAAATTGACTCCACATGGATTGATTTATTTTAACATCGATGTGTTAAAAATCTGATATTTTGTTATATTTATGAACTCATGATATAATTATTTAGTTCAATAGGTCCTTACCCAAAGTAAAATACATAAGATTTTTTGTTGAAAAAATATGTCATTCCATCTACAAACAAATAAAAACTAAAGTTGGTGTTTCAATATTTTAGGAAACTGGATAAGTATTTAATTTAATTTTACAAAAAAATAAAAACAAAAGTATTTTGGTATTTCAATCTTTTTGAAAACTGAAACCTTATCTAATATGGAAACATTGTCAATTTTGAACTTATCATAATAATTGATTTTACAAAAGTATCATCATAGAATTTATCAAGTGTGTACTAACCAAAGACAAAATTGAAAATACACAATGAAAAATTTTGACATAGATTCACAATTTTATAATTGGTATAGATAAGTAATATAATATATTACTTTTATGTCAAAGTCAATATTTACCTTTTACATTTATATCCTTATATGTATTTATTTTTATATAAAATTGTGTAGAGTAAAAGAGCAAAATTGTAAATTCACAATTGTAAAACTTTACCCTTTTATTCAAAATTTTAGATAGGTAATAAATATTTCCATGTCGTAATAACTTACATTTGTTTAGTCTGAATTAATATTAGCATGTATTTACCATACTAGCGTATGATAACATTAAAACTTAGAAAAAAATTATATAATATAAAATCAACGAAAAATAAATAATTGCATATGAGCATACTCTATATTTTATTATTTCAACATGGACTTGAAAGCTTTGATGTTAAACAAAAATCCACGATATTTTGCTGGAAATTCGTAGCGTTTTGTCAATCTTCTCAATTTTTAATAAGGTCCAAGTTAATTCGCACTAATCCAACCGTAACAACTGCCAGCCATGGCCCACTGGGAAGTAGAGAAACATAGACGCTTAGTGGGCCCATATTTCACTTAGGATATGACAATGCAATGATTCATCTGGGCCCACTAATCATGGCCCACAAGCCCAAAATGCTCGACCCACTAATTAACACACCGCTTTCCACCACCAAAATACTATTTGCACCCCCAAACCTCCCACTCGCCACCTTCCCCATTATAATTCTACATTTTTAAGTCATTTTTCTAAAGATATTTTTAGTTGTAAATTTTGTGAGTGGGAATAAGTTTAATCTATCATGTACGATCTGTGCAAAAGCAACTTTTATTTAGATATGGCCCTAGTTAGGCAACAGTAGTAGTTAACATTTTTAATACCGAAAAATTATTTTTTTGGTCATGTATGTTTGTCACTTTGCGATTTCGGTCCTCTATATTTTCAAATTTCAATTTTAGTCCGCTATATTTATTTATTTATTTTTGGCAATTTTAGTCATTTTTCAGATATGACGTTGATGTGTCACAAATGCAGTCATGATGTGGAGCTGACGTGTAAAGTGCCAACGTTAGCATTTTCGAAGAAAAAAAGATTGAAATTGCTAAAAATCAAAATATGTAAGACTAAACTGAAATATGAAAATATAAACGATTTAAATCGCAAAGTGACAAACATATATCACTAAAATTACAGTTTTTTCTTTATAATATACCATAGAGAAAGAATCCTTTATATGATAATAGATTTTAACTCATCAATGATTAATATTCGAATCATTTTAGTTATAAATTTCAAATATATCTTAAGACTGATGAGTTATTTCATATCTTATCCTAATTCGAATCCAAGTATTATGAATACAAACAACTATGGCATTATTCATCATCACGCGTAATGGATATCATTTATTCCTCGATTATATATTCTCCTGAATATGATTATTATATATACGGTTAATTATAATTCAGTCTCCAAACTTAAACAAAAATTAATGATCAGTCCTTGTCAGAAAAAAACTTTATTTAACCTTTCTGAGCCCACATGTTTTGTTTCGGATAAAATTCGGTACAAAACATGAAAAATATGGTACAAGTACATGATATTTGAGTATCAACTGTTTCAAATCTAGTACAAATATATGATTTTTGAGTACTAAAAAAATAGTGATATTAATAAAATATTTATCTTATTTGGATGAAAATCGGTACAAAACAGTAAAAATATGGTACACATATATGATATTTGAGTACCCAATGTGTTAGATCTGGTACAAATATATGATTTTTGAGTACTTAAACATATGTTGCAAGTTTACATTAATAAAGATGTTTAGATTTTATATTCAAAATCTTATTTTTTGTACTCGATCTTGAACAATTAGTGCTCAAATATCATATAATTATACCATATTTTAAATGTTTTGTACTCAATTTTATCCGAGAAAAATAATGTGGGTCCAGGGAGTGCAAACAACTTTTTTCTGACAAAGGACTGATTCTTAATTTGATTTTTGGTTTAGGGACTGAACACCAATTCACCTTTATATATATTCCCAGATCACCTTATTCCACCTTTTTTTTCCCATTGATCTCCATGTTTGAGTGATCGGTATAGACTCGAGTGGTGTAGGCAACTTTTCTTGAAAGCACAAGTGCTTTGATAGGGTGTGGGCGTAATGATTGGCATGGCTTCAGGCTTTATTGGGAGGTCGTTTACTCACTCATGATTTTGTTTCTGTTTTTTCACACCACAGTCAGTTCGTCCGTTTAGTTCATCCTAATATAACGATAGTATTTTAATGCAAAATCAAGTGTATTGAAAGGTGCACGTAGAGTCTCCATGTTATATATTGATATTTAGGCTTCTAACATTGTTGCCACACTTTAATTAAGATGAGTGTGTGCAAAAATATATGAAAAATAAAGATATGAATCAATCCATAAAATTTTCAATTAACGGAATATGAGTTGGGTGAAGAAGTAAACACTGTCCCATAAGGTTTCACCATATTGGGACATATTTCTAGTGTTGGCAAAGAAACAAGAAACAAATTGTGCTATGCGATCAATTTAACAAACGGTCATCCAATTCACTTTATGTATTTGTGGTTGCATTGCATTAATTATTCGTCAACCGAGAAATCAATTGTAAGGTTTATTTTCAGAGCAATACTACATGTACAACGAATTTATACAATAAATCTTACAACACAACACAAAATTAAATATATCAAAATCTCAATATAAATTGAATACAAAATCTCACGATAAAATATCAAAATCACACATATCGTTGTACACGATATTTGTTGTACCTTTAAAATTATAATTATTTTCAGTGTTTGGTACGTACAAAATATATATATAATATAATATGTATATGTATGTATGCGAGGACGGAACCAAGTGGAAGCGCCCGGGCGGGCCCGAATTTTTTTTAAATTTTGTATATAAAATTTTTGAATAATTTTGGTTTAATTTGGTTGTAGCCCGGGTAATCAAATTCAAAATATTAAAAGATGCAAGGGCTTAGAATTTTAGCCCAAGTAGACTAAAATTTCTGGGTCGGCCATTGTATGTATGCATGCATGCATGCATATATATATATACACATTCGCAATAAACTTGAATGATATATTCCAAATAACGCCATTTTCAAAAGTAGGAATTTGAGATGTAAAGACATCCAACTTAAAGCAGTAAATTTCTTTATTTCTTGAAATTCGTTTACCTTTTTTTTTTAAATTTTTTTTAAGAGGTGTTGGTTACCCTACTTAAAATCTTAGTTCCTTCGCCTTTTGTTTATTTTGTATTTTTCTAGTCAATCACTTAATTAGACAGCAAGACATGGATATAATAGTTTACAAGCTGTATATGTGAACCAAAAAGGCAACTTGTAAGTTTATTAAATTTGTAAAAAGATATGTTTCATTTAATGGAGAACGGTAGAATTGTGACAAATGGTTCTCCACGTGTCCAGACAAGTATACTTAACGATAGCCTCCGTTAGAATCAGCTACGAAGAAAATTCAGAATTGAACTACTCTTGGTTTTAATAATTTGATTGATGGACTGTCACATATATAAAAATTTGAATAAAACTATTTAGCGATGTATTCAAGATTTTTTAAATGTTTTCTCCCATCTTCTGATCATCCAACATACATTTGAAATTATTGTTCAGTATCATCACATAGACATCAATCGGTATGAGCATACGAGTTCATAGCGTGATAAACTGATAGGTTAACAATATATGTAATATATGTGAAATCACAAAATTGTTAAAATTTCTAGTAATCATTAACTATCTTCATGTTTTCATATATTTAAGCACATGATATCCTTGAAAATATTAAATATATTAATATCCTAGTAGGATATCCCGGGTGGCCAAAACCCCGGGTGGTACCCTGTAAGCCGGGTGGTCGGGACAGCGGGGCAGGTCCTAGCCCGACTATCTTTAGGGTGTGGTGATATAACCCGGGAAGTATAAGCACTCGGGAGACCCTGGGAGGTCCGGGTGGCTAGGAAACAACCACGTCTGTTAGAGTGTGCCAGAAGCAAATTTCCGACCAAATCATTATGGACCATGCTCTAACGGAGTGGGCTTTTTCCTGGAACTACGGATGTCTAAATCACACGTGAGGGCCGTCCCATCACCCTAAAAGCCGTCAGTCAGCCCATACCCAGTAATCATTGAAAGCCCAAGGGGGCCATTATAAAAGCAAGAGAGGACTCACTCTCAAGGGACAACGAGAATTCACCCATCTTTTTCGCCCGGGAGTTTCCTCACCTCCAGGTAGTCATTTTGTGATAATCGCATCATTGGCACCGTCTGTGGGAAAGTGAGTCTAAGGCGTAGATATGACCATCATCGATGATCCTGAAAGCTCTCGTCGAGCAGTGGCCGCAATCCAGGAGCAAGTGGACGCTATGGTGGACGCGGCTCTACAAAGAATCATGGCGATACAACAAGGAGAAAAGGAGGGCCAAAGGAAGAATAATGAAAAAAAAGTAGAAGGGGAAGGAGAGCCAGGACCGAGGCCCGAGAAAGAGAAGAGTAAAGGCATACACGTGGAGGATGAGGGAAATTCACATGCAGGATCGGCAAATGTCACCATGGCAGGGGAGCTGGAAATGTTGAAACAAAAAATACAAAAACTGGAGAACACTGACCCGCGGGAATCTTCGCGGGTCAAAAGTTTGGGCTGTCCTTTCTCTCCGAAAATCATTGGGGAGCCATTGCCAGTCTATTTCAAGTCCGCCAAAATCAAAGAGTATGATGGCAGAGCTGATCCCGAGGAGCATGTAACCCGGTTTGAGAACGTGGCAATGTTGCATTGTTATGGTGATCAAATCAAGTGCAAGGTATTTCTAACTACCTTGGTGGACTCCGCCCAGAGATGGTTCGAAAATCTGGAAGAAGGAAGCATTAAGACTTTCAAAGAATTCCAGGAGGTCTTTTTGCAATACTTCAGCAGCAACAAGCGATACAAGAAAACCACTCTCAGCCTCTTCGAGATAAAGTAGCTAAACGAGGAGTCTCTAAGAGCTTATATTAAAAAGTTCAATAGAGTGGCCTTGGAAGTGCCTGCGTGTGCACCTGAAACCAAAATCACTGCTTTCACGCAAGGGCTTAGAGAAAGAGAATTCTTCCGGTATCTGGTCAAAAGGGCCCCCCGGTACTTTGAGGACCTCTTGGCTCGAGCCGAGAAATATATCAATATGGAGGAGGCCCAGCGACAAAAGAGGGAGAAGGACATGAGGGAAGAGCAAAAGGAGAGAGGAAACCAGGGTAGTCAAGGAAGAAGAAGGCAGGATCAACCGGGGAGGCTTGCTACTTTTGCTCCTCACAGGGTAGCCCAGGATCAGGAAATCCACTTGTGTGAGGAGAATGTCCAGCCGTTGCCTCCAAAAAGGCCGGGAAAATACTGTTCGATACACCGGGTTAACACACACGACACTAGCGAGTGTCAGAGGCTCGTCGTGGAGCCAGGATAGCCTGTGCCCGAGGAAATAAAGCATGTGGAGAAAAAGCAGAGGGGACGCCCTTGGGTACCCCGGTTTGACATCTCGCGAGACAATAGGCCTGACCCCTCGAAAGCCCGGGAGGTAACGTCACGGGGGCTTGACAAAGGACCCCGAGAGGGATCTTCCAAAGGGGTGATCAACATGATTTCGGGAGGATCCACTGATGGGGACTCTAATAGGGCGCGGAAATCTTGGAGAAAAAGAGAAGTCCTGGGAATCGAGGCCCGGAGACCAGACCCCTACCCGGTCATTACATTTGGGATGGAGGATCTGGAAGGAGTGTGTCTACCCCACAAATATGCTTTACTCATCCGGACGCAGGTGGCTAATTATGACATAAGAAGGGTGTTCGTGGATTCGGGGAGTTCTGTGAATGTCATTTTTCAAGATGCATTCGAACAAATGGACTTGCGGGGATGTGAGGTTAACCCCGTAAAAACATCCCTGCATGGATTTGCAGGACACACCATTCGGCCCAAAGGAGAAATGCGGTTGCCTATTACGTTAGGATCGGGCGATACAAAGAAGACTGTCATGGCCCTCTTCATCGTGGTGGAGGCCCCCTCTTCCTACAATATCGTCCTAGGAAGGCCGGCCTTAAATGCCTTTAGGGCTATGGCTTCCGCTTACCACCAAAAGATCAAATTCCCGGTGGGGGATCGGGTGGGCGAAGTAAAGGGAGATCAACACTCCTCTCGACGGTGTTATGCGGACACCATCCGGGTGGATAACAAGAGGGCACGAAGGACGGAATGGAGGGATGGTTCCAAACAGGAAGAGGTGTGCGTAGTAGGAGAAGTAAAAGAAGAGTATGAGGAGGTGGAGGTAGTGCCTGGACAGCCAGGGAGGATCGCCCGGGTGGCTCGGGGTATGGGGCCTGCTTTGGCTGAGCAATTAAAGACCTGCCTGGCTCAGAACGCGGATATGTTTGCCTGGTCTCCTAAGGAGCTAACTGGAGTCCCGGCCCATTTGGCAGAGCGTAGGATAAATATCCTCCCAGGATCCCGGCCGGTCAGACAAAAGAAGAGACACTTTGGGGCAGAAAAAGACAAGGTCATTGCTGAGCAAGTCCGGGAACTGCTGGAAGCGGGGCACATCAAGGAGGTACAGTTTCCTACTTGTTTATCTAACGTAGTGCTGGTGCCCAAGAGTACAGGGAAGTGGAGAATGTGTATGGATTTCCGAGACTTAAACAAAGCCTACCTCAAGGACTGCTATCCCCTGCCCCGGATTGATCAGTTAGTAGATTCTACCTCTGGTTATGAGCTGCTCTGCTTTATGGATGCGTACCAGGGATACCATCAAATTCCCCTGGTTAGGGAGGATCAGGATAAGGTCAGTTTTGTTACATCAGGGGGAACGTTTTGTTATGTGGTTATGCCTTTTGGGTTAAAAAATGCAGGAGCCACCTATCAAAGGATGATGGATAGAGTTTTTCAAAATCAATTGGGCCAGAATGTGGAGGTGTATGTGGATGATATTCTGGTGAAATCCAGGACCCAGGACCACTTTATTCCTGACTTGGAGGAAACCTTTGGTTCCTTGCGAAGGTACGGGGTGAAGCTTAACCCGGATAAGTGCGTGTTCGGAGTGAAAAGCGGGAAGTTCTTGGGATTTGTAGTGACCGAGAGAGGAATAGAGGTAAACCCGGAGAAAGTAAAAATCCTGAGGGAGATGCCGTCACCATCCTCCATTAAGGAAGTGCAGCGATTGACTGGAAGAATTACGGCCCTGTCTCGTTTCATTGCTCGGTCTGCCCATCGAAGTCATCCTTTCTTTCAGGTGTTGAGGAAGGCTCAGAGGTTTGGATGGAGTGAGGATTGTGAACAGGCTTTCCAGGAATTAAAGGAGCACCTGACAAATCTGCCCATCCTGGTTAAACCCGAGCCAGGGGAGAGATTGTGGGTTTATATCTCTACGACAGAGTTTGCTGTGAGCACGGTGTTAATAAAGGAAGAGGAAAGAGATCAAAAGCCAGTTTATTATGTAAGTCACGCTCTGAAGGGGCCCGAGACCCAATACAGCGAAATGGAAAAGATGGCCCTGGCCCTTATTTTGACTGCCCGGAAGCTCCGACCTTACTTCCTGTCGCATCCGGTCACTGTTCTGACTAATAGCCCCTTGGCCCGGGTGATGACTCAGCCGGATGCTTCAGGTCGATTGGTCAAGTGGGCAGTAGAGTTTGGAGAATATGATGTAGAATACAAGCCTCGGGTGGCTATTAAGGCACAAGCTCTGTCTGACTTTCTGACCGAGGTCATCACCTTTGGTCAGGAGGAGGTGTGGAGAGTTTTCGTGGATGGAGCCAGCAGTTTGGAGGGGAGCGGGGTGGGAGTAATCCTTTTTTCTCCCACTCAGGAGAAGACTAAGGTTGCAATAAGATTATCCTCTTTTAGATCTAATAACGAAGCGGAATATGAGGCGGTGGTCGCAGGTTTGAAGTTGGCCCGGGAGGCAGGAGCAGGGCATGTGATTTTATATTCAGATTCCCAACTGGTAGTGCATCAAGTACAGGGGGCATTTAGCATCAGGGAGAAGAGATTACAAGAGTACATGGGGCTCATCAAACGGCAAGGAGAGGAATTTTCTAGCTGGAGCATTGAACAAATTCCCAGGGAGCATAATGCTGAGGCGGACGTCCTAGCCCGGATGGCATCATCCCTGACTATTATTGATAGCCGGGAGGAGATACAGCAGTCCGGATCGGTGATGACCATAGAGGGAAAAGCAGAGGAGACCGTGGAAGAATCCTGGATGACTCCCCTCACCAAGTACCTGCAAACGGGGTTCCTTCCTGGGGATGAGGCACACGCCCGGAAGCTCAAGAGGCAGGTAACTCGATTCACCCTGGTTAACGAAAAATTGTATCGGCGGTCCTTTCAGGGTCCCTTGCTAAGATGTCTAGCCAGGGAAGAAGTGGGTTATGTGCTTCAGGAAATACATGAAGGCTACTGTGGCGATCACGAAGGGGTACTGAGCCTGGACCGGCGTACTTTGCTAGCAGGATACTGGTGGCCCACCCTGCAACAGGATGCCCGACAGGTAGTTAAAACATGTGAAGGGTGTCAAAGGTTTGGGAACTTCTCTCGAAAACCAGCGGCAGAGTTACAGACAGTGTGGGCCTCGTGTCCTTTCGATCAGTGGGGCATGGACATTGTGGGACCGCTCCCTCTGGGCCCCGGGCCCCGGGCAGAAGAAGTTCTTACTAGTAGCGGTGGATTATTTCTCTAAGTGGGTAGAGGCCGAACCCTTGGCAAAAATCACGGAAGAAGCGGTGCTGGGATTTATTTGGAAGAACATTGTTTGCCGATTCGGCTTGCCCCGGAAGCTCGTCTCGGACAATGGGAGGCAGTTCCAGGGAAAGAAAATGAAGGATTGGTGCACAGAGATGAAGATAAAGCAGACATTCACCTCCGTAGCATATCCGCAGGGCAATGGACAAACGAAAGTAACTAACAGGACCATCATCCAATCCCTGCAGACCCGGCTCTTTGTGGTGGGTAAGAGTTGGGTGGAGGAGGTCCCCGGGGTGTTATGGTCTTATCGCACTACCCCGCGGACGGCCACAGGGGAAACACCTTTCAGCCTGGTATATGGATCCGAGGCCGTGATCCCAGTAGAAATTGGACAGATCTCCCCACGGGTGAAAGCCTACCAGGAGGGAGAAGCCGGGGATCGGACGCAAGAGCTAGACCTGGTTGAGGAGAAAAGAGAGCAGGCCGCTATCCGAACTGAGGCTTATCGAAGTAGAATAATCAAGGCATTCAATCAGAAGATCAAACCCCGAGATTTCCAGATAGGAGACTTGGTTTTGAAGAAGGTTAACCCAGCAGGTGAGTTGAGAAAACTAGAAGCAAAATGGGAAGGACCTTACAAGATAACTCGAAGGGTAGGGAGTAACGCCTGGTACTTAGAAGACAGCCGGGGCAAGGCCCTACAAAGGCCCTGGAACACGGTGCATCATAAGTCTTATTACTCTTGAAAGTGCAAAACGCACCTGTAAATTATGTTTCTGCCGGTTATATAAAAATTATGTTTGTATTTATTATAAGCATGAACACAAAAAGTCCAGGTGATCCGCCACCCTGGCACCACAATAAACCCAGGTGATCTACCACCCTGGTACTCAAACGCCCGTGGTAATTCACGAGCACAAAAAGTCCAGGTGATCCGCCACCCTGGCACCACAGTAAACCCAGGTGATCTACCACCCTAGTACTCAAACGCCCGTGGTAATTCACGAGCACTTTAAGTCCAGGTGATCCGCCACCCTGGCACCACAGTAAACCCAGGTGATCTACCACCCTGGTACTCAAACGCCCGTGGTAATTCACGAGCACAAAAAGTCCAGGTGATCCGCCACCCTGGCACCACAGTAAACCCAGGTGATCTACCACCCTGGTACTCAAACGCCCGTGGTAATTCACGAGCACTGTAAGTCCAGGTGATCCGCCACCCTGGCCCCACAGTAAACCCAGGTGATCTACCACCCTGGTACTCAAACGCCCGTGGTAATTCATGTAGCGACCCAGCCCGGATCCACTACCTAATCAGAGTTTAGGAGCATAATTAAACATGCATTAAATAAATCGCTGCGGAAGACTTAAATTAAAACATACCGGCAGAATACAACCGGATAAATAAATTCGATTATACAACCCAATCGAAATAAATAACCCTAAAGGCAAAACCTTCAGCTAAATCCTGTTGTCTTCACTGGTCACTGGCTACTCCAAGCTCCTGGTGCCCAACCATGCACCTACAACTGCCCCGTCGAATGGGGTGTCCAGACATACAGAAACACTGGACGTGAGCTCTAAGCTCAATACGAAATCAATGATATATATTTTATATGCAACACATAAGTGACTTCAAAAATCAGGGTTAAATCACTTTCTCTGGGTGCCTGGAATACACAGTACCGGGCAAGAGAGCGACTCCGCGTGGTACTAGTATATTCCCAAGACACGAATCCTCAGGAAGAATCGCCTCGACTGATGGAAATTGTCATGACTCACATCATCCCGATGCAGTCTCTGTAAAAACATATGCATGTGCTAAAGCCGTAAAACATGGTAAAACATATATCACATACTCATGCAACACATATAATATATATCATGCTGGCCATCTCAGTCAGTACTTACGTACCTTACTACATGCAAATCCTAGCAGTCCCACTTTAGGTTCTAAGCCTATCATCAACTCTACAATGCAAATATCCATGCATCATTCAATAAGCTCTAAAAGCCTTAACTAAGCTATTGCATACTCCTAAATAATTTAAGGAGACCATAGCTATACCTGCGTCCGTTGTCATCCCACTGATGGTGACTATCCCGCAACTAGGGGCACACCCCTGCTGCAGCTCCACAGTTTCGAGCACTGCCCCGCTACTATGTCAAACACTGTCTGACTATACTAAAATATATTTCCTACTCCAACTCTAAAATAAGAGTACCCAAAGCCCAAAATAGAGCTACTAGGGCGAAGGAGAGGAATTCGGAATTGGCAAAAAATGAGGAGCTCGGACCCTATATTTATAGACGTCGATCGGAAGCTCCGTTCCCCGATCGGACGCTCCGTTTGCCACGTGTCAATTCGGTCCACATGCAACCACACACCTGTCACCGACAGCCATCGGAAGCTCCGTTCTTGATCGGACGCTCCGATCCTAGATCGTTGCTTCCGATCCCACTCGAGTCTTGGAACCCTCTAAACCAATTTCGAGTGTCCTGGATCCATTTTTGGGCTCCGTTAATCCTTCTAGAATTTCCTTAATCATGTTTTACTTAACCCAAACATGATTACATGATTAATTACTCATTAATCATTAATCACGAATACGGGTCACTACATTCTCCCCCCCTTAAAAGATTTCGTCCTCGAAATCTAAGGTAAAACCTCGAGAACATGTAAAAGACCCTTGCTTGAGTGCCTGGTCGAAATAGCTTCCGACATACTCAGACTCTTGTCGAATTATATGCAAACTGCATAAATGCTAAATCACAATGGCATTCTCCGAGCTGGAAACCACTGCATTACTTGATGACAATTAACCTCGCTTGACACTAACGTGCCACAGCACTGATACGTCCTTCGTCACAATCACGATCTTACTGATCACGAAGCATACAACAATCCACTGGTCACCAAAAGTTCTCAGTGCCCAACATCTCTAGTGAGGAAACACTAATCCCAACACTGTGCTGACACAACAAAGCTCTAATCCTCTTCAAGATAATCTAAATGACACAGGTTTATACTGCAATATAACTGCTTAACATGATTTCATAGACTGATTATCCTCCCCATGCCTCACCGAAGCAAAACAGCTTCCCAAGGGCAACACTGGGAACTATCCAGTCTAATACCAATCACCGTTCATGTTTCTTAGTATACCTCAGCACTCTGCTATGATGAAAACATCATCACTCACCAATAAAGACGCTACGTCATTTCTAGCCTCTGATGATTAACATCATCTCAATCATAGGTTATTCACCCATGACTTCCATCGATGGACATCCCCCGATAGTTATACATACTCGCAATCACTGTATACAAATCAAGACTAAGGCAAGCTCCCACCAATATGCTCGACTGGGACATTTCACAGTACACAGACATATGGAAATGCTTCCTATACCGTCTCGAAACTCGACAGTTGTAAGTGCCTGGTATAACTCAACTCGGAGTCTTTGATGATATCATCATCGCATACCAACCTCCCAAGGTTAATCACACTGATCCTGGGACTAAATCCCAACGGATTCTCAATAGTCAAATAGCTTCTCTTGCTGAACTCATCAGTCTCAGCAAATGAAAAGACTAATTCGTCGATTCCCTAGCCGATCCTGGGAAACACTTGTGCTTAGAGTAGTGTGTCACATATAACACCTCCGACTATTGTCTACTGCTGCAACGTAATATCTTTGACAAACAGTCTGCACGGATGTGACTTACTAACTTGAAAGAACAAAGTCGCTGCATCGCTGTCTTGCGAAGTCTTCAATTCCCACAACAATCTTGTTGACCACTAAGTCGATCAACGACTGCTTCGATCGTCTCAATAATCTTATGCACCATATGCTAAAAATTAGTGACACCCCTTGTTGGATCTCGAGAACTAAGTCCCAGCTAATGTCACACCTCGCGATCATACAACTGATGTCCATATGAGTATCCAATCCTCTTTGGATCCCAAACTCCAATGGTACACTTAAGACATCATCACAAAAGCACTATCCTGGAAGTTACCAATTCCTTCACTTGTGTCTCCTGTCAAGTTAACCCTTAACTTGACCCTTCAAGTCAATTGAAACTCTTTGGTGAATTCATCTCCGGCCACCTAGAGATTTCAAAGCACCACCTGCTCCGAGACTGTACCAAGTACTCATCTCTTAAGCATTTCTCGATTGCTACATCCAATTCATCGCTGATTGGACTTACTCATCGACCTCGTCGATTTGCTGATTGATACTCACACTTATCAAATCAGATAACCACTGATCGTCAACACCTAAGTGGCTCGATCAATTACTCTTTGACTCGACTGATCCAAGTCTACTATTTCAAACATTGGATTACACAAAAACTCTCTGGTTACAACAAACCCGCGCTTGGTAACCGAAACATAGCTATTAGTAATCCAATGACACAATCTCATGTCTTATTACTGACAGCTATCTCGTACACTGACTTAATCAATCTAACTCTGACAAAGTTAATCATTAACCACTAGTAGTCATTTGGCACAAATCCTGTGCCGTCTTAGCACTACTACTCGTTTGTCTTGTTCACTCGAGATGATCATCAAGACAAACCAAGTTCAAGATCTTCTCGTGATCTTATCAACTTAGACCACTTCCATCTCAGGGAAAATCCTACGCTAAACCTCCGAAATATCAGACAATTCTTGGCGCAATCACTGGACTCATTATTCTTGCCTCGTTCTTTCAAGATGAACATCACGATTCGTCAAGTCCAAGAAGCATAACTAACGAATACCAAATATCTTCACAATCTTCGAACATGCTCCGGATCAGATCCTTTGCTAAGACTGTACGACAATTCAAGACTTAGGGTAGCTTACCTCGATAACCCACCTGGACAACCACCAAGGCTTCACGGGTATAGGCCATGCTTCCCTCAGATCTCAATAATCCTTGTACAATACTTATCATATGATCCAACACTTGATGAAATCAATCATCATGAAGTAATTCTTGTATTCGAGTCGAAGTCTCGAAACTGCATCCCATCCTGGATCTCGGATAATTCCTATCTCAAGGAAACTTTATCCACAACTCTGATGACAACCACAAGTCATTGTTGGTAGAATTCCATCCACCTACTAGATCCACACGTCTAGCAGTAATCATCGGTCAAAAATTAAATCTATCTGCTCAGAGCACACACTTGTCAAGGAAATCCCTGCAATACTGGTTTCCACAGCAGAACACTATCACTGATATCTCTGACACATCAGACGATATCGAACCATCAATATCAAACCTGTGATATCTAATCCAAGGTCATACCCTGTTGTGACTACTGCCAAATCCCTAGACTGAGTAGCCATCCCACCGCCATCTCCTGAAGCACAAAAGGCTCCCAGGTAATCCTCTGAAGTGCAAAGACTCCCAGAGTAACACTGGCATAGGGTCGCGCCCCATCACGTCTAGTCATGATCATAGTCCACAACTCTTGGTATATACTGGACCTGGAATCCTGATGAAAACCCATCATCACAAGTCTCAATCTAACGAAGGTCAGACAACCTACTGTTCCAAGAAACAATCTAGAACAAAGCCCAAATGTTCTAAACCGAACAATATGCCTAATGCCTCTAGATGAGTCCACCCATCGCTGGCACTATCTTAGTCCACTGACTAACTAGGTCAATCCTAGGAAAACACCTAGACTAACCGCAAGTCAACAATCACCGTTGGCCCTACTCAAATCCCATGAGTCACCACAGTTGAACACTAATCAACTAGGATCAATGCTAAACTTAGCAAAAACACGCAATCATCCACGAATTGCTAGATTAATAAAACATGTATCATTGCTTAAAGTTATGTACAATTTCTTGATTACAATCCCTATGTAATACAATTACAGTATTCCGAAAATACAAAATGTACAATCAATAACTTGAATGATACAACCGAGTCTGATGATTTATTACAACTGAAACACTGTTTACAACTACAACAATACAGTATTTAAATCATCGTACTAGTCTTCGTTCCTTGAGCATGAAGCTTCTAATAGACACACGCATCGATACAAGCATACTCCCGTCCAAGTCTCTCTACATGTCCTCCCGCAAAGAACTCCGGAGAAATGGCACGTGTTAGCTAACCAGCTATGCTCTGCGTCAGTGCATGTCAATCGACCTCTTATGCTCACGATCTACCGTCAGCTTTCTTCTTGTAACTAAATCATGCTTTTGAACATGAAGTTTCCCGTACGCGTACCAAAAGCATCGATACACGCACACCGGCAAAACCATGTTCTGCATGAGTTTAAATGACAATCTCTCCAACTACGAGTGAAGAATCTCTTCGGACTGGAACCACATGGGTTATTACACACCATTCGTTCCAAAAAGCTCTCAGAGATATCTGACGTGATATTCTCTTTCTTTTCTCCCAGTCTTTTCCTGCTGGAATCCATATGTTCTTCGATGAGCATCCCAATGCATCAAATGATGAACTGTAGTCAGCATATTCATGCTACTACCGGTGTTCTCATCACTGTTGCCTTCCTTATAATGAAAACTCCTGCCGCAGACCTTGGCAATGAAGAAAATTATCCTTAGGTCTCACCAATCCTACAAGGATAACCCAAAGTCTTAGTACTATATCCCAAGTCTCTTGCATGTATATGCTATGATACCAATGAATGTAGCGACCCAACCCGGATTCACTACCTAATCAGATTTTAGGAGCATAATTAAACATGCATTAAATAAATCGCTGCGGAAGACTTAAATTAAAACAGACCGGCAGAATACAACCGGATAAATAAATTCGATTATACAACCCAATCGAAATAAATAACCCTAAAGGCAAAACCTTCAGCTAAATCCTGCTGTCTTAACTGGTCATTGGCTACTCCAAGCTCCTGGTGCCCAACCATGCACCTATAACTGCCCCGTCGAATGGGGTGTCCAGATATACAGAAACACTGGACGTGAGCTCTAAGCTCAATACGAAAGTAATGATATATATTTTATATGCAACACATAAGTGACTTCAAAAATCAGGGTTAAATCACTTTCTTTGGGCGCTTGGAATACACAGTACCGGGCAAGAGAGCGACTCCACGTGGTACTCGTATATTCCCAAGACACGAATCCTCAGGAAGAATCGCCTCGACTAATGGAAACTGTCATGACTCACACCATCCCGATGCAGTCTCCGTAAAAACATATGCATGTGCTAAAGCCGTAAAACATGGTAAAACATATAGCACATACTCATGCAACACATATAATATATATCATGCTGGCCATCTCAGTCAGTACTTACGTACCTTACTACAGGCAAATCCTAGCAGTCCCACTCTAGGTTCCAAGCCTATCATCAACTCTACAATGCAAATATCCATGCATCATTCAATAAGCTCTAAAAGCCTTAACTAAGCTATTGCATACTCCTAAATAATTTAAGAAGACCATAGCTATACCTGCGTCCGTCGTCAGCCCACTGATGGCGACTATCCCGCAACTAGGGGCACACCCCTGCTGCAGCTCCACAGCTTCGAGCACTGCTCCGCTACACGAGCACTGCCCTGATACTATGTCAGACACTGTCTGACTATACTAAAATATATTTCTTACTCCAACTCTAAAATAAGAGTACCCAAAGCCCAAAATAGAGCTACTAGGGCGAAGGAGAGGAATTCGGAATTGGCAAGAAATGAGGAGCTCAGACCCTATATTTATAGATGTCGATCGGAAGCTCCGTTCCTCGATCGGACGTTCCGTTCTGGCAGATCAGAAGCTCCGTTCCCCGATCGGACGCTCCGTTTGCCACGTGTCAATTCGGTCCACATGCAACCACACACCTGTCACCGACAGCCATCGGAAGCTCCGTTCTTGATCGAACGTTCCGATCGTCGATCGGACGCTCCGATCCTAGATCGTTGCTTCCGATCCTACTCGAGTCTTGGAACCCTCTAAACCAATTTCGAGTGTCCTGGATCTATTTTTGGGCTCCGTTAATCCTCCTAGAATTTCCTTAATCATGTTTTACTTAACCCAAACATGATTACATGATTAATTACTCATTAATCGTTAATCATGGATACGGGTCACTACAATTCACGAGCACTATAAGTCCAGGTGATCCGCCACCCTGGCCCCATAGTAAACCCAGGTGATCTACCACCCTGGTACTCAAACGCCCGTGATAATTCACGAGCACTGTAAGTCCAGGTGATCCGCCACCCTGGCCCTACAGTGAACCCAGGTGATCTACCACCCGGGTACTCAAACGCCCGTGGTAATTCAAGAGCGCGGTAAATTATTATCCACTAGACAATGAAAAAACAAACGGTTTTCTTTAAACATTACAAGCGCATAACAAAGGGATAGGTTGGAATAAAAATCTATTTAGAATAAAGAAAAATCTGTCATTCAAATAAAGGAAAGATTACAAAAAGCAGCTTAAAAAAGTATCTACTGAAAAAGAAAAATCAAAGTCTATGGATTAAAATCTAGGGCAAGACTGTTTTCTACTGAGGTTCTTCTCCCTTGCCCGTTGACCCGGAAGGCAGAGAAGCAATGGCCTGGTAAAGATCAGGAACCCCCTGCTGAACTAGCCCGGCCTCCTCGTATTGCGCTGAACAAAGATCAAAACCTTGGGTAAAAAATTCAAAGGACCTATCTATTACTATTTTTTCGAACTCTTGAGAAGACAGGAAGGATTGTTTCCAGTCAGCCTCAGAACTCGACCGTGCCTCCAAAGCTTGTATAGTGTCCGAGGCCACGGAATGATACATATCTGCCTCAGTACGGGCCACGGTCAGCATAGCCTGCATTTTTTCTGCAGAGAGTTGGAGTCCTTCCGCCCTTTGCTGGGCTACACCATTTTCTTCCTGGGTCCGGCGTAGGTCTCCCGACATCTCCTCTAGTTGGGACCGAAGGGATGCAATTTCCCTTGAGTACTGGTCCTGGGCATCTAATATGTAGTGACCCTGCATGGTATCACCTACTAACTGGCAACTAATAGCATGCATTAAACTTAATACAGCAAAATAACTTAACAGAGTAAAACATGCGGAAACAAAACCATAATTTACATATCAGCTTAGTAACATAATCCAGGCTTAAATCTTTAGTGATACAACCAAATCGAAACCTTAAACAGTAAACATTATACAGTTATATCAAATCCTGCTGTATAATAAAATTCTCAAGGCTCCTGCTCCCTAGTCCTGCCTTGAACTACCAGCTCCGTCCATCCTGCGACCTGCCCCATGGAATAGGGTGTCCAAGATAAAAACTAGGATGTGAGCGCTAACGCCCAGTACATAGACATGAGTAAACATATGTATATAATGCATGCAACATGATGACTGGTACAGGGTCATCTGAAAAATCATGCTCAGAACCGGCGCCACATGAGTGCTGCCACCGCACGGATCAACCTCTGGGTGCAACCACACTTGTCTAGTACACCAGAGTAGACAGACATAAATGCCCCCACCGTCGCGATACTCTCAGCGACAGACTATCGAGTATAGAGCTGAGCGGCTCTATAGTCAGGTATAACAAGGTATAGGCTCAACGTGTATATGCACATGACATATGAATATAGAAAGCGGTAAATCATATATCATGCCATATAATAATGCCAAATAAATGCAACATATAAACATGTATACTCCCTGGCAATCTCAGTCAATGTGTACGTACCTCTAGGCTAGTTCAAGTATAGTAAGATCCTAGATTCCAAGCCTATATTCAAAAGTTCACCGTATCACTACATAAATTCTATAAGCCTTAACTAAGCTAATAATTACTCCCAAAACTTAAATAGATTTCCGAACCATACCTTCGTCCGTAGTTAGCTCTTTGGAGTCGCTAGTCCCGGATGACTATAACCACACTTTGGTTATTTCAGAACCTCTATTATAACCGATAGGGCCCTCAAGTGTATATCTCACACTATATAACTGAAGAAAGAAACTCGGAATTCGTAATTCAGAAATGAATCTGAGAAGCCCTATTTATAGGCAAAATTCCCGGCCAGGATCGGAACTTCCGATTTCAGGATCGGAGCTTCCGATCCAGCTCACTGCGTGCATGTGTGACACGTCGGGATCGGAACTTCCGATCGGGCGATCGGAGCTTCCGATCTGCTCTACGTTCAACACTTGTCAAAACTCGCGGCTGAGTCATCGAGCATTGCTGGCAGCTGGAGATCGGAACGTCCGTTCCAAGATCGGAGCTTCCGATCTCGGTGCTTCCGCTGAGCTTCCGAAGTGGCTAGGATCGGAGCTTCCGATCTGAGTTCGGAGCTTCCGATCCGGCCCAAAGTCAAAAGCCCAAATTCTCTTCCGAAATCCAATAACACTCCGAAATTACTAACCCTTAATCATGTTTAACATATTATTATCTTAAAATGGAACCTGGGTTACTACATTCTCCCCACCTTTAGATATTTCATCCGCAAAATAACATCTAAAGACAAAATTAATATAACAATATGAAACATCAAACCATGTTTTATTACAACAACTGTAATTACATCTTACATGGTAAATCAAAAGTACAAAGCAAACAACTCAGGATATTCCGCTTGCATACGACTTTCAGTTTCCCAAGTTGCTTCTTCAACGCCTCGGCGCTGCCACTGTACCATCACAAGTGGTATGGTCTTGTTCCGAAGAACTTTCTCCTTCCTGTCTAGGATACAGATTGGTCGTTCAACAAAAGACAGATCTGGCTCTAGCTGAATATCAGTAGATTGAATCACATGAGATTCATCAGCTATATACTGTCGAAGTAACAACACATGAAAAACATTATGTATACTGGAAAGATTTGGCGGTAAAGCCAAACGATATGCAACATCTCCGATCTTCTCCAGTATCTGGAAAGGCCCAATGAAACGAGGAGATAACTTGCCTTTTACACCGAATCTCATCACCTTCCTGAAAGGTGATACTCGAAGAAACACATATTCACCAGGCTCAAACTGAAGTGGCCTACGGCGAATATTAGCATAATTGGCTTGTCTATCTTGAGCAACTTTGATCCTATGCGTGATCAAATCTACCTTGTCTACAATCTGCTGCACCAATTCAGGACCCTCGACTTGTCATTCCCCGACTTCATCCCAGAATAACGGAGTACGACACCGTCGACCGTACAATGCCTCGAAAGGTGCCATATCAATACTACGATGATAACTGTTATTGTAGGCAAATTCGATCAAAGATAACTGATCATACCAAGATAAGCCAAAATCCATGACAGAAGAACGTAACATATCCTCCAGCGTACGAATCGTCCGTTCTGACTGTCCGTCAGTCTCCGGATGATATGCAGTGCTCAAACTCAGAGTTGTACCCAACGCCTCCTGAAAACTACCCCAAAAACGTGAGGTAAATCTCGGGTCTCTATCACTGACTATGCTCACTGGAATCCCATGCAATCGCACTATCTCCTGGATGTATAAATGTGTCATGCGATCATAAGAATACTCCCGGTTATAAGGAATAAAGTGTGCTGATTTCGTCAAATGGTCAACGACAACCCAGATAGCATCACACTGACGTGTAGTCATAGGTAAGTGGGTAATAAAGTCCATAGTCACGTGCTCCTACTTCCATTCGGGAATCTCAAGATTCTGCAGTAATCCACCTGGTCGTCGATGTTCAGCCTTGACCTGTTGACAAACCAAACATCTAGAAACAAATTGATACACACTTCGCTTCATCCCTTTCCACCAGAATCTAGTTCGCAAGTTCTTATACATTTTCATGCTTTCAGGATGAACTGATAATCGACTCCTGTGAGCTTGAGATAGAATATCATTCCTGAGCTCCGCATCATTAGGTACAACCACTCGATTAGATAGGCACAATAAACCATCTGCCTGAAAATGGAATCCAGATGTATTAACTCCATTGGCCAGACGTGCCAAACGCTGAGTCTTAACATCAGATATCTGAGCATCTCTGATTCGAGAATACAGTGCTGGCTCAGATAGAATAGTATACAAACGAATCCCATTCCTCCCTTTCTTGTGCTTGAGCGTAAAACTCAATGAACAGCACTCTTGAATCATATGAGATCTTTTATTAGTCTGAAGTGCAGAAAGTCTCACCTGCCGACTCAAGACATCAGCAGTAAGATTAACAGAACCTGGATGATATTTGATTTCACAATCATAATCCTTCAGAAGATCCATCCAGCGTCTCTGTCGCATATTCAACTCCGCCTGAGTGAATAAATACTTCAAACTCTTGTGATCCGTGAATATCTCAAATTTCTCGCCATAAAGGTAATGCCTCCAAATCTTGAGCGCAAATACAATGGCGGCTAACTCGAGATCATGTACTGGATAATTACTCTCATGCGTCTTCAACTGTCGAGAAGCATAGGCAATAACATGTCCATGCTGTGTCAGAATACATCCTAACCCCTGACCAGAGGCATCAGTATAGACAACATAACCTCCTGATCCAGAAGGTAGAGCTAGCACAGGTGCAGTAGTAAGACGTCCACGCAGCTCGTGAAATGACTCCTCACAATCCGAGGACCATATGAAGGAAACATCTTTTCGAGTAAGCTGAGTCAAAGGCCTTGCCAACTGTGCAAAATTCTCGATGAACCGACGGTAATATCCAGCTAGACCCAAGAAACTACGAATCTCAGCAACCGTCGTCGGACGAGACCAGTTCAGCACTGCCTCTATCTTACTAGGATCAACAGATATCCCTTCATTAGAAATCACATGACCGAGAAACACTACCCGATCAATCCAAAATTCACACTTGCTTAATTTCGCATACAGCTGCTTATCTCGTAACGTCTGTAAAACAATCCTTAGATGCTGTGCATGCTCATCCTTGTCATGAGAATAGACAAGAATATCATATATGAAGACGATGACAAATCTATCCAGATACTCTCGAAATATCTGATTCATCAGATTCATGAAGACTGCCGGTGCATTCGTCAAACCGAATGGCATTACCAGAAATTCATAATGCCCGTATCTGGTCCTGAAAGCAGTCATAGATATATCTGAGTCTCGTACCCGCATCTGGTGGTAACCAGATCTCATATCTATCTTGAAGTAAATAGAAGTACCCTGTAATTGATCAAACAGATCATCAATCCGTGGCAAAGGATACTTATTCTTGATGGTGACACGATTCAACTGCCTGTAATCAATACATAATCGCATCGATCCATCCTTCTTCTTGACAAATAAAACAGGTGCTCCCCACGAAGAAACACTCGGACGAATATATCCCTTATCAAGCAGATCCTATAACTGCTGTTTCAATTCCCTCATCTCTGAAGGTGCCAGACGATAAGGTGCTCGGGATATAGGCGTAGTTCCTGGTACTAAATCAATACCGAATTCAACCTCTCGCACCGGAGGAAAACCAGAAATCTCATTAGGGAATACATCAGGAAACTCGCTGACAACCGGTAACTGATCAATACCCGTACTACTCGTGGACATATCAACTGTATAGATGAGGTAGCCCTCCCCACCTGACTCCAAGACATGACATGCCTTCAGAGCCGAAACAAGTGGCATCGGAGGTCGCGCAGCCTCACCATAAAAATACCAGCTATCACCCTCAACCGGATGAAACTGTACCAGACGCTGATAACAATCCACAGTAGCGTGATACAGAGTCAGCATATCTATTCCCAAGATACAGTCAAAATCTGCCATTGCTAATATCATCAAATTAGCTGATAACGTATTACCCTCAAACTCTAGAAGGCAACCCATCACTAGACGTTTAGTTACTATCTCTTGTTCCAACGGAGTAGATACAACTAAATCCATATCTAATGATACATAAGGTAATCTATGTCTCTTAACAAAGCGACTAGAAATAAAGGAATGTGATGCTCCAGTATCAATTAATACAAGTGCAGGAATACCACATAACAGAAAGGTACCTGCCAACATGTGATCGCTTCCCTCTATATCCTGCTCCTGAGACAGAGCAAACACCTGCACTTGAGTCTGGGGACGATAAACAGAAGAACTCTGTGGTGCTGGCTGCTGACGTGGAAAAGTAGAAGCCTGAGATCCAACCTGTGATCCCGATCCACTAGCAGAACCCATGCGCTGAGGACAATCTCTCCGCAGATGTCCCTGCTGACCGCAAATATAACAAGTACCAGTAGCTCTCCGACATGAAGCTGCAGGATGCTTCCCTCCACAGTAACTACAAAACTCCTCCTTCTTCTTCTTCTTCCCAAAACGGAACATACCTCGTGAACCACGAGATCCAAATGAAGTAGTAGGAGTAGGAGTAGAAGAAGATGTAGGTCCGGATTGCACAACAGATTGAGCTCGAGGCTCAAAAGATCCACTAGGCTGTCCTGGCATCATCAACTGTGCCCGCCTGTTGCTAGTCTCCACAAGACGGCAACGGTTCACCAAAGTCTCAAAAGATACCGGGTCATCACAGACGACAACCTGAGAGTAGATATCTTGGTTCAAACCTTGTAGAAAGATATCATACTTCAACGCATCACTCTCATTGATATGAGGACTGAAAGGTAGCAGATCAAGAAATCGTTGCTGATATTGATCAATAGTTATTGATCCTTGCCTCAGAGTAAGCAACTCCATAGATCGTGCTTGGCGAACAGTCGGAGGAAAATACAATTTTTGGAACTCCCGACAGAAATCCCCCCAAGTCACCTGTCCTCTCTCAGTATGTGCCTGAGCAGCTTTGGCATCCCACCAAAAACGTGCTCGATCTTCTAGAACAAATTCTAGAACTTCCAATTTCTGATCCTCAGTACAATCGAAAGCACGAAAAGTACTCTCGAGTTTAGACATCCAACTCCTCGCCTATTCAGGATTCTCATCTCCCACCAAAGGTTTCGGTCCTACTTGCATGAACTTATTGATAGAGTAGCAAAGTCTACCCTCATGATGACGATGTTTCTCATCATGATGGCGGTGATGACGATGATGATGACCACCTCCCTGGCCAACACTACCGTGACTCTCGTCAGCCATATCCTGAAAATAATTGCACATTAAAATCTCAAATGCGCAAGAATTACTCAAGACTAAATCCCAAGTACTAATCCCAAAATCTAAGCATTCTCTGATACCAAAAATGTAGTGACCCTGCATGGTATCACCTACTAACTGGCAACTAATATCATGCATTAAACTTAATACAACAAAATAACTTAACAGAGTAAAACATGCGGAAACAAAACCATAATTTACATATCAGCTTAGTAACATAATTCAGGCTTAAATCTGTAGTGATACAACCAAATCAAAACCTTAAACAGTAAACATTATACAGCTATATCGAATCCTGCTGTATAATAAAATCCTCAAGGCTCCTGCTCCCTAGTCCTGCCTTGAACTACCAGCTTCGTCCATCCTGCGACCTGCCCCATGGAATAGGGTGCCAAGATAACAACTAGGATGTGAGCGCTAACGCCCAGTACATAGACATGAGTAAATATATGTATATAATGCATGCAACATGATGACTGGTACAGGGTCATCTGAAAAATCATGATCAAAACCAGCGCCACATGAGTGCTGCCACAGCACGGATCAACCTCTGGGTGCAACCACACTCGTCTAGTACACCAGAGTAGACAGACATAAATGCCCCCGCCGTCGCGGTACTCTTAGTGACAGACTATTGAGTATAGAGCTGAGCGGCTCTATAGTCAGGTATAACAAGGTATAGGCTCAACGTGTATATGCACATGACATATGAATATAGAAAGCGGTAAATCATATATCATGCCATATAATAATGCCAAATAAATGCAACATATAAACATGTATACTCGCTGGCAATCTCAGTCAATGTGTACGTACCTCTAGGCTAGTTCAGGTATAGTAAGATCCTAGATTCCAAGCCTATATTCAAAAGTTCACCGTATCACTACATAAATTCTATAAGCCTTAACTAAGATAATAAGTACTCCCAAAACTTAAATAGATTCCCGAACCATACCTTCGTCCGTAGTTAGCCCTTTGGAGTCACTAGTCCCGAATGACTATAACCACACCATGGTTATTCCAGAACCTCTATTATAACCGATAGGGCCCTCAAGTGTATATCTCACACTATATAACTGAAGAAAGAAACTCGGAATTCGTAATTCAGAAATGAATCTGAGAAGCCCTATTTATAGGCAAAATTTTCGGACAGGATCGGAACTTCCGATTTCAGGATCGGAGCTTCCGATCCAGCTCACTGCGTGCATGTGTGACACGTCGGGATCGGAACTTCCGATCGGGCGATCGGAGCTTCCGATCTGCTCTACGTTCAACACTTGTCAAAACTCGCGGCTAAGTCATCGAGCATTGCTGGCAGCTGGAGATCGGAACGTCCGTTCCAGGATCGGAGCTTCCGATCTCGGTGCTTCCGCTGAGCTTCCGAAGTGGCTAGGATCGGAGCTTCCGATCTGAGTTCGGAGCTTCCGATCCGGCCCAAAGTCAAAAGCCCAAATTCTCTTCCGAAGTCCAATAACACTTCGAAATTACTAACCCTTAATCATGTTTAACATATTATTATCTTAAAATGGAACCTGGGTTACTACATAATAGCTTCTTCCGCAACTCCTCCTGCACTTGAGTAACCTCCGCCCGCGAGCTCTCTACAGTAGAGCGCATCTCTGCTTCATGCATCTCCTGAATGCTGGCGGCTCGTAGCCGGAGTTGGGTCATGTGCTCCACGAAGGCATGAATTTTTTCTCTTTCCCGATTAAGGGTAGAGTTCGTCTCCTCCAGGGCATTGGCCAGCATGCATAAACCCTATAAAACGAATATGAATTAAAACCGAGGAAAGAGAATGGTGGTAATAAAGTACGAGATCTAGACGCATCGTATAGGCATGAGAGATGCCTTCCGAGAACTTAGAGGTAACACCCCTCACCGACAGGGAAGTCCGTTCATCAGAAGACAACAAACTTTGGACCGCAGCAGCCTTAGAGGAGGTAGTCCCTGTAAGGAAGAGGGGAAACCGCGAGTTCCAGGTAGAAGGCTCTACTCGGTTTCCCCAATCACAACCCAAGTGCTCCATACTGGATGGTTGAGTGTCCCAGCTCATCACCAGGGGCCTGTCTTGCTTAACGGCATCCTCCGCGTCAGATAGAATGATCATATCTGGTTCCCGGGTAGCTTTTCTCTTACGCTGAGACAATGGTATCACATCCTCCAAGTCCTCGGTGGACAAAGACAGCTGCATCTGAGATTCCGACTGGGGAGCATTCAATCCCATATCTCGGCATTCAGAGACCCCCTGGGCCGTAAGAAGGGGAGAAGCACCGGGCAGGATAGTCTGGACCGGGAGAATAGTCGTAGAGACAGGCGGACGCTGGGGGCCGGGTAAGATAGAGCGGCTCCCTTCTTTTTCCCGGGCTTTTTTCCTCTTCTCAGCCAAAGCCTGGGCTTTGGCTTTAGCGGCTTGCCTCTCTGCAGCCCGGCGAGCAAACTCCTCCCTCATGATATCGGACGAATCTACACCAAAAGAAGCATATCAATTCAAGATATTTTTTTTTAAAAAAAAAAAAAAAAAAAAGAAGGGGGTAGCACAAATTACCAGGTTGAGCTCCTGGGGCACCATATGCATCAATCACCTGGTTAAGGGGATTTTCCACCCGGGTACTCAACCCGTAGGCTATCATGTTCTCGTGTGTTAAAAGGACAGGAGAAGAAAAGTTTTTATTGCCCACTAAGGCCAGGCTGCGAACATAAGGCTCATCGACTTTATAATGGTCAGGGAGCTCAGGTTGCGGGGGAAGACTGGACAGGAACCCGGTCCTAAAGACAAAAGGCGCCGGGGGACGGATGAAAAAAATACCTTTCTTTCCATCCCTTCAAAGAAGAGGGAATATCAGTAAGAAAATGGGCGTTTAGCCGGGCAGCTAGGGAAAAGGCCCCTTCGTTATATCGGCAGGTAAAAAAATAATGAAGCACGAGAGGGGTGATAGCTAAATTATGCATTTTAAAAAGAATGTAGGTAGAGGCCATAATGCGGAAGGAGTTGGGGTGGAATTGGTTGACAGGAACTCTGAAGAAATCGGCAACTGCCAGGTAGAAGGAAGGAATAGGAAATCGAAGACCACTGCGGATTTGGTCTCGAAAGAAGGTATAACAGCCTGCCGGAGGGGTGTCGGGGGTGCTCCCTGGTAACGGGCGGAATAGCGAATATGACAAGGGGATTTCCCCTGAACCACGTAATTCCTCCGCAGCACCTTGAGATAGAGTGCTGGGAAGATAAGTATACCAACCTAGGGCTGGAGGGGCAGATGAAAGGGGCGTAGGGTTCTTAACTTTCTTCTTGCCTTTTCCCTTCATGTGGGAAATTGAAGCTGCGGAAGTTTTAGAACGGGAGGTTTTTCTAAAAAAACGCGGCTGGGGAGGAAGAGCAGAGGCGGAGCGAGCATCGCTCGAACTACCGCTTGGCACTTCATCTCTGGGCGAGCCTTTGGCATTCGCCCCAGAGGTGGAGGAGATATCGGTAGACATAAGAGAAGAAGGAACTTACAGTTTAAAGAGCAAATAAGAAATGGCAAAGGAACGGGTGAGGGAAGCAGAAGAAAGGAGCGGAAATCCGAAAGACGATCGTGCAGAAAGAAAGACGGTGAGTAAAATAATGGGGGGTAATGCGGATTAAATACTCGAGAGGGCCAAAGCGATCTGAGTCGTTTGTTTTGAATTCAACGGCACGGATGATAGTAGCGTGCTCCAGAAGCTGAAACGACCTCTAACAGAATCTCTGACATACGCAGTACAAAGCGGTTAGGGCTGACGTAAGGATAGGGTCACCGCTAGATCACCTGGGAGTGTGGTGATATCCTAGTAGGATATCCCGGGTGGCCAAAACCCCGGGTTGTACCCTGCAAGCCGGGTGGTCGGGACAGCGGAGCAGGTCCTAGCCCGACTATCTTTAGGGAGTATGATGATATCCTAGTAGATACCCCGAGGGGTACCCTGCAAGCCGGGTGGTCGGGACAGCGGAGCAGGTCCTAGCCCGACTATCTTTAGGGAGTATGATGATATCCTAATAGGATACCCCGGGTGGTACCCTGCAAGTCGGGTGATCGGGACAGCGGAGCAAGTCCTAGCCCGACTATCTTTAGGGTGTGGTGATATAACCCGGGGAGTATAAGCACTCGGGAGACCCCGGGAGGTCCGGGTGGCTAGGAAACAACCACGTCTGTTTAGAGTGTGTCAGAAGCAAATCCCCGACCAAATAATTATGGACCATGCTCTAACGGAGTGGGCTTTTTCCTGGAACTACGGATGTCTAAATCACACGTGAGGGCCGTCCCATCACCCTAAAAGCCGTCAGTCAGCCCATACCCAGTAATCATTGAAAGCCCAAGGGGGCCATTATAAAAGCAAGAGAGGACTCACTCTCAAGGGACAATGAGAATTCACCCATCTTTTTCGCCCGGGAGTTTCCTCACCTCCGGGTAGTCATTTTGTAATAATTGAATCATATATATATATATATATATATCTGAACAAAAATATGTGCGGTCAACATTTGAAAACATTGGGATGTATGCGTGCTCCTATTTGAAAACAAAATGGAGTTAACATATCATTTTTTTTTTCCATTGATCATCAACAATATCGGGATTTCACAAGAGTAGTATATACAGTTAACTTTAAAATCATTTGCCTCATCACTTTGTATTATATTTTAAATCTATATATATAGTATATTTGACCCCTTGAATTTTTTTCCGTTTGACAAATAATCTTTTACAACAATGGATATTATTATGCATAATGTAATTTATATAGCAGAACACATAACACAAAATGGAGCATAAAATTTCTTTTACCTATTCAAAGTAATCTCACAAAAAAGCAACAATAAGTAATATCGTCTCGTAGAGATTTCTGAGTTAGAGCGAGTATGTTAATATTTAGTCCATGATTATGGATTTGATTCTTTCTATCAACACTTTCTCGAGCAAGTATGTTGTACATAGTTTGATCAATACAATTTACAGACTATTACGTTAGCTCATGATGTACCTATGATTAAATATGTATATCATAAATCACTATAAAGCCTGCATTGATCTTTCAATATACATTATAATTAGTGACGGTGAATTTCATCATCATAAAAAAAATATATCATACATCACACTTCTAACGAATTTAGAATTATGTGCCACACTTGGCAACAAGTAACAACAATGTGCTTATCCCATAGAATTTTTTTTAAAATTCCACTTCAAAATCCTCTATCGATCCTAACCCTTCTTTATTCCATGCATATTAAAATTAATAATAGATTGAAATACAATGGTACTCTTGTACAATCTTGGCTACAATCCAAGGCCACATTAACCTTTGAGACATTGAAGGTCCACAACTCTTCGGTGCCTTATGGGCCTCCCAAATTATATATAGAAGCTGGAAAGTTAACTTTAGATTCAAGATTTTTACTCTCTAATTAAGTTGTGCATATGTCTACGTGTCTGTGTATATAGATATAGATGCGATACAAGAACATGTTGATCTTAGAAAATTCGCAGCATACACTTTTAACTATGGATGAATATAAAACTATTAAAATGAATGAAAAATAAAAAAAAATGTATGGCCAGTTTTTTTGTTTTTAAATGTCAACTGTCAAAAAATAAATACAATGCAAGGATCAAATCGAAATGCAACAAAAATAATATATTATTTAATGTTGAAGCCAAACTGGCAATTGGCTTCTTCATTAAAAGAACTTCAATAAAAAAAAAATTGAAAATCTTTGGAAAGGGAAATCAATCGGCATCAGGATAAATAAATAAATTAAAGCCAATTCTTTGATTTGATGCCAACTTTATATCGGAGTTTGATAAGATCCTCGCATGCCAAAGAACCACTGGGGAGTGAAAAGGTGATTTGTAGCTCAATAAATTTAATTTCACGTGTTTATTAATATATAATATAATATATTATTTTGTATAAATAGAGACTAGAGTAGAAGAAATGTAGTGTTTTTTGCTGTGATATAAATTAGTGGAACTGAAAAGACCAAAATATCGACGGCGGGGAATGGGAGTGAGCTTCTTAGAGTTGAAATTGGATTAAATAATGTTATCATGAACCAGGAAAAAAAGAGTGGTCAAGTTGTCAAGATAAGTTCAAACTCTATGTATGTGAAAAAAAAAATGAATATTTATTTTAAAATTATCGTATATAAAAGTATTAAAAACTTAGATTATTTTAGTGATTTTTTAAAATTTTGGTTGGTATTAATTAAAACATATTTTCAGCGTTCTACATTTTGGAAACCTATGTTGGATATAGGGTCAACGATATTAAGCATGGATGAAGAATATAAATAGTAGTGTTAGCCCATCATTTTAATATCATTTTATTATCGTTATCCATCATTTTTATTACTCATTTAATAGTTATTCAACAATCTCATCATTCCAATCAAAGATGGGTACATCCAAATGCGAATATTTATCTTGAAATTCATGTCCGGCCACCTCTTGGAACAAAAATATCATTATCTCTCTATATATAAAGAATATCTACCTTAAACATCATTTTTTTCATTTATCGAAATAGCTCTTACGTGATATAAATATTACACTTTTATTTTTATTTGTTTTTTTTTTAAATTTCGATATTTCAAATTTTCACGTTTTTCTCAACTAAAAATTATATATCAGATAAATTGATAAATAAATTTTAAATTTATTTTTATATTATTTTATAAATGAAAAAAATAAATTTAAATATTATCGAAAGATAATATGGGAAAATTGCTTTTTTGGTCTGGTATGTTTGTCACTTTGCGATTTCAGTCATTTATATTTTCAAATTTCAGTTTTAGTTCACTATTTTTATTTTTTTGACAATTTTAGTTCTTTTTTTCGACGTGGCGCTGACGTGGCACCAATTCAGTGCTGATGTGGAGCTGATGTGTGCAAGACCACGTAAGCATTTTCGAATAAAAATGATCGAAATTGCCAAAAATCGGAACATGCAGGACTAAAACTGAAATATGAAAATATAGAGGACCAAAATCGCAAAGTGACAAACATATCAGACCAAATTTGCAGTTTTCCCAGATAATATTTATACATAACATAAAATATTAAATATATTATATGATTTTATACACACGCAATGCGTGTGTGCGATTATGCTAATAGTGATAATAATTGTCAACAACTGTTTTAATATCTTGATGAACTACTAATTTTAAAATTGGTCAAAAATGGTGAGGAACTTGCTCAATGCATCAGCCATCTCAGTGGAGAAAGTGTTTTTTTTTTTTGGAGTTGATGAAGGAGATTGTCACAATTGAATTTTGAATTCGAGATCTCGTTTAATATTTGAGATCTTTATATTAAATGAGCTACACGTCATCGACTCAGTCGATGTGAAGAGTTTTGGGATTGGTGATTAAAATAATGCACTTCAGTTTATCCAACGTATATCCATTTTCTTATCTTGGGATGAATTTATGCATGACTTTAATTTTGTTTTCACTCTCCTTTACAAGTCATACCTTGTAGATAACAAACTTTATTTGGAGCATGCGGATGTGGCCAAAATCCAACGTACATGAACCAACTTAACGGGGAACAGAAAATGGTCCATCTTCTCAAATTTTAAAAAATCAGAACAACTTTTTATTTATATTTACTCCTACTTTTCAAAACATACCAACATTCAAGTTGATGAACACTAGTATATTTTCAATACAAAAATACAACACTCATGTGTGATGGATTAGATGATATTACGAATCAATTTTGTGAGATAAATTTTTTATTCGATTCAATCCATGAAAAACTCTTAGTTTTTATGTCAAAAGTATTATTTTTTATTGTAAATGTTGGTCGAGTCAACCTGTCTTACGAATATAGATCCGTGTGACTGTTTCACAACCACATAAGACCTACCATGTTTTTAAATATACGTGTGTGTATATACATTTACATCACATTAGTCTATATACCTCATATTATATATCCTTGAAACATGAAACTTCCAGTCGACCCATATCTCCCATGTGAAAATATAAATTATGGTTGGATGAAGAAATAATAAACAAGATTATGGGATCAATCTTTTAAGGGTTTGACACACATGAATTGATTAATACTTCGGAAATTGAAAAATTTTGTCTACTAGAAACCCCACTAAATTAGACATGTTGGATAACGTGTTAGATTTCTGCTAAAAGCTAAAATAATATATTTTTCCGAGTGGATTAGAATTCAGATTGTACATTTGTTTGTTCAATAATTGAAAAAGGTACTATATTGGAAAATAGAATATAAAATTTGAAATTTATCTTGGAAAATAGATCAATGTAAAATTTCTAATTTCAAACAAATAAACATAAAATTCGTATTGCATTTTCTTGGTGTAATGACTATTTCTTGTATTTTACCTCTTGGGCTCCCGCAATTCTAAGTATAAATATATACAATCGTAAGCACTGTATAGTATCCGTCTAAAAAAAGGATTATTTCCATCTTTTTGTTAGATCATATGACTCGATAACTAAGCTAATCTAAGTCTATATATTTTTAAAAAATATAATAATAATGATTCTAAGTTTCGAGGTAGCTCAATAAATTTGATGAGTTTGAGCTCGAATACGGAAAAATAAACAGTAATCTGGTTCTAATTCTTGAAATCACAAAAAAAAATTCTGGGTTAGTTTTGTTACTTGGGTCAGCCTCTGGATCATGAGAGAGTGAGACCTCGCAACATAAAATCTACGTGGGTTGAGAATAACTTTATTGGGCCAAGCCCATATATATTGGTGGGTCGATGATTGTTTAGATGATAAACCTATATGTATTTGAATTTGTTTTAAATATTTACCGTAATCTTGTCCCATTCTTTCGTAATTTGTACTGAATATAAAATTGTGTATAATTTGGTAGTATTGTTTGCATATGTATATAAGCTATTTCATTTAATTTCGTGTCTCAAGAAAAATAAAATAATTTCATCCTGTCCCACGTACATTCCTTGATGCAACTTAGATCTTCCATAAAAGGTACACGCCTAATCGCGTAAAAGTTCTTGCGGGAAACGATATCTAGGTGATATGTAGCCAAAATAATTTGGCACATGAAGCATGTAATGTTTGAGTGGATGTAGGAGTGTCAGGTCAACAAGAGCAGAGCGAACTCTATGAAAAAATAGTGGATTGTCATGTGCGCGACGAATAGAGTGTTAAAAACATTGAGATTTGCTCGGCAAAAATCTTATGATGGCTTCAGCCACCCGGAAACGAAGGAAGGTTAAAATGTTGAAATGAGAAATTACCATTAAACGTGAAAGATTTGAATATTTACAGGAGCTTTGAAGCAAGTGAGCCCTTTTGTTGGGCTTTGCCATGTTGAGCTTAAAGCGTTGTCAAATATCTAGGCCACTTCTTAATGGACTTAAATAAGTAATACTATATTGGGAGTCGAGCTTGTTCGATAAATATTTGATTCGTATTCGAGTTTACCGAACTCGAGCCAAATTCGAACATGTTCGAACTTTTTTCGAGCCGAGCTCGAGCCAAAATTACTCTGTTCGATAGTTCACGAATAGTTCACGGCCTGACCACACCCGTCCGATATCCAGAACAACCTCCTGGTCTGATAGAGCAAATACTTCTAATTCCGTTTCAGCTGGGGATGATTTTCTGGCTCCAAGTGAGGTAATTGCTGAATTGACGAATAGGAAAACTCTCAAAGAATTAAAGATTATCTCAATGCCAAAAAACTTCGAAGAAACCATTCGGAGGTTCTTTCAGCGAATGGATGGCCTGATTCTCACCTTTGACAGCTGAAAATTGGTCTTTATTCTTCAATATTAATGGTTGAAGAAAACCCACTCCGATGCTTGCAGACTCATCCCACACATTGGTATCTTTCCTATGTTATTAATTTTAAAACATTTATTAATCATGTGTAAAAAAAGATTCCTTCCTTTCGACTGTACGTACAATTACAAATATTTGAGTGTTGAAAGACACATCATTTCTGAACTAGTTGTATAAAAATGATCAAAACAATAATTCTGATGTGTATGATTCTGTTTATATATATTGTCAAAAGAGATGTTAGTGTTATCCTTATTTTTTTCGATTTTATTTATTTTTTTGCTAGATTGCTCACAATGTGATATTGGCATTGTATTAATCGTATTAAAATTAATTAAAATTGCAATATATAAAACTATGTCTCATAGTATATACCGAAACCCAAAATATTAGAGTCACGCCGGTTTATTCATAATTTTTAGGCAAGGACAGTAAGAGGATTCATAAAGATGACGAACGAATTTTTGGGATGTCATCATTTGCGCGGTATGTGGAAACAAATGAGCTATGGCGTCGAGATATAAATAAAGAAAAAATCACTACTGATTTATAAACTCTCGGGAAGCAAAATTTGGAATCGTGAGGATTTAAGGGAAAAGAACGACTTGCATTTCTCTTCCTGAATTTGCTATGGTTCTAAATTATGTGATCCATTCCGGACAATTTCCATGGAGAATGAGCGCGAGTCTAGACTTCTTAGCCTGAAATCATCAGGCGACAACGTCTCACCGATCAATGTGCCGAATTTCGTCCCCCGTCGCCGCATTCACTACTCGCCTCTGACTCCATCTTTTGAGCTGTATGCGTCTGAAGTACCTGAACTCCTCAGCTCCGGCACTCGCTCCCACTGTCCCGTCCTTGCCGGTTTTCGCTACGCCTTTGAAGGTCGAGGAGGATGTTCTCGTTATGGATGGAATTCCAGTGCCCAAAATCGCGGCCGAGCGAGAAGAAGGGAAACTATCACACCTTTGAATTTGAATTCTGCTTGTTACATCTAGGTGGTGTCAGGGCTGAGAATAGCAATTCCAACAAGGAGTATTGGCAGAACTTGTCTTGAAGATAATCCATCGTCTAGTAGCAATGCTTCTCGATGCTTTTATGCGTTTCGGGCTATCTATGCAGTGCACGACAGGTGTTCGTTTCTATTCTTTCTTTACTTTGTGGAATTTCAAAGTGTTTCCTGGCCCGCATACTGTGGGTGATTTATTATAGGGTTGCATCAGTTCCTTGTTGAATTCATCCGGTCTTCACATAGGCCGCATTCTATATGTTTGATGAATGGTCTGAGGGGCTGTTGCAATTCATATCTTGGAGAATGAGGAGGACCATAATTTCATTGGTTGGGTTGATGGAGAAGGGTCTCATCATGAACGTATTCCATACTCCAAATGAGCTCTTTGTGATTGTTAAAGATATTATTGTAATTGATTATTATAACACGCAGATTTTTAGTGACATGCACATGCTTCTCTTTTTCGATTTTATGGATGCTTTGTTGTTGGCCGTCCATGCTCTTGCAGGTAGAGCTGTCAGACGGGCCAACCCATGGCGGGGCGGGCGGCCCACCAAAAACCCACCTTTTGGCGGATTGAGGGTGGGCCGACCCACCATCTCGACGGGCTGAAAATCCTCAACCCAACCCAACCCAACCCAAGGTGGGTTGCGGGTTAGGCGGGCCGGCCCACGGATTGGCTCATTACAAATAAAAATAAATAAAAATTATTATAATTAATTATAAATATAATTTCATAAATAAATATTAATATAAACATATTAATAAAAATTTTAAATATTGATTTCATATTTGTAAATTTTATATAAAGTAATTAATACAAAAAAAATTCACAACTTTTATTATAAAATACATATATCACAATATAAATAAAAATAAAATATTAATTTTCCAGGCCCGTGGCGGGCCAACCCGCGCGGGTCGCGGGCCTAGGCGGGTTGGCCCATTTAGGCCCACCTTTTGTTGGGTTGAAAAAATTTCAACCCAACCCACTTAAATTGTGTGACGGGCCGGGCCGATCCGGTGGGCCTAACCCATATTGACGGCTCTACTTGCAGGACATTAATGTGATAATGGTGGGGACAAGCATTATTACTCTGAATCTGGTGTTTGAATAGAATTGGAAGCTTATTTATCACCTTTAAATGCTGGAATTCATTGTACCTCAAAGCTCACGTGCCATGCTTCAGATTTTTGTGGAGTTATAGAGCACATCATCGAGTTGCTTGAGTTGCGAGCATAAGCCGGGACATTCTACAATATTGTCATGTCACCTTTATCGCCCAACATAAAAAATTGGTGATCATTAATATTTATTTTATTATTCTCTCATATCTCTAATTGTTGGATTTTAGAGCGTGAAAAAATATTATTTCAGCAAATGCATTTTCGGGCTTTAATTCATTATGAGAGTTATTGTTGTTATCTTCATTATATTTGACTCTAAACATACTACATTTTACCCGGTTCACATTGTTAATGCTAGAACAGAGCACGAAGTTTAGCAAAGAGAAGTTGGAGGATTGTGGTACTTTTGGCTCATATCAGCTTCTTACCACACTGCTAAAATCTTCCAAGAACTGGGACACTGCGCTCCCACTCTCCTATGATAAGGGATAAGCCTTAATTTTATTTTATTTGTTGCATGAATGTATGCGCGGGAATGCACCGTTCACTCCCTAAAAGCACTCTCATGGGATTGTATCATGCAATGCATGTATTAATTAATTAGTGCCTTGTCACCTTGATCCACTAACTTAATTTGGCTGAATATTGAAATGATGGGCAGTACTTTGCTAAAAGTCCATTGAACATGAGGCACGGTGTAAACATTTATTTGAAAATTATCGCAAAAGGGCAATGTTTTATGTGGTTGTGATGAGTCTCACAGGCTCTGGGTATTTTTTTTTGTTATATTTCGCATTCATAAGTCGAAATCCATGAATTCGAGATTGTATGGTAATGGAGATGCTTTAAAACTCGGTATCACATTATGCGTTTGGATTATGAGATATTATTATCTTGGATTCTTGTTGCATTGGTTTCATGTTTTTTTGCAGTCACACTTAGCCCGGGCATGCAATCTAGCAGTAAGTCCCGCCAAAATTTATCGGGCATGCAATTTAGCAGTAAGGCCCTGACATCTGTATTTTAAAGTTCCGGAGTTTCAAGGCCCGGGCACTCATTTAAAAGCCCATGGCAATATCTCCGCCATGGCAGTTCAGAAAAGCCCATGGCACTGTCTACGCCATGGCATCCAAAGCCCGGGAGGTTCCACGCCCCGACACCCTATAAGCCCAAGGCATTTATAATCCCTTGGCACTCTATAAGCTCGGGAGGTTCCACGCCCCGGCACCCTATAAGCCCAAGACATTTATAAGCACTTGACACTCTATAAGCCCGGGAGGTTCCACGCCCCGGCACCCTATAAGCCCAAGGCATTTATAAGCCATTGACACTCTATAAGCCCGGGAGGTTCCACGCTCCGGCACCCTATAAGCCCAAGGCATTTATAAGCTCTTGGCACTCTATAAGCCTGGGAGGTTCTACGCCCCAGCACCCTATAAGCCCAAGGCATTTATAAGCTCTTGACAATCTATAGGCCCGGAAGGTTCCACGCCTCGGCACCCTATAAGCCCAAGGCATTTATAAGTCCTTGGCACTCTATAAGCCCGGGAGGTTCCACGCCTCGGCACCCTATATGCCCAAGGCATTTATAAGTCATTGGCACTCTATAAGCCCGGGAGGTTCCACGCCCCGGCACCCTATAAGCCCAAGGCATTTATAAGCCCTTGGCACTCTATAAGCCCGAGAGGTTCCACGCCCCGGCACCCTATATGCCCAAGGCATTTATAAGCCCTTGGCACTCTATAAGCCCGGGAGGTTCCAAGTCCCGGTACCCTATAAGCCCAAGACATTTATAAGCCCTTGACACTCTATAAGCCCGGGAGGTTCCAAGCCCTGGCACCCTATAAGCCCAAGGCATTTATAAGCCCTTGGCACTCTATAAGCCCGGGAGGTTCCACGCCCCGGCATCCTATATGCCTATGGAATTTATAAGCCCTTGACACTCTATAAGCCCGGGAGGCTCCACGCCCCGGCACCCTATAAGCCCAAGGCATTTATAAGCCCTTGGTACTCTATAAGCCCGGGAGGTTTCATGCCCCGGAATCCTATATGCCCAAGGCATTTATAAGCCCTTGTCACTCTATAAGCCCGGGAGGTTCCACGCCCCGGCACCCTATATGCCCAAGGCATTTATAAGCTCTTGGCACTCTATAAGCCCGGGAGGTTCCACGCCCCGGCACTCTATAAGCCCGAGGCAATTATAAGTCATTGGCACTCTATAAGTCCGGGAGGTTCCACGCCCCGGCACCCTATATGCCCAAGGCATTTATAAGCCCTTGGCATCCTATAAGCCCGGGAGGTTCCACGCCCCGGTACCCTATAAGCCCAAGGCACCTTATAAGCCCTTGGCACTCTATAAGCCCGGGAGGTTCCACGCCCCGGCATCCTATAAGCCCAAGGCATTTATAAGCCATTGGCACTCTATAAGCCCGGAAGGTTCCATGCCCCGGCACATACAAAGCCCAAGACATCCTAAGCCCTTGGCACCTACAAAGCCCGGGAGTTTCCATGCCCCGACATTTATTAAATCCCAAGGCATCCTAAGCCCTTGGCACATACAAAACCCGGGAGATTCCATGCCCCGACACTTACCAAAGCCCGATGCATTCGGCACTACAAGTCTATTGACTTGTCATGGGAGATTATTTGATCATTTACTCACCAACGACTATATCGATCCAACCTTGAGGATTTTATGTTCTTCAACAGTTATTATATTAATTCGACCCCTTCTCAAACACAAGTCCATGGTCATTCTCTCGGCCTTGCATGAAAGGAATTTTTGCACCTAAAGCATCAATTCGACTTCAATATGATGATTGGCGCATTTATGTCTAAGTTCATGGATGGAGGGAACAAATCGGGACAACGAGTGATGACTCTAGCCCGACTTCTTAAAAGAGGTGTAGTGATGTCATGGGATATATCCCGATATATCTTCCGATGATATATCGGGATATATTTATTTTTCGCATGAACTTAGACCGGGATTTGTGATAACATAAGCAGGTTATCGGTGATGGTTGACATATAGTGATTATTAATGGATATGGGCCTGTCAAAATATTTACTATCTACATCTAAGCCTGAACTTGTCAGTATTATGGGATCATGGGCCGCATCCCATCAGATCATGGGTCTTGCCCTCTTAGTTATGGGCTTACATCAGGGACTACACGTCTGACACGATCTAAACTACAGGGAAGTTTATATATATTTCTTCTTCATGATTATACAGCGACAACGTGGGAAGAGAGGTTCTGCACTTTCTTCTGCACTTTCTTCCCCATGATGCTCTATCAGTTTTCTTCTATATTTTTCTCCCATGTTTCTCTGCCTGACTTAGGCATCGGAGGGGTCACGCCAGGAGAAATCCCGGCGCCTCTGACCGGTTTATTCATGATTTTCAGGCAAGGACAGTCGGAGGATTCATAAAGATGACGAACGAATTTTTGGGATGTCATCATTACACATAAGAACAGATTACACCATCTTTCACATAAAATCTTCCGTCTCAACAAACTAGTTGCCATTTTTGGATGTGGGGTGATGATAATTGAGGATTGCATAAACAGTTTGAACCAATGTAAGAAACACAACCATACTGAGAAGTTTTTTTAGCCTTCCCTGCCATTTGGGGCCAGAGGAATCACTAATTTGGAGCTTCACAAAGTAGAGATGCTTGGTAACGTCCTCGCAACCGAGCCTTCTCAATATTCCGGGCAACTTATCTCTGTTTTGCTGAGTTCCAAGAATAACTCCTTCGTTGGCAAGAAGTTGGACGTCTTTCGGGGTGCGAATAATTTCACTCATAAACCGTGTAGTGATCCTTACCTGGATCACCTACTAAACAGAACTTAGGCATGCAATTAACATAATTAAACAGAAATCAGAATACAACTGCGGAAACCATAACATTTATACAATCCCAAGAAAAGAAATCTGTAAATATCCAAAATAATATACAACCAAATCAAATAGATGTATAAACCCAAAACAACAGAAAAAACCTAAACGAAGCTCCAGCTGATCCACCACTGCCTAGCCCCTCTTGGATCCATCCGCCTCGTCCAATCTCAAACCTTCCCCATGGAATAGGGTGTCCAGAAACACAGAGTACGAGACGTGAGCATAAAACGCTCAGCACGAGAGTATGAGTATACATGCATGCAAAGTGAACTCCCTAAAAACTCGAGGTCAAGGATCAGAGAACAAAGACAGACCGGGCCCTGGTATGTAGCATGCTGTGCCGTCGCTGTAGGAGGTGACTCCCATACCAAAATACCAGTGGATATGCCGGACCCAAATCGATGGAAGTCCAACCACTAACAGGATAGGTAAAAACCCTACTAACAGACATCTCGAACGAGATAGCTCAATATGCAAATGAATGCAGCATAAATCAATGACATATAAATCATGCAGTCACATAATACATGCATACTCAATCAGGATATCTCGAACAGTACTTTTGTACCTCAAATATTATGCAAGTGCTATCAGCCCTAGGTCCACGCCTATAATCCGTACTACACTGCCAAATGATACTACTATCATTATAGCGCTCTAAAAGCCTTAACTAAGCTAAAGCATACTCCTAAATATTTTTAGGAAGCAAAAGCTATACCTTCGTCCGTCGTTAGCCCTTTGCTGTCGAATGCCTCAAAACTAGGCCACAGCTCCGCTACGACGCCTGGATCGCTATGCCACTTCCGGATTCCTGATGGGACGCCTAGAATTCCCTAGATCTGAGTTAGAAGGCTAAGGAATTGAGAGAGAAGAGAGGAATTGGTGAACTCAAATGTGAGCTCGGCACCCCCTATTTATAGACGGAGTTCGGGCCCTCCGAATTGACTTCAGTGCCTCCGAACACGTTCGGATCGTCTGAACCCAATAATACGTCATTGCTTACGTTAGCAAAATGACGTCATCCATGACGACTGTCGGTAGCACGTTCGAACCGTCCGAACCACTCTTCGGACCGTCCGAACTCGGACTTCGGACCGTCCGAACTCACCAACGGAGCCTCCGAACCCGACAACTCTCTACCATTATCGAGCGTTCTGAATCCATTTCCGAACTCTGCTAATCCATCTGGGACTCCCTTAATCAAGTTTTATTACATCTAAACATGATCGTATTATTAATTACTTGTAAATCATTAATTCTGGATACGGGTTACTACATTCTCCCTCACTTAAGATATTTCGTCCTCGAAATCCAATCTTAAGTACCGAATGTAAAACAACAATCCAAAACATTCTTTATTCAACTAAACGATTACAGAGTTCACAACTGATTACAACTCAAAATGAAATCAAAACAACTCATGATGTTCTTTACGCATCCTGCTTTCGAGCTCCCAAGTAGCTTTCTCAGCGCCTCGGCGCTTCCACTGCACTAAAACCAGAGGAATGACTTTGTTCCGCAAGACCTTATCCTTATGATCCAGGATACGAATAGGTCTTTCAACATAGATCAAATCCTTATCCACTTGAACTTCAGACCGCTGTAGAATATGAGACGGATCTGCCACATACCGTCGCAACAGAGATACGTGGAACACGTTGTGAATACTGGACAGATACGGTGGCAAAGCCAAACGATAAGCCAAATCGCCAATGCTCTCCAAGATCTCAAACGGACTGATAAATCTAGGAGACAACTTGCCCTTAAGACCAAATCTGAGAATTCTGCGGAAAGGTGACACTCTCAGAAATACTTTTTCCCCGACATCAAACTGCAAAGGCCTACGCTTAGTGTTAGCATAGCTGGCCTGACGATCCTGTGCAGTCTTAATCCATTTTTTGATCTGATCAACAATATTTACTGCGTGCTGGATGAACTCTGGTCCCTCAGCCTGCCTCTCCTCCACTTCTTCCCAGAAGAGTGGAGTACGACAACGTCGCCCGTACAACGCCTCAAAAGGTGCCATCCCAATGCTAGTATGATAGCTGTTGTTGTACGCGAACTCGATCAATGACAAATGATCCTGCCAGGCTGAACCAAAATCCATAGTGCAAGCTCGAAGCATATCCTCCAAAGTACGGATAGTGCGCTCTGAATGACCATCTATCTCCGGATGATAGGCGGTACTCAAACTAAGAGTAGTACTCATCGCACGCTGAACACTCCCCCAGAACCTAGAAGTGAACCTGGGGTCTCGATCGCTGACAATGTTCACAGGCACTCCATGAAGTCGAACGATATCCTGAACATACAGACGTGCCATGCGATCCACAGTGTACTCTCGACTATAGGCGATGAAATGCGCTGACTTGGTGAGTCGGTCCACCACAACCCAGATAGCATCACAATTCCTCGAGGACATCGGCAAATGGGTCACAAAATCCATCGTGATAAACTCTCATTTCCACTCAGGAATAGGCAGACTGTGAAGCAAACCTCCAGGTCGTCGGTGTTCTGCCTTGACCTGCTGACACACCAAACATCTCGAGACATACTGATACACGCTGCGTTTCATCCCCTTCCACCAAAACCGAGTACGTAGATCCTTGTACATATTGTTACTTCCCGGATGAATACTCAACTTGGTGCGATGTGCCTGAGACAAGATCTCCTCTCGCAACTCTTCATCCTGCGGAATCACAAGTCTACCAGACAAACACTGAAAACCATATGACTGATAGTGAAATCCAGACGAGCTACCCTTGTTAGCTAGCGAGCTAAACGCTGGGTCTTAGAATCAGACATCTGAGTATCCCGAATCCTCGAATACAAAGTTGGCTCAGATAGTATCGCAAACATCTGGATACTCTGCATACCTTTCTTATGCTTGAAGGTATATCCCGAAGTACAACAGTCACTGATCGCACTAGACATCGAACAAGTCTACAGTGCGGATAGTTGCACCTTGCGACTCAAAGCATCAGCGGTGAGATTAGCAGCTCCCGAATGGTACTTAATCTCGCAATCATAGTCCTTAAGCAAATCCATCCAACGTCTCTGCCTCATGTTCAACTCCGCCTGAGTGAACAAATACTTGAGACTCTTGTGGTCGGTGAAGATCTCAAATTTCTCACCATACAGATAATGACGCAAGATCTTCAAAGCGAACACAATGGCTGCCAATTCCAAATCATGGACTGGATAGTTGTCCTCGTGAAGCTTCAGCTGTCTAGAAGCGTATGCAATCACATGCCCATTCTGAGTCAGGACACAACCTAACCCCTGAAGAGAAGCATCAGTGTATACCACATACCCTCCAGATCCTGACGGTAATGCCAACACCAGTGCAGAAGTCAACCACCGTCGAAGCTCACAGAAATTCTCCTCACACTCGGAGGACCACTCGAAATCAACACCCTTACGGGTAAGCTGCGTCAACGGTCGAGCTAGCTGAGAGAAGTTCAGAATGAAGCGTCAATAATATCCTGCCTGACCCAGAAAACTACGAATCTCAGCAACCGTCGTTGGACGCGACCAATTCAGCACAGCCTCAATCTTGCTTGGATCAACAGAAATCCCCTTCCTGGATATGCTATGGCCAAGAAAGACCACTCGATCCATCCAGAACTCACACTTGCTCAGTTTGGCGTACAACTGCTCGTCCCGAAGAGTCTGCAGTACCACTCGCAAGGGAGAAACATGCTCCTCCGCATTACGCGAATACACCAAGATGTCGTCAATGAAGACCACGACAAACTTATCTAAATACTCCCAGAAGACACGGTTCATCAGATCCATAAATATAGCCGGCGCATTAGTCAAACCAAATGGCAACACTAGAAACTCATAATGCCCATAGCGAGTACGGAAAGCAGTGTTGGCTATATCCTAATCTCGGACTCTCAACTGATGATACCCAGATCTCAAATCAATCTTGGAGTAAACCAAAGTACCCTGCAGCTGATCAAACAAGTCATCAATGCGAGGAAATGGATTCTTGTTCTTCACAGTAACTCGATTCAGCTGCCGATAATCAATGCACAACCGCATAGACTCATCCTTCTTTTTTACAAAAAGAACAGGAGCTCCCCAAGAAAATACACTAGGACGTATGTACCCCTTGTCCAAAAGATCCTGTAACTGATTCTTCAACTCTTGCATCTCTGACGGAGCCAGACGATACGGTGCTCGAGAAATAGGCGAAGTACCCGGCATCAACTCTATGCCAAACTCGAATTCCCTAGCAGGAGGAAAACCCGAAATCTCATCTGGAAATAAATCTGGGAATTCATCCACAACAGGAATGCTCTCTATCCCAATACTCTCAGCAGACAAATCAACTGCATAGAAAAGGTAGCCTTTCCCGCCAGACTCTAGAGCTCGACAGACTCTCAAAGCTGATACCAAAGGCATCGGGGGTCGCGCTCCCTCACCATAGAAAAACCAGCTATCACTCCCATCTGGATGAAAGTGTACTAATCTCTGATAGCAGTCCACTGAAGCTCGATAGGTAGTCAGCATGTCTATCCCAAGAATACAATCGAAATCGTCCATCGCAAGGACCATGAGATTCGCCAACAGAAAATTCCCTTCGAACTCTAAAGGGCAACCCATCACTAAATGTTTGGCCAAAGCGGATTGACCTGTCGGAGTAGAAACAGAAACTACTACGTCTAGTGCAATGCATGATAACTTATGCCTCTTAACAAAACGTGCAGAAATGAAGGAATGAGATGCACTAGTGTCAATAAGTACGATATCAGGTATACCATAAAGTAGAAATGTACCTGTGATTACCTTCTTATTCTCCTCCACAGCCTGATCATGTCTCAAGGCAAACACTTGACCAGAAGCCCGCGGCCTCAAATGAGAACTCCCAGCAGACTATCCCTGCGACCTCTGCTGAACGGTGGCCTGAGAACCTGATCTTGAACCAGAACCGCCTCCCCCAGATAGTGGACAATCCCTTCGGATATGACCAACCTCTCCACATCGAAAACAAGCTCCAGAAGCTCTACGGCACTTGTTTGACGGATGGTTCTTCCCGCAATGGTCGCACTTGTCCTTCTTCCCAAAGCGAACAACCCCTCCAGAACCAGAGGAAGAAGTAGATCCGGACTTCTTGAATGATTGGGCACGGGGACCCAAAGAACTAGCAGGCCTCGACTGAGAGAAAGACCTGTTCCGCCGAATGTTGTCCTCTGCCTGGTGACAACGGCTCACCAAACCCTCGTAGGACATGTCATCGCCGACCGCCACACGCTCGTGGATCTCAGGGTTAAGGCTCTGAAGGAACAGATTATACTTCATCCTAGAGCTGTCAGCAATCTCGGGGCAATAGGATAGCAGATCAAAGAACTTCTGCTGATACTCGTCAATAGACATGGCTCCCTGTCGCAGACTCAGTAGCTCGCCCGCCTTCGACTGACGGAGTGCAGGAGGAAAATACAGCTTCTGAAAAGCTGTGCGGAAATCGGCCCAGGTGGCCACCCCTCTCGTCGTAACAAAGGGTACAGAAGTAAACCTCCTCCACCTACGAGCTCGCCCATCCAGAAGATAGCCAAGGGTCTCCATCTTCTGCTCCTCGGTGCAGTGAAAAGTTTGAAAAGTCATCTCCATGCGGTCTAACCAGTTCTCCGCATCCTCCGGAGACTCACCTCCAACCAAGGACTTCGGTGCCATCTGTAAGAATCGGCGAACGCTAAAACGTTCCTCATAACGACGATGGTGACGGTCCCGACGACGCTCACGATCGTCATCTCCCCAGCGTCCACCTCCACTACCATGGCTACTCTGGTCATCGTAGTTCGCCATCTACAAAAGTACCTCACGGTTACTTTATGCAGAATCTAAATCCCAAGAATACTATGCATGCTTTGATACCATAAACGTAGTGACCCTTACCTGGATCACCTACTAAATAAAACTTAGGCATGCAATTAACTTAATTAAACAGAAATCAGAATACAACTGCGGAAACCATAACATTTATACAATCCCAAGAAAAGGAATCTGTAAATATCCAAAATAATATACAACCAAATCGAATAGCTGTATAAACCCAAAACAACAGAATAAAACCTAAACGAAGCTCCAGCTGATCCACCACTGCCTAGCCCCTCCTGGATCCACCCGCCTCGTCCAATCGCAAACTTGCCCCATGAAATAGGGTGTCCAAAAACACAGAGTACGAGACGTGAGCATAAAACGCTCAGCACGAGAGTATGAGTATACATGCATGCAAAGTGAACTCCCTAAAAACTCGAGGTCAAGGATCAGAGAACAAAGACAGACCGGGCCCTGGTATGTAGCACGTTGTGCCGTCGCTGCAGGAGGTGGCTCCCATACCAAAATACCAGTGGATATGCCAGACCCAAATCGATGAAAGTCCAACCACTAACAGGATAGGGAAAAACCCTACTAACAGACATCTCGAACGAGATAGCTCAATATGCAAATGAATGCAGCATAAATCAATGACATATAAATCATGCAGTCACATAATACATGCATACTCAGTCAGGATATCTCGAACAGTACTTTCGTACCTCAAATACTAGGCAAGTGCTATCAGTCCTAGGTCCACGCCTATAATCCGCACTACACTGCCAAATGATACTACTATCATTATAGCGCTCTAAAAGCCTTAACTAAGCTAAAGCATACTCCTAAATATTTTTAGAAAGTAAAAGCTATACCTTCGTCCGTCGTTAGCCCTTTGCTGTCGAATGCCTCAAAACTAGGTCACAGCTCCGCTACGACGCTTGGATCGCTATGCCACTTCCGGATTCCTGATGGGACGCCTAGAATTCCCTAGATCTGAGTTAGAAGGCTAAGGAATTGAGAGAGAAGAAAGGAATTGGTGCACTCAAATGTGAGCTCGGCACCCCCTATTTATAAACGGAGTTCGGGCACTCCGAACTGACTTCGAAGCCTCCGAACACGTTCGGATCGTCCGAACTGGACTTCGGATCGTCCGAACCCAATAATACGTCATTGCTTACATCAGCAAAATGACGTCATCCATGACGACTGTCGGTAGCACGTTCGGAGCGTCTGAACCACTCTTCGGACCGTCCGAACTCACCAACGGAGCCTCCGAACCCGATAACCCTCTACCATTATCGAGCGAATGGAATCCATTTTCGAACTCTGCTAATCCATCTGGGACTCCCTGAATCACATTTTATTACATCTAAACATGATCGTATTATTAATTACTTGTAAATCGTTAATTTTGGATACGGGTTACTACAAACCGAATGTAAGAGCAAACCTCTCGTTGATGTTTGTCTATCGAAGGTTGATCCATCTCATAACTTTTTAATGCTTGAAGTATGATCTCTGTATCAACTATGACTTTTATGGGCGGCAAGTGCAGACAAGCGCCAAAAAAGCTTTCTTTGTAGTAAATTCCTCTGCTCCCCAAGTTCCGACCATCCTTGCTAATTATCTTTTTGATTTTGATACCTTTCTGTCTCAACTTGGTAGCTTTCAAAATTCTTCTTTGATCATCTGGAGCAGTGTTAGTGTTCCAGGCATTGGCTTCCAAATCGAAATCGTCGTCATCGTCAGATTCGTCCCGTTCGGGTTCAGGACCAAGAAGTAGATTACGGATGGCCTCAATCACATCACAAGGACGGTGGTGCGCATCCGTGACCATCTTTGTTGCAGATGTCATGTTCCTTTTGCTGCAAAAAGGAGTCCCTCGAAATAAGGAAGTGAAACGATTCATTTCTGGCAACACGAGTTGTTCGTACAAAACCCTCTTCGACCAACTCGACAGGGGAGGTGGATCTCATGTCCCATTTTTTAGAACATTTTGGAAGAAGCTTTGTTTCATCAGTTCCTGGAGAAGAAGAACTGGGATTTGGTTGCCCACGAAAAACATGGAACGAGACCAGATCTTGATACGGAATCTCAACTCCCGTCTACCGAAGATTGCGTGATTCTGGGGATATCCCAATGGCTCAGGACCTCCAAGAATACACATAGCTAATTGGAGGAAAAAGCAACCATCTTGCACCATTATCCAACGGAAATCGGACCTTTTGATCTCCGTAAGGTCATCATCGTAAGCCTCGTGTGCTTCGTTTTGTATTCTTCTTACTCCAGCTATGTAGGCGTTGATGACTTCTGATTCATTTCCAGGGGACTTTTCCAGAAGATGCAGACAGGCCTGGTTCTTGGAGGCCGACTGATCGCATGGAATATCGGTGTCATACAAGGGGCCAAATCTGACGAGCGTGGAAGGATTTAACTCTACTCTTTGTTGGGATTGAGAGATGGACTCTTGGATCTGCGGCAGATTTTGGTTCAATTCTTGCAACCTGCGTATCTTGAGTTGCTTATCTGCCGATGATTTGACCTCAACTACTTCCTCCTTATCATCGCCAAAGGATGTAGATTTCTTTAACTGGACACTGAATCTCCTCTTGCTAATACAACTCATCTGGACTAGCTCATGACACTAGTCTCTACGTACCAACATGGTGGCAGCAATCTTGATTGGTTGGTGAACAAGCCGGAGACCAACTCAACTATGATCTGATTTATTTTACTCAGCTTATTGGGTGTGGTGCTCTATCGACCCTTCATAATATACCTTTTTTGGCTTTGGTCATGTCATTTAATCACTGTTTTTAAAATAAAATAAAACTAATGGAATTGATTTATATTAAAATTAATGCTCTAAAGTGTTGACTTTTGCAATTATTGCTTTCTAACTTACCATCAGATAGAATAATTATTCTAGCAAGATATTAACGGGGCTGTTTCTGTGTTAGGATGGATACCTAGCTGTTGCTTTTTTCTTTTTCTTTTTTAACATAACAAGCCATAAGGAAAGTAAACAAGTTTGTGCTGCTATGCAATATAATGAATACATATATTACCATAGAATAGAAAATAATAAACATGGAAAACAGAACAACCCCAAAAGCCACTGGTCTGGCCATGTAAAAACTAGCTTAACCAGTTGGCGGATAACATAAACGGAACCTAATACACCACTTTAACTAACTATAAACATAAAAATAAAAAAAATTAAATTATTTAAAGAAGTGCCCCTACAAATGCCAAAAACTTCATTGCAGGAGCACCCTTTCAATTGACAAAAAGTAAAAGACCAAACTTTTTCGAATTTATAACGAAGCCCAATCGATCTCATATGAAGGGTACTTCTCCAGGTAGCCCATTTCCCAACCGGCTTGCTCCTCCTCCGCAAATCTGTGAAACATTAGATCGGATGCCGGTGACCCACCGGACTCATCACTATCCGCCGCCGCTGCAGCAGCGGCGACCGCCTTCTTGGTCCTGGAACTCTTCGATTTCTTGGTGTCGATTTTCTTGCCTTCTGCAAGGCTCTGGCAGATGGTTTCCAGCTTGGCGTCGACGTTGGCCTGGAGAGGCTGGTACTCCCCGAAATTCCCACCGATATGGGACCCATTGTGGCGAAGATGCGGGAAGTTGAGCTTCGCGAGATCTCCTCTCAGCTTGTACGCCGCCTTGTCGTAAGCCAGCGCCGCCTCCTCCGCGGTGTCGAAGGTACCCAGCCACAACCGCGAACGGTTCTTCGGCAAACGGATCTCCGCCACCCATTTTCCCCAGTGACGTTGCCTCACTCCCCTGTAGAGCTTCGTGGGCTTTGGGGGTGTGGCGCCCATTGGGTTAATGGAGACTGGACTTGGGCCAGGAATCATCATATCATGGGCCTGAAACTGGGCCGGATATAGCCCCGATGCCATCTGTGCTTGTATGTCCTCCATTTGTGCTGTGCTTATTGGGTTGAGACCGATAGAGGAATACTGTTCGGTCAGCCCCATTGTATAATGATGGGCCGCTGACAGCCCATTATCTGGATAGTCAAACTGGTCAGAGGGAAAGTAAGAATTGTAGGAATAGGAACTGGAGGTGGAATCATAGTAACAGTTGTCATTACTTAAAGTAGAATTATTATTAGAATAATAAGAAGAATTGGAAGGATGGTTTGAAAAAGAAGAGGAAGAAGACAGAATTGAGGAAGAACTTTTCATAAAAGGCTCAAGTGCTTCCATCAACTCATCACCCCTGAAGGGCTCTACACTTGCATCTGCATTGTTCCAAAAATCCATTGCAGCTGCCATTAAAACTTGCTTCTTCTTTTTTCCCTTTAATCTTGGAAAATAAAAGATATATAAAATAGACTACACAAAAGACCTGTTTCTTAGGTAAAATTAAAGAACAGGAGGTGTTTTACCAACACACAGAAAAATATGAACAAAGATGCAATTTTTCTTGTTTTTTCTTGAAAAAAAATGGAGGATCCCAACGAATGAATATGCAAAACAGAACAAATTAACAAATTTTTTTGGTGATTTTTCTTGAATAAATGGAGGAATAAGTGGATTTTGAAAATAGACAACCCCTTATACCCTGTGACTAAACTAAAACCAGTCTTGAGGGAACTACTAATAAGCCCTCAAAAGATGATTCAATCAAAAAACAAAAAAAGAATAAATATTAATTACTGAAATAAACAAACAGATTTTCAGCTCATTAACGACAGAAGACAGAATAAAAGAAGCAGATCTCGCTCTGAAAACACCTGGATTTTCTTGAAATCTTGTTCTAATTAAGTTTGCTTGGAGTTCATTAATCTAAAGAATGGAAGAACTAAAAACAAACCCATATGTGAATCAAAACCTTGAAAAACAGATGATTTGCAGAAAGGGATCAAAGAAGAGGGGGTGAAACAGAAGGGGGGGGGGGGGAAGGAAGCAGAAAGAAGTTGGAAAAAGAATCAGAAGGTGAAGTGTGTGCAAGTGAGAAGAAGAAGAAGAAATGTGAAGTATCTCTCTTTAACTCTCACTCTTTTGCTTTTTCTGCCGCATCTTTCATGCCTTCACCTGCTTCTCTTTATATATTGGTGCCACCCCATTCATTTTCACACTCTACCGCCTCGTTATTAGTGCGTCATTAAAAATTAATTGGGCCCGAAGATTCAAAATTAAATTTATCATAATTGTACGTTCACTTGTATCCACGTCAAACATAAAATAATGTAATTCAAAATTAGTTATTTCAAAATACATATACATAAAAAAAATTTATCGAATATTCTTCAAAGAAAATGGTCAAATATGAGGTGATGATAAATATAATACTCGAGAATATAAGCATAAAGTGGGAGAAGCCGTAAGCTTGGAGGATTATAAATTTATAATGCCTAATTGCCATATTATAATTTATAATAATGAATCAAAAAGCTTAAACTTGTCTATAAATATAATTCGTGATTTATGCGAAGCGCTACGTCATAATTTTGTCAGGTCTCTCTCTTTCAGCCAATGGAAATGTAACACGTGTCTTAAAAAGGCAGCTGTCAGTTGCTTTGATTGGCACGTGTCGTTTTGAATCCATCTTTTGTAGGTTTGTTGACTTTTTGGGGCATAGGGTTCACACTTTGCTGCCGTTCGTCGTTGCTTCTCTTGTCGTTTTCATATTTCTTTTTGTTAATAAAAGTTTATTGTTTAAATAATAACTTTTCATATTTCTGTTTATTAATAAGTTTTTATTCTTTAAAAAATATTATTTTTCATATTACTTTTAAAAAATATTATTATTAGATATAATATAATACGCGGAAAATAATGAATGCTCGTACATCCCCATCTGCTTAATTTCCATTTTTCAGGGAAGTATTGATGGTTTTTTTTATTTTTATATATATTAGAAAATGACTTTCCATTGTATTCCTATCTCTCACTATATTGTATTCGGATTTTTGGATTTGATCAAAATTTTAATGAAACAAATCAAAGTACGTAATTATCCACAATTGCAATTTAAATCACCGAATTGGCTGATTAAAGATATTGTTATCATGAATTAAGGGTTAATATCTCCCGGAAACAAAAGATTCTTAATATACCAAATAAAATCAATTTATGTAAGCAGATAAATGTAACAGAAGGCAACATTTATTTCGAGAGAGACGTATGTAAACTTTTTCCCAACAAATTTAGCTAAGATGGTAAACTTGAAACCCTCACGAGAGCAAAGTAACCAGTTTGAGAAAAAGTCGGGTACATAAATAGTTTCCAATTCCATCATACCATAATAATCATATATGAACAAAAATCGTAGGCCATGTAAATGACACCCGGCATTTAGTGAAACTTTCCTATTGTGTCGATAACTTAAACATATAACATATCAATGTTTCGAATTTGAGATGATATTTCAGATTCAAGACTCAATTATAACAATTAATCAAATCATTGTTCATAATTATCAATCACATAACTAGCATAATCAGATGATCAATAATTTACGGCATGTTGTGGATAGATAAAAAGACGATTCTAGAAATAATAACTATTTTCATTTCATTTTTTTTAAATATCAATTTCTCTGTTTCTTCGAATGACACGTATCGCATGTGTCATGACGATCGTTGTACGCATATTTGAATACCTCAATTTGCTATCGGCGTCCCTCTCGATTCATTTATGAGTATTTAGCTAACAAACACTTGTGTCAACACTTATATTAGGTCCAAAATGATTCGACTCTTAGCTTGGTTCACAAGGGGCTAAATTCAATGCTCTCACATACATTTTGCATTTTTTTAAAAGCACGTTCATAAATAATGTACAACTTCCTAAACGATAAATTCATTTGTTTGTGTATTATTTGTACGTGTGCAATTACTCTAGTCTAGACAGAAAAAGTAAAATAAAATAAAAAAAGTCGTAAAATTAAGCAACCCCGTGGTTAAACATATGAGGGCCAAAAAAAGACAGAAAAACAGTCGCTAGCCAATATTTAAAAAAATTAAATTTTACTTTAGGCAAAGAATTTTTTTTGAAAAGCTTGTATTCGAGCAAGAAAAAAAGAGGATAAATTAATGTGAACCAAAATTGAATTATTGATGCAAAGCATCCAAAAGAAGTTGCTGAAATCTATCTTTTTTGACCCAAAAAGATTCTTGATCTTATATTATGGTTAAAACTGGTATTATTCTCTGGGAGGGACCTGCGGCGGAGAACGGCGGAATCAATATTCAAACCACGTGGTTCTCACGTGTACCGCCATGATCTACGGTGGGACAGTATTTTTTAAAAAAAAATCACCGGCGCCACTTGCTGTAATAGATGCCTTCCCCATATGCCAAGTCACGATTGGAATGGATTTAAGACAAGTTGATTCTCATCTTTGAAATTAAAAAAATATTATTTCTTTTTAAATTATAAATTATATTTATTTTATTTTATTAGTTAAAAAATGAGTAAAATTCATTTTGATACATGAACTGTTTGTAAAATATCAAATTGATACATGAGCAAAATAGTTTAATTGATACATATTTAACTTATAAAGTCAATTTTATCCTTTACATACATTATTTTAAAGTCTAACATTTTTGTTAAATTAAAATAAATACACATTTTATTTTTCAAAATTATTTTATTAATACAATTATAAGCATAGATTTTATATTATAAACAAGGAATCGTACATATTGTACGAAATATTATAAATATTAATTAATACAAATATGCACATACACACATATATATATAAATTGATAAATTATATATTCAAAAATAATATATATTAAAAATATATAATAAAAGAAATTTTTGTTTATCTATGGTATAATATTATTATTTATATTAATCAAAATAAAAATGATATATGTGTGTGTGTCTTTAATTTCAATTATGATCCACAAATTTTACGTTGAATATTTTTTTGTATACATGATATATAATCTTCTTTTTATAGTATAGTAATTAGTAAATATGAATTTATATTTACAATTATAATTAATATAATAATTTAATTTAAAATAAAATATATATGTATGTTGTAAGGCCCGGGATTAATTAGAAATTAATCCGAATTTATTTAATTTTAATCCGAGTATATTTAATTTGGAAATATTTAGAGTTTCGATTTAAATTCTAATATTCTTAAATTATTTAGGATTGAAATTGAATTAAAATAAGGGCCGAGGACCGAATTGCAATTATTGAAGAATTGAGGGACTAAATTACAATTTGGGCTGAAGTTATCTGATTTGAAATTCTAACACTCAGCATGAATACGTGTTATTATCTAAGGAATTCAGAATTTGAGCTGAGAAGTTGATTTCCTTCGCTTTGGTTTGATTTCATGATTTTCGAATTGCCGTAACTTTTGAACCGGTTGTCCGATTTCGATTCCGTAAAGTGTTCTGGAATCCTTACGACGAGGGCTTCGATATCGTGTAAGTTTTATGTTGTATTATATGGATTTCAAAATCAATAAAGGGCAGATATCAGATTTTGAATCATTGATCATGTTTTTGAGTTTGTATCGTTTCTATTTTCGAAACCGGAGGAAGAGCTTATGTTATTATGTTGAATCTTGATGCTAGCATGTGTTATGATTGTTATGACTGTTTGTGCTGAGTTTTTGAAGATTATATCAGCTGGTTTTCTTGATTGAGAGCACGTACACATGGTTTGAATAAAAGAAATGATTTCGAGATTACGTCGGTTACCGTTTTTGAATCGCTACGCCGTCGATTTGAGTTTTTGGATCGTTTTGATAGCCTATATCTGAGCTGAAGTTGTTATCTTGATGATGTGAATGTTATAGCATTTTTATTCTTCAATTTCAGTTGAGTTTGAAGGCTAAACGACATAAGACGCCGACTTAAACCGACGAAGAAAGAGTTGAGGTTTGAAATGCGATTGATTGATGAATTCTTGATGGTTTTTGACTCGTTTCTGAAATGATAGACTGATTTGAAGTTTGATATATGTATTTTGATTATATCTTACAGATTTGAAGAGTTCAGAACCGAGATAAACGAAGGTATAATGACGACATCGCGAAGTAGGGACTTTGAAACTTAAGAACGACTAATTTTGAGTTGGCCCGCAAAAACCACATACTTGTTTATGTTTTTGATTTGATTGTGATGTTGTCGATCCATCTCAGGTAGTGGATCTTTATATTCGAGTTGATATGATGCTATATTGAATTGATTCTATGTCAAGGTTGCTGTTAACCTTATTTGCGAGTCGGTTACGAACTCGTTAGATGGATATCCATGTCAAGATCAGTTATGAATCTTGATGGCTTTGAAGTTATGTGAATCAATTCGTATGTAAAGCGTTTACGTACTCTATTTGTTGAGTCGAGTTTAAATAGAGTCAAGATGATTTATTTAACGCTTTCTATATGTTGGTTATACTGAGAATGTTTTCTCACCGGAGTTTATCCGGCTGTTGTCTTGTTTTGTATGTGTGCATGACAACAGAAAGGGCAGGAGCTAGTCATCGACGTCATTGACAGCTGGGAGAGAGTCTAGCATGTGAGGACTCGGGTTGTAGATGATGTCTTGAACTTTAGAAGCACTAAACCTTAGTTATGTTGGTTTTGGAATACATGTATGAAACTTGATATAATTGTTGTCGTTTATTGATCTTTAGCGACTTGTGGATGTAATGAAATGCATATATAAATGCTTATGACCTTGTTTATGAGTATATGCATGTTTTGGAATTGATATATCATGTATTGGATCGTGTTTGTTGATTTAGAATGGAAGAAATCGAGTTTGACAGCAAAAACTCTTCTGCAGAATTTTTGGAATTTGGAGCCCGCTCGATCCGCAGAAGTTGACGGATCAAGCGAGCCTTGTAATTTGCAAAACAGTGATTTGAGTTTTTGGCTCGCTCGATCCGCAGAAGTTGACAGATCGAGCGAGGCCAAATTATACTTTCATCCGAGAGCTGAGCAATTGTGCTCGCTCGATCGGGTATTTTTCACCGATCGAGCGAGACACTGAAAATTAAAAAAAAAAAAATTTACTTTGCTCTTGGTTTCTTAATTGATGTCTAATGAATGTTAATTATTCATTAATTGCCCTAAGATGAGATTAGCAACCCGATGTCCCCACAACAGGTGGTATCAGAGCGATAAATTTCTTGGATTGAGAATAGATGAGTGGGGTAGATCGAGTCTTCTATTCTGATTTATTTATTGCTTTCATAATTGTATGGTATATGATTGATTGATTACAGATATTAAATTGTCACATGATGCTGTGATAATTTGCGAAGAATATGCTATACAATGGTTTGAATTACATGCTATCTGGTTATTTGGTTGAAGTACTAGCATGTATTATGAGGATGAATCAAAACTCGATCTTTTATGAAGACAATGTGGACTAAAACAGACTTGTTGTAATTGAGATTGAACTGTACACTAATCTGTTTGATTATCAGATATGCCTCCCCGACCAGCACCAAGAGTTTGACAGACGTTGGCTACGAATCAGCCTGAACAGATGAATGTTGCACAGGTCCCAGTGACAGTGTCTGAACATGTACAGGGTAGTACTTCTACTGATGAGTTCAGTGATGCTAATCCGATGGAGAAACTTCTGAAACGATTCCAGTCATTCCAACCACCGAAGTTGCAAGGAACTGAGAATGTTATAGAGTGCGAGAACTGGTTGGAAGATATTGAGCAGTTATTCGAGTATATTGAACTATTCAGATGATCGTCGTGTGAGACTGATTATTCATCAACTGCATGGCCTTGTCAAGAGTGGGTGGATAGCGACGAAGAAAGCATTGGAGAACCAAGGTACTGTTATTACCTGGTCTGTATTTCAAACTGCTTTCTATCAGCGTTTCTTTCCTGTGTCTTATCGTAAGGACAAAGGAGCAGAGTTTGAAAATCTACAACAGGGACAGTTAAATATCGAAGAATATGTTGCCAAATTCACTAGTCTGTTGAAGTTTGCTCCACATATCGCTGTTAATGATGAAGCTCAAGCCGATCAATTCATCAATGGCTTGAATCCTGATGTATTTACACTTGTGAATTCGGGAAGACCGAATACCTTTGCTGATGCTCTGAATCGAGCAAAGGGTGCAGAAGTAGGGATACTGAAACAACGAGGAGCACAGTTTGTGCCACAGCCAGTGAGACAGTCCCAAGAGCAGTCACAGATTCCACCGCCACCTCGATTTTAAGCTGGAGGTAGCAGTAGTGGAAAGAAGAACTTCTTCAAAGGCAAGAGTAAACAGTTCAAGAGATCTGGTGGTAGTAGCTCTTCGAGTTCAAGTAGTTCCCGACAGTCTAGAGCTGGACAGAGGTCTGATGTGTATTGCACCAAGTGTGGTGGTCGCCATACCAATGAACAACGCCGAGGTGTATTTGGAAGCTGCCACATTTGCAATAAGATGAGACACTTTGCGAGGGTGTGTCCACAACGAGGTTCTGAAGGTGCACAGGGTGCGGGATCATCGAGACCGGTAGGTCAATCTACATCTTCTGTTCACTCTTTTCAACCACAGCCTGCAGCACCAAGTAGAGGAGGAGATCAGACAGTGAATCAACCTCCCAGGCAACAAGCACGAGTGTTTGCATTGACAGAAGAGCAAGCACAAGCAGCATCGAACGATGTGATTGCAGGTAACTGTTCTCTTTCTGGTTATCCTGCCTATGTCTTATTCGATACTGGTGCGTCGCATACCTTCATATCTGAACAATTTGTTACGTTGTATTCATTGCCTGTTGATTCATTAACTACTGTAGTGTCTATATCTTCACTGTTGGGAAAAGATATAGTATCAGTGAAGTCTGTTAAAAATTGTGTACTACAGTACGAAGGTAATGAAGTTGAGCTTGACTGTATCGTTCTTGGTTTATCTGATTTTGATTGAATAATCGGTATCGATATGTTAACCAAGTACAGAGCAACAGTTGACTGTTTTCAGAAGATTGTGAAGTTCAGACCTGATATGACTGATGAGTGGACATTCTATGGTAAGGGATCACGAGCCAGAATTCCTTTGATATCTGTTCTTTCTATGACTGACTTGTTACAGAAAGGGGCGGAAGGATTCCTTATTTATGCAGTCGATATACTGAAGACTAGTCCGACATTGACGGATATACCGGTGGTGAATGATTTTGCAGATGTATTCCCTGATGAGATTTCAGGATTGCCACTGTACAGAGAAGTAGATTTCGGTATTGAATTGATGCCAGGTACACAGCCGATATCGAAAGCACCTTACCGTATGGCACCGACTGAACTGAAAGAACTGAAGGACCAACTTGAAGATTTGTTGGCCAAGGGATATATCAGATCGAGTGTTTCCCCTTGGGGTGCTCCGGTATTATTTGTTCGAAAGAAAGACGGATCAATGAGATTATGTATTGACTATGGGCAATTGAACAAAGCAACGGTAAAGAATCGCTATCCTTTACCTCGTATCGATGATTTATTTGATCAATTGCAGGGATCGTCAGTATATTCGAAAATTGATCTACGATCCGGATATCATCAACTGAGGGTTAGAGACGAGGACATTCCTAAGACTGCGTTTAGAACCAGGTATGGCCATTATGAATTCATAGTCATGCCTTTTGGTCTAACGAATGCACCGGCAGTTTTTATGGAATGAATAGAGTATTTCAAAGATATTTAGATGACTTTGTGATTATCTTTATCGATGATATTTTGATATACTCTAAGAATCTGTGTGAACATGCTGATCATCTCCGAACTGTATTGAGAATATTAAGAGAAGAGAAATTGTATGCCAAGTTATCCAAATGTGAGTTTTGGTTGCAGCGAGTTGTTTTTCTTGGTCATGTAATTTCAGGAGATGGCATTTCAGTTGATCCAAGTAAGGTTGAAGCTGTGATCAGTTGGCAGAGACCGACATCTGTGCCAAAAATTCGAAGTTTTATGGGCTTGACAGGTTATTACCGTCGATTCATTCGAGATTTTTCATCGATAGCGAAGCCTATTACACAGCTTACACAGAAGAATGCACCATTTATTTGGTCTGAGGCATGTGAAAGAAGTTTCATTGAACTCAAGAAGATATTGACGACAGCGTCGATTTTAATAATCCCTACAGGTACTGGTGATTTTTTTGTTTATTGTGATGCTTCTCACCAGGGTTTGGGATGTATTTTAATGCAGAAAGGACATGTTGTCGCTTATGCTTCTCGACAACTTAAACCACATGAAGTCAGGTATCCGATTCATGATCTTGAATTGGCTGCAATTGTCTTTGCATTGAAAATCTGGAGACATTACTTATACGGTGAGAAGTTTGAAATCTTTTCTGATCACAAAAGTCTGAAGTATCTGTTCTCACAATCTGAATTGAATATGAGACAACGACGATGGCTTGATTTGTTGAAGGATTTTGATTGTGAAATTAAATACTATACGGGAAAATCTAATGCAGCAGCGGATGCCCTAAGTAGAAAGGTATGTGATTTATCCTTGTCTACGATAGGTGTATCTAATTTGATTGAAGATTGTTGTAGTTCTGGATATGTATTTGAGACAGATAAAAGGACGATGAGAGTTTATGCAATCAGTGCTGAGCCAGAGTTATTGATTCGTATCAAAGAAGCACAAAAAGCCGATCAGAATGTGCAGAAATCGATTGAAATGATTCTATCAGGACATCAGTCTGAGTACAAGGTTAGTGACGATGATATCTTGTATGTGAATGACCGAATAGTTGTTCCCAATATTGCAGATTTGAGACAGAATATTTTGAAAAAAGCCCATTGCAGTCGCTATAGTGTTCACCCTGGAGGCAGAAAAATGTACAACGACTTGAAGAGTCAGTACTGGTGGAAACAAATGAAGTCTGATGTGACTGAATTTGTATCTAAATGTTTGAATTGTCAACAGGTGAAGGCTGAAAGAAAGAAACCGGGTGGCTTATTACAGAGTTTATCGATTCCTGAATGGAAATGGGATCACATTTCCATGAACTTTGTAACGAAGTTGCCACGATCATCTCGAGGATGTGATGTTGTTTGGGTGATCATCGACAGATTGACGAAATCTGCGTGCTTTATTCCCTATCGAATGACTTATCGTCATGATCAAATGGTGGATCTCTATATTCGAGAAGTGATAAGACTACACGGTGTGCCAAAGTTGATAGTATCTGACCGAGATCTGAGGTTTACTTCGCACTTTTGGCATAGCCTACAGGAAGCTCTAGGTACGCACTTACATTTGAATACTGCTTACCATCCTCAAACTGACGGTCAATCTGAACGCACTATTCAGATGCTTGAGGATATGCTTAGAGCTGTAGTACTTGATTTTGGAGTTACATGGCAAAATTCTATACCACTCGTGAAATTTTCTTATAATAACAGTTATCAGACAAGTATAGAGATGGCACCATTCGAAGCATTATATGGGAAGAAGTGTCGATCGCCTTTGTATTGGGATGATGTTTCTGAGGTACCTGAGTTAGGGCCAGATATGATCAGACAGATGACTGAGAAAGTGAAATTGATACAGCAGAGAATGAGAACAGCGCAGCATAGACAGACGAGATATGCAAATGTACGACAACGGCCGTTATCTTTTGATCAGGGAGATAGAGTATTTTTGAAGATTTCACCGTTCAGGAGCACAGTTCGATTTGGCAAACGAGAAAAATTATCTCCGAGGTATATTGGGCCGTATGAGATTCTCGAGAAGATAGGCAATCTAGCTTATCGACTCGCTCTTCCTATGTCTTTATCTGGAGTACATGATGTCTTTCATGTATCGATGTTAAGGAAGTATATATCTGATGCGTCTCATGTGATTCGATCTGATGAAGCTGAGTTGGATGATACTCTTAGCTATTTCGAGCAACCTATTCAGATTCTTGATAGGAAGACAAAGCAACTCCGAACGAAGACAATTCCATTGGTAAAGATTCAATGGAGTAGACACGGAGTTGAAGAAGCGACGTGGGAAATTGAAAATGATATGAAGCAACGATTTCCTTATCTATTCCACTGATGTGAGTTCTTATTCAGTTTTCAGTTATTCTTTATTCTTATGAGCATGCAGTTGCATATCTATACTGTTTATGAATTCGAGGACGAACTCATGTCTTAGTGGGGGAGAAATGTAAGGCCCGGGATTAATTAGAAATCAATCCAAATTTATTTAATTTTAATCCGAGTATATTTAATTTGGGAATATTTAGAGTTTTGATTTAAATTCTAATATTCTTAAATTATTTAGGATTGAAATTGAAATAAAATAAGGGCCGAGGACCGAATTGCAATTATTGAAGAATTGAAATACTAAATTGCAATTTGGGCTGAAGTTATCTGATTTGAAATTCTAACACTCAGCATGAATACGTGTTATTATCTAAGGAATTCAGAATTTGAGCTGAGAAGTTGATTTCCTTCGCTTTGGTTTGATTTCATGATTTTCGAATTGCCGTAACTTTTGAACCGATTGTCCGATTTCGATTCCGTAAAGTGTTCTGGAATCCTTACGACGAGGGCTTCGATCTCGTGTAAGTTTTATGTTGTATTATATGGATTTCGAAATCAATAAAGGGCAGATATCAGATTTTGAATCATTGATCATGTTTTTGAGTTTGTATCGTTTTTATTTTCGAAACCGGAGGAAGAGCTTATGTTATTATGTTGAATCTTGATGCTAGCATGTGTTATGATTGTTATGACTGTTTGTGCTGAGGTTTTGAAGATTATATCAGCTGGTTTTCTTGATTGAGAGCACGTACACATGGTTTGAATAAAAGAAATGATTTCGGGATTACGTCGGTTATCGATTTTGAATCGCTACGCCGTTGATTTGAGTTTTTGGATCGTTTTGATAGCCTATATCTGAGCTGAAGTTGTTATCTTGATGATGTGAATGTTATAGCATTTTTATTCTTCAATTTCAGTTGAGTTTGAAGGCTAAACGACATAAGACGCCGACTTAAACCGACGAAGAAAGAGTTGAGGTTTGAAATGCGATTGATTGATGAATTCTTGATGGTTTTTGACTCGTTTCTGAAATGATAGACTGATTTGAAGTTTGATATATGTATTTTGATTATATCTTACAGATTTGAAGAGTTCAGAACCGAGATAAACGAAGGTATAATGACGACATCGCGAAGTAGGGACTTTGAAACTTAAGAACGACTAATTTTGAGTTGGCCCGCAAAAACCACATACTTGTTTATGTTTTTGATTTGATTGTGATGTTGTCGATCCATCTCAGGTAGTGGATCTTTATATTCGAGTTGATATGATGCTATATTGAATTGATTCTATGCCAAGGTTGTTGTTAACCTTATTTGCGAGTCGGTTACGAACTCGTTAGATGGATATCCATGTCAAGATCAGTTATGAATCTTAATGGCTTTGAAGTTATGTGAATCAATTCGTATGTAAAGCGTTTACGTACTCTATTTGTTGAGTCGATTTTAAATAGAGTCAAGATGATTTATTTAACGCTTTCTATATGTTGGTTATACTGAGAATGTTTTCTCACCGGAGTTTATCCGGCTGTTGTCTTGTTTTGTATGTGTGCATGACAACAGAAAGGGCAGGAGCTAGTCATCGACGTCATTGACAGCTGGGAGAGAGTCTAGCACGTGAGGACTCGGGTTGTAGATGATGTCTTGAACTTTAGAAGCACTAAACCTTAGTTATGTTGGTTTTGGAATACATGTATGAAACTTGATATAATTGTTGTTGTTTATTGATCTTTAGCGACTTGTGGATGTAATAAAATGCATATATAAATGCTTATGACCTTGTTTATGAGTATATGCATGTTTTGGAATTGATATATCATGTATTGGATCGTGTTTGTTGATTTAGAATGGAAGGAATCGAGTTTGACAGCAAAAACTCTTCTGCAGAATTTCTGGAATTTGGAGCTTGCTCAATCCGCAGAAGTTGACGGATCGAGCGAGCCTTGTAATTTGCAAAACAGTGATTTGAGTTTTTGGCTCGCTCGATCCGCAGAAGTTGACGGATCGAGCGAGGCCAAAGTATACTTTCATCCGAGAGCTGAGCAATTGTGCTCGCTCGATCGGATGTTTTTCACCGATCGAGCGAGACACTGAAAATTAAAAAAAAAAAAAATTTACTTTGCTCTTGGTTTCTTAATTGATGTCTAATGAATGTTAATTGTTCATTAATTGCCTTAAGATGAGATTAGCAACCCGAGGTCCCCACATATGTAGTTCAATTAATCAATTTAATAACAATATTCAACTTAAAATCAATTTAAGTAAAGGGTAAAATTGACTTTTGAGTTTGATCATATATCAATTAAATTATTTTCAATAATTCATGTACCAATTTGACATTTTATCAATAGTTCATGTACCAAAATAATTTTTACTCGTTAAAAATATGAAATCACTAATCTCATATCTCAACATTTTCCATCTTCTCAATTTATTTCTGTGTACGAATAATTATTATTTGATGCATGTGATTAGTGAAACTTATTTCATAAACACGCCGTAACAATCGGGGAGGGCACGTTTTACCAGTGTCGCAGTTTTTAAAAATCAATAATTTTTTTTATAAGATTTATGAATCCAGGTTGGATGAATTAAGTCGAGAAGTAGATTAAACAAATTTATGGTTTTGTGTGCAGTTTAACTGTACTGTTTCATAATATATATGAGCGGATCGTGTTACACACAATACGTGTGTTTCAAAAAAAAAAATTAAGTGTGAATTTTAAACAAAACTAAAATTACATCATTATTCGATATAATTAGCTAGTATAGTCTGTTTTGATATTATATGCTGTGAAAAATAACATAAATTAGAATATTAAAAATGAACCACAAGGAAGTATAAATTAAAATTTCAAAAAAAAATTAATTATCATATTTATATGTATTATAAAAATATCCCGTTGAAAATGGATGTATGGAACATGTTTGACGCAGACACGTGTACCCATGTCAAGGGTGAATAATATATGGAACAAATTATTTTACTAAATAAATAAATAAATGAAATTTTAGTCAAAACTTCACGTGATGGACTAAGAACAGGATTTTATATATGTACTTAATACGGGTAATTAAATAAGAATAGGGTCAAATGGAACAATTAAACGCCTAAATACAGTTGAAGAATTTTGAGGAGATCTAACTGAGATTTAATAAGGCAAGCAAAAAAAAAAAAAAAGGAAGAAGAAGAAGTCAACCATATTTTAGATTTTATTTAATCATTTGTCACCAGCCGAGGTTTTTAATAGAACTAAATTAACTAAATACTCCCTGTCCCGATTACATTGTTTTGTTTTGTTTTTCACACATATTAAGAAAAATTTATTGGGAATGCAAATTTTAAAAAAAATTTATATAACTTTTTATTTTATTACTATTTAATGTATTAAAAAATTATTGCACAATTTTCAAGGTGTAATTATTTAGTAATGATAACTTCCTATTTTTTCGAACGTGAAAGATACTCCCATGTTTGATGTTTTCAAATAAAACGAACTAAATTATTTAGTAATTATATCTTTATGGTGAATTTGAGCTCCGATTTTACTATATGAGTTTTGAATGTCGATTCGAAGTTAAATATATTCATTTCAAGTTTGAAAGACATTCAATATAGATGTAATTTGAAAAATCATCAATCAACAATCCTGGTCAGGATTGTTGGTTTGTTAGTTAAATAAAAGCTGAGATTTTAAAAAATAAAAATAAAAAAAATGAAGCCGAGTTCGTCTAGAAGAACGAGTCTTTGTTGACTATAATAGTGATAATTTATTACTTTCATTTATAAGTGCATTGGCACACATATTGCATATTTATTGAGCTTTTTCTGATTAATTTGATTTATGTTTAAATAACAATAATAGAATATATGGAGTTCATTCAGTATTTTAAAAATTATTATGAGACTAAATTGTAATTTTAAATGTTTAATTTTTTTTAAAAAAACAAAACAAAACAAAAAAGAAAAAAGATAAAGAAAAAACAAAATTGTAACATCTATAATACATATAAGAACAAATTAGACAAAAAATTAATTAAATGATAACTTCTTTGTCTATCTTAGACAAATTCTTTATATATAACTAGCAACCGATGTACATGCTATGCATGTACGTAAATAATTTAATATCTAATTAAAATTATAATAAATATGAAATTTTAATATTGCAAATAATATGTCTATATTAAAAAAATATAATGAAATTGATATAATGAAATTGATTGGAATGAATCCTTAATTTTAGCAAGACATTAATAATGGTTGGTTTTTTATAGTAGGAGTGAGAAATGTCACTACAACAAAAATGGAATACGACAACGGATAAAATCCTTTGTCGTAGGGGTCTCAAAACCGTTGTACTTTTGGGTGTTGTAAAAAATATACCCAACGACAACGGTTTTTATCCGTTGTCGTTGCCTTGAAAAGACAACGGTTTCTATCCGTTGTCGTTGCTTTGAAAAGACAACGGTTTTTATTCGTTGTCGTATATCGAACTTTTGACAATATTGAAAATTACAACAGTTTTAAAATGACAAAGACAACAGATTTTATCCGTTGTCGTTGCTAAAAAAAAAAAAAAAAATTAATATACAAATTTTCAATATTACAAATCCATCAAAATTCTAATTCTAATTCTAAATCAATCTACACTAGAAAAAATATAGAGTTATCAACTAATCTATATAAATTAACTTGGAACACTTCTTCCAGCATAGATTAACATCCACCATTATCCCCTGCAATAATTCAAAACAAGATTACAGCAGAAAATGAAAATTATCGAGAAGTGACACAAACATAAAATAAATGCGAATTTTAGTTTTCCTTCACAAGGCAAACTTATTCCAACAATTCTCTCACACACAACATTACTCGAGTGACGTACAAAAGAAAATAACTTAATTTTGCAAGTTGATTTACCCATTTTATCTATTAATAATATGTTTTCAAAGAATTAATTATAACAACAAGTATATTACAACAAACTTCTTTATCAGATAAATATTTGACACAAATAATCTTGGATAGTGATATCATTCAGAAATCAGAAGATATAATCCAGAAAATTTCACATTCTTGAACTGAAAATAATCAAAAACCTTACGAGATGGCTAGTAATGTGGACAGTACTGGTGCAACGAGTGGGAGAGGTAATATGAAGAAGGAGCAGTGATGAGGCTTTTCTTAACAAGATGGAGTAGCTCTTGCGGTAGCAGCGCCAGCAATCATATGTCGGAAAATCAAAGCCTGCAGTTCAAAATCCTTCCATTGATCCAAGCTGAAATGGCTCCTTATTTGGTGAAAATAAGTGAAACACCAGCTCCAGAACGTTCGAAAATGGTAGGAAGGGTCCCGGGGGTCTCGGACAGTTCGGAGGCACCGAAATGAGGTCGGACCATCCGAACTCAAATACCAAGTTCGGACCATCCGAACCCAGTTCGGAGGCTCCGAACTCCCCCAGACAGCAATGCTAGATGACTAATCCGCAATTTTCGACAAGTGTCGGGCATGCAGGTTTGGAGGGCCCGAACCCGAGTTTGGAGGCTCCGAACTCCGGCAGATTTTGCCTATAAATAGGGCCATTCGGACGAGAAATTAGATATAAATCAAGTATTTTGAGTGTTCAGTTTATAGTAAGCATTATACAGAGGGCCCTATCGGTAATAGTGAGATTCTGGAATAACAAAGAAGTTGTTATAGTCATCCAGAGTCAGCGACATCAAAGGGCTTACTACGGACGAAGGTATGATCCGGGAATCTATTTAAGTTTTGGGAGTACTTATTAGCTTAGTTAAGGCTTATAGAACTTGTGTAGTGATACGGTAAACTTTTGAATATAGGCTGGAACCTAAGATACTACTTTACTTGAACTAGCCTAGAGGTACGTACACATTGACTGAGATTGTGTAGTAGCCCGGTTCCATTTTACAAGATTAAGTGATTTTAAACATGTTAGAAAATGACATATAATTTTAAAAGTGTCAAAACATGTTATAAGAGTCCTTATTTGGTGAAAATAAGTGGAAAATAAGATCCGGAACGTCCGAAAATGGTGGGGAAGGTCCTGGGGGTCCAAAAATGACTTCGGAAGGACCAAAACAGTTCGGAGAACACGGACCACTTCGGGCCCTTCGAACCACTTCGGGCCTGCTACCCTTCATGAAATAAAACATGCCCAAATATAAAAGATCCAGCCCACAAAGCCAAGCCAACACACTGACAAAAGCTACAAACTTGTTAAACTTGTAAGCTAAAAAAATCCTAGAAAACTTTCGAACAAAGCAAGCAAGAAAGCAAAATAAAATTGAAGAAAACATGCTTTAAACTGCTAGCGCACCAACAATTGGGCGTGTAAAATGTGTGCAGCAGCCTTCGGTTTCCAGTTCCCCTGGAGGCGCCGCCGCTGAGCTACACCACTCATGCGAGAGCGATACTGCCGATGAGTCTTCACCACCAAACATGAGTAAATAATTTTCTTTAACATTACAAATTGCATTAATTAACAGAGTCGATTATTTTATCTTTAGGAGTGGAAAGTGCAGAGGCAGACCTCAAAAAATCACAGGTAACAGTGAGAGGCATTTTTGGACCCGAACCTATAGTCGAATACGTGAAGAAAAGGACTGAAAAACAATTCGTCTTTATGGCAACGGACACGGAGAAAGAAGGAGGAAAGGGAACTGAAGGTGGAGAACAAGAGAAGAAACCGAAGGAAGGAGAAAAGGATCGAGAAGCCAAGAAATCCGGAGAAAACAAGGAAAATGGCCGCGGCGACGAAGGAGCTTACACACGTCCATTTTTCTAAAGTATCAATAAATAGTGACAGAGTATGGGTACACACATTAATAAGCAAGCACTCGAAACAATAACAACACATTGCACACAATATCAAACCACAAAGCTTTGAAATCCACCCCAATAAAAAACAAGAAACTCTTGATTCGCAAAAACCACGAGTACAGAAACACGAGAAAAGATTTGATGGAAAATTCAGCTCCATCAATATACTTAAGCAAAAGCTAAAAAGAAAACAGCTTGATCGCCATTAGCACACAAACCTCTGTGGCCAGAAGAATGAATTTGAGGTAGGCCATGAACTTGAAGCCTCGTTTTCTATTCAAGAATGAAAATATCTACACTGACCTGTTGAAGAAACGAAAGCCATTAATGGTGAATCGATCTCTCCTTGCTTTCTGCAAGGCATTCTGCGGTGAAACAGATAATGTATATAATACACTTGTTCATGTAAAAGATAAAAGTAACTACTTTTTGTTATATATGATTTTAATTATTATTTACCGATGGAAGTTGACGGAGACGATTCCGGCTCGATACTGGGCGATTTTAAGGAACATATCGAAGTGTGTCCTGGGAGGATTGCACCAGCAGCCATTATCGTTTCTCCTTTCTTTTCTTAATCAATCTATCCATCAAGTTGTAAAATCAAATGTTATAATCCCATAAGTACATCGGCTGATAGATCTTGCAAAGAAGTTCATCATGAGCAAGTCAAGACATTAATGCATCAACATAATATTCAACGAAATATTTATCAAGCTAATTAGAAGATCAATTTCGGGCAATGCACTCAGACAGATTTATTTTCATGTTCCATATATGATTTAGCATGTATCAATGATTTATTCGTTTGTCGTTACGGTTGGAATCTTACCATGGGAACTAAAATATCTTCCTTCCCAGTTTTTTGCAAGAACGTGAAGGATAGCATTCCGATACTTTGTGTAGCACTACAAGGGCAAAGAAAACAAAGATGATCGACTTGTAAAATTTTTGAGAAGATTGTGGTAACATAATTATAATCTACCTTCCTCCCGTCTTTCCTGGACTGCGTGAGAAGACAATGACATCTGCCCCAAGTCTCATAGTGCTAGTCTTAAAACCATTTCCATCAAGTAAAAAATAGAGACCCTTTAGCATGTCACTGAAACCATTCATAAAATGTAATCACTCACATTAACCAATTGTGTTCGCCAGCTTGCTTTTTGCTGAATAGCCTAGAGACATGAACTGCCGCATTTTATCAGGAGCCATGCCATTGTCATTATCTGTCAGTGGATAATTGTAGTTTGGACACAAATTAGTATAATAAAAAATAAAAATTAATTCAGACAAACTAATCGCCAGCATCTTGCAATCTCACATGATGAAAAAATTAAGAAATTTGTAATACTACTATGTACCTTCCACTAACAAGATTTTACTTTTGTCCTTCACGTTGTCTAGCACATCTATGTTGACATAAGTAGCTCCATGGCAAACCTGGTGAACAATCGAAGTTATCTAGTTCATAAACAACTCAGAGCACCTTTTCTCTGTTGGATAGAACAAGAAAAAGAACAAATTTTGACAAGAAGAAAATAAAAAAAAAATCAAGAGTCCTTTGAGGCCTTCATGCATTCTGCTCATTAATCCAATGACTTTGAAATATTATGAGACAGAGAATCACATGAAAAATGAAAAATAACAGGCATGAATAATAGCTCTTCCCTACGGCACTTAAAATAGGCCATGTATCAACTGATATATTCTGAAATGCAGCACTCACATAGAAAAGTTGGATCAGTTAAATAGGAATAGAATCTGAAAATACCCCAACATGGTTCTTCCAAGTAAATGTGTAAAAGAATTAAGTTGTATCAAATTAAATCATAAGTTTACCTTCGGATAAGTTTAAGAAGATCTAATGAAGGATGCAAAACTCAGTATATCCAATATCATTCAGAAATCAGAAGATATAATCCAGAAAGTTTCACATTCTTGAACTGAAAATAATCAAAAAACTTACGAAATAGCTGGTAATGTGGATAGTACTGGTGCAGGGAGTGGGAGAGGTAATATTAAGAAGAAGTAGCAGCAATTAGGATTTTCTTAAGAAGATGGAGTAGCTCTTGTGGTAGCAGCGCCAGCAATCATATGCTGAAAAATCAAAGACTGCAGTTCAAGATCATGTCATTGAGCCAAGCTGAAATAGCTACCATTCCTGCAAGGAATCATGCCCAGATATAAAAGATCCATCCCACAAAGCCAAGCCAACACACTGACAAAAGCTACAAACTTCTGAGACTTGTAAGATAAAAAAAATCCTAGAAAAATTTCGAACAGAGAAAGCAAGAAAGCAAAACAAACTTGAAGAAAACATGCTTTAAAATGTCAGTACCAGAAAATTATTTACTCATGTTTGGGATAACGAAATTGGGACGGCAGAAATTCGTGGTGGTGAAGAAAATGGAGGGGCTCCCCAGGTAGCACCACCTAGGGGCGTGGGCAGCGTCGCATTTGATCTCAAAGCACGCCCCGCAACTCAGCCCATTGCTGAAGAGCGCGGTGCTCAGTGCTGCCATGTTCATGCCGTAGCCTTGGCTGTACAAATTCCCGTACCCACAAGAACCACCTAATTAAAGTAATTAATTTATATTAAAAACCAGATGAGAAAATTTGGAGGAGGAGGATTTCCAAGAGACGGCAACTTACCCATTGATCCTTGTTAAAGTATTAAAGTATTAATAATTGTATCATTTTTGTAAATAGCTTACTGTAGAGAATTTGGTTACTAGTTTGTTAGTAGATGGTTCTCGAATGGATCCTTTCGATCTATATATTGTACAGTAAACAATGATGCAATACATTCAATAATATAATACTTTTCGCCTTCTCTCTTATCTTAACTTGGTATCACGAGCTTTTATGGCCTCCACTATTTCTTTCACTTCATCTAACCCACCATGCACCGCCGATATCCAATCCTCTTTCAAATCTCATCAATCCGGTCAACCAGCTAGCTACTGTGTGGAAGCAACAACTTGAAGCTGGAATCCGTGGACTCGGGCTTGACGATTTCATCTACGGCAGAGCGATCTGCCCCTCTGAGCTCTTGCCATCAGAAAATGGTCGACCGGGATCTCTCAATCCTGATTATGTTCTCCAAGGGAGTCTACATAATGGGCTATACCTGTTCGAGATACCTGCAGATCTCTGTGCTTCATCCTATCCTACTCAGCAACCTTCATCTCCTCTTGCTTTTGCAGCTGAATTCCAAGAACAAAGTGTTTGCCACCGTCTTCAAAAGTCGAATTCTGTTTTTGATCTCTGGCATAGAAAGTTAGGACATCCCTCATTATCTGTACTTAAGAAAGTTTTGTTAGTCAAAAATGAATTAGTTGATATCAATGAGAATTTCCATTTCTGTTCTGCGTGTCAACTTGGAAAAAGTCATAGACTACCTTTTTCTCATTCTCAAACAGAATACACAGAACCTTTGCATCTAATTCACTCTGATTTATGGTGAGGTGCTCATGTGTTATCTCACAATGAAAATCGATATTATGTTAGCTTTATTGATGCTGCTACTCGTTATAGTTGGATATACTTTCTCAAAACAAAAGCAGATGTCTATCAAGATTTTCTCCATTTCAAAAACAAAGTCAAACTCTTACTCAATCACAAAATTAAAATTGTTCAATCTGATTGGGGTGGAGAGTATAGAGCACTCACTAAATTCTTTCTTGATCATGGTGTGTCTCATCGAGTCTCTTGTCCTCATACCTCGTCTCAAAATGGTGTTGCTGAGCGAAAACATCGTCATATCATTGAAACAGCCCTTACTCTTTTGGCTCAAGCATCGTTACTTTACAAATTCTGGGATGAAGCATGTGAAACTGCGGTGTATTTGATCAACCGGCTTCCTACGCCTGTGCTTGATGGACAGACACCTTTGGAAATGCTGTTCCATACCTCACCAAACTATGATTTTCTTAAGGTATTTGGCTGTCAATGCTTTCCTTATATTAGACCATTTTAATTCTCATAAACTTGAATTTCGCTCTTCTCCTTGTGTTTTCTTGGGATATAGTGGTCAACATAAAGGGTATAAATGTTTATCAAAATGTGGAAAACTTTATATTTCTAGACATGTTATTTTTAATGAGTCTTGTTTTCCCTTTGCCACCTCTCACGATACTCCATCATCTCAAAAACAGTTCCCTAGTTGTTTTCCTAGAGCTGTTCCAGATTCTATATTACCAGCAACACAACATCATTCTTCCCAAAATAATACTCCTTCACATTCTCCAGATGCTCATACCTTGACACCCTCTACTCACTTATCCTCATCGTCTAGTGATAGTATTCCATTCTCTCAACAGCTCATCTCTAAGTCAAAAGATCCATCATCACCTTCTTCTACATTACCTATGCTTGAATTACCAGTTGCACAACAAAATACTCATCCTATGATTACAAGATATAAACATGGAATTTACAAGCCTAAGGCGTGGCTTGCTAATCTTGCTGAAGTTGAACCTCAAACTTGCAAGCAAGCCCTAGGTCATCCTGTTTGGAAAGAAGCCATGCAACAAGAGTTTGATGCTCTTATTCATAATCAAACCTGGACATTGGTAACTCCACCTTCAAATAGTACCGTTGTTGGTTGCCGATGGGTATATAAAATCAAAAGAAATTCTAATGGTTTTGTTGCCCGTTACAAGGCACGTCTAGTGGCCAAAGGCTACCTTCAAACTGCCGGTTTGGATTTCAAAGAAACTTTCAGCCCCGTAGTGAAACCTATCACTGTTCGACTTATTCTCTCTTTGGCCATTTTTCGTGGATGGAAGATCCAACAACTTGATGTGAGCAATGCCTTTTTACACGGTGTTTTGAATGAAACAGTATATATGGATCAACCACCTGGTTTTGAAGTATCTTCCTCTACTGGTCAACCTCTAGTGTGCAAACTTCATAAGGCTTTGTATGGCCTTAGACAGGCTCCTAGGGCATGGTTCGACAAGTTAAAAGGATTTTTTATCTCCGAAGGATTCACAAGCTCTCGGGCTGATCATTCGTTATTTATCAAAAGTGTTGGATCTTCTTGTATATATATTCTAGTGTATGTTGATGATATATTAATTACCGGAAGTGATCCAACCAAGATCAAACAACTCATTACCAGACTCGGCCTTGTTTTTGCTTTAAAAGATCTTGGAGAACTTCATTATTTCCTTGGTGTTGAAGTGAAAATACTTCTGATGGTGGCTTACTTCTTACCCAGCAGAAATATGTGAGAGAGCTTCTTGTTCGTGCTCGTATGAATAATGCTAGACCTTTGCCTACACCAATGATCACAAATGATTATTTATCTGCGCATAAAGGAGAGGCTTTCTCAGATCCTTCTTTGTATCGGAGTATTGTTGGAGCATTACAGTACCTTACTATCACAAGGCCAGAGATTTCTTTCTCGGTAAACAAAGTCTGTCAGTTCATGCATGCCCCTAAAGATATTCACTGGAAAGCTGTAAAAAGAATTTTACGATATTTTCAAGGAACTTCTGATCATGGGTTATTTTTTCCCAAGTCTGCTTCTCTTGATCTTGTTGGGTTCTCTGATGCGGATTGGGCCACTGACCCTGATGATAGAAAATCAGTTTTAGGTTTTTGCGTCTATTTAGGCAAATGTTTGATTGCTTGGAGCTCCAAAAAGCAGCATACTATCTCACGATCCAGCACTGAGGCGGAATATCGCAGCTTAGCAAGTGCTGCTGCAGAAATTGCATGGATCCAATCACTTTTACATGAGCTTCAAATTATTTGCCAAAAGCTCCTGTTATTTGGTGCGATAATCTAAGTACGGTCTCAATGAGTGCAAATCCGATTCTACACTCTCGTACCAAACACATGGAGCTTGACTTATACTTTGTTCGGGAGAAAGTACTTGCTAGAACTTTACTTGTTCAACATATTCCAGCTCTTGATCAAATTGTGGATATACTTACCAAACCACTCTCATTTGCCTTCTTTGACAGATTACGTTCCAAGCTAAGTGTGATGTCATCCACCAAGCTTAGCTTGCGGGGGAATGTTAAAGTATTAAAGTATTAATAATTGTATTGTTTTTGTAAATAGCTTACTGTAGAGAATTTGGTTACTAGTTTGTTAGTAGATGGTTCTCGAATGGATCCTTTGGATATATATATTGTACAGTAAACAATGATGCAATACATTCAATAATATAATACTTTTCTCCTTCTCTCTTATCTTAACTATCATGAGGCGTTGCTGCCGCCGTAGAAGGTGGCGGGCAGATTTCCAAGAGACGGCGGTGTACACGCCGAGGATTCTGTCCTAGATAGAAGCAAGAAAATGGGGCGACGGGTTGGGGATAGGGTTTGGGTTTCCCCTTATTAGTGAATGTGTACATATATTTTTTAAAAAAGAAAAAAAAAACAAAAAAAGAAGACAAAGACAACGATTTACAAAAAATGTTGTCTTAAACTGCATAAAACAATACAAAAAGACAACGGTAAAAAAAACGTTGTCGTAGGCGATAAAACACCCGCTCATAAAAAAAGGTTTTTCAAAACCGTTGTCTTTGACACATATAAGACAACGGTTTTTTAAAAACCGTTGTCGTTTTTTATTAAAATAAGTCCAACGACAACGGTTTTTGTAAATGCCAAAAGACAACAATTTGTGTATAAAACCGTTGTCTTTTTAGTGTTGTTAATTAACAGTTTTGTTGTAGTGTAACTATATTTTTACCATGTTACTCATTACTTTATATAAAGTACAATGCATGTTTGGGGGTTAAATTTGTAAATTTATGTTGGTGTCATCAAACCCACCAAAAGTAGTTTTTAAGTGGGTCTCAACTTTTATTAATAGTATAGATACATATATATTTGTATGTTTATTCATTCTTAATGAATAATGAGCATGTAAAACTGCATTTTGGCAGTGTCTCTGAGGACCGTGTCTGTCTCGGATTCAATTTTTTTTAATCCGATTTGATTGAAAAAATCGGTTGGATATATCAAGATCTAAACCGATTTTTTTTTTAAAAAAAAAAAAACGAATACGGTCGATAACTGATAATTGTATTTTCCTTTAATTGAGTTGTTTTAAAATTGGCATATCTATTATTTTATAAATATTTTGATTTTTGAAGTAAAATATATAAGATAGAATATCTTAAACCAATTTTTTTATTAAATACACACAACTTATTAATATTTAATTTTTCGTAATATTATGGTTCGTAATATTATGGATATTTGTTATAATAAAATCTGTTATTTATAGTTAAATTTATTTTAAATCAATGATTTTTTTATGTTCTTGGTCTTTTAAAACTAATATCATAAATGATAAAGTTTATAAATTTTTCAGATTTGTTTTTATAATTTTTATATTATTTTTTTTAAAAAAAAACCTACATTATCGTAGACACATATGTAATATGTCGACATAGCTAGATAATAAAATAAATACATAATTTTATTTATTTTTTATAAATGCCAATTAATTAAATTAAAATGCCAAGTCAGTAGCAGTTGAGGAGTCGTTTTATTTGATGTATTCACTTGCTGGTCGTGATGACGCATTTCAAGTGGACTCCTACACGACGTCGCATGCATGGGACCTAACGTAGCTTTAATTTGACAATTTTACGGATATATATATGTTTCGACTCAATATTAGTTGGTGGAACTTTAATACGACAAGTACGTACCTGAAATATATTTGGTTGATTCATCGAGATTAACAGCATAGGATTCAGGGCATCCATAAAACACGAAACGATCTTAACTGCCAACTATTGGTAAAAATATGTCTTCTTTTATTTTGAAATGGATATGTGCATTTTTTTTTTCAGAGTACAAGTACACTATTGATTATGATTACAAAGATACAATCATACAATGTAATGTCTGCACTAAAGATAAGACTGAAGCGTAAGCTCGAGACTTTACAAAGAAACTTTCTAAATATAACTAAATAATTTTAGGAAAACAATATGAAATCAACGGAACTCGAACCTGAAATTAGTTGGTCTCAAGACCTCAGCTTTAACCATTTGACTAATTATCATCGACGAATATGTGCATGTTTTGAGGTCAAAGAAGATACAATAATATCATATATATATATATATATATATATATATATATAAACAAATTGATTTAATACTTCCGAATAACGATAATTCATTTTCTAATACACGGTTATTGTAATTTTGAAAGATAGTTCCTCGAAATTCAATTTGACCAAGTGAATCTTTAGAACTTTCTCTATGTTATCATGAAAACGTCAAACTTCAATTCAGATATGGAATTTTGGCGTTGTTTACTTACAAACAATATACAATACTATTTATTAAAGGTTTGGAATTAGCAGAATTTCCAATTAGTGAGAGGAATGGTGTTTAACAATATACAATACTATTTATTAAAGGTTTGGATTTAGCATAATTTCCAATTAGTGAGAGGAATGGTGTTTAAAAATACATTACACGTATCTTATTCATATATCAAGATGAATTATTTTTGTTTTCAAGTGAAACATTCGTCATAACATTTCGTACAAATATATCAAGAATGTTTCTTCCCGATGTAACATAGAATTATCCATAGACGTGGGTTTCCACTAGTAGACAAGTTGGATGACAATTAGAATGAGTGAGGTACTTTTTATCCATAGACGTGGGGTACTTTTTAGAATGAGTCTAGGCAATTAGTATGCTTGAATACCTTCCATCCAACAAAAGTTCAGTCCATATCCCTATCCTTGATCACCATAAATTTCTCGTTGCTCAGCATAAATGCTTTTTAGATACACCATTGGGATTCAAATATTCAATTCAATGTCAATATAGCTAATTAAGCATTCGTTCGCCCATTGTTACAAACCTGAAATGAAGAGCTGCAGTTTCATCACTCTTCTTTTTTTGTGTGATTTTCATTCGGTTATGTAGAATGTGTTGGGAGATGCATTGGGGTCGCCTGCATTTGTTTGTATCACCATTCACCGACAAAATCAAGAACTCATCGGTCATGAGTTATGAAGAGAGCTCCCATGAGTTCATGATGTTTATAGTTTCTATGCAGATATGCATGATTGCCCCTCCAATTCAACAAAAATATCATATAGACAAGACAACATCACTTAACCAACACCAATATCTTAAATTTGCACCTTCTCAACCTCCACTTGTAACAATCCAAAAACCTGAAATACAAAACATTACACGAAAAATGCTAAAAATATAGACTTACATTACAAGCATTGACTGCGATTACAATAATTTGCCCTTACCCGAGTATAAAAAATAACTCGGGAAAAACAGCTTTGATAACGAGGCACACTTCTAAAAGGTTAGCGAGTCACCGACTCCCGAAAAGAACATGTAAAATTTTTTTTTTATAAAAAAAAAAAACAAATATGCATCGACCTTTCAGAGTTCAAAAGAAAAAAAAAAAACCAAAAGAGAAATAATTTACACAAATTAAGTGCACCTAAACGGCAGTACTAAACTAGAACATGCAGTCCGAGTAAGGGTCGTAACGTCTTCTATTGAACTCCAATAAGCTGCCATATGTCCTATCGGAAACTCCCACAAACAAAGCTTCGGTGTCGGGACTGAAGGAAATTCCGGCTATTTCTCCAAACAGATCGATCTCTTGACCACTAGAGTAGCCTGAACTAGCGTCAAAGATGTGAACAAAGTCCGCTGGTTCAGCCATTGCCATGAAACGACCATCAGATGTGAAACGGATGGTTCTGATTGCACCCATTCTTCCTTTAAGTACGGCAAATGACTCCGACAAGTTTCTTACGTCCCATAATCGGCATGTAGTGTCCTGGTTTCCAGTAGCCAGGACCTGGCCGTTGGGATGCCATGCTGACGCAAACGAATAATCAAGGTGACCCTTTAGATTGCTAACAACCTGCCATCATGAATATTGTCAAAACTCAACTGAACTACAAAACATCAAGCCAACGTCAATGGCGAGTGAAAGTAAGACTACCTTTCCAGACTGTGCATCGGCAATCAGACATTCTGCACTGTCACCAAGCACTGCGAGCAATCTGCCATCAGGACTGACAGACGTATTCTGTAATTAATGGATAAAAGTTTCTCCAATTAGTTGCTTGCAAGGCAAAGTTAGATTTTCTCAATATGTTTTCACTCACATTTACAGACCACGGGAAGGTAAAACAGTTTAGGCTTAAAAAATTTGATGCGTCCAAAACTCTGACTTGAGCATCATTGTTTGCTGTCACAACTCTTGTTGAACCACTGTCAAAAATAATTAACCATATACCATCAAAGATGCTGCCTCAAAAAATATAGAAGGCAGAATTTGCTACCAAACGCATTGGTTACCTCGGATTGCGATAAATGTCCACTGCATTGGTAATGGCATTCTCGTCTGTTGATATTTTTGTCGCGAATGCTACTCCAGGTTGATCTAGATACTGCCAAGAAAATCCAACTAATATAAGCTTATGTAACTATTTGATTACAATGGCAATCAATCTATTTAATTTAATTTCTCAAAATAAGGTAGTCAATGATCCTACCTTGCAGATGAGCTCTCCTTGAAAACCACCAGCCACCATTAGATTGTCCTTAACAGTCATGGTGCTTATCTGAACCCTCGCCACAGTTTGAGCACCAGGATGTTTCTGCATGCAGGCTAATACATTCAACACTCCGGAATCTCATTAAATTCCTGTCATATATACTACAAAATAGCTGGAAGAAGGGAGCTCACCAAGGCTGGCACGATAGGTTTAGCGGCATTAAGGACCTCTTTACCTCTCCTAAGCAGAGGAGACCAGTGCATTACGGAATAGTTTTGCATAAGATACACATCATGTTTTGAGGTTGCCCACAAAAGATTCCTCAACTGAAATGCATGAACATCCAGTTAAAAGGCTTGTAAACTTTATCATAACCACATAACATACAGAGAACTGAGTAAAGTCCAGTCATGACAGTGCGACAAGGAAACAGAGAAATTAAGAATGTGGTCAGAAATGAAAAGTCTGAACCTTGACACATTCACAATATAGTTCAGTGAGAGAATCATGATGGATGAAACCTATTAAAGGACTCATGTTAACAGCGATACAAAGACATCAAACCATTTCCCAGCGCAATAACCTTCCATCGACTCTCTTCGTGTACGTTCTAATTTTAGAAGATTGGGAAATGTGGGAATGCAAGACTAAAAACTAAAAAGAAAACCTATGGGTCAATATTGAGTACGAAAACTCAAATTCAAACTCAAACTCAAGTTGTTTCATATCACCTCATAAAACCATGTTTGCTGCTTTCATTTAAAAATGTTGCAACAAAACAACAGAAATAAACCTAGTCCTGGAATGCAGTTGGATGACTTTAGATGAGAACAGTACACACACAAACAAAAAAAGTTTAAAAAAATGATGACGGACTTGTGATAAAAAATATGTTGGATGCAACTCATCATCAGAATCACAAGTCGACAACAATGAGGAGAAGGTACGGAGCCGAGCAACACAGAGATGAAAGAAATAAATACGCAATAGAAATGACACAATCCACAATAATAATCACAGTCGGGAAAGGCAAAAGTAAAAGATATGTATGTGCCACTTAAAAACTGAGGTTAGTTTTGCTCTGCACAATGATTGCATACCCCTCCCAACGTTACTATAAGTCAAGGAGAACAAAAAGATAGAAAAAGCACGAAACGTTTGGTGTTGAAAACCTACTAGATGAATATAAGAACACGGACGATTGACATCTGAATTAATGAGTTCAAACTCTTTTACAAATAACAACCCCGCGCATGGGTACTCCATTATAAATTAAACAAATTATCTACCGCGCATATCAGAATCACCCATCAGAGGAGAAAAACAGGGGTATGCCAACTAAGAATCAATCAACACAAACATATGCAATGAGTGCTGCATGCATACCAAACCATAGACTTGCGTAAAGCACAAAAAAATCATAACCCTAAAAACTAACAAACACAAATTCTAAGTCTCTTAATGATCAAATGTCCTATCATACCATATGCAAAAGAATCCATTTCTTGCTGGTGCTCAGACAAAACTGCAATCTGCTGAAATAGATATAAAATAGCAATTTGATGCCGTGGGTTAAGCTACAACAAATAAGAATATAACGAATGTATTGCAAGAAAAATTATGTCACATACTCTAGTTATGCACGTCAAATGAAAACAGAAATTTGTTAATGCTGGTCCTTCATGGTAATGCAACTAGTCTATCAAATAGACTCCAGCATATTAGCAAGAAAAGATAAGGTCAACTAAGATGTCAACTCAGTGCAAATGAATTCGATGAAAAACTACAACATTCTGAAATCTAAGATGAATGCAAAACCAAATATCACATCCCTAGGTTGCATAGCGCTGTAAAAATAAGGTAAGATAAAAATAAAGTCAACAGAAACAAAGGAACTCCGGTACGTGTAGAGAGACCAGAGGTGTGTAGCTCCCGTATCTGAGAGCCAAAAAACACATTCATACACGGCGCTCATTTCTGGTCTTTCAACTCTAACTCCTTCACTCAAGTGTCAGGTTTAAATCATAATTTAAAACAATAGTAATAGACTAGCAATTGAGTTGTCTTAAAAATTAGTCAGAACATGCACCAGCCAGATTTAACCAGTCATGTTCTGAAGATATGGATCTTGTGCTGTGGCACGCTATTGAATTAAACAAGCATTTTATAGAGGCAGGTCTGTGTTCTGTATAGCAACCATTTTTGTGTATTGGTAAAGCCAAGTTATTCACCAAATGCGTCAATTACCACAACTTGGTTTATAAAATTTTGTGGTTATATAGCGTGGCAGCAAACATTCAATATTGTACCTTCCAAGAATCTTCTTAAATAGGTATTATTCAAGCAACTCTTGGCAAGTGTTAATCATCTGCACAAAAAGGATTCGGTGAATACAAGCCCAGCTCAATGCTACGAGAACTGGGCAGAAACAAAATCGCCAACCATATTAAAATTATCCCATTGAAGACGCATTATATCGGGAGGGGAGAGGTCAATGCCATACAATTTTGTCGCTCCCTCAAAAGTCAAAAGTTAATAAAGATAATTATCTGAAAAACTTCCATACTTTTTGTAGAGCAACAACACGACTGGCAAAAGCCCCTACACCTTCATCAGGAACATATATAAAAAAGTATAACTAATAATCTTTGCTTTCAAAACTCAACAATATGTGGGCGGAAGGACAGTAGGAAACATAAAAGGTCTTTGCCAGGTAATTTTCATGGGGCAATGCTAACAAATATCAAATGAGTGAAAATGGACTTTGAAATGAAAACGGCATTCATGAAGTCCATACCTTCAAAAACTCTTTATGCGCTCAGCTAGAGATGCAGGGAAGTGATTAAGCAATCAAACATTAGTCTATGCTCTGAGAAACTATATTCCTTGTATCATCGGATAAAAAAAACCCGAAATAACAGATTGAAGATTCAAACTGAGAAACAAAACCACCTTATTAGTGACTTTATTTTAGTCAAGGGCTCAAGGCCAGTAAAGCAAGCCGGCGCTTGTAAATGTTTAGTTTCCGTAGAAGGATGCAATGCAAAACCTATGATGCGAGTGAGGTATGTAATTCAGTAGTTAGATTTCAAATGACAGTTTTATTAGACAATCACAAACAGATCAATGTACATTCACTTTTCAAAAACTCAATTTGAGCAGCGTACAGCGTTAGGTGAATAATTTAACAATAATAATAATAAAAAACTCATCTTGACTCAAGTGTTCTAAGTATTAACAGTGACTTTCTATCAAAAAGATTCACATATTAGAAGATAAAAGGTTTATGAATTTACCTGAAAATGTACTATTGTTGATTTCACAAGCCTCGTGTTGAATTGAAACTTGTAAAAGTTGTGGCCTTTATCCACTTCTTTACACTCCTATTGAATGAATGTTAAAAATAAAAATAAATTAGCAACATCCGATATTTCTCCACTTCTTTACACTCCATACAATACTAACACGAAAATACAATACCTTCTCCAGGTCTTCGTGGGGAAGCGAAAGACTCTCGTAGTTCTTATACTGCTTCAATCTGGATTCACGATATTTCTCTCTAGTAAAATTCAGCCTCTCCCATGGAATACCCTGTATATCCTTACCGTTCTTAGCTTCTAAAGCCGATGTATCGGTCTTCGGCTTACTCTGTTGAACAAAAAGAATTAACATCGAATATTTTACGCAACATATAGTTAAAAGAAAAAGGTAGAACCGTCTAGATTTCTACTTCACAACTTCAGCACCAATTGTTCCACAGAAACAATAAATATCTACTTCCCATTCCTTCAATAATTGAACATTTGTTTTGGACTTGTTATATAGAACGACGGAGCGTAAAAAAAGTAATAAAAAATAAAAAAATAATTAAAACAGAAAAGAAAAGGTATGAAAATTTTTGCACGGAATAAATTCTTGAATAATGCAGTACCAGTTCGAAGTCGTCGTCAAAGTCAGAGTCGACGGAATCATCATCAAAGAAACTGCTTCCGCTTCGAGGAGAAAAGCCATCGTCTTCTTCGAAGCTAGTTACATCGAAGTGGTCATCATCAACATACACCAGTTCATTGTTCTGAAAGTGCTCCATCGATTTGTCAATTTAAACACTAAATGACAGGAAGGCTCGTTGATACAGAGATCTCTGCATCATATATTACAAATAACTATTAGAAAAAGTTGTAAATCACACGCATCCTGTTTAAAAATAAAGCAATTCCTGTTCCATATTATAATTATAACAATAATAAAGCACAAAACAAACAAATTGATATCGATTACGAATAGCATGAAATACATCATCAGGCAAACAATTCCATGAGCCAAACCTCCAAAATACAAAACAAAACATGGCATACATAAAAAAAATGAAGCATAAAACAAACAAAATCTCGGAAATTCAACAGATTACCTCAAGAAAAAGCCACCAATCAGAGAAACTAAATTTCTACGGACAATGATATCGATTACGATTAGCTGCTTAAATTTTCGCTTTATGAGATTTTTCGGAGGGGATTTATACTTAATAAGGAAATTAAAGGAGAAAAATAGAGATAATGGGGGGAAGAATTTTTGAGCCTGTAATTGTAGAAGAGCAAAAACCGAAAAGCCCTTGTCCCGTACTTATAGATGGAGAGGGTTCTTGTGGACCCAGTTTTTAACCGCCGTTAAGATTCCGTTTGATCCAACTTCCTTTTAGAAAAATCTAAATATGTCATTTTTTTAAAAAAAAATAACATAAAAATTAAATGTATAATATACACATCACGATTCACCTTCAATAAATATCTCTACTGCCCATGTTTCCATTATTCCACAGCATCTTATCTTTTTATATATTGTTTGTTTTATAAATGATAATAATTAATCGTTGTGCGAATTTTTTTCTAAACACATTCTTAATATTTTTTTACAAGATCGACATGATAAAGTATAATATCAAACAATCACTCAAATAAATGTATACATGAAGTATATATTATATATATAGTATCAAACAAAACAATTTATACATTTATTATTTATATCAAATAGATTTTCATCGACATAAAATAGTTTATTACATATACCTAGCTCGTTGTAGGTTTTGTTATAAAAAAAAACTCAACTAACTTTTAAAATTATATATAAAATATAAAATAGACATATATCTCTCTTGAAATATGTCAATCTTACAACAATCTCTAAAATGAAATTCAAGAAACGAGTTCAATTTATTTTATTTTTAATATATTTAATGAAAAATTAAAATAAAAGCAAAGAAAAAGTAAGAAATCAAATTATAAATATACCTTCGTTTTGTTTTATGTATTTTATTTTTAAAATGCATCGAGTTCAATATAATATTTTGAATTTTAATATCCAAAACCAAAATAAAAATTTCCAGTTTTGGTTTAACTTTATTTTTATATTCATTATTTGTATTTTTTTCTTAATTTAATTTTTTAATTTATCTATACTCTTTAAAATTATATGGACAAAATGTTGTAATTGTAAAATATATTAAAAAAACTCTTAGGAGTTATATATAATTTTTAAAATTAATGAGTGTAAATGTGATTTTGATACAAATATGATGAGAAATATATCTTTACTTAGATTTTTTTTATTTTGTTAAACCTCGTTGGAAGTGTATAATTAGCATGACATAAAACTATATATTATATTAAAATGTCAAAAATATACTCATAAATTGGTGTGTGTGTGTGTGTGTGTGTGTGTGTGCAAGTGTGTATATACATCACAATTGACCTGTAATAGTTTATTAAAAGTTTCATCAAGCTTATTCAGATCATGACTTGGCTAGAATTTTATTCAAAATAAATCGAAAAGATAGTGTATTCAAATTCTCATGACATAAAAATAAATTTTTATTTAAATCTTAAAATACATTACCTTTATACAAAAATAAAATTCAACATAAGATAAATTTGTTAATTTAAAAGAAAGCACAAAATTACATGTAGATGTTGTGTTGATTTGATGAAACTTTGAGAAGTGAACCTCAAAATGAAAAGATTGGGGAATAAAAACTCAGCTAATGACTAGTTCATATCAAATAAAGGCAAATTCGGATCTTTTCAGTTAAAATGGACAATAATTTCCATCATTAAATATATTATATTGAGCGACATATATATCTTATTTAATTTGAGGTCTGTTTCATATATATATAACAATCAATGTTATTACGTAATTTGGTCAAGTATATTTATATATCCTGATATCTGGGTGTATGCACGTATTCGGTATTTGTACAGTTAGTCTTTTGTAATGAAAAAAAGTAAATAGTAGAATTAAAAAAAAAAAGACAAAAGTCTACACAGTAAATACCTCCATTCAAATCGAATCTTTCATCCATCCCGACAAAAACATAGGATAAATGCACTAACAAGGATATTATATTTCATTAGTATCAAAAAAAAAAAAAAAGGATATTATGTTTTAGTTGTGAGGTAAAATAGGAAGTCGGCCAAAGTGCCCGATTATGCACGTCTCTAATTATTGGATGCTATTGTGTTGCTAAATGCTAATTGGTTTATAATTAGTGTGCGTATATATATATCGTGGAAAGTTAATGATTTATTAGTGTTAATGATTAATTAGTGTTCTGACGTACGTGGTAAAGTCTTTTTTTAATTGATTTATTATATTCAAAGAGGAATAATTTCGTAATTATGAAATTAATTAGAAAACAGACTGCAATTAAAATCAATAGAGTCAAATGATAAAAATACAAACAAATAGGGATATGATTGTACAAAAAAAAAAAGAGCCACACTACCTTTACCAAATGAGATATAAAAAAAAATTATATAAAAAGCAAAAGAAAAAAGACAATGAGAAAAATAAAACCGAGTATCCTAATAATTGTTAATCCACCATTGTTGAACAATTATTTCCATCCGAAGAAATGAGTTAACGGCATCAAAGATTGCTTCTTCTTTTATTATTAGTGTTGACTTAAATGTCTCCTCACTCTGAAGTCTCCTCCATTGATACCTGCCTAGCTATATGTGTAATCACACACACACACACACACTTACTTATGATACGACTTTTATTGTTTTGATTTTCAAACAAAATGATATGACTTTTCATATTCTCATATACCTGTCGAATTTGAATAATATAACGTTACATTTAAATCAAACATAATAGCCTTCTCGATACTACGTTTGTTAACTACGTGTACAATTCGTGATTTTTTGTATTCTAAATTCTATATATAATTATTTAAAAAAAATTGAAATGCTCACACTGCCCTAAAGCGTAAGTTGAAGATTAATATCAGTACATAAAAATGGAAACAAAAATGGTCCCAACCAACATCTCATAGGAATTAATAAATATTTACATGTTTGATGAATTCGTTGCAAATCATGATCTTATTTCATAACTGAAGAAAAGGAGAATACGTAATTTATCAATAATTTTGTCGTATAATTATACATTATATTAGATAAACTTAATTTTTAATATAACTCAACACTGTCTCAAATTTGAGACTTTTAATGCCGAGTCTGATGGTTAAAAAAAAAGATGACACGCTGATAAGTAATTAATTCGAACTGTTGACTATTTGGGAGATGATTAATTATTTAGCTGGTGGTGCATATTTAGTCAACAGACCAAGGATCAAGCCAGGTGTTGCAACCTTGAGTGGCAAGCTTGACTTGAGTCCCATTAATAATTATTTCTCACTCAACCACCATACCAACCTCTCCTCTCCTCTCCTCTCCTCTCCTCTCCTCTACTCCAACTATTCTATTTTTTTTCTCTTTTTCCCCATCATATAAATAAAATATTTTTTTTATGTCACGATAATTAATTTTAAAAAAATTAATATCAAAGTATTTAAAACACCATTTAATATAATAACTTATCTTTGAGACGGCTTTGTCACTACATAAAAAAAATAAAATAATTTGAGTAAGTAGAATGTAATAAGAGATTCATTTCATAAAATCAATTCGTGAGATAATTTCACAAGAATTTAACACAAAACATATCTCGTATTAAAGAAATTTAAGATTTCCAAGATATGCTAACATATTACTCGTGTATATATATATTAATCACATAAAATAAGACATTAAAGGTATCGTTTTGTTCATCATATTAGTAATATATGTATAACTCATCATATCACATCTCACGTTTTTTTTATCATATTACTTATTAATATATTAACTATTTATTTTACATCAATCAAATCATTAATTATTTATAATACATAAATCAAATCATTGAATTTAAATTACTATATTATCCCTTATAAATAATATAATTTTTATTTTATTTATTGTTAAAAAACAAAATAGTCATTTAATAGTTTTATATAAAATTTAATTATTCAAATCAAATAAACTATAATCTATCAATTAAATCAAATATTAATTATTTTAAGTATCATTTCTTATTTATTTTTTATTACACTATATTACTTATCTATGTATTACTTATATCATCACTCAAACTAAACGGTGCGTCAGCCACAAATTAAAATACCGGATCAAATTTCAAATAAAATAGAATTCAATGTTGTTTTATATTTAATTTATTTTACTCATAAAATCGATAGTAATTAACAGTCGCGTTTACAATAGCAAAAAACCCTAGAATACACTAGCCTAGCCAAAGGGGGTCCACGTGTCAAAAAAATAAACCGCAGGTCATGTGCGTTTCTGTGTAATATTCGACCACGTGGCTTTGGTAACCGACAAAGCAATGGTGTATCAAACTCTTGACGGCGTCAACGAGGCGTTAAGCTAAACCCTGGTTAGGTTTTAGCGTGGGTTGTGGTTCCAAGTCGGGTCACCAAAGTGATAAGGTACCCAAACAAACAAACAAATAAATATTATTTTATATTGTATAATATCATACAAATAATAATAATAATAATAATAATAATAATATTATTATTATTATTATTATATACACGTTTTGATTTTTATTATTATTTTTTTCTGTGAAGCGGCTGAGTAATCAATAAATTAAGTTGTGATCATCATTAAACTTTATATATATTTAGATTAGAGAGGTGGAACGCTGGGAGATAAATGACATTTATGTATGTAAACCTAAATTAGATAGTTTTACTAAATCACGTAATTTTCAAAAAACGAGGACACGATTGCGATCTTACTAAGCCTAATGGGGACATAGTTTTTTAGAAACGAGACTTAAAAGTAATTGTACATTTCCAATTGAATTACCTGTTTATCTCATTAACTCGTGTTAGGAGATCGATCAATGAAATGGTCAAGTTTTTCTCTCAAAATTTGATTGTTTTTTCCATGTATCAGTATCTATTTAATCATCTTTTTTATGTCTAATTTTTTGCTCAAGTTCTTTCAAGGATTGATATCATGCAACATTTTCTAATCCAAGTATATTGATTTAAAATCCTTAGATTATTTATCCATCATCATCCAATCCATGAACCAAACGATGTCTTAGTGTTTATCTGGAAATTTTCATTGATAAATATTGCAATAAGGAATATTGATTTACATCAATAAAATGTTATATTTCTTGTCAAAATAATAATAATAAATTTTTTTTAAAACAAATAACAATAGTAATTTTGAAATCGAGTTACGCAAAGATGTGTACGATTACAGTGTTGTACAGCGTTCACAAATTTATCATTTAAAAAGGTATATGAAATGAATTATATTATCACTATGACCTCAAAAAATATATATATATATTGTAAAAATATTGGGCACGCAATTAATCTTGGCCCCACTCGAAAAAGTAGCCACAAAATTGAATCACATACATGAATCTTCCACCTTCTAGGCTTTACCAAGTTCACTTACATACCTATTAATGAGCAATTTCCTGTTATTATTATATTATTATATGTTATTTAAAGAGAAACAAGTCACAAGTTTCAAATTTCGCAACGCGTTTTTGGATATGAAATGTCTAAAAAAAAGTTATATAATTAGCGTCTCCTCGGATTGTGTAGCCTGCCACAATATCACTATGTATTTTCCAATTCCTTTCATGCGTATTTTTCACTTCAACAGTGGTGTGTATGAATTATGATCCATAGAAAAAAAAAACGAATAACTTAGTGCTTCTTTTTTTTTCTTTTTCCATTTTACGAACCAAAAAAAAATTAAAATATGGATTTATCACTTCATCCAACTTTTTGAGTCTGAAAAAGTCAAAAGGAAATACTACTATAATTAATGAACAAACAAAACACTTTATCCTATATTAGTGCCAGATGACCTATATGCATAATGTGTAGGGTTGGGGAAAAAATATCGAAATATCGGAAAATTGTATCGAAAAATTACCAAAATTATCGAAAAAAATCGGTATACCGAAAATTTCGGTTTGGTATCAGTATCGGTATCGGTATGTTAAATTTTTTTTCCCAATATTTCGGTATATACCGATATTCCAAAAAATATTTTTTTTAAAAAATATATATATGAAAAATTTCGGTATACAAAAAAAAAACTCGGTACCGACTTTTTTGCCGGTATGCCGAATTTTTTCGGTATACCGACGAGTTTTTGGTATACCGATTTTTTTTTAAATTCGGTATAGGTACACGGTATAGATTTTCGTCATACCGAAAGTTCGGTATACCGAAAATTCGATATGCGGTACGGTATCGATATGAAAAAATTCGATACCGATTTTTTCGGTACGGTATACGTTATTCGATTTTCGATACGTATACCGTACCGACCCACCCCTAATTATGTGTGTCTCACATAATTAATGATTCGCGGGTTTTGCAGCTTCTCATATCGTCTAAAATTTGTTATCCTTGTTTTAAAAAGAGTAAAATTTCTTCGCAGATATTAAAAAATTAATTATTGTGTATGCGAGCATTTGAGTGAAAAATATATATATATATATATATACATACACTGATTTTGATTTTGATGTTACGAATACCATATATGCTCTACGATTTCATTTTTTTAAAAAAGAAAAGAACTTCACTTCACACCATTTGATTCAGCGTATGAACATAATATTACAGAGAATAAGAACTAAATCAAGAATCAATAAAGTGTATTGCGAGAAAATTGTAATATTCCCGTTACACATATTATTTGTGTAATATATATACTAATATAGTTGTGCATGTAAATAATAATATAAGGTAGTATTAATATTACTTGTATTATCCCGATTAAATTCCTCCGGTAGATTGGTCACCGGCCAGTACTAGTCCCACTTGCAAAAAGTAGATCCCCATCGGCTCTAATCTACGGCGCCAATCGGGACTCTATTCCCTTTCAATTCAATCTATATAATCAATTCAATATGTTCCTTAATTTATGTTTTTGTTTTTTGTTTGTTGGTATTTCGTTTTATGTCACGGTCTATTTTAGATCTGCAATATAATAATTGAATGCGTCGAAACGTTTTTGTGGGGTATTGATCAATAAACACCGATGAGCTCTAGCTAGCTAGCTTTTGTTCTTTTCTCGTAAAATAATTACCAACATCTTCGGGGAGAAATTAAATTGTACGTACTTTCTTTTTTAACATTAATTAATATTTTAAAGAGAGGAAACTAAATTAATTAGGAGATATACAGAACTTATGCTGGAGTTGGGGAAGAGACAGTCAAGTCCATCTTTATTCCACTCATATTTTCTTTTTTGCCTTGGAATAATATATTCGGAAATGCAATCAATGCCCCCACTTACAAAAGTAGATGGAGACATCCCGAATTATTGATTTTACGACTTTATTCCATTTTATTACATTTGCTATTCACTTTTGTATGTTTCCGTTCCAAGTTTTTTTAGTTTCTTTTTTGCTACATATATTCGATCACGGCTATCTATATATTTCCCTCGGCACTCTTTTTTTTTCCATACACATTGATCTCGAATCTACTGTTGGAAAATGTGTTGGAAAGTGGTGAATGAGATAAATGCTCATTGTCCCACATTGGTAAAATAAGGGAAAGGATGACAATATATAATGCCCAAGTTTGAACAATGGGTTGGGGTCCCAAAGGATACCCATGTTTGTTCAAGGGAGCGGACCTAGTCTAGGCTAGGTTCGAACCATTAGCCACACGCGCGCGCCGCCGTCCGACCGGCACGGTCACGGGCTTGGCTTGGCTTGGCACATGTTTAAATTTTTTAGACAAATAAATTAAATATTTATTTTGCATGTCAGAACAGTGCAACGTGACTTTTGGGCTCGAACCAGTGCATCTCTTCAGACCGAACCATTGCAACTTTTCGGCCATGCATGCTCCAGTGTCGATAAACCATTCTGCAGTGCTGCTGCTCAAAGTTGGAAAGCGTTCTATCTTGGGAGACTTTTTGCACAATCCCGTTAGCACCTAGGCGGTCTGCCTTTGATGCATGGTGTCACAGCGACTTCTTGTGCCGAAATTACATACTGAATGGGTTGGACAATACGCTGTATAGTGTATATTCTGCAACCAAGACTGCTAAGGAACTGTGGGAATCCTTAGAGAAAAAGTACAAGACAGAGGATGCTGGCACGAAGAAGTTCGTAGTCGGTAAGTTTCTCGAGTTTAAAATGGTTGATGCCAAGACGGTGATTAGCCAAGTGCAAGAGTTCCAAATCATCCTACATGACATAATGGCTGAAGGGATGATGATCAGCGAGTCCTTCCAAGTGGCTGCATTAATCGAGAAATTGCCACCTTTATGGAAGGAGTTTAAGAATTATTTGAAGCACAAACGCAAGGAAATGGGGCTCGAAGACTTGATTGTCAGACTGCGAATTGAAGAAGACAATCGAAAAGCGGAAATCAAAGCTGGTAAGATGCCGATGGAAGCAAAGGCAAACTTGGTAGAGCCGAATGCTATGAAGAAAAGGAAGAAGTTTGGGAAAGATGTGATGCAAGGGAAAAATAAGAAGTGGAAAGGCACATGTTGGAACTGTGGAAAGTCGAACCACAAAGCCAAGGATTGTCGCTTACCGAAGAAGGACAATCAATACCGGGCAAATGTGGTCCTACACAAATCTGTGCCTATTGATTTGTCCGAGATAGATTTGTCAGCAGTAATCTTTGAGGCTAACATGGTTGATCATCCCAAAATGGTTTATCGACACTGGAGCTACACGACATGTCTGTGCTGACAAGGATCTATTCTCGAAGTATACTCCTATAAGTGGACGAGAGCTCTATATGGGTAACAATGCTACTTCTAAGATCGTTGGACTAGGCAAAGTGGTGATCAAGATGACTTCGGGAAAAGAGCTTACTCTCATCGATGTCCTCCATGTTCCGGACATAAGAAAGAATCTTGTATCGGGGTCTAGACTGGTCAAGGCCGGATTTAGAATAGTGTTTGAAGCCGGCAAAGTTGTAATCATGAAAAATGGACAGTTCCTAGGAAAAAGATATATAGAAAAGGGACTGTTCAAAATGAATGTAATGACTGTAATTCGTGATCTTGAAAGTAATAAAGTTAATGCTTTGAATTACTTGATTGAATGTTCTAATTTATGGCATACTAGATTAGGACATGTTAACTTCAACACTTTGCGAAAACTTGGAAAACTAAATCTTATTCCAAGGACTAAGATTGATTCAAACTATAAATGTGAAGTATGTGTTGAAGCTAAATTAACTAAAGTACCTTTTCACACAGTGAAAAGAAGTACAATACCTCTAGAACTAATTCACACCGATGTTTGTGATTTAAAGTTTGTACAAACTAGAGGTGGGAAAAAGTACTTTATTACATTCATAGATGATTGCACAAGATTCTGCTATGTGTTTCTTTTAAGAAGCAAAGATGAAGCTCTTGAAGCATTTAAGACCTATAAGACTGAAGTCAAAAATCAATTAGGCAAACAAATCGCAGTGATAGAGGAGGTGAATATGTTGCTCCGTTTGAAGAATTTTGCAATGAAACTGGCATTATTCATCAAACAACTGCTCCTTATTCACCACAATCTAATGGCATTGCGGAAAGGAAAAACCGTACTTTGAAAGAAATGATGAATGCCATGCTAATAAGTTCTGGACTTCCCCAAAACTTGTGGGGGGAAGCAATACTTTCGGCAAATCATATACTTAACAAAATTCCACATAAAAAGAAGGATGAAACTCCTTACGAATTGTGGAAAGGACATAAGCCCTCATACAAATACTTGAAAGTGTGGGGGTGTTTGGCGAAAGTAGAAATACCAAAGCCAAAACAAGTGAAGATTGGACCTAAGACTGTAGATTGCATCTTCATTGGATATGCAAACAACAGTAGTGCATATAGATTCCTAGTGCACAAGTCAGTGATTCCTGATATACATGAAAATACAATTATTGAATCAAGGAATGCTGCCTTTTTTGAGAACATCTTTCCTTCTAAGGAAGAGAAAGAAACGAGTTCTATTAAACGAGCTCATGAATCTACAAATGAGGAAACTCATGAAAACGAAGAACCAAGGCGTAGTAAAAGAGCTAAGATAGCTAAAACTTTTGGTCCTGATTTTCTAAGTTATGCTATAGAAAATGATCCAAGGACTTTAAGTGAAGCGCTATCCAGTCCTGATGCTCCACTTTGGAAAGAGGCCATAAAAAGTGAAATAGATTCCATCATGCAAAATCATACTTGGGAGTTAGTAGATCTCCCACCGGGAAGCAAACCTTTAGGATGCAAATGGATCCTAAAAAGAAAATACAAAGCTGATGGATCTGTTGAAAAATACAAAGCAAGGTTAGTGGCCAAAGGATTTAGACAAAAAGAAGGGTTGGATTTCTTCGACACATACTCACCTGTTACAAGAATAACGTCTATTCGAGTACTTATAGTAATTGCTGCTTTAAATAATCTCGAAATACATCAAATGGATGTTAAAACGGCCTTTTTAAATGGTGAGTTAGAGGAAGAAATATATATGGCACAACCTGAAGGATTCATTGCTCCCGGTCAAGAAAGAAAAGTGTGTCGACTCATTAAATCGTTGTATGGGCTAAAACAAGCTCCTAAACAATGGCATGAAAAATTTGACAAAACAATGATGTCAAATGGATTCAAGATTAATGAGTGTGATAAATGTGTTTATATAAAAGGCACACATGACTCATATGTAATTGTTTGTCTATATGTAGACGACATGCTCATAATGGGTAGTAATCATGATATAATCATGAAAACTAAGAAAATGTTGACAAAACATTTTGATATGAAAGATATGGGAGAAGCAGACGTTATCTTAGGAATTAAGATTGTAAAAGCGCCTGAAGGAATTGTCCTAACACAATCTCATTATATTGAGAAAGTACTTAGGAAATTCAACGCATATGACGTCACACCGTTAAGATCACCAGTGGATTTAAGTTTACATTTATCCAAAAATCGAGGTGAACCCGTATCTCAACAGCAATATGCAAGGATAATTGGGAGTCTAATGTATATTACAAATTGTACTCGTCCTGATATTGCATACTCAATAAATAAATTGAGTAGATTTACAAGTAATCCTAGTCATGATCATTGGAAAGCATTAGAAAGAGTGTTTAAATACTTAAAGTACTCAATGGACTATGGATTACATTATAGCACATATCCTTCCGTACTAGAAGGATACTGTGATGCAAATTGGATATCCGACACAAAAGACTCTAAGTCCACAAGTGGATATGTGTTCACCATCGGTGGAGGAGCTGTATCATGGAAATCCTCTAAACAAACGTGTATAGCTCGTTCAACTATGGAATCGGAATTCATAGCTCTAGACAAAGCGGGAGAAGAAGCGGAATGGCTTCGTAATTTCCTAGAGGATATTCCGTGTTGGATGAAACCAGTGCCAGCAATTATGATACATTGCGATAGTCAAGCGGCTATTGGTAGGGCACAAAGTAGTATGTATAATGGTAAGTCAAGACACATACGTCGAAGACATAATACCATTAGGCAGTTGATCTCAAATGGAGTTATCGCAGTTGATTATGTAAAATCAAAAGATAACTTAGCCGATCCGTTGACAAAAGGTTTAGGACGAGATCAAGTTAACTGCTTATCAAGAGGAATGGGATTAAAACCTACAAAATTAAAGAATATTCATAGCGGAAACCCAACCTTGTAGATTGGAGATCCCAAGATCTTGGTTCAATGGGACAATTAAGTTATGAACGTTCACGTGCACTCAGAACTTTGTTCTATTCTCATTCCTAGGATAAAAGTGCAACCTGTGCAAGTAGTGAGGTTAAGTTTTAACAAAACTTTTAATGATTCCTATATTTCTTTATGAAATAGGGTATGACAGGATACTCATATACTAGGAGGTCACCTATTTAAGTGTGAAGACGGGCCGCTTCAACGAAACACTTAAGAATCCAAGATGTTGTCCAGGGCCAAAATGGACAAAACCATGAGAACAAATAAAGTGTGAGAAAAATTATTGTGTGAATACTGTTGTCTTGGTTTACATCAACGGCTGAATAGTTCAAGACATCACGTTCACTAGGCAGCCTAGTAAATCCGATAGTATTTCACTAAGGAAGGTTCAAAGCCGCAAGCTACCTCTCCCCATGCAATAATTTTTCGTAAGAAACTCTGTTTTAGCATCTGCATACATATTCGCATAAATCACATTCATGTGGGGGATTGTTGGAAAATGTGTTGGAAAGTGGTGAATGAGATAAATGCTCATTGTCCCACATTGGTAAAATAAGGGAAAGGATGACAATATATAATGCTCAAGTTTGAACAATGGGTTGGGGTCCCAAGGGATACCCATGTTTGTTCAAGGGAGCGGACCTAGTCTAGGCTAGGTTCGAACCATTAGCCACATGCGCGCGCCGCCGCCGCCGTCCGGCCGGCACGGCACGGCACGGTCACGGGCTTGGGCTTGGCTTGGCTTGGCTTGGCACATGTTTAAATTTTTTAGACAAATAAATTAAATATTTATTTTGCATGTCAGAACAGTGCATGCAGAAACAGTGTGTCCTTTCATCCGAATCAGTGCATCTTTCCTTGTGAACGGACGTGAATTTTGGGCTCGAACCAGTGCATCTCTTCAGACCGGACCATTGCAACTTTTCGGCCATGCATGCATCGAAGGGATGCAACCGTCCGAGGCAGCCGTCCAACATCTATAAATAGATGGCCCCTGCATTCATTCCAACTCGCTCATTCAGTTCTTCTCTTCTCTCTTGCATACTCATATATCGAGTCTGAGTTTTCTTAAAGCACTTCTGTTCGAAGTTCTTTGAGTCTGCAGTGCTGCTACTCAAAGTTGGAAAGCGTTCTATCTTGGGAGACTTTTTGCACAATCCCGTTAGCACCTAGGCGGGGCAAAATTTGTCTTAAAGAAAAAGAGTTCAACTCTTGGCTCGCTTTTAATTGTGTGGTGGAAATTGTGCTTACATCTACTACACAAAACGTATATTTTAAATATTTTGTTTGTAAATCAACTAAAAATTAAGAAACATGATTATTATATATATATGAATTATATACACCAAACGTAGAGATTTATATGTTTTGCATGCTTCATTAATCTCTACTTTATAATATAGAGGACAGTATTAGGTGTATTAACATCACTCACAGTAAGGATTAGACAGGGACAAGAACCGAACAGAATCATATATTAATTCCAGCTCTTATTTAATTTATTTCATTTTGTATATCCTTTTTTCTCCTATACATGTAAAAACAAAAAATGTGCATCAGATTACTGTAAATATACATTGCATCAGATTCGAAGTTGTTGTTGTTATTGTTGTTGCTCCGTTCGACAAACAGATTATATCCCCACAATTGTTTTGATCAGGTAGACCCATGTATATATATTAATTTGATGCTCTAATCTGGCAATTAGTATATATATCTACAAAACAAGGACCATATATAATATATACATAGATATATATGTGTACATCATGTGGTGCTTGGGTTTCATGGCCCCTCCATCGATCGACCATCCACACAGATAAACATGGCGGGATCCACTCGAGTTATCATCAATTAAAACACTGACCAAAATATTAAAAAAAAAAAAAAAAAAAAAGTGATAAAGCTTATCATTAAATTGCTTGAAGAAAGTATAAATTTATATATATTATCATGTTGATTATAACTGTACCATGATTCATGCACTATAGCTTAGATATTTTGTGATTGTAATGCTCTGCCAACTTTAATATTTGTTTTGTTTTTTTTACAGGATTTCGAGATGGGCCACTGGTATTATGATTTGATTATAACGTATAACGATGGGATTTTGGAACTGAGAAAGTATTAGACAAAAATTATCAGAATTAATTAATTACGTACGTAGTAGGATAAAGTATCAATCTCAGATGTTGAACTGGATATCATGTAGCCAAATAAATACTGTGGAGAAATCTAACATGTAAAAATAAATAAACAATTAACACAGATTTACATAAGTTAGAATGTCGAAATATGAAACTTTGAAGACGTTTTGTGAAATTAATATTGGTTGTATTTATCTTCAATACTTCAAATATATATATAGAGAGTTTTGATATCCTGCCCACCCACCGTGCCAACCTAATGTGCCCACCATGAGGTGACACTCAACTATTGGACGCACAATTCATCACATCCAATAGTTGAGTGTCACCTTATGGTGGGCACATTAGGTGGACACGGTGAGTGGGCAGGATAGCAAAATTGTATATATATATATATATATATATATATATATTCTTATTTATTATGTAAAAGGACCATAGTGTGGTTTCTTGGTATGGTCATAAAAAAAATCAGAAAAAAAAACAATAAAATTAAAAATAAAACCAAACTTAACCGCAACATTCCTTTGCCATAACTTTCATTCTTAATTAGCTTGCAAAAAAACGTGGGGGAAAAAGCACTAAGCGTCACAGTTATACCACCATCTTTTCTCTATCTCAATTTTCATATATTCGCACTCCAAATCAAAATAAAAATACCCACTCACATTAACATAACAGTCACGTTATATATGGTCAAATGTCAACTAATAAATTATATTTTAAAATTCATTACACATTAAAAATATATCATGTTCATTTATTATGTTACACACGCAACGCGTGTGCATGGTTTCTAATATATATTATATAGTAACACAACCACCGTAATTTTATTTTGCATCAAAATAAAATATATTATCTTGGGATAATCGATGGGAAGACAATTTTTTTGAAGTGTCATAATCGCATGATTTTGGATAAATTATAATTTGAAGATCAAAAGAAAAATCTTATAGTCATTTCTCTGTCACATGATGGCGAAGAGGAAGTGATTAGCAACCTTCTGAAACGGACGACGACTTGATTCTTATCTGAGTACAAATTATATTTTTTTTATATTAAAATATTTCTTTTTTTTTAATATAAATTATATCGAATATCGAAATTACATCATACATATTATTTTTACCATCTAATTCTTGTACTAGCTAGCGCACAGAATCAGCAAAACAAGAAGCTTAATTAGGACGTGGTAATATTTCAGTTTATAGGTTGGGTGAAAGTAGAGATTGAATGAATATGTGTGTTACAAGAAATTAATAAACACTTGTCCATCCTGAATGCAATATTAATACTTCATCACAATTCACATGTCGTTGCGTGCCGACCATTCATATTGGATATATGATAGATTTTTATTTTTATTTTTTATATTTATTTATTTTGGCTTTCACCACAATAATTAAGTTTTATGGTTGGATCACTACTTTCACTTTGATAGTTAAATATGCATTCTTTATGAGTTGCAGCAGCGCGTATACATACATATTAGAAGGCCAATTTGTTCGTGTTACAATCATTATATATTTTTAACACAAAAACTCATATCACGGGTTAATTTTGTGAGAAGAAGCTCTTATTCGACATGATTATGAAAAAGTATTTTTTTCATGTCAAATGTATTATCTTTCGATATCGTAGATATGAGGCAAAATAACCCATATCACGAAAAAAATATCCGTGAGACCATCTTACAATAAATCTATTATGTTTTTAATTACAATCACTATAGTTTTTTTTAAAGTCTTATATGATTACTATATGTAATAGATAACTAATGCCTCTTCATGATTGAAATAATTATTTAAACACGATAATTGTTTTTATTAGTTGTGAATTAATAATTTTTCTGATCTAAAACTTTAAAACGATAGAATTGAAATATTTAAAATAAAGATTATTTTAGGATAAAAAAATTTCATCAATAAAATTGTAAACATATAGTATTGATTATTGAATATATTTATAAATTCGTGCATTGCAATTTGCAAGTAGACGTGGACTTGGGATTTTATAACGAGAGGGCGTAATCGGATTTGAATGTTTGAGAAACAAAATTTTAGATGGACCACTGGTCCCTGACTAGTAGCACAAAATTTACCCAAAATTTGATTTTGATCGTAAAATAATCTGAAATTGGGCTTTCTAATTGGATCACTTTAAACCAGGCCCAATGTGATGATTCTGGACTCTTGAGTCATGTCGAGAATATACACAAATTGAAATATTTCTATAAGACTCATAATAATAATATTATTATTATTAGAATTTGACCCAAGAAAGTTTCTATTAAAGACTGTAATTAAAGATCTTACACACATACGATAGGATAGGATATTATTATACGAGGAGTCCAGTCCAGTCCAGTCCTTGACAGAGTACAAAACAAACACAACCTGTTGCAGACACAGGTACAAGCTCTAACCAAAGGACACAAAAATACAAGCTACGAATATGAAGAATATATATCTGTTTTTACATTTATGATTGGGACTGAAGCATCTCATCCAACTTTTCCCTGTATTGGGCCAAACCCTGTCAATCCAAAGACAAGAAGAATCAAAAAGCTTCTCAATCCAATGAAACGAATGATCGCGAGACGACTCGAAGAGGCTACTATGCATGATTTTAGATTATTCGGGAGTGATGTAGATTTGAACTCCAAACTTATCACTACAATGGAGATGAGATCTTTGTGGACTCCATTTGAGATTTGTAACAGGAGAGTATCAGATGCATAGCTATTCATCTAGACGTTGCTACTTGCTTGATTTGCACGAGATTCATGAAATCAGAGAGTTGTGATTTTACAGGACAAACATATTTATTGTAACACCCGGAAATTTTAATACGTAAATTCGCATGCATAATTAGGGTAAATTAATTTTAAAATAAGGGTTAATTGAATTTATGTGTTATTATGTGATTTATATGCATGATTTAAGTTATTTTAGCATTTAACCCAAAATTAGTGATTTTTGTGATTTATGGAAATTAATTGGTTTTGATCGCGTAGACGGGACCGTGGACGGACGAGATACCAAAATATTTAGCCAAAAATATTTTATGAGTTTTACGAGCCTTAAAATAATATTTTAAGGTATTTTGTCAAGAAAATTTTAGTATTTAATTATATATTTATTTAAGGGTTTATTTTTAGCAAAAATAAGTCATTTTATTGACTTTTATTAATATTTAAAAATTCCCAAAGTTATTATTTCGGGATTTTGGTTTAATATCAGATTTATTATTAATTTTATTAGTTTAAAAATTTATATTTTATGCCATATTATCTACCTAACTATATTATATTAATTAATATTCCTTTTTAATTCTATTTAATTTATTTAAAACCTAAACCTACCCTACCACTATATGATTGAGCCGATAACTCTTCTTCCACCCTCCTTCACGCCTCCATCGTCTTCCTTGACAGAAAACTCCATAGCCGATCCAACCAAGCTCCACCTTTGAAGATTTTTGGTCCGTTCGTCGTCCCGGAGTCCCGTAAACGCATCGTTCGTTGTCAAATAATTATCAAGGCATGTTTAATACTTCCTTTCAACACCATATAAGCTATGTACACTTTTTTTCTGTCAGATTCATACGTTTTGCACTGATCTTTGTGATTTCATAAGAGATTGTTGGATGTTTTTTTTATGAAGAGCAACCTCACGTTTCCATGTTGTATGTCATTGTCTCACGTTTTTCTTGCCATGGGAGGGTCCAGCCGGTGGTCAGGCGTGTAGGGGCTTGTGTGAGGGTCTCTAGGGTCTGGTAGGCTAAGTGGTTCGAACCAAGAAGGGGCAGAAATGAAGCTGGGCTAGCTGGAGTGGCTAGTGGCGCACAGTTTAGGGTTATGGGGAAGAGGGGCTCGGCTGGTCATGCTAGGGCATGAACCAGCCGAGCACCTGTTGGGTTCGAACCGGCAGGACCCTGGGAAGGTCCTGCCGGCGGCGGTCCGGCCAGTAGTGGCCGGACCGAGGCGGCAGCAGCCCCTGAAAGGCTGCTGCCCGAACTGCACGCGCAGCATGGGAAAGGAGAGGAGAGGGGATCGGGTAGGTGGGTTCTGGGTGGTTCCGGGTCGGGTCAGTAGGGTCTAGGGTCGGGTCAGGTAGGTCCGGGTCCGGGCTAGGTGGGCCGGGCTCGAGTATTTTAATTTTAAAATGTTTAATGGTTTAATTGGATTTTTGGGCCATTTAATTAGAAATAAAATTATTTGGGCTTCCAAATAATTTTATTTGGGCTTTTTAAATTATTTTTAAGTTAACCCAATAATTTTATGGGCCCGTGGGCCCATCGGAATTTTTGGGCTAGTCAGTGATTTTATTGGGTCAGTCTAGGAATTTTTATGAATTAAATTAGTTATTGGGCCTAAATATTTTTATTTAAGCCCAATAACATTTAAGTATTTTATTTTAGTAAAAATTATAATTTTTAAAATTAGTTATTTAATTATGAGCTTTAAGTTAGTTAACAGGCTTTAAGTCAGTTAAGGGGTTTAGTAGAGAGACCAGCAGTCTGGACCAACCCATGAAAATAAACTAAGTCCGGAATATATATTTAATTATTTTTATGCATGAAGTCTATTTTAAGTAAAAGTATATTTATTATTAAAATTAATTAAATATATATTACGGACATATTTTAAGTGCATGCATACATGAAATATTTTATGATGTGTTTATGATTAAGAATTGAGCATAAAAAATATTTTTATGGAAATTGAAGTGATGTGACAGCATAGAAGTGGGTTCTACCACTGACACAGAGGTAGTTCTACTACCGGCATAGAAGTGGGTTTTACCACTGGCACAGAGGTAGTTTACTACCAGCATAGAGGTGGATTTATCCACCGCCACGTACGATGGTTCTTTAGACTGATCAGTCGGCACAGTTATTAGTCACATTCATGGATATGACCATACACAGTTTTTATGTTTATGACATGCTCAATTATGTTATGTATGATGAAGAAAGTTATGTTATGTTTATGATTTATGATTCAGCATTTATGTTATGAAAAATGTTTTCATGCATGGTCATGTACATGTATATGTATTAGTATCTACGTGATGCATTATTTTAACCTTGATATAAAGGATTAGACATGTTGAGCCCCTAGGCTCACTACGCTTATATGGTGCAGGTGAGTATGATGTAGCTCCTACCGGTGGCGAGGACGTATGAGCGAGCATGGCAGTGGCCCCGTGACCGTCTCGCTAGGATTTTTATTTATGCATGAGTTATATATTCAGGATATTTTTATGTTTTCAGTGGTTATGATTACTTATTGATTTTTCATTATTTTAGTAGACATAAGTTATAAATTTTTATTATAGACATTATTTTATCTATTGCATGACTCAAGATTTTATCAAATAAATGTTTATTATTTTATTAAGCGAGTTATTATTTGTAATATTATTTTTAAAGTTTATACATATATGTATGGGCGTATATGTATATAGTATAGTATAAAAAAAAAAAAAAAGTTTTTCCGCATTTAGTAGTTCTAGGGCGTTTCATTTATTGCATCTCAGAATTAGTTTTTAGATCAAAAAATTCTGTGTGTTCCAAATTAACATAGAAAAATTAGAATTCCCAGACAAGAATTCCAGTCATATACACATCTTTTATATGCATTGATGGCAGATATTCTACAACATTAAGATTCAAGAATGAAAAGTTTTTCTTCTTTTTACCGAAAAAGACATACCTTAGTGTAAGCATAAACACTTGCTTCAGTTGGTGCCACTGGACTACCCCGACGAATAAATCTCCCCTCTTTGAAGATGTAAAGCATCGGTATTCCAGTTGATAGTTCCAAGCTAATAACCTGACAAAGAGAAAGAGGTGGTCTTTTCAATTATAATCATACACAAATGAAATGTGACGGTCAAGCTCAACTCAGTTGAAAAATTGTACCTCTTGAGAAGTCAGTTTGTCTAGATACATAATGATAGATCTAAGTGAATTCCCATGCGCGGCAATCATGACATTTTTCCCGGAAAGAAGCTGTGGTTCAATCTGTTTGACGAGATATTCATTATGGTATATCCATGAATCAGCGTAAAGTAAAATATGTGAGACAAGATTATATCGATCTTACATTCTCTCTAAAGTAGGCAACAGCTCTCTCAGCACACATTTCCAAACTCTCACCATTAGGAGGAGGCACATCATAGCTACGTCTCCACACATGAACTTGCTCTTTTCCATATCTATCTGCTGTTTCCTGCTTATTGAGACCCTGTAATTCTCCGTACCTGTATAGATCAAGCACCAAGGTTACAAACAGAGAGAAAAAAGGGGCAAATGAAATATTTCTAACATTGCATGTTGCCAAAGTCCAAACACATACATTCTTTCATTTAGTTGCCAAGCCGTTACAACTGGAATACACTGCTTTTTTGTATCTTCACTAAAAATTTGACTCCAAGCTCTAGCTTGCTCATTCTCATCGTGCAAAATAATTGGAACCTATAAGAAGATTAATGCATTTTGAAAATTCAAGGTATTGGAAAAGCAAACATTTCCTCAGTAGTTGAACACGAATAACAGTCAAGACAAAGACATCTGAATGGCTATCTTTTTTCTTTTCAAAGTTTAAGAAGGTAATCAATAGCAATGCAGATTCAAATTAGTTAGACCCATCAGGGGGTAAAAAAAAGAGCTTTAAAGCGTCAACCTTGGCAAAAATTTGACAATTTTACCTTCTTACGTCTGTGTTCAGTCATGGCAAGCATGGCAGTCATCTGCGCTCGAATGAGAGAAGAAGTGTAGATCATGTCGACTGGTATATTGCTGATTCTTTTACCAGCTTCAATAGCCTCGTCCACACCTTTCTTGGTTAGTGGCACATCAACACAACCAGTGAATAGATTCTTTTCATTCCACATAGACTCTCCATGCCGAATCAGGATCAATGCAGCTTCGTCTGGGAACATAATTGAAATTTACACCCTTTAAGATTATATTGAAGAAAATCACTCAAGTATTGCTTGCTATTTTATATTTCGTGAGTTTCACATTACTTGATTTCTTTTTGGAGTCACTTGACGTGCCGTTTGATGGCGATAAAATGGGGTTAAACACTGTAGCCTGAGAGCCCGAGGCTTGTATCACACAAAAACTTTGCTTTTTAGAGCGAAAAGTTTGTGTTCTCAGCATAGCAACATCTAGCCGGGAACCTTTCGAGATCAACTTCAAAGAAACATTTCCATTCTCTTGATTGCCGAAAGAATTGTTGAAGTTACCACAAGATGGAATAGTCCCTACTGCTTGGTGAAATGATGTTGTGGCCATTCTAAATCTGAACCAAGGTAATCAAATAACTTTCAGCATGACTATTTGTATTGACAGAAAGTTTCATTCTTTTCAGCTAATGATCAAGTAAACCACTCAAAAATCTGTCCTGGCACATTGCATAGGTTTTGTTAAAAGGAGCAAATATATCAACATAGGTCCAGGTCCAATGATAAGGTCTAAACATAAACAATTCATTAATCTCACTAATTACACTGCCTATTCACATAAATGCATCTTCAGTGGAGAACCAGAGAAGAACTCATTTCATTCTCTTCCAAGAAGAGTTGCAAAGCTATTAATATTTTTCCTGACCAATGCCAACTGCTTAACTTAAAAGCAATCGATCCGAACAAATCAACAAAACCACATAATCGGGAGATATTATATTCCAACAAATAAAGAAACATCTTTCAACAGATTAGCATGCCCAAATCTAAATCCCCATAAATAATGTTTCATTAAAGAGGATGAGATACAAATCTACAAAATTAACGGGACGCGAATTAAGTAAAAAGCAAAAAAAGAAAGAACAACCCAGAAAATAAAAATCGAAGGAAAAAAAAATGCAACTTGCACTAAAAAATACCCAGAAAAAAAAAAAAACAGGGTGCCAAAAAAAGGAAGTCAAGAAACGTACGTAGCAATGCGGATAGTATTACAGAGAAATAAAGAGAGACAGATCTTACAGCTATATATGCAAATGTTATGGCAAAATGAAACGAAGAATCTCAAAATGGTTGCGACGAAACCGAGGCAGAGCTTATTCCGAGGAATTTGGACGGAGAAAAAGATGGTCTTGGCATTAGCTTAATAGCATCAGCACATTAATGAATGCATCGCATGGTTTCATTCAAGAATTGTTTGGAGCCGAAAGAGATTGACTGATAAATCGATGGAAATTGAGATGCGAATTGGGTAGTTGTATATTTCTTGACGGGATCGAGTTGGGTGGTGGTTAGGAGAAAAAAATAGCATGAGAAAGGGATATTTCAAAGAGAAAGTTGGCGATTTGGCGTCGCAAACAGTCGGGGCAAAGCTTGGCGGCTCTGCCTCTTTCTTGTTTTTTTATTGCGTTCTTGTTTTGGCTTCACCAGGGGTAGGTAGCCTTTCCTCAATTCCCAATTTTTTTAAAAAAAATTTGAAAATTATTTTTCTGAAATATATAGAATATTATTATGTGAATTTCACACAAGTGTAACATTTACATGTCATGCCATAATGACAGAAAATATATAATATTAAATCGCCTAAACTGACCAATTCTTCCCATTTTCTGACTTCATTTTGTTACATTGTTGCTTCAAATTTTGCTCCGAAATTCAATCATTTGTATTCATTTCATTTGACCCTAAAATTATGAAAATGAAAAGTGAGATTTCATGAATGAGAAATCAGTAGGTTCGTGAATTATTGGTAACAAGACACCAAACACATGTTGTATTTATGCTGTTGATTTGATTTGGGAGATTTGATTTGATTTGCCCCTTGGACTCCATGTTCCAACTACCACGCCTCTCAATAATAAAAACATGTAGTTGGAGTCAGATTTGAATCCCAGCACTTTATATATGCACAACGTTGGGTTCACAACCACTTCAATTTTTTCCCCCTTCAAAATTATGGTTCATAGGAATAATTTCGTTTAATTGTGAATTTGTAATCTGGCATTCTCCATTTCAAACATTTGTTTGGTTTTTGTTTTCCGTATATGTTTGAATTGAAGGTGGTTTTGAAAATAAAATAAAGAAACTTCGTGATTTAAAAATGATTCTTTGGTAGTAGACTGGATCCATGCATGTGCTCGGTGAAGATATTTATTGGGCCGCTTTTTGAAAGAGTGGCTTTGTTTATGGGCTTCTGCATCTCTTGGATTTTGTGGCCCACTCTTAGAAGGGTATTATGTAATCTGTATTCATATAATCATATTCCCATTTCCCTGATATGTTATTAATTATTACTTATTTGTTATAATTATAATTGTTCTTCTTCTTTTTGGTGGTGTTGATTATTTGTTATAATTCTCAACCAACACGAATCAAATTTTCATTTTCATCATCCCAATTGAACACACACTCTTCTCTCTCTGTGTCTCTATTTTCTAATTTATAATCTTTTTAAAATGAACGATGTTTCTAATTTTATTTGATGGTGAAGGTGTGTACTTTTTGAATACATTTTTTTGTTAATTAAAAGAGAGAGATAAAACCACTTATTTATATATATATATATATATATATATATATATATATATATATATGTGAGTGTGTGTGTGTGTCTCGATATATATGATGTCAAAATATATTATTTCAATTTCCATTTTCTATGTAAGTACCGTGTAAATTTGCACGAATCAGGATACGGAAAAGAAATTTACATTTCAATCATGAAAAGCCACGAGTGTTAGAGGTGAAATGTTACTGAACTCTTTTTATAGACCTAATGATAAATAAAATATATATATATATATATAAAAGAGGGGAAAAAGCAAGCATCCAAAGATTAAGATGGTGGGATACTGAGAGAAGTATTCTGTTTAATAATAATATACTTTTTCGTAAGATATAGAGGTCTTATGTCTATTTGGAGACGAGTTATCATCAATAAAAACAAAATTCTTATTCACTTTACACTAAAAAAAAAAACAGTTTTGGCGTTTTTTAACCTCTGATATTGCTGATGTTTTTGCAGGGTGTTTTTTAACCTATGATATTATTTATGTTTTTGCATAATTTAATTGAAATCTCCAAATATAGTCATATTCATAAAAAAATCGATTATTGTTTTTTTAATAATAAATTTAAAAATTCTTCTAATCTTTTTTACTGTCAATATTATTGTTTAATCCAAATTACTTTTTACATTAATTCAAATAAGTTAAAAGAGATATGTCAGTTAACCAGCTGGGATAGCAACGGAGCGGGTTTGGGGTGGGTTTGGCTAAACTCCTATCCCATCCCACGAACCCTGTGGATCCAATCTGGGTTAGGTCCGTTAGACCCGCCAGAAATTAAATAAGTTTAAATTAAAAAATTTAAAAGTTTAAAAATAAACAAAAGTCATTAAATTTAATTTCAAATATATATTGATACTATTTAAGACAAAAATATATATTCTCAAAAGTTAAAATTTATCAACTTGTAATTCATTAATAATTATTAACAAAAAAATATATTATAATGATACATTTTTATACAAACATATCATAATAAAATAAATTTATTTCAATCCAATAATATTATATACTCAAATTATGGATAAAATATTAATTATTTAGTATAAAAATATAATTATATATTATTAATATTACATATATATTTTATATTTATATTTATATATATATACTTTGGCGGGACGAGTCCGAGTCGGGTTTGGCCAAACCTGAATCCCACCCTGAGCCCACTTGTGTACCCGCTTATCCGGGTCTAGACCCGCCGCGTCAGGTCGGGTTTAGTCCCGACCCATTGCTTGGCGCGAACAATGAATCTTTAATTCATAAATATATTTGATTTATCCAATGTTTGACTCAAATAATTTTGTAAAAGATAGGTATCATACACTATTATCTTATACAAGTATTGGTTTATCATCTTTATAAATATATATTATGTAACCCGTATCATATCATCCACGAGTCAAACGATATCTCAGTGTTTTGATTATTTTATTAAAAAGCTAGTATGAAAATGAGATAACCATTTATTTAAAACCACCATGTCTTAACAATTTTAGATTTTCACTTTTATTTTCAAACACCGCTAATTTCGGATATTTTTTCCCCATGTTTTCATAATCTATAAATTTAATCATTTTTTTTAAAAAAAATAATGATATGTGTACATAGAAGCTAGATTACATTATTGTTAAATTAGGAAATTATTTCAAAACTTTCTAAAACGTGTTTCTTTTCAAACTACAATTGTTTATTTCTAGCTAAAAAAACTTTTATGAATTAATTAAATATTTTCTATGATTTATTGTTTAGTTTAACAAGATTTGAGTTCCTTAATTATATAATAGAAATTTTTACTTTTTGAAAAATATTTATGACTTTAGTTTAATATTTTTTCCTCTAATTGTTTTTCTTACTAGGCCAATCAAGTTGATTTACTTGAAAACAGTAAATTTAAATTTTTCAAAATTTTATGAGAAATATTGTGATCTCTTAGTGATTGCATACATGATACAACTGTATGATTTTAGTTACGTTTAATATTTTTCTCTCAAACATTTTTTTTATACTAGGCTAATCAGGTTAAGCTATTTGAAAACAATATGATTCGAATTTTTTAAATACTATATATTGTTATATGCGATAACCAAGAGATCACGATATTTCTAATCAAATTAATTAAAATTAAATAATATATACCGTTGTATGCAATCACTAAGGGACAAATATTATTCGAAAAAGAAACTTTTCTATCATATAATTAAGACACTCAAATTTAATCTTGTAAAAAAAATTCATTAGAATATTTTTTACACTCAATTTGAATCTGGTAAACAAAAAAATCATTAAAATAAATTTTAGCAAGACAAACAATTGTGATTTGAAAAATAAACAATTTTTAAAAAGTTTTGGGATAATTTATTAATTAATTAACATAAACGTACAACTATTTATGTAATACTCTATGCGAAGCATTATTTTTTAAAAGAACCTAATTAACCTATCGCAAACACTCCATTAGCCAATCATCTTTTTATTATTTGGAACAATATGAATCGAAATTAATTTTCGCGTTCCAATGTACAAATAAAAAACTATAATATGTAACCCTAGCTTGTTACGGGCCTTAAATGCACATACAAGGACATAAATATCTATAATTCTAAGATCTAAATAGTTAGAATCTAAACAAAGTATTGCTGTTACTTGGCCCCATAATTAATTTATACAACGATACATGATTATATTGTACGTAGTAAGTGGGCAGACAGTGAGCTGGTGCATTCATTTTCAGGGCCTTGACAATAATTGGATTTCAGCAAGGTTGTGTTTGGCTCGATAAATTTGATTTTGTGAAACGATCTGATGAACACATTTTTGATATATGTATGTTAAATGTATTTGAAATTCATTACAATTACTATTGAAAATACATTACTCATCCAGTATAGCAATTCTAGATATTTGAAATCAGTTGATTTCGATTTTATCGTATGAATCCAAATGCAATTTAAATTAATTAAGGTTTTGATTGGATAGAAGTATTTCAAATACATGGATTTCAAATGCATTTTTTTAGAGAAGTAGCACCACAAACATTCAATGCATGACTTCTTTTATGTTTATATGGTAATTCATGGTAGTTATGATGGATTTTAAGTTCATCTAATAAAATAGTGATTTAGAATCATTTTTAATCCATCTAAGGGAGTGTTTGCAATATATTGTGCTTTTGTAGAAGTGATTAATTTATAGATTATAAAAAAAGTTAAGAAAAATCAAAAGTTGATAGTGTTTGAAAACAAATGTGAAAATCTAAAAATCAAAGTTGTATAATGTTTGATAAATAAGTGATTAGAGTGATTTTAACAATGACTTACTAGAATCATTTTTGTAGAATCATAATCACCACATGAATAGCTTTTGGATTTCAATTAAGTTAAACATAAGCTAACACATAATCTAGATTTAAGAAATACACAAAAATGATTTTTTTTAAGCAAAAAGCTAACAATCAATTTTTTTTAGTGATTGCAAACACTCCCTAAGTAATGTATAAATAATTAAGTTATGAATTTGAGATTTCTCTATGTTTCATTATTAACACTAAAATTATAATCAAAATCCATAGATTTGAAATACTTAATACAAGCGCAACCTAAAAATAATCGTTGTTGTGGCCACCACCGCAGCTAGCCGTCGCCCGAGCAGATATACTCATCCACACGTACACCCAAGCTTCTCATATACTTTATTTATTTATTTCTCTTTTATTGATCACTCTTTCTTTTTATTTTTTTTTTGGGTTTATTAGGCAACAAGACATTAATTATAGTAGGTACCATTTTGTTGGTGTTTTATTTCTTCTGTACAAAAATTTGTGCAATGCAAAAAAAATTAATGTCACAAGATTTATTGCTCTCGCAGTGGACGTTTTGTGCGAATTAAGTTTATAAATTAATTTAAAAAATAATGATATTAATTTTACATGGAAATGACTGATTAGCAATAAACTCAATTTTAAAATATAAAGAGTATCTTTTGCAATATAAATTGTAATTAAAGAACACAAATATTTAATGTAATAACCCGTCATTCGATGATGAGACCTAGCTAAGAGCTCGCGCATTTTCTATATGTCATTGCTTACGACAAAAAAATAATAAAAAAAACATTATTTGAAATAAAATCAAATTATTATTTTTACTAAATCAATATTTAATTAATCTCGAACAATTATTGATCCCAATACACAAATAAAATAGTCCGACATCGAGAAAACAAAAAAACTACATTCGTAGCTTTCCCTTTTGCACAAGAATTAATTGTTGGTCTTCCCATTATATATAGAATATCAAGAAAAATATTATAACTCGTTATCGTTTAATTTTTAATTAAGGAGATCCATTTTCATCGTAATCATAACTAATAAAAAGTTAAGCAGCAAAAGATTCCCAACATCTAGGATGGTGATTGGCCCGACCACAATATTAAGTACCTCATAATAATAACCAGCTGTCTCAACATGTTCTAAATACATAACTCTACTTTTTCAGATAAAATATGGATCCCTATATTTTTGTTTTTAGTTAATACTAAATCAATTTTCGATAATTATAATACACACGACGAAGCAAATGCAATGGTGCCATCTGAATATGTAAACTGAACGACGTAAGATAAATCATAATAAAATGATTTGTATTATTCACATAAATATAAACTTCAATAGCACGTAGTTTTAAATAATATATTTTACAAAAAAAAAAAAAAAAAACACGTACTTTAATTAATGCACATATAATTGGACAAGTGATTATATTATATATAAATTAAAAGGGATTGTGGTGAAATGGGCTCCCCGGAACAATAATGCAAGAACTCCTTTCAAGATTCGTCAGCAAAACTCAATCAACGGTCCAGATTCCCTCCTCCATTCCTGGCTCTCCCCTTTATCTTCTCCCCAATCTCACCACACCTCACTCCCCCTCTTCTCTTCTCTTCTCTTCTCTTCTCAAATCCCGATTTCTACTAATTTGATTAAATAGTTCGAAAATATGTTGGGAAAGAGGGCGAGGCGACCACCCATAAAGAGAACTGCCAGCATGACGGAGTTCAATCTGGACCTCACCGTCGTCCCGCCGCCCAATAATCACCCTCATCGCGGCGGATCCCCCGCCGGAACTCCCAGACAGCACCGCCGTAACTCTGCTGATTTTGTGGAGACTTCTCCTTTCTTGAGAGCCTGCTTTCTTTGCCAACGCCGTCTTGTCCATGGCCATGATATCTACATGTATAGGTAATTAATTTTGGGTAATACTATAACTACATGGAGGGTTATACGATCGGTTAAATATTGCATTTGAAATTACGTAAATATTCTTGATTTATTTTGAAAAGATATTTTACTATATTTATTCTTAATACTATATTTATTTATTTACTCTCATGATATATATATATATATTTATGGTAAAGAAAAAAAATGAGGCGAGTGTGTGTGTATAGGTTTTTTAAACAAATCTGGTTGATTCGGTGGAAAGAATTTAATAATATTTGGTTATCGATCGGTTCATGTTTTGGCAGAGGCGACAGTGCTTTTTGCAGCCTTGAATGCAGACAGCAGCAGATGATTCAAGACGAAAGAATAGACAAGTGTTCCACGGCGTCCCAAAAAGATGCAGGGAACGCCGCCTCCGCCGCCGCCGGAGGACCCCAAGCACCGCCCAAAGGCGAGCGGCTCACCGCCGTGTAGACATCATGAATCTCCGGTGATGACATATCAACAGTAACATATATATGTGTGTGTACCCACCTAGCTTATAAATTATAGTGGACGTACGTACGTGGGGCTGCGCTTCATTATTTTTTCACCAGAAAAAATATAATATTTTTGAGAAAATGATGAAATTAATAGAACAGATTAATTAATGAATCAAACAACCCGAAGTACGATGATTTTGGCTATTTTTCCTTGTATCTTGTACTTGTACCAAGCTAGCGAGCTAGCCAATCCCGGATCCATTATATATATTTCTGAAGCGCATGCATTTATCTTAATTACTATTAATTAATTATGTAGATGTTGTATTTCCCAATCTATATATTTTTGTATTTGAGTATGATTTTGTTTTGTGTATATCGAGCTATTTTAGGTCTAAAATAAAATTTCCAGTTAGCGATCGACACCCCATAATATGAATATTGTTTTCAAAACCAAACAATAAAACCATTAATTAATCACGTATAAAGATTTGTATTAATTAATTACCTTAAAGTCGAAATAGATGGTCCATTGCTGATTTCATCTCCTGTTCTTTTGACTCTTTCATGTCTTAGAACTCGTATGAACAAGAAGTAATAATAATCAAGGGAAATATCCATTTTTTAATATATAGTTTCCTTGTCTCAAAGTGTTTCCAATTAAGTATAATAAATACGAAACGTCGTTATTTTCGATAGATAAAAATATTGATTCATGCGTCCACATTCATGATTTTTTTAAATGTACTTGCGTGATAATTAATTAATCTCCTGAGGAAAATTTTGAAAAATTGGTGAGTATTCTTTATATTTATTTATTTACTCCTCTAAAAAAGCATTTAATTATGTATAATATATCCATATACTTAATCTATTTTCATGGAAAAATTAATTAATTTCATACAATTTTTTTGTTTTTGTTTTTGTTTTTTTGCACGTGTATCAAATACACCGTTAACAGTACTTTAACCATAAACTTCCAACTCGCAAAGACGGATTTAACATAATATTATTATGTTTTAATCGGGAGGAGAATATGTGTTTTTACTTCAAATGAAATTACCACAATGTGGAAGATGGCTACTTAAGCCTTTGAGAGCGAAGTTTGGGACCCGCGAAAATTAATTTTATCATATTTTTTAGTCGGGACCATTTAAAAAATTTTCAATAATCACTTTTGGGGGTGCACCTATGCACCACCACATATTTTTTTGTCAATATATTCCAAGCCTTTTATTTTATTTTAAATGTACTTTGGAGGGATCTCATACTTGAGAGTTATATGTATGGGGAAAAGGTCATTGTTGTGGACCATCGCATATAATTTTTTTTCCTTTTCGTGAGGAGGGCATTCGATCACTATCTATATCCTTTTTTTTTTAGAGTTATTTGCATCAGACACCTCTGTGAAATATTAAAAATACACACTTCTCTCCTGTGAAATTTTAATAGGCATCTTCAACTCTAACCTTTTAAAAAATTAGCACACTCGCCCCTTCAGATGAGTGATTATTGCGCACGCACCCCTCATGCGACTGGGCAAAGATTTTGATATTTTTTTTGCACCAAATACCCCTGTGAAATATTAAAAATGCATATTTGACCCCTGTAAAAATAATTTTTAAATCTATTCAACCCATAATACACAATTTTTATTAAAATTTAATTATAAAATATTTAGCAAACACTTTTCGTTTTATTAATTTTATTTTTAAATTTAAATTTATTATGATTATATAATTATTTTCTAAAAAATATTATTATTTTATCTTGTTATCATTATTTTATTAAACTTTCTTCTTGTTTCCAACTTTTTAATTAAAAATGCATTAATAAAAAAGATTTAAATACCTAAAAGTACCAAAATATTAAATCAAAATGATAATTTCGTGCATATTACTTTTCAATTTAGGATTATAGATTTTTGAACCAAAATCTAAATTTTTTAAAATGCATTGCAGAATTTGCATTAAAAAAATAATACACAATATTTATTAAGATCTAATTATAAAATATTTTTCAAACATTTTTAATTTTATTTAATTTAAATTTTTAATTTAAATTTATAATTTATAATTAATTTATTTCTAAAAAAATTATTACTTTATCTCGTTATAATTATTTTATCAAATCACTTCGTGTTTTCAACTTTTCCATTAAACATGTTTCATAAATAAGGATTTAAATAAAAATACCAAAATATTAAACCAAATGATAGGTTCATGAACGTTAATTTTTTGATTTAGAATTATATAAGCATGTTATTTTTTTTTTATTATTTATTACAAATTGTGCAATGCATATTCTCAAAAAATTTAAATTTTGGTTCAATAATATATGGTTTTAAATCGAAAAAGCAATATGTTTAAACTTATCGGTTTATTTCAATATTTTGGTACTTGAAATTATTTAAATATTTGTTTATGAATGCATGTTTAATGGAAAAGTTGGAAACAAGAAGAAAGTTTAATAAAATAATGATAACAAGATAAAATAATAATATTTTTTAGAAAATAATTATATAATCATAATAAATTAAAAATTAAAAATAAAATTAATAAAACAAAAAGTGTTTGCTAAATATTTTTTAATTAGATTTTAATAAAAATTGTGTATTATGGGTTGAATAGATTTTAAAAAAAAAATTTACAGGGGTCAAATATGCATTTTTAATATTTCACAGGGATATTTGGTGCAAAAAAAAAATATCAAAATCTTTTCCCAGTCGCATGAGGGGCGCGTGCGCAACAATCATTCATCTGAAGGGGCGAGTATGCTAATTTTTTAAAAGGTTAGGGTCGAAGATGCCAATTAAAATTTCACAGGGGATAAATGTACATTTTCAATATTACACAGGGGTGTTTGGTGCAAATAACTCTTTTTTTTCATTCTTTCGTTTTATTTTATTAAGATTGTTTATATATATATATATATATATATATATATATATATTTGGCTCAGTTTGGTTCGGGTGATAGGATTGATAATATATGGATAAGTAATGTAATTGAATAAAAAATAAATTAGAAATGATAGTTAATATAATATTTGATTTGATTGATAGATTATGGTTTTTTTGATTTGATTGATTAAATTATATATAAAAATAATAAATTACCATTTTATCATTTTAACAATAAATAAAATATAAATAATATTATTTTAAATGAGTAATATAGTAATTTGAATTCGATGATTTGATTGATGTAAGATAAATAATTAAGATATGGATAAATAATATGTCAAGAATTAAGAACACGAGATTATATGTTATAAGTTATGTCGGTATTAATAATACCCCAACCAAACACAGAAGACTAGAGATTTATCTAAATCTAATTTAACTAACAAGCGTACGAGGTGAAACATTTACACAAACCTAACTAATTAGTTAAGAAAAGAGCTAGGTCTCCCGTGAGATAGTCACACGGATTTACATATGTGAGACTGGTCGAATTGATACATATTCAGAGTTAAAATTTTACTTTTGACAAAAAATATTGATTTTTAATAGTTGAGTCGAATAAGACATATGTTTTACAAAATTGACTCGTGAGACGATTTCATATAATTTTTTGTGTTAATAAATATAGAGTTAACCAGTACCAAATCATGAGATTTTTCTCTCCAAAATCTCACTGCTAATTAAAATAATGTCTAGTTATATTCAAAGTTTATATATATATAACAAGTTACATGATTAACCTAGTTCTACGAACGATATTTATTAATTGAAATTATAATTTAACAAAAATTTGAACCTGAAAAATAATTCAGGAGAATTAAATGTTTGTTTTCTATTTGAAATTATTCTCCTAGGTTAAAATTATATCATATATAGATAGTTAAGCCAATTAGCATATAAATCTTTAAAATTATTCTATGTGAATCAATTTCACCGCTTGTTATATAAATATTTGTATGTAGCAGTAGCACTTGGAATGGAAGTGATATATTGACTGTCGTTGGTCCACAGATTAGCCTACTGTGGAGAACAGATTTGTTGGGATGGAATTAAGGTGAATTGTGGATGCTTCCCACTTATTTATGTATATATACATGTTCTACTTTATTCCTTATTTGATTCTCCTTTGCATACATAGTTAACTAACAGGTTATATATATATATATATATAATCTGTTAGTTAACTATGTATGCAAAGGAGAATCAAATTATATATATATATATATATATATATATATATATATATATGCATTTTAAAAATACAAATAAAATTTAATAATTTCTTAATTATTACATAAATGCCGTTTGCGTTCTATTGAGTAGCTAGCTATAGATAATATACAAATTGCAGTAAATTTTTTTAAAATTAATATTCCATTAATCATAAGTTCTTTGAAATAATATTTTTTTTATTCCTGACTAAGTTTATTAAATCATTAAATTAATAAGATAATAAATTTTTTTTTGACCCTTATATAAATATATATATATATGGTCCCGTCATTATCATAAATTAATATTCTCACAAAAGATAACTAGGACAAATTAGCTAGTAAAATGTGATTATATTGTTATTTGTTTTTATTATTTAAATTTAAATTTAAATTTAATTGAGGTATGATTCTGATTGAATCTCATTTCTAATTTTTCTCATTACATCCAAAGACTATGGCGTTGCTTTCTTGAGTTGAAACAAAAAATTTGAAGAGTTTTTTTTTCCTCAATGAATGTTTTCTTTTCGCTTAACTAGTTTCAAATAAACTATAGCATATTCAACTTCATTATTAATGAGATTTTTTCAGTTGCGTTAGCTGCAATTTTTTCTAAGCTACGCACTTGCGAAAACATCCATTTCATATGGATAATATAAAAATATTTATTATTAAATAATACTATATATTATTTAGATCGAAATGTACTCTTTAAAATAATAATGTATTAATCTATCGATCATTTGACAGAACTTTTGTGAGACGCTCTAAAATATATAGTATTACTAAAGAATATATTTAACAAAGTACAAATTCTAAATAATCATGTATATATATAATAAAATATTAAATTCAAGGTTTTAATAATAAAAAAATTAAATTTTCAAAATGGGTAGTCCTCTACCGTCAAAATTGGATTAAAAAACAATTAGAAAAACTCAGTTCAACCAGTTGAACCGATTTTTCGGTTCTTGACCGATTATTACCATTAAAATGGTTTTTGGAGATATTTCGGATCCTGATATGTGACTGTGACCGTTTCCCGCTGAAATCGACTGACCCGGTTTTGAAAATACTTTCAACGGATCAACTTTGTGAGACATATCTACTATTTGAGTAATTAATGAAAAAATATAACTTTATGCATTAATAATTATTTTTTATTGTAAATATAAGCAGAGTTGACTAGTCTAATGGACAAAGATCCGCGAAATCTTTTCACAAGAAACATACTCATCATCTGGCTCAGCTCAAACTTTTTAAAAATCTATTGATTTTATCAATGTATTAATTCAAAAAAAAATCTATAATTTCTATAATTTATTTTATTAGATTCTAGTGATATTTATTATTCTTTTTAAATATAAGAAACTATTAAGCTAAACTTCAATTTAAAATGTATCCTATGATTTACGTAAAAAGTTAATAATAATTGAGAGGAAAAAGCGGGCAGGGGGAAATGAGAGTAAACGAGAGAGAATATAATGAAGGCTTTTAAGTTGGTTTACAATGATAATTATTTGTGCCGAACAAGTTGTAATATTTATACCATTAAATCCAAATCACGAGGCGATTAGAATTAAAAAAATTATGAGGCGCGGATAAGTAGGAAGTAAATCAGTAATTACGATGGGGGGCAAAAGTGGAAATATGGAGCAAAGAGGGACGCAAATTGCAAATTGCACCGGACTTTTGCTGTGGATGAGGAAACAAGTGAAACAGTAGGGTTGGTTAAAACAGCTGTGCTGACTTGACCTTACATCATTCCACGCCATTTGCTTAATTTTTCTATTAATTTGTTGTCAATTCCATCTTTCAAATAATGACAATTTAAGAAAAATAAATAAATAAATAAATTTGATAACAATTATTCTGAGACCCACTTGCGCAACAAGTGGGTATGCGTCAACTTCCATTTATAAAATCTTTTCCAAGTTAGTCCAATAAACTATTATGATTTTTTGATTTAATTATTATTTGTACGGTGTTGGTTATTATTAATACTTATTTTTTTTTTAAAAAAAATAACAAATGAGAACCTGTAGTTGTAATTTTTCTGTATGTATTGAGTAGATTTTTGAACTAACACAATAACCTGTAAACTAAACAGATAAACCATAGTACCGAGCAAGTCTCGCGCGATAAGCTCGCCAAAAAGAACATGTTTAGATAGTATTTGAAAGAGATTTCTGAAATAACTTGTCTTCTTTTGATCTTTTACATAATTATAAAATTTTGTTAATAAAAACGTGAGAAGTACTTCATAAAACCAGTTCAAAACACAACCTTAGTAGCTAGTTTGCATATGTAGATACCAACAAGACATGTTACGCGTGGGTTTTTGGAGTGTTGAAAATATTTGGAACTATCTAAAATGTAAGACTTTGATGCAGTGGGGTTATAGCTCTTATTTTGCTGCGATAGAGATATAACGAGTGAGTTAATTGTTTTGACCCCGTTGATATTGATATTAGTTAGTTGCGAGGATCCATTAAATTTCAGAGTTTCGATTTCATGATAAATAGAGTGAAGCCTAAGTCTAAATTTTCAAGATCCCTCTGATATTATAAGTTAAAGAATGAAGTTTGTGTTAATTAAATAGTAATAGCTTTATCATTAATTCTAGGGTTGACCTTGAAGATGTTAATTATTTGTCCGTCACTATTGCCCTTGCGTTTTGTTTAAATATTTACTCATGCAGCTTGCATATATCCACTTTAATTCTTTTTCATGGTATTATATAATGAAGAAAATATTTGGCGATGACTTGAAGCCAGAGATCTTGAATTTGGAACGGTATTTTGAGACGCATTGTTATACTATTTTTTTGACGGTACAAAATTGCAATATTATTAAAATCGAAGATTAACGTTCATTATAAGATTTATCAATCAAGATGAAAAATTCCTTTGCTTCCACACAAAAGGAGAGAAGAAAAAAACAAAATAAGCTAAAGAATGTGCAACCGTATTCTTAAAGCGTCGAACATGAAATAATCTAATAACAGGGTTTTTCTCGAGCAACTGTTTGATTTCAGTTGCAATTAATTCCTCCAATATAACTGAGATCCTCATCAAGATGAATCACTGCTTACACCACCAATAAAAAATCGATCATGATCTCGTGAATTTCCAGGCCTTGCTTGTGCGCGAATGCCTTCTCCGATAGCAACTAATTCTGCGCACGAAGACTATACTGATTGAAGTCTAGTAATTTTCTTCCCAAAAAGCAATTGTGATCTGCCCTGAGTGGTTACGGATCCTTATATTAACTAATTTTTAATGGTTTGGTGAAATTTTATTTAAAATTATAATTATATCCTCTTATACAAATTCATTGTTTTTGCCTCTAAAATATGGGTTATATTCGGGAAAATTATACAAAAATAAATTGGAAGTACAATAATCATATTGGAAGATGTCGAACTAGAGAAAAAATTTAAATGCGCATCATTATATTCTTTTGGAAAACCATAAGCGATCAATGAGCTACATTTTGGATAAGTAACATAATTTCTAAAAAAACATTGAAATGTGTTTTTTTGATTACTTTAGAATAAAAAACGTGATTAAATGAGAATTAAAAGATTTTTATAAGATATTTTTCTAAAAAAAATTTCTTAATTATTTTAAACTATAAAATCATTTGTTTTTCCTAATATATCAGAACACCTTTTTCAACTTAAAAAAAACATTTTTACAAAATAATTGTCCGAACAATAAACAAATTCTTAAAACATTCTATTAAAAAATAATTTTATATAAATGTTTTATATAAGAAATTATAGAAAAGTAAAGCACTAATTAAAGCTGGTCTCCAAACCATAAATTCACGAAGGAAGTAATAAAATAATATGTGGAAGTCCAAAATTTTTGGATGCACGCAAACCAAGTAATAAATGCCACATGAATTACTGCATAAATGATATTTTCTCGCTTGTCCTTTTACTCCAAATTATTGGAGCGTATGAATATATATATAAATAGTGTGTTAAATTGAAAACGACGAAGCAGATCATATATTACAATGTCAGAAATAAACAAAAAATAATTAAAATTGAGCTACTGCATTCATTCATATATTTAATAAGGTGGTTTGGATATGGTCCACTTCATGTTGCTAATATTCGTGGGACCTTTCCAATTTTAGAGGGTTCTTTTTTCCTGTCCCTCGCATCTCCAACTTGCTTTTGTTGTTCCATTAATATTTATATCATTTGTATTTATATCTATATCGTATGTAAAGTAAGAATATATTAGTTAGTCTCTAATCGGTGAGATAGATTTTATTTGTAAGAGTAGTGTCTCAACATACTTCTAAGTGCAGACATTCATCAATACAATTGAAGTCAACTGAAAAGACCTTACTCATATTGAAAAATTTCCACAATTAGATGTATCATTGTGATAGACTTGTAGTTTTCTCACAGTTAACACATAATATTCCGTCTTTTATGTTATACCAAATTTTTTCCCCTCAAAATACTCATTTTCTATAATATTATTATTATTTTAATGAACAAAATATAGTTCAATAAAATAAAAACTCATTTTAAACCGGAAAATGTTAAATTTGTCTAACTCAGTTGTGTGATTTCTCAACGTGACGTTTATGTAGTACCAATGCTAATAAATATTAATCACTTATATTTTACAAAAGTAGAATACTGAGACTTGGGTTGAAATAAAAAAATTTAAACCCAACAATAAAAATACAACTAAACCTTCTAAAAAGCGGTGGGTGGATGACCTACGCCTAAACACTTAGGCGGTTTTTTTTTTTTTAGTTTAAATATATAATTTGTCTAGATGGTTTTTAGCGTAAATATCTAATTCTTCCTAGACGGTTTTTTTAGCCTAATATTTAATCCTTTAGGTTCATCTTAATATTTCTTCAAAAATTTCTTTTGTCGAATTCAAACTCAAAATTCATTGCATATTCTTCATTTTCATCTGATACAAATTGATCGGAAAATCTATCAATTTTTTTAAAAAAGTTTAAAATTGAAAAATATATATTATATATTAATCTAGACGACCATCTAAACGGATTTTGAATCACCTAAGCGACAATTAGATAGTTTAGGTGGCCGATTAATGAAATAGGACACAGAAACATTAACGGTTTAAAAATTAAGACCGTGAGCAACCGCCTCGCCGCCTTTTAGAACAACGAATAAACCCAGTAACAATGATTTTCATTCATAAAATAGACAACGAGTTAAAATGTGAATACCAACTGCTAAGCCCAATACGAAACTCAATCCAAGAGCTTGATAGTTTAAATATATTTAAAGCCCATTTAGAGCCCACATGCTAAACGGCCCTTTCTGCCTAACATCTTTGTTATGTATTATGAAGCCATATATCCTGCTTTATGTCAAATAAACTTACTACACCTAAAAAAATGCCAAAAAAAAAAGCCCCTTAAATACGCATAACAAACTTAAATTGAAAAATAAAAAACCATTAAAATAGTAACTACATAAATATATGATTATCCAAAAACACATATGACATATATATACCAGTCTATATGACATTTATATCTCAATTAGTTTATATTCAAATTTTTCGATAAAATTGTAAATGTCCTGGAATGCAGTTAGAATAACTAGCCAAATAATTCGGCAAATGTATTTAATTTCTTATTATCTCTTTAAAGCGATAATATAATAATATTCAAAAACATAAATCTGTAACTCGTAGTGTAACCTGATCATGTACACATCTATCCATAAAGGATTCTTTAGCTGAATTCATAAACAAATCCCAAAATCTAATCACATTTAAATTCAAATAAAATCAATCTACATCTCATCCACAATCTTTTATATATAATCTTCACCAACACCCAAGCAATCATCATATCAGATCCTTTCTTTGCTTTAAGTTCCTTAATAATAACAAGGAATAAGAAAACCCAAAAAAAAAAAATGAAGCTTTTCATCGTGTGTTGCATTTTGGCCTTATGGGCCGCGGCTGCCGCGGCGCAAGCGCCGGCATCAAGCCCCTCCCCATCACACTCACCGGTTCAGCCCCCCGGAAAATCGGAACCGGAAGACTGCAGCACTTTGGTCTACAACATGATAGATTGTCTTACATATATAACCAAGGGTAGCAACGAAACCAAACCGGATGACTCGTGTTGCTCCGGTTTTAAGTCGGTCGTGAAGGGTAATGCCGAATGCATTTGCGTTGCCTTGAACAGTAGTGAGAGCCTAGGCATTTATATTGACGTGAGTAGGGCTCGGAAGTTGTCTTCCTTTTGCCATGTTTCTCCGAATCCAGTCGATAAATGTAAAGGTGTGTCTTTGTTCCTTACATATATGTTGTGTGATGAATTTTATTATTATATTGTATGGTTTTTAGTATGCATTTTGAGTTTTTGTTTGTGTAATTTTTTTTTATCATTCATATGTTATTATTTAGTATTGTATTCCCTCTTTATGTGGCCATATAAATCTTTACAAATTAAATAGCTAGAGAGTTTATTTAATTATATATCGTTTCATTTTTGCTTTAACGTGACTCACTTAATTTGCTGCAGCTAAACCATCACCAAGTCCACCAAAATCATCTCCGAAACCTCCTCATCATGCTGCTAAGCCACCAGCAGCCCCCAAGGCTCAGCATAAAGCTCCGGCACCCGCTCCTGGAAAATCCGGTGCTCACGCCATATCCGCCACACCTTCGTTTATTTTAGTCACACTATTTTGTTTGTCGTTTTATCGAGTCTTGGCTTAATGATTTAGGGTTTTCTACCACTGTTGATTCTCTCTTGCCTAGTATATTTTTATTATTTAATTATGTTCTAGGATCTTGTATGTGTTGGATTCCTACTAAGCATGGTGCTGTGGGATAGTTTTGTTTGTGGCATAAAGTCGGCTATGTTTCCATTTGATTTATTTAGTTTCGTAATTCATTTGGACGAATGTTGTTTTCTAGCTAGTACTTTATATTGGGTTATTTTTTGAACCAAAATCAAATAACCAACTATCACTGACATTCACTACAAGAGAACAAGGCTTCAGAGACAGAAAAATTCGGACATTTCACCCATTTACTTTTTTTTCTTTTCTTTTTTAATTAATTTTTTTTAATATATATAAATTTTAAAAACAAATATAGTTAATTAGTGTAATTGTAAATATTAATACAATTCGTATTGCTGTCATATAAAGTTTTAAGATTAAAATATAATTTTCAAAATCTTTGTGTTGCTGTATGTGTGTTCTATCAATTAATTTTAAATATTTTATAAAAATAAATTTAGACTTAAAAATTAATTATATTCGTCTTTACGAATTAGTGGTTATAAAATAAAGTTGGTAAATTATTTTATGTGAATGAAAAATAAATGGGTAATAATAAAATGATTGTGGGGTCCACAAATATTTGGTTTGTGGGATATTTGATTGTGAAGTGTGAGATATTTAATTTATGACGTGGAATGATGGGCCCACAAATATTTGATGAAAATGTTTTTGTTATTGTTGTTGGGTAAAGTACAGTAGTTATAAATAAATTTAATAAATTAAAATATAGAGAATGAATGTATGATTGGATAATGAGGTTCACAAGAAGATTTATAATTGGGGGAAGATTCAAATTATCATGTTTTAACTTTTGATGTAGAAAAACCCAGTTCCTGTTTTCACATATCCGAGAATTTTTTTTTAATTAATTTTTGACCTTTCAAAATCTAGAAAAAAAAAAAAAAGAATAGAGAATCGAAGTGTATATGCATATCTATATCTAGTATATATCAATAATCAGATACAAATTTCTTCCATTTTAGAAATCTCACTGCATGCATATATAATTTTCTTGATCATAATATTTAGTGATTAGTTTACTTTATTATATATATTAAATCTATCTCTGTCTACTGCCACTATTTCATGACTTTTAAATCTCAAAAGCATTAGAATCATCGTTGCCCCAATCTAGTTTTGATATCTCATATCTGTCTTCTGTCGCCTATCGTTTGACCATTTCCTCTAACATCGGTTAACCCCAATATCTAATTTCTTGTTCTTCGAATCGTCTACATCTCAAGGGGTGGATAAAATAAGCATTAAAATACCGTTTGGTATCATGGATGAGATGTACGATAGATGAATAAAAACATGATAAGATGTGGATAAGCAAGACATATATATAAATAATATGTTGTTTTGTATGTTTTTTATTTTGTAGGATTATTGTGTTTGTTCTCTTAATTACCATTGTCAATTTCACACAATTTCACTTATATGACACTCATTCTCCACTAATACCATGGGTTAAGAGGTATTTATCATCAAGTCAACATCTAATGTTATACCGGGCCACGAGATATCATTGGGTTAACAAAAAAATGAAAAAAATATAAGATGAGTAAAAATTTGTGTCTCATCACACTTTCATCTCATTTACCAAACGGTGCCTTAAATGTCAAATGATAAAAGAATCTAAAAATGTGTTCATGCTTAATTACATCACTTCCCAACCAATATTAATGAGTTTTTTGTTCTGCAAAATGAATCCACACATTTGTTTGATTTTGATTTGATAATGTATACATATCAACCGGATCTTGTTTTACATGAATGAGCCGACAATATTAATCGTTATTTAACATGAAGTTGGCTATGGAATCTTAGAAGTACTTGGATATATCATGAGCGGTTGGCATATATAATAAAACAATAAAATAAATTTTGTATTGCTTATGGTTTTCTTTGGAGGTAACACTATAAATGCACGCTTTGTTAATTAGGCCAGGGTACGCAATGAGATATGAGAGTACTAGCTAGTTAGTTTTCCACTCACAACAACTTATAGTAAATCTTCCATATATACATACCTCAATTTTCGTCATCTACACTTTCCTTTTCTATTTCGCGCTGTCTCCGCGCTCTCTCGGACGGAGAGTGTTTTCCGGCGAAAAATGAATTTATATCATCAACATAAATGATATATGTGACGGCAAGCTTGATATTTTTATGAATCCTGTTTCCATCCTTTTAAAGGTAAGCATCATCTCCTCTACATCAATTTCTCTCTCTCTCTCTCTATATATATATATATATATATATATATATATATATATATATATATATATATATAATATGAGTAATTGATAATATAATTAACTTCGTTTTTTTCTTTATTATTTAATTCAATTCGACTACATGTTACTTAATATGAATGTTAACATAAAACATATACTATAGCTTTTAAGTAAAGAAAGGAATTTAAAATTAATGAAATTATAAAGTTAATCCAGAATGATGATTGAAATTTTAAAGTTTTGAAGTCAGACTTTATAAACCTAGTTCCAGTATGCATGCATGAGATGAATTTGTAATTCATTTTTTTAAAAAAAATTAATATTAAGAAATATCAACGCGATATATCTTACTCCATATTGCGTTGAAAATAGCTTATGATAAGTTATATATATATATATATATGTATGTATGTTTCGCAATTTGAATATCTAATCAGTATTAAAAATTAGCAAAAGTAATATACATGCAACTAACTAGCGTTATAATGAGGAGTTGATGGTCTCTTGTGAGACATTGTCACGAATTTATATTCGTGTCATGAATTTATATTCGTGAAATAAGTCAACCGGGGTCGTCTTCAGAAAATTTGAAGCCCTAGGCTAACATATGGTCAAAATAATTTTTTTTTTTGTAAAATATAAAATTATTACGTACGAACTGAAAATAAAATGAACATAATGATACCAACATCTAATTTAATATACCAATATACCACGTAATTTATTAAATGTTATTGATCTTTCAACAACATGCACTCAACATCACAGTATATAGCGAGCCGAGAGTTTAACTCTCTATCTTTAAGACAAATTTGCCCGCCTAGGTGCTTACGGGTTGATCAAAGTGTCTCCCAAGAAAGAACGCTATCTCCAACTTCGATTAGTAGCACTACAAAATCGAAGCACTACGAATACTTTCAAGTGTTTAAGAAACTCAGACTCGATATGAGTATGCAAGAGAAGAAAAGAGAATTCAGAAATGAGCGAGTTGGAATGAATGCATATGGTGTCTATTTATAGACGCTGGAAGGATGTATCAGACAGCCGCACCTCTTCGCTGCATGCATGGACGAAGAGATGCAATGCTTTGGACTGAAAAGACGCACTGGTTCGGACCCAAAAGTCGCGTCCGTTCACAAGAAAAGATGCACTGATTCGGGCTGAATGGTTGCACTGTTTCGGAACAAAAATAAAATATTGAATTAATTTTTGTCCAAAAAAGTTATATCATGTCAAAGCCCAGCCCACGCCCGTGCCGAACCGGCCAGACGGCAGCGGCGCGCGCGCGTGTGGCTAATGGTTCGAACCTAGCCTAGACTAGGTCCGCTCGACTTAACAAACATGGGTATCCCTTGGAGCCCCAACCCCTTGTCTCATCTTAGGCATTATATAGTGTCATCATTTTTCACATTTTACCAATGTGGAACAATGAGTATTAATCTCATTCACACCAATTTTCCCAACATTTGTCCAAACAAAATTTCCAACAATCCCCCACATGAATGCGATTTATGTGAATATGTATGCATATGCTAAAACAGAGTTTCTTGCGAAAAATTATTGCATTGGGAGAGGTAGCTTGCGGCTTTGAACCTTTCTTAGTAAAATACTATCGGATTTACTAGGCTTCCTAGTGAACTTGATGTCTTAAACTATTCAACTGTGGATGTAAACCAAAACAACTGTAGTGACCCTTACCCAGATCACCTACTAAACAGAACTTAGGCATGCAATTAACTTAATAAACAGATATCAGAAATAATCTTGCGAAAACCATAAATAAATACAATCCCAAGGAAAGAAAACTGTAATTTATCCAAAAATTATACAACCAAATCGAATAGCTGTATCAACCCAAAACAGCAGAAATAAAACCTAGACGAAGCTCCAGCTGGCCAACCACCGCCTAGCCTCTCTTCGATCCCCCAGCCTCGTCCAATCGCAAACCTGCCCCATGGAATAGGGTGTCCAGAAACACAAAGTACGAGACGTAAGCATAAAACGCTCAGTACGAGATTATGAGTATACATGCATGCAAAGTGAACTCCCTATAAACTCGAGGTCAAGAATCAGATAACAGAGACAGACCGGGCCCTGGTATGTAGCACGCTGTGCCGTCGCTTCAGGAGGTGGCTCCCATACCATAATACAAGTGGATATGCCGGATCCAAATCGATGGAAGTCCAACCACTAACAGGATAGGGAAAAACCCTACTAACAGACATCTCGAAGGAGATAGCTCAGTATGCAAATGAATGCAGCATAAATCAATGACATATAAACCATGCAGTCACATAATACATGCATACTCAGTCAGGATATCTCGAACAGTACTTCCGTACCTCAAAACAGTGCAAGCTCTACCAACTCTAGGTCCACGCCTATAGTCTGCTCTACACTGCCAAATGATACTACTATCATTAAAGTGCTCTAAAAGCCTTAAATAAGCTATTGCATACTCCTAAATATTTATAGGAAGCAAAAGCTATACCTTCGTCCGTCGTTAGCCCTTTGATGTCGATACCTCCAGAACTTGGGCACAACTCCGCTACGACTATCGAACGCCTCGACGACTCCCGGGGCAAGCCTAGGAAGGCTAGAACAACTCGAATACGACTAGAGTAGAGAGGAAATCCGGAATTGGCAATTGAAAATGAATTCTCAGCCTTCTATTTATAGACAACGATCGGAACTTCCGATCCTCGATCGAAACGTCCGAACCTCGATCGGAACGTCCGAACCTCGATCGGAACGTCCGATCCTGCCATCGGAGCTTCCGAAGATCCTGATCTGCCACGTGTCAAAATATCACTGATTGACTTCGGATAGGGCAATCGGAGCTTTTGATCCTGATTGGAGCTTTCGATCTTGCCACACGTCATGCCTGACGTAATATCATCGGAGCTTCCGATCCACCTTCGGAGCTTCCGATCCTGTTCGGAGCTTCCGAACGCACCTTCGTAGCTTCCGAACTCTACCCAAGTAATTTTGATTAATCCCTTAATTACTGATTTTGGTTACGGACTACTACATTCTCCCCCACTTAAGATATTTCGTCCTCAAAATCAGATCTTAAGTATTGAATGCAATACAGAAATCAGAAACATTCTTTATTCAAATCAAACATTTACAGAGTTTGCAACTGAATACAACTTAAGAATGAAATCAAAACAACTCAGGATGGTCTTCACGCATCCTGTCCTCAAGCTCTCAAGTAGCTTCTTCAGTGCCTCGGCGCTGCCACTGAACTAAAATCAAAGGAATGACTTTGTTCCGTAAAACCTTATCCTTATAATCCAGGATACGAATAGGTTTCTCAACATAGGTCAAATCCTTGTTCACCTGAACCTCAGACCGCTGCAGAATATGAGATTCATCTGCCACATACCATCGCAACAGAGATACGTGGAACACGTCGTGAATACTGGATAGATGCGGTGGCAAAGCTAGTCGATAAGCCAAATCGCCAATGTTCTCCAAGATCTCAAACGGACCGATAAACCTGGGAGACAACTTGCCCTTAAGGTCGAATCTGAGAATCTTGCGGAAAGGTGACACTCTCAGAAACACTTTCTCCCCGACATCGAACTGCAATGGCCTACGCTTGGTGTTAGCATAGCTGGCCTGATGATCCTGTGCAGTCTTAATCCGTTTCTTGATCTGATCAACAATGTCTATCGCCTGCTGGATAAACTCCGATCCCTCAGCCTGTCTCTCCCCCACTTCTTCCCAGAAGAGTGGAGTACGAAAATATCGCCCGTACTAGGCATGCTTAAGGGTTCCACCGGACCGGTTCCGGCCGGTTCCGGGTCCATAATGGTCGGAACCGGTGGGAACCGGTTCCAAGGTTACTTACCTTGGAACCAATTCGAACCAATGTCCGGTTCGACGTCAACCGGACCGGTTCTAGTCCGGTTCCAACTGGTTCCGAAGTTGGAGTAAAGCAGAGAATGGACCCTGGACTAACCTCCGTGCCTAGGTCCGTGTGCCATCGGGTTTGAGCAGATTTCTAAAAAAAAAAATTTGAAGGGCACGGACCCTATGCACGGGGTCCGTGCCCATTATAACAAAAAAAAAAATTGAAACTTTGGATGATTATATTCTTGGTTCTTGGTTGTATCAATGTTTGAATGATTTATTTTTTATTAGATAATTATAACCGAGGTCCTTACATAACTTGAAACGTTTAATTTTACAATTGAAATCTAAAATTCATCACGATTAACTAAAATATACTTCGAATACTCCGGTTCTTCGTCGGAGCTTGAACTTTGAAATTCGTCGAATGCTCCAGCGGTCCTATTCTTTTTTTCGGCTGCAAACCAGTCTTGGAGGCATGTCAACATACTAAGTGTTTCTGGCTTTAAATTAGTTCTTTGATCACCAATGATTCTTCCACATATTGAAAATGCCGATTCGGAAGCAACACTAGAACTTTGAACGGCTAGGACGTCTCGTGCAATTGCCGCTAACACTGGATAAAGTTGAGAATTTACTTTCCACCAATTTAGAACATCAAAACTTTCAGTAGTCTCAATATATTGGCTCAGATAAATTTGGATCTCATTGTAATTAGTTGTTGTAGCTTTTCCCTTCAACTTTTGTCTTTTCAAACTTTGAAAGAAGTTGATTGCTCCAGTTTTGCCTATCTCCATCGGTCTCTCATCCGACTGTGCACTCGGTTCACCCTGTTCTCTTGCATACAAATCAAACAATTCTTGGAGAGAATGTGTTATTGACTTCTTTTGATCGTCAACATTCTTCCCAAGAAATTTAGCGTAATATTCAAAAAATATGTCTAATCCACCTTGGCTTTGACTAGGATCAAGTAGTGTTGCTAAACCATGCGAAATTGGGATATTCTCCCAATATTTCAAAAATTTATCTTCCATGTTAGAAATAAAATCATGCATAAATGAATCACCACGATGTTCCATAAATTTAAATATCATATTGAAAATCAAAGGCAAAAACATGGGAGAAGTGGGGTAGTGAATGACAGAAAATTTTTCGGTTGCTTCTTTAAAAATTTCTAACAAAGAAACAACATGACTCAAAATATTCCAATCATCGTCAGTCAAGACTAAAGCATTTGCAGCAATATTATTATAGTATGGAGTAACTAAATCTTTAAAACATAATAAAGTTTGAAGCAAATGATATAAAGAATTTCATCGAGTGTCAACTGGTGCAGAAATTTTTTTAAATCTAATCCCATTTGATTCTACTAGTTTTTTCCAATCACATCCATATCTTCTTTCACGTAATAATTTTCCACATGTTTTGAATTTTTCTATTACAGTACACAAGCGATCATCCAATGCACATTTAATACATAAGTTGATAACATGACAAGCACATCTAACATGAAGCAACTTTCCATCTAAAATCGGTTTTAATGAATCCTTTATGTATCTAATTGCAAGAGTATTGGCACTCGCATTATCTAATGTAATAGACATTATTTTATTTTGTATTCCATAAGTCTTAGCAACATTACAAACATATCTAGCTATAGTGTATGCATTGTGTGACGATTCTAAATAATCGAGTGATAAAATTATTTTTTGCATACACCAAGTTTCATCAATCCAATGGCATGCAACAACAAGATAAGATTCAAATTTAATATTAGTCCAAATATCAGTCGTCAAACTAACTCTACACGAAATATTTGAAAGATGCGATTTTAGTGTTTCCTTATATTCCTTATACATATCGAAACAATATTTTTTAAGTGTATGCCTAGAAATATTATGAAAACCCGGTTGAATAGTACTAGTAAATTCAACAAAACCTTCTTATTCGGCTAGTAGGAAAGGTTGACAACATTTCGTAACAAATTTAACAATGGCTTTTCGAGAAATATCTTTAGTAATCGTAAAAGCTCTACCACTTGAAGGATTAATTTGTTTTTGAGTTGGTTCTCTACTAAATGGTTGTAGAGTATCCGGGTCAAGTTTATGTACCTCGACTAAATGTTTTTTCAAAGTACCAGTACCACCGAAACCACCACCAGTTTTGTAAGAATATTTGGTTTTACAAATTTTACATACGGCAAAAGAGTTGTTCGTACCTTGTTGTTCGATATCAAAGTGATCCCAAAATTTACTTCGTTTTGCTCGGCTTGTCGTCGTACTCGTTGAAATCGTGTTGCTTTCCCGAGCGAAAGATGGTGTCCCGGCATCTAAATTGGGGATTTGCATTGCTTCTTCCTCCTCGTTCCCAGGTTCAACTTCATCAAAGTCGGGTATATAGGGAAAATCTTGAGCAAGATCGAAGACACGTTCACCACCACGACCACCACCACGGTTTGAAGATGATGCCATTGAATGTAGAGAAAGTAGAATTTAAATAAATATATATTTGAGATATAATTATAATGAAAGTAAAGTAGATAATTGTGAGAAAATGGTTGTGTCAAAATAATGAAAACTATCTAGTATTTATAGAAATTTTTTGGGTATAAATTATAATTTTTTTTTAAAATTGGCCCCCTAATTTGGGGGCCAATTTGCAATTAAACCATGCAGTAGCCGTTGGCAACGGCTACTGCATGGTACACAATTGCCAACGGATACAATGTATCCGTTGGCCAATTGTTTTTTTTTATTTTTTTTATCGGTTTCGGATCCGGTTCCGGGTCGGATCCAGACTTATCCAGATTCGATCCAGGAACCGGAACCGGAACCGGAACCGGATGAACCGGTTCTGAAAACCCTGAACCGGTTCAATCCATTAGTAAATGGATTGGGCTCGGTTCCGGGCCCGGTTCTTCCATACCGGGTCCGGTTCCGGGCTTATTGGGTCGGGTCCGGTTCGGTTTCGGGCCGAACCGGACCGTTAATCATGCCTAGCCCGTACAACGCCTCAAAAGGTGCCATCCCAATACTAGTATGATAGCTGTTGTTGTACGCGAACTCGATCAACGGCAAATGATCCTGCCAGGCTGAACCAAAATCCATGACGCACGCTCTAAGCATATCCTCCAAAGTACGGATAGTGCGCTCTGACTGACCATCAGTCTCTGGATGATAGGCAGTACTCAAACTGAGAGTAGTACCCATCACACGCTGAACACTCCCCCAGAATCTAGAAGTAAACCTGGGGTCCCGATCGCTGACAATGCTCACAGGCACTCCATGAAGTCGAACGATCTCCTGAATGTACAACCGAGCCATACGATCCACATTGTACTCTCGACTATAGGCAATGAAATGCGCTAACTTGGTGAGTCGGTCCACCACAACCCAGATAGCATCACAGTTCCTCGGGGATACCGGCAAATGGGTCACAAAGTCCATTGTGATAAACTCCCATTTCCATTCAGGAATAGGCAGACTGTGAAGCAATCCTCCAGGTCGTCGGTGCTCTGCCTTGACCTGTTGACACACCAAACATCTCGAAACAAACTGATAAATACTGCGTTTCATTCCCTTCCACCAGAAATGAGTACGTAGATCCTTGTACATCTTGTTGCTCCCAGGATGAATACTCAACTTAGTGCGATGTGCCTGAGACAAAATCTCCTCTCGCAACTCTTCATCCTGTGGAATCACAAGCCTACCAGATAAACACAGAAAGCCATCTGACTGATAATGAAATCCAGACGAGCTACCCTCGTTAGCTAGACGAACTAAACGCTGGGTCTTCGAATCAGACATCTGAGCATCTCGAATCCGCGAATACAAAGCTGGCTCAGATAATATCGCAAACATCTGGATACTTTGCATACCTTTCTTATGCTTGAAGGTATATCCCGAAGTACAACAGTCACTGATCGCACTAGACATCGAACAAGTCTGAAGTGCGGATAGTCGCACCTTGCGACTCAAGGAATTAGCGGTGAGATTAGCAGCTCCCAGATGGTACTTAATCTCGCAATCATAGTCCTTAAGTAAGTCCATCCAACGTCTCTGCCTCATGTTCAACTCCGCCTGAGTGAACAAATACTTGAGACTCTTATGGTCGGTGAAGATCTCAAATTTCTCGCCATACAGATAATGACGCCAGATCTTCAAAGCGAACACAATGGCTGCCAATTCCAAATCATGGACTGGATAGTTGTCCTTGTGAAGCTTCAGCTGTCTAGAAGCGTATGAGATCACATGCCCATTCTGAGTCAGGACACAACCTAACCCCTGAAGAGAAGCATCAGTGTATACCACATACCCTCCAGATCCTGACGGTAATGCCAACACCGGTGCAGAAGTCAACCGCCGTCGAAACTCACAGAAATTCTCCTCACACTCGGAGGACCACTCAAAATCCACACCCTTGCGGGTAAGCTGCGTCAAAGGTCGAGCTAGTTGAGAGAAATTTAGAATGAAGCGACGATAATACCCTGCTAGACCCAGAAAACTATGGATCTCAGCAACTGTCGTCGGACGCGACCAATTAAGTACCGCTTCAATCTTGCTTGGATCAACAGAAATCCCCTTCACTGGATATGATATGGCCAAGAAAGACCACTCGATCCATCCAGAACTCACACTTGCTCAGCTTGGCGTACAACTGCTCATCTCGAAGAGTCTGCAGTACCAACCGCAAATGAGAAACATGCTCTTCCATATTACGCGAATACACCAGAATGTCGTCAATGAAAACCACGACAAACTTGTCCAAATACTCCCTGAAGACACAGTTCATCAAATCCATGAATATAGCCGGCGCATTAGTCAAACCAAATGGCATCACTAGGAACTCGTAATGCCCATAGCGAGTACGGAATGCAGTCTTGGCTACGTCCTGATCACGGACTCTCAACTGATGATACCCAGATCTCAAGTCAATCTTGAAGTAAACTGACGTGCCCTGCAGCTGATCAAACAAGTCATCAATACGAGGCAACGGATACTTGTTCTTCACAGTGACTCGATTCAGCTGCCGATAGTCAATGCACAACCGCATCGACCCATCCTTCTTCTTTACAAAGAGAACAGGAGCTCCCCAAGGAGATACACTAGGACGAATGTACCCCTTGTCCAAAAGATCCTGTAGCTGATTCTTCAACTCACGCATCTCTGACGGAGCCAGACGATACGGTGCTCAAGAAATAGGCGAAGTACCCGGCATCAACTCTATGCCAAACTCGACTTCCCTAACAGGAGAAAAACCCAGAATCTCATCAAGAAATACATCTGGAAATTCATCCACAACAGAAATGCTCTCTATCCCAATACTCTCAGCGGACAAATCAACTGCATAGATAAGGTAGCCTTCCCCGCCAGACTCTAGAGCTCGACAGGCTCTCAAAGCTGATACCAAAGGCATCGGGGGTCGCGCTCCCTCACCATAGAAAAACCAGCTCTCACTCCCCTCCGGATGAAAGCGTACTAATTTCTGATAGAAGTCCACTGAAGCTCAATAGGTAGTCAACATATCTATTCCCAGAATGCAATCAAAGTCGTCCATCGCCAGGACCATGAGATTCGCTAACAGAATGTTCCCTTCGAACTCTAAAGGGCAACCCATCACTAGACGCTTAGCCAAAGCAGATTGGCCCGTCGGAGTAGAAACAGATATCACTACGTCTAGTGCAATGCATGGTAACTTATGCCTCTTAACAAAACGTGCAGAAATGAAGGAATGAGATGCACCAGTGTCAATAAGTACAAGAACAGGTATACCATAAAACAGAAATGTACCTGCGATGACTTTCTCATTCTCCTCCACTGCCTGATCATGTCTCAGGGCAAACACCTGGCCAGAAGCTCGTGGCCTCAAATGAGAACTCCCAGCAGGCTGTCCCTGCGACCTCTGCTGTACCGTGGCCTGAGAACCAGATCCTGAACCAGATCCAGAACCGCCTCCCCCAGATAGTGGACAATCTCTTCGAATATGACCAGTCTCTCCACAACAGAAACAAGCTCCAGAAGCTCTACGACACTTGTCGGATGGATGGTTCTTCCCACAGTTATCACACTTGTCCTTCTTACCAAAACGGACAACACCAGCAGAGCCAGAGGAAGAAGAAGTAGATCCAGACTTCTTGAAATATTGGGCACGGGGACCCAAAGAACTAGCAGGTCTCGACTGAGAGAAAGACCTATTCCGACGAATGCTATCCTCCGCCTGGTGACAACGGCTCACCAAAACCTCGTAGGACATGTCGTCGCCAACCGCCACACGGTCATGGATCTCAGGGTTAAGGCCCTGAAGGAACATATTATACTTCATCCCAGAGCTATCAGCAATCTCGGGGCAATAGGATAGCAGATCAAAGAACTTCTGCTGATACTCATCGATAGACATGGCTCCCTGTCGCAGACTCAGTAGCTCGCCTACCTTCGACTGTCGGAGTGCAGGAGGAAAATACAGCTTCTAAAAAGCTGTGCGGAATTCGGCCCAGGTGGCCACTCCTCTCGCCACAACAAAAGGTGCAGAAGTAAATCTCCACCACCTGCGCGCACGTCCATCCAGAAGATAACCCAGGGTCTCCATATTCTGCTCCTCGGTACATTGGAAAGTCTGAAAAGTCGTCTTCATGCGGTCTAATCAGTTCTCCGCATCCTCCGGAAACTCACCTCCAACTAAGGGCTTATGACCCATAGCTAAGAATCAACGCACAGTGAAACGCTCGTCGTCATGATGACGATGACGCCGTTCTCGACGAGGCTCCTGGTCGGCATCACCCCAACGCCCACCAATACTGCCATGAGAACTCCGGTCGTCACGATCTGCCATCTACAAAAGTACCTCACGGTTACCTTATGCAGAGTCTAAATCCCAAGAATACTATGCATGCTCTGATAACATAAATGTAGTGACCCTTACCCAGATCACCTACTAAACAGAACTTAGATAAGCAATTAACTTAATAAACAGATATCAGAAATAATCTTGCGAAAACCATAAATAAATACAATCCCAAGGAAAGGAAACTGTAATTTATCCAAAAATTATACAACCAAATCGAATAGCTGTATCAACCCAAAACAACAGAAATAAAACCTAGACGAAGCTCCAGCTGGCCAAACACTGCCTAGCCTCTCTTCGATCCCCCAGCCTCGTCCAATCGCAAACCTGCCCCATGGAATAGGGTGTCCAAAAACACAGAGTACGAGACGTGAGCATAAAACGCTCAGTACGAGAATATGAGTATACATGCATGCAAATTGAACTCCCTATAAACTCGAGGTCAAAGATCAGATAACAGAGACAGACCGGGCCCTGGTATGTAGCACGCTATGCCGTCGCTTCAGGAGGTGGCTCCCATACCATAATACAAGTGGATATGCCGGACCCAAATCGATGGAAGTCCAACCACTAACAGGATAGGAAAAAACCCTACTAACAGACATCTCGAAGGAGATAGCTCAGTATGCAAATGAATGCAGCATAAATCAATGACATATAAACCATGCAGTCACATAATACATGCATACTCAGTCAGGATATCTCGAACAGTACTTCCGTACCTCAAAACAGTGCAAGCTCTACCAACTCTAGGTCCACGCCTATAGTCTGCTCTACACTGCCAAATGATACTACTATAATTAAAGTGCTCTAAAAGCCTTAAATAAGCTATTGCATACTCCTAAATATTTATAGGAAGCAAAAGCTATACCTTCGTCCGTCGTTAGCCCTTTGATGTCGATGCCTCCAGAACTTGGGCACAACTCCGCTACGACTATCGAACGCCTCGACGACTCCCGGGGCAAGCCTAGGAAGGCTAGAACAACTCGAATACGACTAGAGTAGAGAGGAAATCCGGAATTGGCAATTGATAATGAATTCTCGGCCTTCTATTTATAGACAACGATCGGAATTTCCGATCCTCGATCGGAACGTCCGAACCTCGATCGGAACGTCCGATCCTGCCATCGGAGCTTCCGAAGATCCTGATCTGCCACGTGTCAAAATATCACTGGTTGACTTCGGATAGGGCGATCGGAGCTTCCGATCCTGATCGGAGCTTCCGATCTTGCCACACGTCATGCCTGACGTAATATCATCGGAGCTTCCGATCCTATTCGGAGCTTCCGAATGCACCTTCGGAGCTTCCGAACTCTACCCAAGTAATTATGATTAATCCCTTAATTACTGATTTTGGTTACGGGCTACTACAACAACAGTATTCACACAATAATTTTTTTTCACACTTTATTTGTTCTCACAGTTTTGTCCATTTTGGCCCTGGACAACATCTTGGATTCTTAAGTGTTTCATTGAAGCGGCCCGTCTTCGCACTTAAATGATGACCTCCTATTATATGAGTATCCTGTCATACTCTATTTCTTATATAAATATAGGAATCATTAAAAGTTTGTTTAAAACTTAACCTCACTACTTGCACATGTTGCACTTTTATCCTAGGAATGAGAATAGAACAAAGTTCTAAGTGCAAGCGAACATTCATAACTTGATTTTCCCATTGAACCAAGATCTTGGGATCTCCAATCTACAAGGTTGGGTTTCCGCTATGAATATTCTTTAATTTTGTAGGTTTTAATCACATTCCTCTTGATAAGCAGTTTACTTGATCTCTACCTAAACCTTTTGGCAATGGATTCGCTAAGTTATCTTTTGATTTTACATAATCTACCGCGATAACTCCATTTGAGATCAACTGCCTAATGTATTATGTCTTCGACGTATGTGTCTTGACTTACCATTATACATAATACTTTGTGTCCTACCTATAGCCGACTGACTATCGCAATGTATCATTATTGCTGGCACTGGTTTTGTCCAACACGGAATATCTTCTAGGAAATTACGGAGGCATTCCGCTTCTTCTCCCGCTTTGTCTAAAGCTATGAATTCCGATTCCATTGTTGAACGAGCTATACACGCTTGTTTAAAGAATTTCCATGACACAGATCCTCCACCGATGGTGAATACATATCCACTTGTGGACTTCGAGTCTTTTGTGTCTGAAATCCAATTTGCATCACAATATCCTTCAAGTACAAAAGGATATGTTGCATAGTGTAATCCATAGTCCATTGAATACTTTAATTATTTAAATACTCTTTCCAACGCTTTCCAATGATCATGACTAGGATTACTTGTAAATCTACTCAATTTATTTATTGAGTATGCAATATCAGGACGAGTACAATTTGTAATATACATTAGACTCCCAATTATCCTTGCATATTGTTGTTGAGATACGGGTTCACCTCGATTTTTGGATAAATGTAAACTTAAATCCACGGGTGATCTTAACGGCGTAACATCATACGCGTTGAATTTTCTAAGTACTTTCTCAATATAATGAGATTGTGTTAGGATAATTCCTTCAGGCGCTTTTACAATCTTAATTCCTAAGATAACATCTGCTTTTCCCATATCCTTCATATCAAAATGTTTTGTCAACATTTTCTTATTTTTCATGATGATATCATGATTACTACCCATTATGAGCATGTCGTCTACATATAGACAAACAATTACATACGAGTCATGTGTGCCTTTTATATAAACACATTTATCACACTCATTAATCTTGAATCCATTTGACATCATTGTTTTGTCAAATTTTTCATGCCATTGTTTAGGAGCTTGTTTTAGCCCATACAAAGATTTAATGAGTCGACACACTTTTCTTTCTTAACCGGGAGCAATGAATCCTTCAGGTTGTGCCATATATATTTCTTCCTCTAACTCACCATTTAAAAAGGCCGTTTTTACATCCATTTGATGTATTTCAAGATTATTTAAAGCAGCTATTGCTATAAGTACTCGAATAGACGTTATTCTCGTAACAGGTGAATATGTGTCGATGAAATCCAACCCTTCTTTTTGTCTAAATCCTTTGGCCACCAACCTTGCTTTGTATTTTTCCACCGTTCCATCAGCTTTGTATTTCCTTTTTAAGATCCATTTGCATCCTAAAGGTTTGCTTTTCGGTGGGAGATCTACTAACTCCCAAGTATGATTTTGCATGATGGAATCTATTTCACTGTTTATGGCCTCTTTCCAAAGCAGAGCGTCAGGACTAGATAACGCTTTGCTTAAAGTCCTTGGATCATTTTCTATAGCATAAGTAAGAAAATCAAGACCAAAAGTTTTAGCTATCTTAGCTCTCTTACTATGCCTTGGTTCTTCACTTTCATGAGTTTTCTCATTAGTGGATTCATAAACTCTTTTGGAAGAGCTCTTTTCTTTTCCTTCTTTATAAGGAAAGACGTTTTCAAAAAATGCAGCATTCCTTGATTCAATAATCGTATTCTCATGTATATCAGGAATTACTGACTTGTGCACTAGGAATCTATATGCACTGCTGTTGTTTGCATATCCAATGAAGATGCAATCTACAGTCTTAGGTCCAATCTTCACTTATTTTGGCTTTGGTATTTCTACTTTCGCCAAACACCCCCACACTTTTAAGTATTTGTATGAGGGCTTATGTCCTTTCCACAATTCGTAAGGAGTTTCATTCTTCTTTTTATGTGGAATTTTGTTAAGAATATGATTTGCCGAAAGTATTGCTTCCCCCCACAAGTTTTGGGGTAGTCCAGAACTTATTAGCATGACATTCATCATTTATTTCAGAGTACGGTTCTTCCTTTCCGCAACACCATTAGATTGTGGTGAATAAGGAGCAATTGTTTGATGAATAATGCCAGATTCATTGCAAAATTCTTCAAACGGAGCAACATATTCACCTCCTCTATCACTTCGAATTTTCTATATTCGTTTGCCTAATTGATTTTCAACTTCATTCTTATAGGTCTTAAATGCTTCAAGAGCTTCATCTTTGCTTCTTAAAAGAAACACATAACATAATCTTGTGCAATCATCTATGAATGTAAGAAAGTACTTTTTTCCACCTCTAGTTTGTACAAACTTTAAATCACAAACATCGGTGTGAATTAGTTCTAGAGGTATTGTACTTCTTTCCACAGTGTGAAAATGTACTTTTGTTAATTTAGCTTCAACACATACTTCACATTTGTAGTTTGAATCAATCTTAGTCCTTGGAATAAGATTTAGTTTTCCAAGTTTTCTCAAAGTGTTGAAGTTAACATGTCCTAATCTAGTATGCCATAAATTAGAACATTCAACCAAGTAATTCAAAGCATTAACTTTATTACTTTCAAGATCACGAAGTACAGTCATTATATTCATCTTGAACAGTCCCTTTTCTATATATCCTTTCCCTAGGAACTGTCCAATTTTCATGATTACAACTTTTCCAGCTTCAAAAACTATTCTAAATCCGGCCTTAACAAGCCTAGAACCGGATACAAGATTCTTTCTTATGTCCGGAACATGAAGGACATCAATAAGAGTAAGCTCTTTTCCCGAAGTCATCTTGATCACCACTTTTCCTAATCCAACGATCTTAGAAGTCGCATTGTTACCCATATAGAGCTCTCGTCCACTTATAGGAGTATACTTCGAGAATAGATCCTTATCATCATAGACATGTCGCGTTGCTCCGGTATCGATAAACCATTCTTTGGGATGATCAACCATGTTAGCCTCGAAGATTACTGCTGACAGATCTATCTCAGACAAATCAATAGGCACAGATTTGTGTTGGACCACATTTGCCCGGTACTGATTGTCCTTTTTCGGTAAGCGACAATCCTTGGCTTTGTGGTTTGTTTTCCTACAGTTCCAACAGGTTCCTTTCCACTTCTTATTTTTCCCTTGCATTACATCTTTCCCAAACTTCTTCCTCTTCTTCATAGAGTTCGGCTCTACCAAGTTTGCCTTTGCTTCCATCGGCATCTTACCAGCTTTGATCTCCGCTTTGCGATTGTCTTCCTTAATTCGCAGCCTGACGATCAAGTCTTCGAACCCTATTTCCTTGCGTTTGTGCTTCAAATAATTCTTGAACTCCTTCCATAAGGGTGACAGTTTTTCGATTAAGGCAGCCACTTGGAAGGACTCACTGATCATCATCCCTTCAGCCATTATATCATGGAGGATGATTTGGAACTCTTGCACTTGGCTAATCACCGTCTTGGCATCAACCATTTTGAACTCGAGAAACTTACCGACTACGAACTTCTTCGTGCCAGCATCATCTGTCTTGTACTTTTTCTCTAAGGATTCCCACAGTTCCTTAGCAGTCTTGGTTGCAGAATATACACTATACAACGTATTTTCCAACCCATTCAGTATGTAGTTTTGGCACAAGAAGTCGCTGTGACACCATGCATCGAAAGCAGACCTTGTTTGTATGTCAGCATCCGGTGCTGGAACAGCAACAACTTTCTTCAAAAACCTTGCAAGATGAAGTGTTGTGAGGTAAAACAACATCTTTTGCTGCCATGTCTTGAAGTCAGTACCGAAGAACTTTTCAGGTCTCTCGGCATGCGCATTAGAAGCAGCAGGGGCCATGACAACAGCCGGTGTAACAAGCGGCAGCGTAACAGGGGGCGGTGGTGGGGGCGTAACAGAGGGCGGCGTGACTTTGGCAGAAGGATCAGTAGCCATTATACGAAATTTGTCTTAAACTTGTTATTGATCTTTCAACAGCATGCACTCAACATCACAGTATATAGCGAGCCGAGAGTTTAACTCTCTATCTTTAAGACAAATTTGCCCGCCTAGGTACTTACGGGTTGATCAAAGTGTCTTCCAAGATAGAATGCTATCTCCAACTTCGATTAGTAGCACTACAAAATCGAAGTACTACGAACACTTTCAAGTATTTGAGAAACTCAGACTCGATATGAGTATGCAAGAGAAGAAAAGAGAATTCAGAAATGAGAGAGTTAGAATGAATGCATATGGTGTCTATTTATAGACGTTGGAAGGATGTATCAGACAGCCGCACCTCTTCGCTGCATGCATGGACGAAGAGACGCAATGCTTTGGATTGAAAAGATGCACTGGTTCGGACCCAAAAGTCGTGTCCGTTCACAAGAAAAGATGCACTGATTCGGGCTAAATGGTTGCACTGTTTCGGAACAAAAATAAAATATTGAATTAATTTTTGTCCAAAAAAGTTATATCATGTCAAAGCCTAGCCCACACTCGTGTCCGTGCCGAGCCGGCTAGCCAGACGGCGGCGCTCGCGTGTGACTAATGGTTCGAACCTAGCCTAGACTAGGTCCGCTTTCCTTAACAAACATGGGTACCCCTTGGGGCCCCAACCCCTTGTCTCATCTTAGGCATTATATAGTGTCATCCTTTCCCACATTTTACCAATGTGGGACAATGAGTATTAATCTCATTCACACCAATTTTCCCAACATTTGTCCAAACAAAATTTCCAACATTAAATATATATAAAAAATACCATATATAAACTGAATCCAATAACAAAATGTTCTAACTCTTCGCGCTTTCTGTTGTGCAAAATTATCAACTAAATCAACTAAATCAAGATTAACTACCATTTTTTTTTCAATAGAGAATATTGTCAAACCATTCAATCTATATTGTGACATAGTTTATCGTAGTTAGTTTTTTATCAACTTCAGCTTGGAAAAAAATTTTTAAGCAGAAACTGCCGTAACCGATATGGTTAATAATATCCTATAAGCTATCCAAACATTAGGAAACCCACGATGTAAATCTAAAAAATAAATTCATTTTCCCCATCATAATTCACAATGCGAATCTAAAAAAATAAATAAAAAAATTTAAATGTTAAAAAATATTGATTGTTGATATGAGATTTAAAACAATAATCGCAATACACAAACATACAATAAAAATCAAATTCAATAAAAAAACGGCATGATAATTGACTCAATTTGAGCTATATAACTCACCTAAATGAAACAATTTAGTGAAAAAAAACTTTGTATCTAATAAAAAGTTTTTTTTCTTTTGTACGCAAAAAAGATGAGCAAAAACACAAAAATTAACAATGTATAATTTTTTAAACAAATCATTAGAAGCTCATGACCTATCTAGAGTTTTGAATAGAAAATTTTAAATATATATTTATATATATACTATATATATTTATATAATACAATATATTTTAGAAAAATTTTGAGGCCCCACCTAAGGGGAGGCCCTAGGCGGCCTCCCCTTTGGACCGGCCCTGACGTCAACTCAACCTAAATTTACAATAAAAAAATATTACTTTGACCATAGAAATAATGATTTTTCATGAGTCGGATGTAATAGGAGGTAAGTCTCACAAAATTGACCCGTGAAATAGTCTTATGGAGGGTTTTAATTTGTGAACCATTACAAGAAAAATGCTAAAAGACAACGAATTTTATCCGTTGTCGTAGGGGGTTTAAAACCGTTGTAACTGATGGTGTTGTCAAAACTGCGCACCTACGACAACGGATAAAATCCGTTGTCGTTTCCCTCAAAGATAACGGATTTGTGTCTAAGACAACGGGACAATGGATTTTATCCGTTGTCTTTGAGAAGAACGACAACGGATAAATCCGTTGTCGTAAGGGCGCAGTTTTGACAACACCATCAGTTACAACGGTTTAGACCCCCTACGACAACGGATTTTATCCGTTGTCGTTTTCTATATAAAAAACAAAAAAAAAATTATATAAATTCTAATATTATAAAAAATCCAAAATTTAAAATTTCATAAATAAAATTTAATATACATTTTTTTTAGTATTTCAAATCACTCGAAATTAAAATTCTAATTCAATACACACTGCAAATCGAAGTATCCGACGTCTTGTCTCATTACAGCCTTCAAACCTCTTGTTCTCAATCTCGAAGCTTTGTCTCTCCGCTGTTCTTGTCCAACAATATGCCTCTGCAAAAAAAGAAAAAAAGGGAATTAATTAACCATCTAAGTTGTTTGAATCACACATCAACTCAGATGTCTCCAGTCATGAAATGTGATTTCGTGTGCACTATTCAATCTATGCATAGAAAGAGAACTCCAAAAACTAACAAACTTAATTCCGTATTTGCGATTCCATTTCCACCAAAATCTAGCATACTTTGACAGCTTATATCTCACTCCAAACCAATTTTAAAAATCAATTCAGAACATCAAAATAAATAAATATTCAGTAAATTCACGCTCAAACTAAATTAAAAAGAAAGAAAGAGAGATGGCTAGCTAAAAGACAAACCAATTTTTAAAATCAATTCAGAACATCAAAAGAAATAAATATTCAGTAAAATCATGGTCAAACTAAATAAAAAAGAAACAAAGAGCGATGGCTAAAAGATTGGAGTTACCATGATTTGTACCTGAGAAAATATAGTCTCACACATAAGGAATTCATATCGGAAGGAAACAGGAAGGCCAACCATGGATGAAGCACATTCCTTTCGACTAGCTTTGCATGAAACACAAAAATGAAAAATAAGATGGAACTCCACTAAATTTTTTTAAAAAATGTTATATGACAAGATAATGGCAAAAAATGAAGTCACACGTGCACACCAAGTTATAAGCACTCAACTCAGGAGAGATCTTGAAAGCATAAGCAAGTAGCATGCGGTTAGAAGAATTGCAACACTTTGATTGACAAAACATATCAAGAGCATAGCATGATAGAAAAATTAATCCACCAAGCCTGTCTCGTAAAAAAATCCTAAGTCATCTGAAGTTCATCAATAGGTTCTACACGAAAACCAATATCATTAAAAGTAAATCTCTAATTTCTTTTGCCAAAAATATCTTTAATGAAAATTGGTCCCTTGCTACCAAAGGCTCTCATAACAAAACAATTCACACAGAGTCACAATAGCAACATCCAGAACTTCAAGCAAACTGTTATAAAATTTCAAAACCCTTATCTCAATTCCCAAAGTCAACATTCGAAACATTTCTTATACTGCATCTTCAAAAAACTAACCTAATATCAACTGCAAAGAAGAACGTATCTATTTTGAAGCAAAAAAATACACTTTCATGGTCAGACTGAATGGTAAAATAACATTGCTTAGAAAACCGAAATGAGTAAATTTACTGACCAGCCATTTAAAAATAAAAGCACGCCTAGTAAATATTCTTCCACAACGAACCGATCTATAGGTTGCAAATCCTGCTGAAGGAACAAAAGAGAGAGATAAGCCACTAATGACAGTAAGATAATCCAAATACTTTATGTGCAAGGCGCAAACTTTAGGTACCAAAGGTTTAAAGTGCACAAGTTCTACCTCAAAATACACAACTTGGGAGCAATTTATCCAATAAAATTAAAACTACAAAAAAAACCACCAAGCTTTGATAAAAGTACAAACATTCACACAACACTAGCAAAGAACAGCCACTAGAGCACAACAGAGACAATGATAGATGGTTGTTTACGTTGCCACTTCCTGAACATCTGATGAGGATAAAACTTGATGTGACCGGAATAATAACAAGCATGCTATGGTCCTAAATTACTATGACTATGCGCGCAAGCCATGCAGGAAAGAGCCAATGAATTTTGGAACAACACAAATCCAAGAAAAAGACAAAAAAATTTGACAGCTTAGCCACATATGTATTGAAAACCTAGAAACAATGAAACTAATTAACGTCACTGTAAAGAAGAATTTTTTTTGACATATATTTTGCATCTCGCAATATCCCAGAATACAGTAGAGAATTAACTTGGATAAGTACTTAATCTTTACCAATTAACTAAATAACAAGGGGATACTAAAATCTTGGTCTACCCTTTGGTAAAAACTATGCACATAATGACAGAACAAGACAGCACATTTAAACTAAAATACTCAAGTCAATCAAAATACAACAAAACTCGAGATTTTCTTTTCCTGATGGATTGTCAAAGTGATGCAATAACATAAGAATATACACTAAAAACCCATCAAAAAATGGAGAAAATGAATTGAAGTTGACTGAAACATGTGGGCTACTTGCATTATTATCTACCACGTCAATCCAAGAATATGACATGAATTGAAGTTGACATTGTTGGCCGGCCCTCTAAATATTTCACATCCATACAGTTAATTTACCTCCAAAGGACTCGTACCTCTCTCCAATTCTTGTCAATCTTTTCAAACAAATCAGAAATTTTATATCTTAAATAATAATCCAAAAAGTGACAACTACACTCCCGATTTAAATCACTGCAAGTAAGAATAACTATGGTAGCAGTAAAACCTTTGCAAAATTCGATGTCATGAAGAGGTAAACAAGTGTGTGTTCATACCACTAAGTGGGCTAAGGCAACAGGATTGTCGGTAAGGAATTTAACGGCTAGAAGCATGGCCGTGGGCACTATCTCCTCTCCAGGAATCATCATCTCGATTATGTTCCCACCAATGAAGTCGAATGGTAGTCGATGCTACTGCGTCTCTTCTATTTCTCCAAGCTCATGTATTAGAGCATCGATCACATCGACTGGAGGCTTCTCGTTTCCATCTGTTTTCTCCAGAGAAATTTTTCTCTTTTCTATAATTTTATTCACCATTTTTAGCAATCTCTTCTTGGCCTATTGCAAAAAGAAAGGATTTTTAACAACGCTGAAAAATATAGAGTTCTTTGATCATTTAATATAATCAACGGCAGAAACACCTCAAAAAACATTGGACGAGCAAACTCTAAAAATATAATCAACGGCAGAAACACCTCAAAATACAACCATCAAATACATTAAGAACCAATATTACAAACCCAGACACCTCAAAATCAAGAATAACATGTAAGAAAGAAAGTTGACCAAAACATTGTTCTTATACGCTCTGCTCTCTTCTTTCTTTTGCTTATAGCTAGCTTCAAAGCACATAATTGAAACTCCATGAATTGCAAATGGAAGATAGATTCAGTTATTAACTGAGAGTAATTAGGACTGAATCCGCTGCTTATATTCTTAAACAATGCCTCGCCTCAGTTTCCACATTCGTAATGCCAGAAGTGTAGAACAGTAAGAACAAGGAACCAATCTAAGTTCCAAATGTACACCTCTATCGATGATCAATTAGTTAAATCTGACCCATAATCCCAATAGCATGAAACTAGAACCCCAAAGACAACAAAAAACAACTATAGATCCTCAAAAAACAGTTGAAGAAAAAATTAAAATACGAACAAAAATGCAATTCGATTCAGACAAGGGGTGATGAAAAAAAAAATCTTACCTCAGAAGATTTAAAGGATTCGAGAAGCTTCAGCAAATCGCCACCTGAACTCAAGCTTTCATTTTTGCCCAAAATTTTATTTGCGAATAATGTATATATCTGTGTCTTAATAATGCCAATTTCACGTTTTCGATTTTCAAATCACCTTGCATTGGCTTGTAGCTCTGAGGCTGGTCAAAACTCCTCACCAGAGAGCAAACCTAAAGCAAAAAAAAAAAAAAGAAGAAGAACTAGAATCTAAAAAATCAACAAAAGTGATGGGATCAAACTTAGATCTGAGATGGGATCGACCAAGGCCGTCAACGTAAAACTTCGATCCAGGATTTCGAACGTCGATCTGGACAAGAGGGGAAAAAGATTCCGTTTACCGACCTGTTCCCGGCGTTTGATCGGCGACTAGGGCACCGAGATTTGCTGGGTCGAAGGGGTCGAGGTGACGGGTTGGGCTACGCTTGGGCTTCTCTTTTCTTTTCTTTTCTTTTTCAATTGTGTAGGTATATATGTATATAGGTATATGTATATGTAATGTGTGTTTAAAAAAAGCTATAAAAAAACCCCAAAGACTACGGATAAAAAATAACGTTGTCTTAAGCTACCTAAAACAATAAAAAAAAATTACGGTTAATAAAAACCGTTGTGGTAGACCCTTCAAAAACCCGCTCATAGACAACGGTTAATAAAAACCGTTTTCGTAGGCCACAAAAAACACGCTCATAGACAACGGTTTTTTAAAACCGTTGTCTTTGATTAAAAACCGTTGTCTTATTTCAATAAAAAAATGACCAACAACAACGGATTTAATATAAACCGTTGTTGAAAGCCAAATTAATACAACAGTTTTATGAAAAATCCATTGTCTTTTAGGTGTTGTTAAAACCATATTTTGTTGTAGTGAACATACGATCATTACAGTTTGTTGAATCTATGAGTAAAAAATTGTAGCACATCTCATTTTCATCTATTGTACCAAACGCTCTATGTATTACTCATCCATATTTTGTCATATATTTTTATAACATTTGTGCATATCCTTCATTCATCACATGCATGATACCAAATGATATTTAAGTATGTATGTCATGATCATGAGGATATATATAGGCAATTATGACAGCAGGTTTTGCAAATAACGACTCATTTAGAAACTAGGTAATGAAGAAATATATTAATTTAGAGACTCGGTAATTAACGACTCATTTAGAGTCTCGGTAATGAAGAAATATATTTCATGACGTACAACTTAGATGTAACTATACTTAGGGCTGACAAATTTAACATAAATCCCGACTCTTCCCGATTTCTAATTCGTTTTCGTTCCGAATTTTTCCGTCTCGAATTTTTTTCGACCCGAGTGGTCGGAATTTTTTCCGACCCGATCAATTTCGGGATCGGGATCGGGATCGGCTATATATATATATATATATATTATATATATAATCCCTATATATATATGTGTGTGTGTGTGTATGTAACAATATCATTGTCTTGATTTATACAAAAATTTGAATACATATATAATTAAAGGAAAAACTGCAATTTTGATCTTTTTTGTTTGCCACTTTGCGATTTTGGTCCTTTATTTTTTTATATTTCATTTTTAGTCCTGCATGTTTTGATTTTTTGCAATTTCAGTCTTTTTTATTCAAAAATGCTTACGTGACATTATACATGTCAGCTCCACATCAGCATTGCATTGATGCCATATCAGCGTCACATCAGAAAATGACTAAAATTGCCAAAAAAATAAAGATAGCGGACTGAAACTGAAATCTGAAAATATAGAGGACCAAAATCGCAAAGTGACTAACATACAGGACCAAGAAAACAATTTTCACTATAATTAAATAGCTCAAAATAAAATGTTTATATATTCAATAATTTTTTTTTTAGAAAAGTGACGCAACCGGCTACGTACAAATAGGCTAACAGTAACAATTATTTTCATCGTCGTTATTATTATTATTATTAATCTGTTTTTTTTTAATTATTATTCCAATGAGGTAGGGATTACAAATAGCTAGGATTATTAATTGGAAATTAAACGCCACTTTACGTTACAACTTATAAATAAGAAGCAATAGTTAATTAGTATACAAAACCTAGCTCTTGTAGAAAACCTAACATGCTCATCAACCCTACAAATTTAATTTATTAATTTAAACATAATTCAATTGTTTGAAAGTAACAAATAGCTTTTTCTCCTTTAATTTTCGGAAATCAATATATCCTTTTTATTCCTCCTAATTATTTTATGCATGTAGTCACTAAAAAATCAATTTTTTATTTTTGGGTTGAAATGGTTCCCTTCAACTACTCACACCCTTTCGTTCAATTTATTTGTTTACCTATTTAACAATAATTTTATGTGTTGACGTTAAAAATAAGAAACAACAATTAATTAATACTATAAATCTGGCTCCTTCCGAAAACCTTACACCTAACTTGTGCAAAAAATCCCATTTTATTAAAGTATCATAACAGTTTTTATTTTTATTTTCTCAAATAATTACATCTATTAATTCTTTCATTAAAAATTATTTAAAAAGAACATATATGTAATAAAATTAATAATTTTTTATTTTTCCCCATATTTTCATGCAGCCATATATACCATAAATCAAGAATTACCCTTCAACTTGTTCCCTTTCTACACACACACACACACACACACACACACACACACACACACAAAACATATATATTCCATAGGCCCGACGTTAAAAATTAGAGGCAATAGCCAATTAATCCTACCAAAACTAGCTCCTAAGTCCTCCCAAAAACTTAATTAATGCGTGCAATCCTACACATGCATGCATCAAAGTATTTATTCAATTTTCTTTAAAGTATTGCATTCCCAGTTTACTTTTTTTTTTTGTGTGTGACAAATTAATTGAATCAATACAGCTAATTTTTTTTATAATATATAAAAAAACCCAAAACTCTAGCTCTCATAATTTTATTTCCCATAAAATTTCCATGTAGACCTATAAAACTGAAAAATGATAAAATTTCCCTCAAATTGTAAACTTCCTACGTACCCCATGCACCGCCGGCGCCACCCAAACAGATTTTCTCACCTATTCAGTAGCATCCATAAATATTATATTTTAAAGATTTAATTCCGTGCAGCTATAAGTCGAAGTTAATTAATACCTCAAAAAAAACTAGCTAGCTGCTGCTGAAACCTAACGTGCCCAATCTGTACACATTTTTTTCAGTATATATATGTATTATAACAAACTCTAAGGACTAAGGTCTCTCACGTAACTATACTATTTCTGCATGCAAACTTTTGTTTGCTGAAATTTTGTTAGCGTATTTACTTCACCAGTTCCAAATCTTTTTTTTTTTTTTGGCTAGCTCCAGTACTACTAATCAGGTATGGTGCCCGAGGTGGAAGAGTTCTGCCATGCCTTACAAGGGAAGAGGGTGATTCACAGTATTTTGATCGCTAACAATGGAATGGCAGCCGTCAAGTTTATACGTAGCGTCAGGTCGTGGGCTTACGAGACGTTCGGAACCGACAAGGCCGTGTTTTTGGTGGCAATGGCAACCCCAGAGGACATGAAAATGAATGCAGAACATGTTAGGGCAGCTGATCAATTTGTATCAGTACCTGGTGGTACTAACAACAACAACTATGCCAACGTGCACCTCATCGTCCAGGTGAGTCGTCGATCTTTTTCGTGTTATTACTTGTTGATCAACTTAGGTAGTGTCTTGAAGAGCTTGTAGGAACCACTTCTCTGCTTCTAAGGTAATGTTTGCAATTTCTAAAAATAAGTGATCATGGAGATTCTCTTAACAAATTCCAAATATTTGAAATTTTGTGAATGAAAAGCTGAAAAATGTTTTTTAAAAGCTCTCCCAAACACTACCTTAATCTTGCACTTGGTATATGGAAATGTAAAAGCTACTGAATACTTTATGTTTGATTGCATGTCCAGATAGCGGAGATGATGCGAGTCGACGCGGTTTGGCCCGGTTGGGGTCATGCATCGGAAAACCCAGAGCTACCTAATGCTCTAGAGGAAAAAGGGATCATATTCTTAGGGCCACCAGCTTCATCAATGTCTGCACTGGGTGATAAAATTGGATCTTCACTGATTGCACAAGCTGCTCAAATCCCTACTGTTCCTTGGAGTGGTTCTCATGTAAGATGCAAAACAAATGAGTTGTGGGAAAATTGCTTGTATCTATATATCTTTTTGACCAAAAATCAGCTTCACATATTATGGCCATTTTATTTCATTTCAACTGATTGTTATAATATATAAAATATTCTTTTAGGTAAAAATTCCCCCAGGAAGTAGTTTGGTTACAATCCCAGATGCTATCTATCAGAAAGCATGTGTTCATACGGAGGAAGAAGCCATCGCCGGCTGCCGGAATGTGGGCTATCCTGCTATGATCAAGGCCTCTTGGGGCGGCGGCGGCAAAGGCATAAGAAAGGTATAATAATATTGATCCCCATTTACCTACCACCTTAAACAAAGATGCATGTATATTGATCATACGATTTGAAATGACGCACAATATATATGATCAGGTCCATAACGATGGGGAAGTGAAAGCTTCATTCAAGCAAATACAAGACGAAGTCCCTGGCTCTCCCATTTTCATAATGAAGGTTGCCACCCAGGTAATTATATGAAAATCAATCTCAAAACATGATCATTAACATAAAATCTATACATAATTAACTCGAATTTAATGTTAATCCGATTCTCAGAACCGACACTTGGAAGTGCAGTTGCTTTGTGACGAATATGGAAACGTCGCAGCACTGCACAGCCGTGACTGCAGTGTTCAAAGGAGGCACCAAAAGGTCATTATATATATGATTGATTAGAGAATTAATTAATTTGTAAGTGGGATTATGAATTAATTAATAATTAATCACCGGTGATTTTGATTTTGATTTTGTTGAAGATTATCGAAGAGGGGCCGATAACGGTAGCACCGGAGGAGACGGTGAAAGAGCTGGAGCAGGCTGCAAGAAGGTTGGCCAAAAGCGTGAATTACGTGGGAGCCGCAACGGTCGAATATTTATATAGCATGGAAACCGGTGAATATTATTTCTTGGAGTTGAATCCACGCCTTCAGGTTCCCACTAATTATGGTTATTTTCATTTTTTTAAAAAAAAATTAAATTAATTAATAATAATTAGGAATATTAAGTATGGAAACTGATCCTTCTCCCACAAACGGTCATTTATAAATATAGATAGATATAAATATAATTCCCGATGATTTTCAGGTGGAGCACCCTGTGACGGAATGGATTGCTCAAGTGAATCTGCCGGCGGCGCAGGTTGCCATTGGGATGGGTATCCCTCTCTGGAAAATTCCAGGTGCACTATTTATTCTTCGTTTTATTTATTTATTGCGTTGTTGTTCATATTTGATAGTTGATACGATGTCTTTCTGCTGAATGGATCAGAGATTCGGCGATTTTATGGAAAGGAAAATGGAGGAGAATACAATTCATGGAGGAAGACTGCGATTGTTTCCACTCCATTTGATTTTGACCAAGTGGAGTCTATCAGGCCTAAAGGTCATTGTGTAGCTGTTCGTGTCACGAGCGAGGATCCTGATGATGCTTTTAAGCCCACAACTGGTATAATTCAGGTCAGGATATTCGAATCTCGTTTATCATCTTTTTCTTGAATTAGGTTGGTAACTTATGGGACTCTTGATTTTTCAGTTTCTGTTTAGGAATTAATGTGAAATTATACGAAGTATTTGATTTCAGTTTGGGAGTTTCAACCATTTGAACCCTAAAAGCGTGTATGTAATCTGAATCTTGTATTCTTCATTACAAGCGTCTCTCTTTCTGATGCAAGTGATCTACTTACCTTATAGACACAAACTTTCAGTGTCAAATTGTCAAGGACTTGTTTATCAATTTTTTTTATCCCATTGACAAAATATATAGAATTGAGTTAATCTTGAAACCAATTTAGCGTGCTTCCACTTAATTGCAAGTATCTATAAAGCAATTTACTACTTGGTGACAAAAGTTTTTCAAGTATTCTTATAGTAGAAAATGTGTCAATTATTTAAATAAAAATGGGTTCAGAATGGTGTCTATATGATTCAGCGCGATCGAAGAGAATATATATATATATATATTTTAATGAAACTTGAAGGATCATAAGATTTTAAGGTTGACATGGAGCTCCTGTGTTTCTGGAATGGAGGGGCAGCGGCTTTTATGATTCAATTTTTGGGGAAAATTTTACCCCAAATTAGCATTAACACTGGAGAGAAACTTTCCAAATTCTAACTTGGACATACTAAGGTGTAATGAAGTTACAGGACTTGATTCAAGATATTGATGATGGAGGCTATAACCTATGAAATTGTATTGGCATTTTGACCTGTTTAATCCTGAATTCTCATGATAATTATGAGCAATTTCAATTACTTTGAGCAGGGTCTGAGTTTCAAAAGCAATCCAAATGTGTGGGCATACTTTTCTGTGAAGGTATATGCGTGCAGAAATTTATTTCGGTTGGAAATTTCTGAAATTGAATCTGATTCATTAATTTCTTTATGCTCACAGCCTGGTGGAGGCATTCATGAATTTTCAGATTCCCAATTTGGTAAGTTGAGGCAAATATCATTTAAAATATGTTACCTTATCTGCTTAGTTTAAGTTGCGAACACGTCATGACTCTTACTCTTACGCTTAGCAAGTATACCTTCCTCTAATAATGCTTGTAATTTGACATTGTGAGATGGTTTGCCTTTTATTTGTAAAATAAATGAACTTCTGGTTTGCATTTGCACTGCAACTTTTAATCCTTAAGTGGGTGCTCTGGCACCTGAAATTGATGGATAGTAATTTACACAATTGATGCCTAAAGCGCATGACTGTAGAAAATTCCAAGTTCTAGACTTGTTCTTGCCCGTGTTTTTTCATTTTGTTGACTAACATGTTTAATTAGATTTATTCTCTTCGTCATGCATTATTCTTCTTCGTTAGGAAGAAGTTTTAGTTTATCGTTGCCAGCTGAAATCTGAAAAAATAGGATTTACAAGTTCTTGTGTGCACTAATACATATTTGTATATGCATGTAATATTTCATTTTGTCGAGAAATCACACATAAAATGCACAATATTTTTTGGGGGCAAAGTTAGATCAAGAGATTTGGAAGATGGAGGGGAGACAGCGTGAGGAAAAGGAGGTAACTCATGGATTTAAGGGGGCAAAACTTCCGATTCTGAAAAATTACAAATAAAATTTCATTTTTTTGAAAAATCAGGGGTGAATCATGATTCAGGAAAGTTTTCAAAGCTCGTCAATTAATTATTTCAGTTATTGGAGATTCATTTACAGAACGATGAACTGATATTTTGATTTGACCTTAGGGCACATCTTTTCTTTTGGGGAGTCTAGAGCAATGGCCATTGCCGACATGGTTCTTGGGTTGAAAGAAATTCAAATAAGAGGAGAAATATGTACAAATGTTGACTACATTGTTGATCTTTTACAGGTGAGAAACTCAGTATCTTGGTTATCAAAGCCACATGTGACACTTTTTTACTCTCTGGTTTCTGTAAATAAAATTTGGCATTTGTCGAACTTCTCTGCAGACTTCAGATTATAAGGAAAATAAAATACATACAGGATGGCTAGATAACAGAATTGCAATGAGGGTCAGAGCAGAAAGGCTCCCTTGGTATATTTTTGTGGCTGGTGGAGCACTTTATGTGAGTTCGCTGGCATGCGGTCTTTTTAAGTTTCTGAAATCTTTAATTTTTATCTCCATGTGTTGCCACACTTCTAAACTTTAAACCGTATTCATTAAATCAGAAAGCCTCTGCTAGTAGTGCTGCTGCGGTTTCCGAATACATTGATTATCTTGAAAAAGGACAGATTCCACCAAAGGTACTTGGTCTTAAGATGTCAATTGAATTTTACTCTTGGTTTCAGTAACTCGTCAATAAAAGACGGCTCCTCCTTGCAGGATATCTCAGTGGTGAATCATCAAGTTTCTTTAAATATAGAAGGAATTGAATATTCTGTAAGTGCACCAACATTCACGCCCAAAACTGCATGCAACACTTATTCTAAATCTTTGATACTAGGAATGCGATAGCTCTCACTTTGTAATCCATTTTTTAATGGATCTCTCTCTCTCTCTCTCTCTCTCTCTCTCTCTCTCTCTCTCTCTCTCTCTCTCTCTCTCTCTCTCTCTGTCTGATTTAGATAAATATGGTGAGGAAAGGTCCTGGAAGCTACCGATTGAGGATGAATGATTCGGAAATTGAAGCAGAAGTACATACTCTTACTGATGAAAGTCTATTAATGCAGGCAAGCTGTTTTCTCTACCTAGTCCTTGTATGAATCCTGACGAGGTTGTTCAATATTTTATTTCTTTTCACTTCTGTTAGATGACTAGATCAGATGGTTTTTATGGTTATGTGACATTTAAGCAGTAATTTATCTATATAATTGATTAATGTGATCATTGCAGGTTGATGGACATACTCATATCATATATGCAGAGGAAAGAGTGGCTGGAACACGCCTTCTTATTGATGGGAGCGCTTGTTTGGTTCAGGTGCCCTTTATTCTTCCTTGATCAAATATAAGTCAATTTGTTGGTAGAGATTAATCCACGTTCTATACATTCAGAATGATCACGATCCATCCAAATTATTGGCGGAGACACCATGCAAGCTACTTAGGTATCTGGTTGAAAATGGTAGCCATGTTAATGCTGAAACACCTTATGCAGAGGTTGAAGTAATGAAGATGTGTATGCCTCTTGTTTCTCCTGCTTCTGGAAATATCCAATTTAAGAAGTCTGAAGGTCAAGTAATTCGGGTAAACATTTTAAATGAGATGTATGGCCTTGCTGCATGACTCAGCAATTAATACAAATGATTTTCTAGGCTGGTGAGCTTATAGCAAGACTTGAATTAGATGACCCATCAGCTGTAAGGACAGTAAAACGGTTCCATGGTAGCTTTCCTGTTCTGAGACCACCAACTGGTATATCTGGTAAACTTCATCAACAATTTGCAGCAAGTTTGAACGCAGCCCGTATGGTCCTTGCTGGATATGAGCATAACATCAATGAAGTAAGTTCACTTGGCAGTTAGCCAGTCACTGATTATAGATTTCAGAAGAGAATTTTGCTATTCTTAAATGCTTAAACACATAAAACCTGTCCTGGAGTTAAACTTGTCAAAACAATTCTTCTATTGACTAACTCGACTTCCGTTTTAGGTTGTTGAAAACTTGATTAGTTGTCTGGAAAATCCCGAGCTAGCTTTTCTCCAGTGGCAAGAATGCTTCTCTGCATTGGCAAATAGACTACCCAAGGACCTTAGATACGAGGTTGTACAAATAATGACTAATGAGTTTAATAGTTTTAGTTCTCAAATAATGGAATTTTTGCACTTACTTTGTCATCTGAGATGGTACCTTGGACAATACGTTTTCAGTTAGAATCAAAACTCTTGGATTGTAAATTCTCCAAGGAGCAAAATGTTGACTTTCCTGCAAAAGTTTTGCATGAAATTCTGGAGGTAAGTCTCTGTCTCTTTTGATAAATGCCTGTGCTGTTTCCTACAAAATAAGGGAAGAATTATCTTTGGTTTGATTACTACTTCAGGACCATTTAAACTCCTGCCTTTATAGAGAGAAAGGGGCCCTAGAACGAGTAGTTGAGCCTTTAGTGAGTCTTGTCAAGTCTTATGAGGGAGGAGGGAAGAGCCACACTTCTCTCATAGTTCAGGACCTGTTTGAAGAGTATTTATCGGTCGAAGAACTCTTTGGTGATGATATACAGGTACTTTTTTCATGAAGAAAATTTAGACATTTAGTTTTACATAGATGTTTAGAGTCAGGTCATCGATTTTGGACAACACTGGGAATAAATTGAAATAATGCTGTTATTGTTTCAATATTGTGCTGTTTAAATGCTTTATATTTCACCTTTTAAATCATTCATTTTTTTTTCTGACGACATAAAATTCTGAATTTATGATGTACAGTATTTCTAGTTTCTTTATTACAAATAAGTTGTCATTTGTCCGCTATTCATGTCTGTTGATTCACCACATAGTCCTGGAATCTCAAGGAATGAACCAAGGAGGACACCATAAAATGGAAAGAAATAAACAAAAATCTCCATAAGCTATTTTCTTATCTAAAATGTGAATGTTTTCATTTCAGCTAGATGTGAGTGAACACTTGAGACATTTACATAAAAAGGATCTCCGGAAAGTTGTAGACTTGGTACTCTCTCATCAGGTATATCCAGATTAATCATATAACACCTAGTTTTCTCATCTGTGTTTTTTTAAAAATAAATTCTCTAACAGGAAATTTACTCGAAAATTCGTAAATGCTTTTTCAGGGCATCAGGAATAAAAATAGGCTGATACTATCTCTCCTCGAGCGACTTGTGTGTTATAATCCCACTGTGTACCGGGATCAACTAATCCGCCTTTCTGCACTCAACAACGTCAATTATTATGAGGTTAGGAATTCTGTTTAACTATTATTTCCTGAATACCGTGCTCTTTTTTATGATTGGTCAGAACTTAGCGCCTTCATGTGGACTTTCTTTGAAGAAGCTTTTCTATGTTCTGTGGCCACTATTTGTTCTTTAATGGTTATTCATCTTAATTTAGCTTTCTTTCATTCGATGGTTGTCTGAGCTCAATGTATCTGTGCAGTTAGCAATAAAGTCAAATAAATTGCTAGGGCAGATAAAGCGTAGTGAAATTCGCGCCAGTATAGCTAGAAGTCTTTCAGAATCAGAAACGTCTAGCGAAGACGGTGTAAACGTTGACAAGCTGAAATGTAAAGGTTCCATAACTGAACAAATGGAAGCTTTTGTGAATGCTCCTTTGTCTGTTGAAGATGCAATTTTTGATCTATTTGCTCACACTGATGACACCCTTCAGCAACGGGCTGTTGAGATTTATATACGCAGATTATATCAGGTAATGGTGTTGTAGTCTTGAAATTATCTGATATACTAGCTGTCTTATATTTCTAGCCTGATGTTTAGCATCCATCATCAGCCCTTTTTTGTTAGAGGAAGTATGAGAATGAAAGGGCTCAACTCGGGACTTATAGCTTCTTGGGAGTTCTTGGAAAAGCATGGTAAGAGAAAGAATGGGTGTGAAGATGAAGTCTTGGATGAATCATTTGTTGGGAAACACTGTGGGAGGAAGTGTGCGGCAATGGTTGTCATTAAATCTCTAGAGTTCTTTCCTACAATGTTAACTGCTGCGTTGAGTGAAGTAACTAATAATTTGAAAGCCCTACTTCCCTTGGGGTCCTACCATCCAACTATTTGTGGTAATATACTGCACATTGCATTGTTAGGCACCAACAACCAAATGAGTTTACTCCATCAAAGGTATCTTACTAACTTGTTTGTATTTTTTACTAGACTAAAATTAAAAATTCTTCTCAGCTTGCAAAGGGATACCTGGTGTAATTATAGTGTCTATAAATTTGTCTTCTCAGGTCTTATTTTTATGTTGAGATATTTGGAAAATAGCATACTCACACCCTTTGTCGCAGTCAGATAAATATATATCATGTGGGAATTGGCATAACCATACCTTGTTACTCCTCAATTATTTTGTATATGTGTATTTTCTATGTCTCCATTTCTGTGGCATTTTAAAAATGGTTGCGTTCGAGTTTTAAACTCGTTTAGATTAATAATCTCACAAGGAGTGTAAATTATTAAAAATAAATTTACCTTTTGGAATACAAAGTGAAACACGGTAGTAGTGTAATAGAGAATGTGAAGCCATTCCCCACACTGCTCCTCTCATACTATTGAACTTCTGCTTTATTCTTGATACAGTCCGTGTTAATTTGATTGTCTTTGGTTTTTTAGTTGACATGCAGTTATGAAGTGCCTATGTAGTGGTTCAGGGTTCTTCTTTCCGTTCCTTATTATGCTGTCCTTCTTGTAGTTATGAAGTTCAGGCTCAAGATATAATCAAGAAATTGACAAAAATATTAAAGGAGGGCGAAATAAGCTCGTGTCTCCAAGATGCAGGAGTGAGAGTCATCAGCTCTATCATACAGATAGATGACGTCCAGGGAGTTATGAGGCACTCTTTTCATTGGTCAGCAGAAAAACTTGAATATGTGGAGGAACCTATATTGAGCCATCCGGACCCCCTTCTATCCTCATACCTTGAGCTGGTTTGCAAATATTTAATTGATCTTCAGTTTTGTAGACCACATCTTTTCTTGCTTTCCCTGAAAGCATATTTAAACATCTTACTTGTCAACAGGACAAACTCAGGGGGTTTGGTACTTTACATTATACACCATCTCAAGATAAACTTTGGCACCTGTACACTGCTCGAGACAAGCGACTTCCTATACGGAGAATGTTTCTCAGAGGACTTGTGAGACAACCACTATCAGCTGAGGATCAGGATGGAATTATACAATCTTTGCCAACTTTGTCCTCTACTTCAAGGAGTATTTTGAGGTCCTTAACGTCTGCAATAGATGCACTTCAACTAAGTTTCCTTGATTCTTCCGCCAGATCTGACCATGCTCAAATCTACCTTTGTATCTTGCCGGAGCAAAAAATGGATGATGTTTTACCCGATCACAAGTAAGCTTTGTGCAGTGATTTATTCTATTCTTTCTTTCCACAAAAATTGTTGGACCAATCCTTTTAAAGGTTGACATGGTCTTGCATATCATTTCCAGAAGAGAGCAGATGACTGGCTTGCAAGAAGAACCTGCAGTTGAGAAAATCTTGGATGAGATGGCACATGAGATTAATGCATCAATTGGTTTTAAAATGTATAGTTTAGGTGTTTGTGAATGGGAAGTTAAGCTTTGGATATCTTCTGAAGGAGAAGCCAATGGGGCTTGGAGAGTTGTGGTCAAAGATATAACTGGTCACGCCAGCATTGTGCATGTAAGTCAGATTAGATTGTGTTATTTATGGGATTGGTCCAATTTTATGAACTTCACTCGTCTAGAAATTAGTGGATTTAATTTTGTGATTGTATTAACATTTCTTATCCGAACTCTCAGATCTACAGGGAAGTTAAGGATTCCAACAACAAGAATATGGTCTATTATTCAACTTCTGGACGGGGTCCCTTACATTGCTTGCCTGTGAATGCACAATATAAGCCACTGGGAATGCTGGACCAGAAACGTCTCGTAGCCAGGAAATATGGGACAACCTATTGTTATGATTTTCCTCTGGTATATACTAACCTAATATTCACAGAACAGATCTTTAGATAAATTCATTTATCTTGAGAGCTATATTTTCAGGCATTTGAGGTAGCATTGGACAAATTATGGATCCAGCATCCTGGAATTAAAAAGCCTACGGATAAAGCCATCTTAAGAGTCACGGAATTTATTTTTGCTGACAGAGATGCTGTCTGGTGTTCTCCTCTTGTTTCCGTGGAGCGAAAGCCTGGGGTTAATGATATTGGCTTAGTTGCCTGGCGCATGGAAATGTCAACACCTGAATTTCCTTCAGGGAGGACCATTATTGTCATATCTAATGATGTAAACTTCAAAAGCGGTTCATTTGGCCCTGAAGAGAATGCATTTTTTACGGCAGTAAGCAACTTTGCTTGCTCTAACAAATTACCACTTATTTACCTGGCAGCGACCTCAGGCTCCCGTATTGCTCTGGAGGATGAGGTAAAAGCTTGCTTTAGAGTTGGCTGGTTTAATGAATCAAACCCGCAGGATGGTTTTGAATATGTTTACTTGACTCCTGAGGATTATTCACGGATTGGATCTCATGTGATATCACATGAATTAAAGCTGCCAAATGGAGAAATCCGATGGGTAATAGACACTATTCTGGGTAAAGTCGATTCAGATGCTATAATGAAGGAAGGTGATCTAGTTTTGGACATCATAAATGGCACGGGAGCTATTGCCCGTGCGTATTTAAAGGCATATAAAGAGACTTTTACCTTGACCTATGTGACTGGTACAACTGTCGGGATAGGTGCTTATCTTGCTCGTTTTGGTATACGGTGTATTCAAAGGCACGATCAACCGATTCTTCTGACTGGTTTCTCTGCACTGAACAAGCTTCTGAAACGGGAAGTATATAGCTCAAACATGCAAATTGGAGGACCTAACATTATGGCTACAAATGGAGTTGTTCATCTCACAGTTTCTGATGATGTTGAGGGTATATCAGCAATTTTGAAGTGGTTAAGCTTTCTTCCACCATACTCTGGTGGTCCACTCCCCAGTTTGACTTCCCCAGATCCTCCCGAGAGACCTGTTGAATATATACCCGAGACCTCGTGCGATCCCTATTCAGCAATACGTGGTACTATGGATGCTAATGGGAAATGGCTTGGAGGCATATTCGACAAGGATAGCTTCATTGAGACACAGGAGGGTTGGGCAAGAACTGTCGTGACCGGCCGTGGTAAACTTGGTGGAATACCCGTAGGAATTATTGCTGCCGAGACTCGAACTCAGATGCTAGTAATTCCGGCAGATCCTGGACAACCAGATTCTAGTGAAAGGGTCGTCCCACAAGCAGGGCAGTTGTGGCATCCTGATTCTTCCACTAAGGCTGCTCAAGCAGTATTGGACTTCAATCAAGAAGGGCTGCCACTCTTCATGCTCGCCAATTGGAGAGGCTTCTCAGGTGGACAAAAAGATCTCTTCGAAGGTATCCTCCAGACTGGATCAGAAATAGTGGGGAATCTTCGGAATTACCGACAACCCATTTTCATATACATTCCTATAATGGGCGAGCTTCGGGGTGGATCATGGGTGGTCGTTGACAGAAATGTTAATCCAGACCATGTCGAATCATATGCTGAGGTGACAGCTAAAGGAAATATCCTTGAGCCAGAAGGTATGATTGAGATCAAGTTTCGAACTAGGGATCTGTTAGAATGCATGGGCAGGCTTGATCATAAGCTACTGAATCTGAAGTTGAAATGTTTGGAAGACGGAAGCTCTGGAACACGTGAAACCACGGAAGATCTACAAAAGCAAATAAAATCCCGTGAGAATCAACTTTTGCCAGTTTACACTGATGTAGCTTTAAAGTTTGCAGATCTTCATGATACTGCAGCAACTCTTGCGAACGTTGGGGCAATCAGAGAAGTTGTTGAATGGACAAATTCTCGATACTATTTCTACAACAGATTGCGTAGGAGAACATGTGAAAATGACATGATCAAGAATGTGATGGATGCTGCTGGTAACCACCTACAGTATAAATCTGCAAGGGAAATGATTAAAAGTTGGTTCTTGAATTCAAAGATCGTAAACAACAAAGATGGAGCTTCTTGGAAGGATGATGAAGCTTTTTTCTCCTGGAAAGATGACTCCAGAAACTACGAGGGAAAGCTACACGACTTGCGTGTACAAAAACTTTTGCTGCAACTGCTCGACATCAGCAATTCTCCACAGGATTTATCGGTGTTACCTCAAAGTCTTGATGCCTTCCTGGAAAAGGTAAAACCATTAGAAAAAACACAACTATGATCTCTTCCTTTTCTGCTTGCCTTGTTTGCTTATGTATATACGATAGTATTTACGAAGTAAATTATCGACAATGCAGGTAGATCCATTGATCAGAGATCATTTGGTAGATAAACTAAAAGTGGGATCAAAGTGAAGACATTGGGGGGTTGAAGGAGCTGCTTTGTTTGTGACCAATCGGCGCGGACATCAGGTGTGAAGTGCAGGGAACCTAATTCCATCAGCTCCTTGCGAAATATCCATCTGGGGATGAAATAAAAATGACGAATAAGATTTGTATCACCATGTTAGCCCCCTTGAGCTAGCATTGCCATTAATCAAATAATGTTTACATTTTTGTTACTTGCTTACAGAGAAAATAGCATAATCTTGAAAATGCATCAAATCTTTTATCTGTACCTTGCGAAACATATGCTTTTATTAATTTATACCTCATTTTTGTATACAACGTTTAATTATTCTTTCAGATTCCCATTTTACTCGTCCCTGATTGTTATCACTATTTCTCATGCTTCAAATAATCGCATGCTATTCAGTTGTGCCCGTTATTATTTATCACGCACGAGATGATTTTAATAGTTACTTTGGTCACCAGATTATAATTTTCAATTTTCTATTGTAATATCATATTATTTTCATAAAAAATGATCTATAATTCCAAATTTATATTTATAACCAAGAAAAACCACGTTTAAAGTTCAAACTTGAAAATCGAATTGCTCAAACAAATTTTCACCTTTTGAGAGTAACCCATGATTTTTATTTGTTAATATTACTTTCAATAATTTGCAAGGTCATAATCACAGTTAATGGTCCAAAAAGAAAAAAAAAATACATTTTTTATGTGATAAGTCGTAGGGGGAAGAAGAAAAAAAAAAACAAAAAAAAAACAGGTGCATCCATTATTTTTAATTTTAAAATTTGGAAATTAAACAGCCGTGTGATTTGATTGTTATTAAATATCTTATCGTAAGAAACCTCCAGAGGATCCTTCGACACGAAGAAAGCCTACCAGCGCGCTTATAATGGAGCAGGTGAAATCTTTGGGCGTATAATCAATCCAGAGGATCCCGGAAAATCATAATTAGGCTCTGAATTGAGGTGCTCTGTCATGGATTCCTTCTTCAACAAACGCTTTAATGCTGCCAAATGGTAATTCCTGATTTCTAATCATCCGAGCCATATTTGTTTGTGTGTTTTTTTTGTGGTGAATCGCGTTTCCGTTCTCTTGATTTAGGGTTTTGATAGTGTGCAGCTTGTTGAGTGTTAGAGAAAATTGTTGAAATTAATGGCCATGGATCCTGTAATCTGAAATGTTGAGGAGAGTAGGAAAGTCATGTGATTGGATAATAGTTCGGTGTTCATGTATTTCTTCGTTAGGTTTAATATGAATCGAGTTTCCCTGGTCGTATGATTTTGGAGGTTCTGCTGGATTTAGCAGTATAGTGATCGGTTATGAGTGATTGTGCGAATTTGCATTCTGATTGTTGTTTTCCCTTTTTATTTACGGATCGACAGTAAAACTCTGCTGAAACTTACTATCCCTCGAATAAAATTGCTGAGGAATCGAAGGGAGATGCAATTAAAGCAGATGCGCCGAGAAATTGCCAAGCTCCTTGAGACTGGCCAAGAAGCCACGGCTCGAATTCGGGTACTAATGTAAACTTTTCATCTGATGATTATAGTTTGTTTTGTTTAGTTGCTTGTGTAACTCTGGGCAACGAGTGATGAGGTATTGGTAGACTGCATATTGCTTGCTGGATAATGTTTTCCATTGTTTTTTTTTTCCTGTATAGGTTGAGCACATTATAAGAGAAGAAAAGATGATGGCTGCACAAGAAATAGTTGAGCTATTTTGTGAGCTAATTTCTGTTCGTCTTCCAATTATTGAGGCCCAAAGGTGTATACTTTTTTGTCCCATTTATGTCGTGATTTTGTCTGTGGCCTTGTTTATTGAGCATTGGCCATATGCATAAAAATTGGTCTTTTTTCACCAGTGAGAGAAAATTATCATAAGGTCGAGGATAATCATCCATTTTGAATAATAATTGGAATATTGCATCATTCTGTGTAGTTGAAGCTCAACTTACTATGAGCTGGTTCACTTGTATTTGGCGCGACGGTACCTAATGTATTATAATAAACCCTTTTTGAACTTGAATATTTCAACATTCATCTCAATTACTCATTGTTGATGCTACTGTAGAATAGGTTGGTGGAGTCTGAAGTGATGGGCTCGAGTTACACTGTTCTTTCATCATTTGATAGAGGCTTCACTTTTTCTGGGCCACCAATTATTTATCATATCTGCTGTCATCTTCCGTCAAATTTGGTGGATTTTTTGTTTGTTTTGTTTGCCTTGTTTTGTACCTAACCCTATCTGCATTGGCTGTTCAGGGAGTGTCCGTTGGACTTGAAAGAAGCGATTTCCAGTGTATGCTTTGCTGCACCCAGATGTGCTGATCTTCCTGAGTTGTTACAAGCGCAATTACTATTTGCTGGTAAATACGGTAAAGAATTTGTGGCTGCTGCAACTGAGCTTATGCCAGAGTGTGGTGTCAATCGGCAGGTTACACATGTTGTCCTATTGTAGTGTGTCATATAGGTTCAGCAGAGCTCTGATTATCTCTTTTTGTTTGTTTAACATTTTTCAATGTCACAGCTGGTGGAGATGTTATCTATTCGAGCACCTGCTCCAGATGTGAAACTGAAGCTGCTAAAGGAAATTGCTGAAGAGCACGAACTTGATTGGGACCCAAGTGCATCCGAAAGTGAACTATTGAAGCCACATGAAGACTTGTTGGTAAGATTGCTCTTGCTTTATTGATTCCACTTTTTTATTGTCGTTATCTGAAGTTTTGGCCCTTTTTAGAATGGACCGTCACACTTTGTCAGTGGTTCTAAATTACCTCTTCCGAAAGAGAAGCACGATGAGACGACCCATACTACTTCAGAAAATGCCATCTCTGAACATTCGGATTCTGATGAGGGATTTGACATCATAGATTTTCCAGAAGTTCCGACACAGCCATTGCAGTCTAACAAAGGCACTGCCTCGGCACCAGAGATGCTTCCTTTTCCTGCCTCAGCTCTGGATGAAATTGGTGATCTAGAAGAAACAAAGTCTTCTGATGATAATGACAGTCTACCGCGGTTGAGACCAGAAGATGAGGTGCATGAGAAACCAGTTGTAAAAGAAGAGCAGCCACCAAATATTTCAGCTGGTCTAGTGGAAAATAAACAGTTTCAACCAGTTTTATCTCCTCCTGTACAGCCATCATCATTTTCTGTCAGGGTATCTAATTTGCCTCCTCCTACCACAAATTCCAAGGGTGATAATATGTATTTACAGGATGTATTGGCTGCTGCTCAAGCAGCTGCTGAATCAGCTGAGCGTGCGGCTGCCGCAGCTCGGTCAGCAGCTAGCATTGCCCAGCTTCGAATCAGTGGTCTTGCCAAGAAGAATAGTGAAGATGGCTCTGTTTCTACTGTTGAGAACCCTTTTCATCTCGACAAATCCAATTCAAGCGATTTCGCAAATGTTGACTTTGATAAACAAAAGTCATTTGCGTCTTCTGACAGTCCCATTTCGTCTCCGAGCGAAAATAACGGCTTTGAAAACTATCCCCCGACTCATCAGTTGACAGCTCATCGATCATCTGATGTTTCCAAATATGATTCCTCATCAAGCAGCAGCCCTGTTCTCAATCAGGAAACTGGCCATCACCAACCTCAGAGATTGCCTTCGATGGATGACGAGCCATATTTCTCATATCCAAACTTGTTCACATCTCAAGCTTCAAATCTCAGCGTCGGTGCAGATTCATTCAAGGAATCCAAGTGAACAGTGGCATCTAATTTTTCTGTTGCAGTTTCTGCTGTCACGTTTAAGTGGATATTTTTTTCCAGAGTACTGAGAGGTTACTGAGATGGTTTATCTCTATATACATGATATATTATGCATTTCAGAAAATGGCCTGCTGTAAAGTGAGTGAATTTTGTGTTGTGCTATTTGGATTTTTAGCAAGAAGTCGGCTTGTAGCCGTCTAAATGAATATACTTGGTTCATGAATCTACATCTATCTATATTCACTTACGGAGTAACAGAATTTTTCGACAGCGAGCCACATGTATAGCCTGTGGCTAATTAAGATTTGTAAAATTCTATGTTCACAAAGCTGCACTACTTTTGCTAATTCATCTAGTGCTTTACTGAAAGGTAGTTATTGTAAATACAATAAAACTATTATTTTCAGGAGTTTTCTTTGTTTCGGGTTCCTCTGCATGCATGACATGTGATGTTCATGACTGAAGGGACACAAGGAATGGTACAAGTTTAATTTTTTTTTTTTATTTTAATCTTCTTTAAAAATTAATGTTACGAAATTAATTCCTCAGCTAGGAAGGATTGTTGTCATACTTTTTCTTTCGTGTGCAAAAGATTATGTAGAGCTAGAAAGTCTGGGGATTTTAAAACATTGATGTTTCTTGACTTGATTTGTGAGTGCTACTTGTCTTCTCAAGAAATTTCCAAAAAAGTTGGGGTTTTAATTAAGGATTGTCCCTTCTCAAAAAAAAAATTTATTAAGGATTGTCACATTAAATGTGAGAAGGAAAATGAGAGAATTCACGTGTTGACTCCAGTAGCATTTTGCATACATGGAAAGCGACCTGTCTTAATTGCCTGCTATGAACGTGAATCTCTGTCAAAGTAAACCATTTCTTGAATTTACTGTTCTATGACTCCACTGACACGGGTGGATCCTTCAATCATCTTCTCATATTCAAATTAATTTTAGGTTCTCTGCTTCAAAATATTTTTTCTGTTATTTAACATTTTTTTTGTTACACAGTTTATAATCGATCCTAGACTAGAGTCGAAACAAATGGTGCTGCTGCAAAAATCTAAGTTAAAATAATTTGTTTCCTTCATTAATTTATCGCATTTTGTTCTTGATACACTAACGTTTGGTTTCATGTTATTTGGGTTGTATTTGTGAGATGGCATGTGACGTCACAACATTTACCGATATTATATCATCAATTTCTGATGCCAATGTACGAGTATTTTATGCTTTCACCTCAATAATCTAACGAATATGACCGAGAACAAAAAATAAAAGCAATTAAGTTATTACAACGTACAAAACCATTTTTAATATTTAATTAACCAAAATAGGATAGATTAATAGACAAAAAAATGTAATTTTTTCGAAACTTAATATAATTTTTCTGAAAAATAATTAGAGGTAGATAATGGCACGTTACATCTGATTTTTTTTTTTCCGTAATTAAAATATTTAACATCATTCCATTTCACTCGTGCATCTTGTTTAAGTTTCGTAAATTCCACTTTATTCATTCATCACCATTACGATCTCTATTAGCATCACATTCCTTATAAAAAGTATCACATTCCTTATAAATAATAGTCTTTAAAGTACTTAAAAATAGGATAATTTATTTTATTTTAAGAATATGTGTTACCTTGATATAATATATTGTGTGGATAGAGACATATATAGATCTAGCTAGTAAATAATTAAGTAATATAATTATTTTATAGCTAGTATAAGATATATGTATATGTAATAATATATATATATAACACATTGACCGTGGAACAAATTATTAAATGGTAAAACAATTGAATTTGATATTAGTATATTCCTGTGGACTCTACAAAGCTCGTGACTCTCCTCAAAATTAAAGCAAGCCGAGTTTCATGTGAATTGCAACAGGCCAGCGTACTTTTTTCCTTCATTAAATTTTGCTTCTCCCGTGTATATATTCTTATTCTTACAATATAAATAACCTTAGCTACCTCTTTATCTGCAATCATTTTTTTTATGTGATATATATCAGCTTCCAAGTCTTCCCTTCATTTTCCATCTTACACCAATCAATTAAATGGACAAATTGCCTAATTTCTTGCACTCAATGTTCTTAACATTCTCACTTCTCTCCTTGATATTTACTACATGTGGAAGCCTAAAACCTTATCATTGTAAGAACGACTTCATTTGTCCTTTCTTCTTATATTTTATTTTTATTAATTTCAATTCATTTTCTCTTGATGTTGATTAAATTTCATTGCCATGCTTCGCTATATATTATTCGAGTCATGTATATTGTTTTCTCATATTCTAATAATTGGCCATTGATTAATATAATATTGTTGGAGACCAGTTATCCACCATGGCACAGATACCTACAAGGATGGCCAAAGCCTTGTGCACATTAAGGTATATTAATCCTACCATGCGTTTTCGTTTTCCAATGTTTTAAGCTTAATTTGTCCCTCTGGTACCGGTGTCGTTTCAGAAGGCCGGAGAGATCGGTATGGAGCTTTATCCGACGGGATCGAGCCTACCGGATTGCTCACATGCATGCGGGCCATGCACACCGTGCCGAAGGGTGATGGTGAGCTTCAAGAAGTGCTCCGTCGAGTCATGCCCCATCGTCTACCGCTGCATGTGCAAAGGAAAATACTACCATGTCCCTTCCAATTAGTTAACTGTTCGCCAACGATGTCTTATATCTATATATTTATTTTAAAAAAAAAATTTAAAAAGATGAGTCTTTCTTTTAGTTTAAAGTTTGTTCTTCGTGGAGATGTAAATAGTGGATGCATGCCCTAGCTCCAATTTTGGTTAATTTCCACTTCCAGTTATGTGTGTTGGCCATTTTGCGTCATGTTAAGTCAGCAGAATATAGTCACTTTGTTTTGTTTAATTAAGTATGTTTTTAATTTGCATCGATCCATTAATTGTAAGCTGGCAATGCTCCTTTTTCAGTCTTGATCGATGTTGTGTGTGCTAATTCGACAACTTGGAAATGTATTTTGTCATGTATGAGTGGAAAAAAAAAATTCCTAAAGATAATAGGTGCGAAACCCACTGTAATTTGAAATTGTTTTAACACGTTTTTTTTTAAAAAAATATTAATTATAGTACAAGGATTTAATGAAACGCATTTGAAGTTTTAAAAATTTATCCTTAATATACATTCGTGAAGAATATATATAAAGCAAAGCCAAGAAAAAAAGTGGAGATTTAATTTTTTTAAAAAAAGTTTACTATCAAAATGCATGCTTTAATTGTAGTTTATCTGGGATTGGAGTGCATGGCCCATGTTACTCTCTTAGGCACAATAAAAGCGTTGAAATATCCCATATATAGATTCGATTAGCTAATTATATATATATATATATATATATATATATATGTAGTTCCAGAAGGTCTCATGATTAAGCACATACAATTATGATTACTAATTATATTCCGTATATATATATATATAGCATTCAGCTTATATATTCATCATAGCTATATTAACCAGCTAGCTAGGGATGAGTACTGGTACCGATGGAATTTTGTTGGGGAACTTATATATATCCTTTAAACTAACTATATATATATATATCACACAGCTGGTCTCTGTGGACGTGCAGACCATAACGAGCTCAAAGCCCGCAGACGTTGGAAATGCTCCGCGAAAGCAACCAACCCTTTGGCCGCTTGTCGTGTCGTCAAGTATCGTGACAATTGTCGTAGACTTTGCTCTCGAAGATGGTCCGCCTGCCGCATATATAATTCAGATTCATTAAGCACATATATATATTCATCATGAAGCAGCTAGCTAGCTAGCTAATCAAGATTTATATATAAGAAGATTTGAGTTGTAATCAACTATATATAGTCACAATTAATACTAATATAGTTGATCAATTTTGGTGAAGAAATTAAAGATGCATTATATATATATATATATAATATTACTTGATGCATGAATGTTTCGAGTGATTCCAACTTTTCAAGAGCAGAGCCCATTTGGTTGGTGTAGCTTGCTGGTGCCACGGCCAGAAAGGTGATACTTTGCGACAGCGTTTGACGGAGCTTGTCCATTCCTTGCGTGAGAGCCTCCTCCGCTTGCGAGCAAGAGTCTCTCAAGTTCGTCACGTTAACTCTTTGCACATCGTCCAACGGCTCTAGATGAGGAAACACAACCTGCAGTTATATATATCTAGCTATATTGACCATGATCTTTAATTTAATTAATTAATTAGTACTCATGATTTTTTGGTTATTTAATGAATGCATGCATGATTTGGTAGTCATGATCAAATTTATAAGAAAAATTTAACACGTACGTGAATGAGTTCGGATGGTCGGAAGCCTCCTATCCAGAGGAAGAATCGTTCGACGGACGTTCTCCATGTACCGGAAACCAAGTAGAATGCATCGGCCCTGGCAGCAGCTCTTTTCATGCGAAACAGATTGCTGTAATGATTCAGTACATTTTCTACTAGTATTTGGAGATCTACATCACCTACTGGCCGTGTCTGCATAACATTTCTCAGTTCCGATATTTTTCGGTCTTGTTCATCAATCCAGCGCCCGTATTCCATCTCAAATGCACCAATTCCTACAAATGCATGCATCTCTAAAATTCGTTACTATATTGAAGAGCTAGCGTCAATCAATTAGAACATATATATAAAGTCCTCCAATTGATCTAGTCCGTGTATATATATATAGCTTAGTGCATGTAAAACAACTCCCTAGCTAGCTAATCTAATTGGTTGGGAGCTAGCCGCAATATGTGTAATATCTAGCTTTGTTAGCTAGGGAGGAAAAAATTAAAGTGGTTATAAATTTATTGTAGAATAGATTTTATGATCAAAATAAATAAAGGGGGAATTAGCTAAGGGGTCCCCTAGCTAGCTAGCTCAATATTTTTAATTTAAAATTAATTGCAGGAAGCGACTATATATCTCAGCCACGCACATATTCCACCATATCTTCAATTATTATCATAAAGAAACTGGCCATATGTTTGATACCTGAAGTGACACTTCCACAAAATGCCATATTAGTGGCAGCACCAGAGATGAGCAAACCCTGAAAATATACACCAGTCGATCGATCCCCGATTGAAATATCTTTAATTAATTTACATATATATATGATGCTAGCTCCATGCATATACGTACATTGATGCTCACGGCCTGTTGCCTGGCTCGCCCCAGTTCTTGCTCAAGCTGCGCTAGCTTCAAACGGCTTGTTTCTAGTTGCTGAACATAAGCCTGGATATATATCATTAATTAGTTACAAACATATATCACCAATATAATTACTTAGTACCAAGAAATTAAATATACTTTTCATACAAAAACTAGTGTTGCGTAAACTTCAACAAACATATTATAACCTTCTTGCGTAATCGGCTTTTCTTGGCGGCCTCGCGATTTTGAGCCAGTCTTCTTTGTATCTGCCATTATATGAGTCAAGTACTCAATTTGTCCCTTTTCTTTAGCCTTACATACGTATAATATATATAAGTCGATCGAAATTAACCATTTTTCTTGGTGGATTAATATTAGGTCCTCACCTTGTCTGGGATGCCGTTGGACGCCTGATTATCTTCGGAATGGCCCAGGGACTTATCATCAGAAGCATATTGATCGGACTGCAATCAAAAGAGATAACAAAATTAAATCAAACATGATCATTAACTAAAATATATATATCTGAAATCTCACACATACACGTATCGTATGTACCTTGTCGTCGATGATTTTGGGTTCGGGGTGGTCTATGATTGTTGCACACACACCGGTTCCAGGACTGCAGAGACTAGTTTCGAAAGTAGGGTCATCCCACATACTCAGCTGGCCATGGTGGATAGGTAATTCATATATGCCCATCCTACTCAACGAGCCGAATTGAGTCGAATGAGAAGTAGTCATGATCGATCGATGTTTTAATGTTTATGATCTGAAACTCAACAAAGGGACAGTACTACTTGAAAAATATAATTATTTGAAAACGGAATCCTTTTTCGCTAGATTATATATATGCTCGATCTGACTCGAGATCAAGATCACAACTTATATATTTTGTTTTTGTGGTTTGTAAGAAAATCAGCAAAGGATCAAAAACAAGAAAATTTTGATCGATACCGCATGTATTATGCTTCACACCAGCTAATTGTTTCTCTCCACTATCAAGATCAGAAAGTGAGACAAATAATTGAAGTATGATACCTCGAACTCAACTATCAATTTATAAATGAATGGTATAATATAATATAATATGACCCCCCACCCCCACCCCACCAAAAAAAAAAAAAGGATAAAGGAAACAAAGATGGAATGAAGGAATGGTAAAGAAAGCGACTCTTTCCCTAAGCTACAGTAAATTATTTTCTTTTCCTTAATCAATCATAATCCGACAACTATATATGACGTTCAAAATTGGAATTCAAAACGTTAATAAGAAAATTATATGGCCCCCCAGTTAAATTGGATAATGAAATTAACAAATTACATTTATTATGACGACTTAGAATAAGGTTGGAAACAATTAACGAGACATTCGTTTTTAACCAGAAATACGGATACTTCGATCCTACCTCATGGGCATTATCTCATGAGATAGGTGGAATACTATCATTGGTTCAAATCATGAGGGCCTCACATCAATCATGTGGGGCCTGCATAATTTGACCAATCATATGCTTCCACCTGTCACATGGGGGTAATACACATTGGATATGATGAAATTTCCCCCAGAAATACTAGTTCCTTCTTCAAATAGCTCAAGGATCAAGAAGAAAGACTCATTGATCCATGCATACATAATACTTTAATTTTTGTTATAAAAAAAAAAAAAAAAAGAAGGAAATCCATACATAATTTGTGTGTGTGTGTACTTAGAATGTACAGAATTGGGTAGTCAAGCCAGTTGATAAGATTGAATTTTTTTTTCTTTTATAGAAAGCATGCAGCTAGCTTTAAAAAGCCCAAATTCTTTAATTAATAACGTACACACAAGATTCACCCACAATGGGACTCTGCACATGACACGCATTTCGGTTTTTCTTTCGGTCGGATCAAACCACAAATATATGAATAATTAGGACCTCAAATCCAAAATATCGAATGAAAGAGTACGCAATTAATTACAATAATTAATAAAACCATAATATAATAAGTGTTTACGTATCAAAAATTAAATTTAAATTGTTAGCCTCATTTTTTAGGGTCTTGGTATGATATATCCTTTCAAGTAAATAATTGTGGGGACTAAATTTAACTACATGTCATGTGCACGTTTTCTACGTTCCGATCCCCAAAACTTTTGGAATATTTATTCCAGCAATTCAAATTATACTATAATTTGTAAAGCAGCCCTTAAAAGACATTAGTTCATGGAAATTAATACTTCAACCATATTACAACATAATTTTTCATTAATTAGTTCGATTATAAACCAACTATTTGTGAGCGCTTCGGTTAAAACATGAGCTACTTGAGTTCAACTTGGAATGAATCCGATCGGTTATTTGGTATTGGGTTAATCTTTTTTTCATTTTAGGATGGGTTTTTTTAAAAAAAAAAAATATAGAAATATTTTGTGATTTTAAGTGATATGGAACCATTTAATAAAATAGAAGAAAATGTATATATATATAATATTCAAGAAAGTACATGTTTCCGAAAAGGACTTCAAACTAATCTGTTTAGTAACAATTAAGATTTTTTTCTAATTCGAGCTTAATATGCTGTCTTTTGGTACATTATTGTTTTAGGCCATGATTAAAGGCCTATTGTTTACTTTTATAGTACTCTTACATATAAGTATGTGCTACCGATAGAATTTATAAAGCAGGACCCATATGTAACGTGTGAAGGGGTACACTAACAACAAATTAATTTATAATATATATTAATGTATATGTATATATATATACAAATATCTTTTTAAAAAAATTAGTGAAAGAGCAAAAAAATTTAAAAATTAATGTTGAAAACTGAAAATGACGGATACAATTTTATGATCAATTAGTTAATGAGTGAGTGATGTGCGTGTGAAAGTGTTACGGGAATTAATGAAACAGATATGAAGGAGCCCTACTAGTAGGTTTTCGAAAAGCCGAATTAACTTCCTCACAAATTTTCTTATCACGAAACTAAATATTTCATGGAATATTAATTATGTTGTTGAATTACTATATGGAAAAATATTTTAGGGATAGTGATTTTATTGCATCCATTTTATGTTAACACATTTAAATTTATGAAAAAAAACTATATATATAACATAATTAATCGGCCTTTAAGAATAATTAATTCAAAATATAAACAAGTGATATATATGATTTAAATCGTGACTCGTATATGATCTAAAGCATGTATTGAAGTAGAAGGATGAAATTTCCTTCAAATATTTTATTCGAATAAAAATATCAGTTTTCCCTTTTTATCAAGCTTTTGTACAGCTTGAATTAATATCAAATTCGAAAGCATAAAATTGCGAAAGGATCTTTTGGTAGCTTAGCCTATTTGGATTCCTCTACATTGGTTAGCTCCCCACTTTGGTTTTAATTATTTATTCACGCTTCTTTTTCTTTATTGTTATTAAAATATAATATAATACTATAATGTTTCTTCCAAATCAAGAAAGTAGAGACAAGTGGCCACACCTAATAAGTAATCCAATTTATTATCCACATGCCTTTAAAAAAGCTAATTAAAGAAAGCAATATTAGCTAGCACTGTTCTTCCCACAATGTTTCAAAAAGTGACCAATTAAACATACACAAGCATAAATATAATTATATATGCATATATGTGTGTGTACGTAAAATAAGTGGTTGTGAAATGTCGATTGCGTTATTTAACTGGTGGATTATATACAATCACATTTTTTTTCAGTTGAATACTATTTTGTTTTTTTTATAAATATGAACTTTTTGGGCATGTGATCTCATGCGTCTTCAATTCGACGTTAAATTGACAAAATATTTAATAATATCTAGAAAATTAGTAAAATATATTATGTATCCACTAAATGCATAAAAAAAGGGGAAAAAAAGGTAAATGTACACTAATGCACATGATTTCTTAATAAAGAATCTGCACACATAATTTTGAATATATACATACTCGATCGGGAAGAACATTAAATATTAACCGAGAGTATTTAGCTTTTGAACTGTTTACCACTTTATTCAATGAATTCTGCATCAGATTACCATAATCTCAATAATAAAAGCAAGAAAACAAATATATATTATGCATGTGCATGAGAAAGAACAAAAACTTTGCAGATCAGTTAATTATATATATATACACATATTTATATATAATAGTGCAACCTCAGTCGTTATATTTTTAATAAGATATTGTGTCCAATTATTGAGGTCGAGTCATTTTATATATTTGAAAAAAATTGTGTCACGTACGTTAATATTTGAACTTGTGCACTGATATTTACACATTTTTAAACAAAAGTTTGCCAACAGTTAATCTACACGTAGTTGCGTGATTAATTCTTTGACACTTTTGGCCCAATGATACATTATATTTAAGGGTTAATTGGCAATCACTCACTAAACCACTTTATAACTTATTTATAAATCCTTATATAAATAAAACTTACTTTCAACTCCCTGGAGAGAGAAATTTTTGTTTCTAAATACCAATTTTATCCTTATCTCTTAAAATACAAAAAAAAAAAGAGAGAATGGATAATAAAAACAAAACTAATCCAAATAGTATATATATAAAAATTCAAATTAAAATCAAAGAACATAAACCATATCATATACATGCTTATGTTGATATATGAGCAAGTATGTGTTTAGGAAGCAAGCATATACTTCCAAATCATTATTGGAAGAAATGTGATAAAGGATTAAAAGTTTGAATAGGAGATGGATCAATAATCAATAATCATGCTTAATACAGTAGCAGAAAAATTAAAAATAGAAATAGAAGAAACAAAATTTGTAATACCCATTATATATCAAATAGAATCAGAAATGGACATTATAATAGGAAATAACTTTTTAAGAGAATATCTTCCATTTACACAATTTGAAGATCGCATAACTTTAAACAAAGGATCATCAATGATTTACATTCCAAAAATACGAACAACATTTCGCGTAGGAAATGAAGGATTTACAAAGAATTTTCATAAACGAAATACAAATCCAATAGAACTAAAAATAGAAAATATTTTAACGATTAATCCTGAAAAAGAAATCATGAGAAAATTTCATGATATATGTTCTGAAAATCCTCAGGACAAAATTAAGAAAAGAAAACAATTCATTGCTTCAATAAAACTCAAAGACACCCTAATATCACAATCCATGAAGCACCAAGAAGATGTAACATGGATGATGTAAAAATATTTGAAAAAGAAGTTCAAGAATTATTAAAACTTAAGATAATCATCCCTAGTAAAAGTCCACACTCTTCATCAGCCTTTTATGTCAGTAAGAAAGATACTGATAAGAAAAAAATGGTAATTGATTATCGAAAGATGAATAAAGCAACAATTATGGATGGATATTATATCCCAAATAAGAATGATTTACTATCTTATATAGGAGAAATGAAATATTTTTCCAGTTTAGATTGTAAATCAGGATTCTGGCAAATTCAACTAGAACCACAAACACAATTACTTACAGCATTCAGTTGTCCAAAAGGACAGTATCAATGAACTGTATTATCTTTCGGACTTAAACAAGCACCAGGTATCTTTCAAAGATATATGGATGAATCTTTTAAATCATATATAGATTTTTGTTGTGTTTATATAGATGACATATTAATTTATTCAAAAACACTAGATCAACATTATAAAGATCTCATGACAGTTTTAGATATTTGTCATAAAGATGGAATTATACTTTCTGAAAAGAAAGCACAATTATTCAAAACAAAAATAAATTATTTAGGATTACAAATAGAAGATGGAAAACATTGTTTATAACCGCATATACTTAAGAAAATTCATGATTTTCCTAGTGAAATCAAGGATAGAGATCAATTAAGAAGATTTTTAGGATTATTAACTTATTCTGGAAATTACATTAAAAAACTTGCAAAAATTAAAAAACCTCTTCAGGTAAAACTTAAACAGGACTATAAGTGAAAATGGTCGAAAGAAGATACTAATTACATAGACACTATTAAAAAACAAAAACAATTAGTAATCTTTCTGAATTATATTTTTCTTCAAATAAAGATATAATAATAATTGAAACAGACGCTTCAGATGAATACTGGGGAGCATGTTTAAAAGCTTATACTGGAGAAAGAAATTTAGAAGAACTTACTAAAACAGCTACTAGAAATAATGAAGAATTATGCAACTATACATCAGGAACTTTTCAAGGTGCACAATTAAATTATCATTCGAATGAAAAAGAATTATTAGCTTTAATATTCACAATTAGAACTTATGAAATTTATCTTATTTCTAAACCGTTTTTAGTAAGAACAGATAATATGAATTTAACATATTTCAAAACAAGTAAAATATCAAGAAATGCAGGGAGAAATGCAGCAAGGCTAATTAGGTGGCAATTGAAATTGAACCATTATCAGTTCGAGATCCAACATGTCAAAGGAACGGATAATTCATTACCCAACGCATTAACCAGAGAACTTCATCCAAACTATACTATCCGTAGTAACGGAATAACAAAGGAGATCCTAAGTGATCCAGAAAATGACTGTGAGTCATCCGAACATGCCTCAGAAAGCATGGGGAATATAAATTGAAGAAATGAGATTTATATTCAGAAACATGAATTATTTTATGACTTTCAGTCATCCGAACATGCCTAAGAAAGCATGGGAAATATAAATTAATGAAATGAGATTTATATTCAGAAACATAAATTACTCTTTGAGTAAAATAATCAATTTAAGATTGATTCAATTCTTGCAAAAGAATTTATAAATGCAATGATACGCATAATAAAACTATCCGAATTACTCACGAAAAGAGTTATTTTACTAACCATTATATATATAAATATGTTTTCTTGTGCAGAGTATAATCAAGATGGAGCAACTAAGTCAATTAAAGGAACAATTGATTGAATTGCAGGAAGAAATTCAAATTCTTCAACTAAAAGAAAGGAATTTGAGTAGAAAAATTCAAATGACAGAAGAAAAGATGATAACTTCATCATCATCATCCTCACCAAGAACACCAATCAAAATGGCAACTCCATTTGACAAAATAATGGAGATAAAAGAGAAACAGTCAGTGGTCACAGCCAATACTGACAAAGAAAAAGAAAAGAAAAAAGAACCGGTGGACACAGCCAACACCGAGAAAAATAAAAAAGAAGAAAGGACGTTTAAAAGTGCCCTTGAAAAGAAAGAAAAAAAGATGGTCAATCTGCGACCACAAAAACCAATTTTTAAAAAAACAAATTTTTCAGAAAAACTCAAGACTGAATTTTTTGAAACACTAAACTATTTGAGAATAGCTAAACCATCTGCAGAATCTTGGTTACAAACTTGTGACACACAGAGCATATCAAGAGCAAGAACACTGCAAGGTGCTCCAGCGCATGAAGTCGCAAGATTCTTTTCAAATGGATTATTAAGTGGATTGGAAGTCAGTCCCAACAATCAAGAAATAGAACTATTTCCATATCAGTTGAGAAATAGTATCATCCAGTTCAAGAAAGCAGTCTTTAAGGACGATCCAGTATTAACATTGAGTATTCACTCAACCCTTCCAGATTGGGATGATAACAAATTCTATCAACCAATGGTATATATTCAATGTCGAAAACAAAAAGACAAGTTCTTATTCGAAGGATCAAATGAAGAGAAACTAGTAATGAATATATCAACACTTCCTGAGATAAGAATAAAGACATTGATTGATATGATCTCAAAGACAGGAAAGATTGATGGAAACTCAAAGGTTAAAATAAATTTTGCAACCAGTAAAATTTTATTAACCACTGGACACAAGGAGACAATCCAAAAGAAAGAACAAGCCATGTTAACTTAATTCGAAGCTCCAATCTATGAAGCAAGAGTTGACATGACCCGAGAAACCCAACAAATGTTATGTCAAAGACTAAGAACAATGATTTCCACTCACAACTGTGGACATTTCCAACCCATTCAGACAGAAGAAGCAGATGTCAAAGAGGACAAACCAGCTGTCAAAAAAGACAAACCAATAAAAAAATGGTCCGAATGCATCAGTGATTCAGAGAGTGACACAATGTAAAAACAAATGAAATCGTGGACCACACCACATGTTAAAGGCATCCACTCAGATGTAAAATGAGCTGTTTCCATTATGTAGTGTCGGGTGATCCCCCTTTTTTTCTTTTATTTTTAATTATGTATGCGTTTTTCCACGCCTATAAAAGAAGATGTTTTGTGCTGTAAAAGAGGAAGTGAAGTTTGAGTATCTCTCTCTTCTAAAAGTTTCTTACAATCTGGTTCATACAAGACGTATGAAAACTATCAGAAACTAAGAAACATAAAATCAGAAACAAAATAAGCCTTATGGCTAATAACTAAACAAGCAGGGCGTAAGGAGGATAAGGTTGGAAACCAATAATTGAATATTCATGGTTAAGAGTAAACCTGGAGATCCATAGAGCAAGTATCAGCTGATCAAGTGATCGTTAAGGGAAATCAAGGATTTGGCCTCTGCTCAAAACCAAGATTCATTCAAACAAGGTAACCTTCTTAAGCCTCCTACAGCCCTTAATTCAAAGAAATAGTCAAAATACATTAATCATGTCATCATCCTTTATAAGAAATGGAAGATTAATAATAAAAAACTGGTTTGAAATAGAAGATGATCATGAATATGATACATTTCGTGAATATCGTTTAAATACTTCTGATTTAACCATATTTGAATCAATTTATCAACTAAAATTTGTATTAATAACCCATGAATGGAACCAAACTAATATGAAAACATTTATCTGTTATAAATGAATCAGATCTGTAAATCCATGAATCAGATCTGTAAATCCATGAATAAGAAAATTCATAAGAATTTGAAGAATTCCGCAACCTGGTATCAGAGCCTAAATAAAGCAGATTATTAATGCCTGGATTAACTTTAGATATTGAGATTAAAAATTTATTTGATAAAATAATCTTACTAAAAGATTTACGTCAAATAGATCAATTATGGAATAAAATAAAAGATCTCCAAACCTTTTATTTGATCAAAAATCATAAAAAAGAACATTTTTCAAGCAACTGGAAAATGATAATTCAAATTTCTGAAAACGATGAAATTGAAGACATAACAATATGTTATGAATAAGAACAAACTTTATTATCGAAATCCGATCAACAAAAACAAAATAATAAAAGTAACAATTTTTACTAAATGGAAAATGTATGAAAATACAAAAATGAATATCTTTAATTTATATTCTCAAAATATAAATTTTGATATAGAAAATTGTGAAAACAATTTGAAACATTTTAAAAATTATCAATCTTCAATTGATAGTTTCGAAGATTTTTAGAATTTATTAGAACAGATAGATTCAACAAAAAGACTTTTAATAGCCTTAAGAAAATTAAGAAGTTCTATCATCTGTTAAAATGACAGAAGTAACAATTCCAAATCAAAACAACCTGGTCGATGAATATGAAGAATCTGAAGAAAACCAAGAGTATAATTTGAATATTATATTCAATCAAAGCAAGTTTGCTGAAATACAGAAAACAGGGTTTTCTAATTCAAAAACAAATCTAATAGACCAACCAGGAATACTAAGTAAGATTTTAAATTTTATTAATCCTAGAAAAAATTTAATTTATTATTCGATTCGTACAAAAGAACGATCTTGTAAAATAAATAACGAATCAAGGTCTAATACTCTGAAGTTATTAACAACTCAAGATATTAATACCATCATGGCAAAAGCCAGTGAAAAAAAACGATCTGAACTGAAATATGTTCATATCGGAGAAATTGAAATAATAATATCAGCTCACTACCGAGAAGGAATAGATACACCAATTGAAATAACCGTTCGTGACAAAAGAATACGTAATTTCGAGGATTCTATCCTTGGAAAAATTGAAGGAAATTTATGTTACAAAAAGATGAAATTTTGTATTTATCCACAATACAATATATCTCTTTTTGATAAAAACATAAATGACGTTTTAACATTAGATTATTACTTTTATAGAAATAATCTTATGTTAACAGAAAACCATCCGATCAATATAAACTATGTTGTCGATTTAGTAATAAGTAATAATTCTCAAACAGGAATAATTTCAAAAAAACCAACTATTTCTGTTGAAAGAATGTTTGAAAATATTACAAGAATTGAACACCCTCAAAAAGCATTTATTGAAGAAATAAATCCTTATAAAAGATGGAGTTCAGATGACCTCCAAATCACAAAACAGTCTGTACCAAGAAGATCAGTATCATTTGCTAGAAATGATGAAGATATTCTTGATAAGATTGGAACCATGAATCAAAATATTCTTAAAATTAAACAAGCTATTGTTAATGAGTCAACCTCATCGCAATGACATCCTTAATAAAATTAGAAAAAGATCTAGGAGATTTAGAAAATAATATTAATAAGATCAACCTATCAATACAAGAATTAGAGAAGAATTTCAAGGAATATATTGATTTAGCAACGACTAGATTAATAATTGAACAAGAAAGACATAGTAATGAAATATTAAACTATCTTAAGGAAGTTCTTCCAATAGATAAAGGAAAAAAAAATGGAAGAAGAACCACCATTCAAAATTGAATCATGGTATAGAAATCCCCTTAGTTATGGCAAACATAAGTATGGAGATGTTTAGTGAAACCGACTCATCTGATTTTGAACAAATAGGAGTAAATACAGAAGAATTATATCATTCACATCAGGACTCAGAACAATACAGAGATATGGATATTTCAGAATCAAAATCTGAAGATGATTCTAGACCACGATTAAATCTACGAACGAATGTAGAAGGTAGTGGTGGAAGAGATGATGAAGAATTTAAATATAACAGAGACCAATACTCTGGATCTTATAAAGATGTTAGAGATATTCTTAGAGAATCAAAAACATCAGGATTTGTGAAACAAAATATCTTAGATTTAGGTTGTTCAACAGCCAAAGAAAGAAAATTAAAGATAGATCATTGGGCAAATGAACTATCAATACAAATTCAATTAACACCATTATTAGACAAAAGTGAGAATATTCAAGTTTTAACTCATGGGATGATAAAAATGACACTGGTAGGAGCAGTAAGAACTTGGGCTGAAAACCTAGTAATTACTAATCTACCACAAGGAATGACAGGACATCGATATTTCGAACTATTTGTTGATGCATTGTACCAAGAATTTTTAGGAGTTTCTAATAATGATGCTAATTTGGTAGCTAAGAATATAGAACAAAATAGAGCAATCTTTATATTAGATAATATTAAATTATGCAATTTATGTTACTCAGAAGAATTTATTTGTGATTATGAAACAAACTATTATCAATTAATAGTTGCTGATAAAAAAGAACATTATAAACTAAATATCTTTAATAAGATACCTAATATACCTATATACAGTAAAGATGAATTCTTAACTAGTCCTTATGCTAAAACTTTAGGAGGAGCTATTAAATTCATCAAAGACATAATAACAAAGAAATGTCATGAAGTAACACTAAATAAAAGAATCTCTAAATCCTACAAACAAAACAATAAACTTTGTTGTGACAAAATGAAATTCACAGTAAAAGAATACGATTGTAAAACAAACATGTCACACAAATATTTAAAACGACAGAAACAGAATAAATTTAATAAACCTTATAAATCTTTTAATAAGAAATTTATTCCCTATAAGAAAAAAAAATTTAAAAAAAATTTCTTCAGAAAACCTTATAAAAGAAAATTTTATAAAAAGTTTGATAACAAAAAACCACCTTGCCCAAAGGGTAAAGGAAAGAATTGCACATGTTGGTTGTGCAACGAAGAAGGACATTTTGCGAATGAATGTCCAAAACGAAACGAAAAAAAAATAAAATTAAACTTCTTGAAGAAATATATATTATAGGATTCCATCCCGTAGAAACAATTGAATTTTCATCCGACGATGAAAATATTTATTATCTTGATGAATCAAGTGAATCAGATTTTGAATCCGATTCCACATTTGATAATTCAAGAAATAATAATGATTAAAATAACGACAAGAGCATTTTCGGAAAGACAAATATAGGGAGTAAATTGAAAGTTATGTTTGATTTAGGGAGTTATCTACAAGTTGCCCTATATTTAATTACTTAAATGATGATTAAGTCCATGCATTCACATATTGATCTTGAGATACATATACATATAACATAGATACATATATACGCGTGTCAGTGTCAGTACTGTGTGATGTCATCAAATAAAATGAATACCTGAATCGAGCAAATTTAAAAGAACGAGATGTTGAGTCAAAGTGCGTTGAAGTCGTTTTTGCGATCCTATTTGAGAATATACGGTAGATTATAATTTGTGTCACAAACAGATCGTACGTAGACGCTCAAATCAGATCTGTCCCAAGTGAAATCGAAGAGGAAATTAGCTTTGAAACAGGGGCGTAGCCAGATGTTTTTTTATCAGGTGGGCAAATTTTATCTCGATGAAAGTCTTGACAATTGATATCTCTAAAGATTTTTTTATGATTGCTATAAATGAAAAATCAATTGTAGAAAAAAAATATCATAATCAAAATACAAATAAAACTACGTATGTGTCGAAAATATAAAAAATTTAAAGAATTAAAAAGATAAGATGCATTTGATCTAAATCCTCAAAACATATGTTTTAAAATCAAATTTGAAAATATTATAACTTTTTTTTTTGCCAAAAAAACTTTGAATCATATCATCAATTTGCAAAATATATACAAGGAATTAATAATATTTTTTTTGTGTTCATTCCAATCATTATATGATCGGTTACAAAATAATAAAGTTACATAGTTTTATACTTCTATTTCAGCAATATTTAAATTTTAAGCTAAACAAAGAACCCCAAATTGCAAGAGCTTAACACAAAAATTCATACAGACATTTATTTTTTATCAACTAATTTTCAATCATTCGATACATATATAACAAATGTTCATGCCAAAATTAAATTCCCTTCCAACCTACATATTTAACCACGTAAAGAAAGCTCTAAAATTAAATATCATCATAAGTCCAATTCAAAATTGCAAAAACTATATTATTAAAAGCAGCACGAAAATGAAATGCATCACCAAGTAAGGGAAGAATGTAAAAAATAACCAAAAAAATAGTAATATGTTTGTTGTTAAATTAAAATTTGATAGTTTCTATTTGGATATATTTTTTGTTTGGGTTAGCCAAAAATCCTGCCGGGCAATCGCCCACCTTTACCCATACATTTCATCTGCCCCTGCTTTGAAAGCAAAGGTGAGAATTTGCCTTTGAAATGCGAGGAAACGATATTTATAAAATTCTAGATGGACTAGCTTGAAGTAAATGAGTTTTTATTGGACTTGAGGCAGATTTAATCTTGACTTTAATTTTTGTAGACTTTAGCGATCAATCTTAATTAATTTTTTGTGGATTATTAAATATTCCAAATTATTAATTTATTATAACACATCAATTTGTTTGTATGTGTGTAACTTGTGATTTAGTTCATAGGACCAACTAATAAATTTTGATATAACGTAGGTTTTTTTTTTTTTTTTTTTAAATTAAAATTTGTAAATTTTTTTATCCCGCTTGATGGAGCTAATAATTAATAATTGGGAGCACAATTGGATGATGCATATATAGGTCATCGTCGAACACTTTCAATAATGCATATCACCTTAATTTGAGCTTTACAACAAGTTGATAAGCCACTATATGTCATCAGGAGAAATTAAATAAAAAAGATTCACTTTAATTTGTTTCCCCTTTTATTTTTTATTATTTTTTTAAATTCTTGATTTGCTTCTCTCCTTTTCCTTTTTCTACTCTATAATTATTTTTTGTTTCTAGTGAAAAAGGAATGATCTCACTTCAGCAAGCCATAATATATATAAAAAACTTATTTTTAAAATATATTTTAAGTTCCATTTTCGTGGAATATAATGTTAGTTAGTAGTTACTATGACTTTAGGTTCAATACTACTACGTTGGGTTTTCCCCACTTAATTGAAATTAAAAGGGACGATAAATCTTGGCTATATTTTTTAAAATCCGTAATCTATGGTATACTATCTAATAATGTATCAACCTTTTAAAGTAACTATAATTTCCTCATTTGATAGATGAATAAAAAGTTATTTCTTTCATATATAAATAAATTTATTATTTACCACTACTTATAATTATAAAGTTTTCGTTTCAGTTTGATCCCAAAAAAAAAAAAAGTGGAAGGGTTCTTTTTACAAATTAATTAGAAATAAATTTTTTGTCTTTGTAAGATCATCTCATATATTTGTTTCTTTCCTTTATAGTCGATTATGTAACAAAAGGTCTATACGATTAATCGTAACGTTAATTGTCAAAAAGAAATGTTTGTTCAAAGAAAGAAACACCAAAAGAAAATGTGAAACCAACATTTTTGCTTATAACATTTTTTGTCCTTTTCCTCACTGAAATTACGTGACGAACCCTCCCAATTCCCAAATTTCGTTTTCATTTCGCCAATGCCCAATTTCCGCAAAATGACTTATTTATCTCTAATCAATTGAAGTAAATAAATATCGGAAGATATTTACGATTGGAGGCCCAATACAAAGAATTGGGCTAACTTGGCCCAAATTTATAAATTATTACAAAAATCCATTGCTTAATCTCACTCACTCGATAGAGCCTGCATAACCAGGCTTCATCTTTATCTCTCACTCTCAGTGTGCTTGGTTGAGATATTTGATGAAGATAAAATCGGGAAGGATACGGAGCTGGATTGATGAAAATTCATGTGGGTTCAAATTGAATTTCAGACAATTTTTTCCCTTGATTTCTTGTTGTTTTTTTTTTTTTTTTTGTGAATGTGATTGGTCGGTTTGCATTTCCTCCTCCTTCTGAGTTCCGACGATATCGGTGTGCTCACTGCTGCTTATGGTAGGTTGAATCGAAAATAGAAGATTATTAGTGTAGTTGAACCAACTGGAATTATATCCTAGTAACCCATGCTATTCTTATATTTTTTCTAATTGAAAATCAGATTCTTTGAAGGAACGCTCCGGAAATTTGGTCTGTATTTTTTGTGAATAATTTTATGGTGATTTCGTTGAAAGCCAAGAATGTGTCATAATTATTTTTGTTATCATTCTCTTGCTATGCTCAACAAAAAAAGATAATTTGGATAAATTGTCATTTTCATTTCTATGGAAGTATAGTACAGTCGTTGGCACAGTTGTCACAGAGGTGAAGAAAATCGAGCTTCGAACCGAGTCAAAGATATCATTTTTATCTTTGATGTCCATTTCATAATATAAATTTGAGCCAAATCGAGCTTTTATTTTCGAGCTGGTAAATCTAACAGTGGCTCGATACAAATCGAAATTTATAATCGAGCTGAAGAAAATAAAAGTTCGAACTTCGAATATGTATATTCGTATTCGAGCTCCAACTCAATAAATTTTCTTAAAATTTGACTCGATTTGATTCGTTTACAGTCTTGCATCAGAGCTGTGATTAGGTATCCGGATTAATCCTAAACTCCTTTTCCTCCCAGTTCAAGTTCTTGAAAAATGGTGCTTTTACTCTTTTTTTTTTCTTTTTTTTTAAAAATATTTCCTAAAATGAGGTGTGAGCTCGTTTGAAAGTGTGCAGTGTCTCTGAGATTTTCAGTGAATAGTAGGTTCTCTCTTTGTTTTGTCAAACTATTGTTTGTGGGAGAAAGAACACTCTGGCAGATTGACATTACTGCTGCATATTGCAGTGATTTTACCTCTTGTTTATCCTTTTGCTTTTGAAGTTTTGTCTGCATTTGCATTTTTGTTTCACTGAAAGTAGAACTTGAGGTGCGGCCTTTGCATTTCGAGGAAATAGATATTTCTGTTTCTAACTTCATATATGCTTGAATCTAGATATATTATTCTGTAAGTTGAATCTTTTCTGCTTGCATTTTCGACATCTGGGCTTCAATTTCATTATTCGTAGCAAGTAAATTCTTTCATGTAATTGATTATATTATGCGGATAACAAATAATGTGCTGTTGGAAACTTTTATGGGACCATTTATGTCAGTCAAGGTTCTTACATGGTATATTTTTGCTAAACTTGGAAATGTTCGATTACATTTAAGTTGTTCCTATGGAGTTTACCTTTAATCTAAACTGTAATATGTCTGCATTACGGTGTTTACTGGTTAATATGTCCTGCTTTGAATATATTGTATCTACTGGATTCTACATAAAATGAACTTATAGGATGACGGTGGAGTACGCAGAGAATGTTTGAAACCCTTGCCAACTCATTTAGCTGACCAAACATCTCTTTTTTAAACTTAATTATCAGGTGTGAATTTTGTGGGTTTTAACTTGTTTGATTTTGAGCTTTATGATGGTGAAGAATTATTTTTTTTTTTCAAATTATGGTGGATTTAATATTACAAAAGTTGGATTTTGATTACTATTTTACATTGTTGCCAGAGAAGAGAAGGTTACCGTATTTGTAGGCCAGCACTTTGTGGGAAATAGTCAGAGAAATTCTTTTCGATGTTCTCTCCATTATATAGCTCCCTGCCCTTAGCTGTATATCAAACTCAAACAACTTGTCCTCTTGATACTCAATTATTCATTCCACCAATACGCAGAAAGAAATTCCATAGAACAGAAGTCCAGTATACAGCCCAGTACACTTACATATTGGAGTTCCCCAATGTCTCCAAGAGCCCATCTTTCTCTACCCGTTCACATGCTCTCTGTGCGTCTCCAGAAAATGTGGATGATAACTACAATCTGCTCATATACAAGACTAAAACAATTATTCAATCAATTGACTCCAGCACATTTGGCCATTGGCTTCAGTCTTGTGCTAATACTGACGAGGTTAGGAAAATGCATGCCTTGGTTGTTAAGAGTATGAGAGACCCTGTAGTTTATGTTAATAATAACTTGATCAGCGTGTATGTGAAATTTGGGGATTTGGTGTCAGCTCGTGGGGTGTTTGATTATATGTTGGAGAGAAACGTAGTCTCTTGGACGGCAATGCTTAACGGATACCAGAGATATGGGATAAATGATGAAGCTTTGAGGTTGTACTATGAGTTTGTTACCAGTGGGTTCATGGGAAACTCAAAGACATTTGTGTGCATGTTAAATTTGTGTAGCAAGACATTTGATTATGAACTTGGAAGGCAACTTCATGCATGTATAATAAAGAGTCAGTTGGGTAGTTTAATTTTAAACAGTGCCATCTTGCATTTTTACGCTCAATGTGGTGATTTGGATGGTGCTTTTCATGTATTTGATGGAATGGAAAGATGGGATGTAATTTGTTGGACTACAATAATTACAGCTTATTCTCAACACAGACGAGGGCAGGAGGCTTTTACCATGTTTTCGAGAATGATATCCGATGGACTTGACCCAAACGAGTTTACTGTTTCTAGCTTGTTGAATGCCTGTGGTGAGGAACAAGCACTGAAATTTGGTAGGCAACTACATGGAACCATTGTGAAGAATTCATTTGATATGGATGTTTATGTTGGGACTTCACTGGTGGATATGTACGCAAAATGTGGAGAAATCGTGGACTCCAGAACACTCTTTGATGGAATGAAATGGAAAAATGCTGTCACTTGGACATCTATCATAGCAGGATATGCTCGTAATGGGCATGGCGAGGATGCCATTAGACTGTTCCGTATGATGGGAAGATTAAAGGTATTTCCAAACAACTTAACCATGGTTAGCATTCTCCGAGCTTGTGGTTTACTCCGTGCTTTGCCATTAGGAAAAGAAGTGCATGCGCAGATTTTCAAGTCCTTTTCACCAAGCAATATTTTCATAGGTAGTGCACTTGTGTGGCTTTATTGCAAATGTGGGGATTATGCGTCAGCATCTAAAGTTCTTGAATACCTGCCTGATAAAGATGTAGTTTCATGGACTGCAATGATTTCTGGATGTTCTCTCCTTGGTCATGAGTACGAGGCCCTTGAGTACTTGAAGGAAATGCTGGGTGATGGCGTGGAACCTAATCCATATACTTATTCATCGGCGCTCAAGGCATGTGCTAAACTAGAAAATATCAACCAAGGGAGACTAATCCATTCCTCCATAAACAAGAGCCCTGAATTATCAAACGTGTTTGTGGGCAGCGCTTTAGTTCATATGTACTCTAAATGTGGGTATCTTTCGGATGCAGTTCAGGTCTTCGATAGTATGCCTGAGAAGAACTTGGTTTCCTGGAAATCGATGATTGTAGCATATGCAAGGAATGGGCTTTGTGAAGAGGCTTTGAGGCTCGTGTATCAAATGAAAGCTGAGGGCATTGAAGTGGATGATTACATCCTCTCAACCGTTCTTTCTTCCTGCGGAGAATTTGAGTGGGACAAATATTTTTCATTGCAGCATTGTTTGCAGTCATAAAGATCCTCTTGAAACAGTTTTCGGGAGAACAGTTCTGATTGACCCTTTGTACATGCATGGTTCCAAATGTAAGCCTGAGACTTAGAGCTCGAGATGTTGAAAGATTTCGCAACCTCGTAGCTGGAACTTTCTTAACGGAGACATTTTCTCACAGGTAGGTAGTTATGTACCATCCTACAGTCCCATCATCTTGAATGAAGTAAGAAATAGAGGTGATGAAAACAAAGGCCAGCTCTGCTTTCTTGTGAAGCTACTACTACTTGTATATATTATCTATGGATATATACGTAGATTCATAATTTTTTGCAGTATGATCTGCTTAAATTATGTGCAGTTTTGGTGTTATCGCTATGTTAGATAGAAGTACTCCAATTTTCAAATGTAGTATTCATTTATCAAATTAGGAATTGTGTGTATCATAGAAAAAGAGCTTATCCAGAAAATCTCACCCATATCAGTGTAGCTTTTTTCCCCCTTGAAAATGAACATTTGAATAATTTATTGATATAAATGTTGTCACAAACATTTTCGAAAATTATAACTTGTGATATGATATTGATACCTCAACCAAAATTTATTTATTCGGCCCGCCCTATTTAAAGTTTCAACTCGTAACACAAGGAAAGGTGAAATGACCATATTATCTTATATAAGTAAAACAATAATATTCAAATTTGTTAAGTAATTTCCGGGATTGAACATCTTTTTGATGCGTGATTAATTACTTGTCCCCATTACCTGAATTCATACTATTAAAAGTCACTAGTTCCCAATCATCATCAACCCGTTGAAAGCACCGAAACCATTGATTTAAATGGAAAACCAGTCCCATTTACCATTATTTTGTATGTATAATTATTAAGTAACCACAAAGTTCTGATATTAAGACTGTACTTACTAGTAAAATATCACATTTACGTTCAATGTTTTTTTTTTTAAAATCAGATATTAGTTAATAAAAAGTTCATTTAATCGATCTAATCATGCATGTGGATCTTTAGGTTTGAAAAAAAATGTTTGATGTTTTTTTATTATTTTTTTCAAATTTCCCACAATTATTCAATATTCACAAAAAGGTAGGTGAAAAACAAATACGCTGCATAGATGGGAAGAGTCGATGCTACCCCACCCGAGTAGTGCTCGGGTGGGGTAGCAACGGCCTAAATCTTGTTGTAGGTCAAATCATTTGACCTGCAAACAAGATCCGGATTATTGATCTGACATCAGGGATCAGCATCGACTCTTCCGCATAGATGATAGATCTGCCCATTAAGTCAACACGAAAGGGGCCATCCACAGCACCAAAAAATATCCTCCTCAAGTCCCCAAAAACCCAAATAAAAAGTTGCAAAAAAAATAAAAATAAATAAAGCAACTGCATGGGATATTTTCGGTAATTTTCTCTTCGCTTTCTATGTAACAAACCCAAAAAAGCTGTAATCCTGTAACGCCTCCCCCGCAAAAAAAAAAAAAAAATGGAAAAGAAAAGAAAAGAAGAGAAAAGAAGCTGTAATCCACCAGCTAATTAGAATGAAAACATGGAATTAATGACTGAAACTGCGTTGTTTGGCGGGGTTTCAACTTTAATAACCTCGTCCATTAAGAAAATTAATTTTGCCCATTTTTCGTATGGTTTGACAGTGATCTGACTGCATTTTTACTCCATCTCCCCTCGCTGACATTGTTGGCACCCTTCTCATTCCTACAAAGATTCCCTCTTTTCTTTTTTAATTTTTATTTGACTTGCATTTCAAGCTCCCCCCAACCTCAGATCCGTAATTAGGTACCCAGACAATTCCTAACCTCCTTTTCTTTTCTTTTCTTTTTTTAAAAAACTTATTCAAGTTCTTGAAATTGGGTTTTACTGTTTCTTTTCTTAAAAAAATTGTTTTAGTTCCAAAAATGAGGTGTGAGCTAGTTTAAAAGTGTGCAAGCTGAGATTTTTCAGTGAACAGTACGTTCTCTCTGTTTTTTAAATTATTGTCTGTGGGAGGAATAACACTCTGGCACATTGACATTATTGCTGCAGTGATTTTACCACTTGTTTATCCTTCTGCTCTGTTTTTGGACTTCTGGCAGCCTTTGCATTTCTGTTTCACTGAATTTGGTTGAGCATTTCTTTGATTCTAGTCATCCCATTTTCAGATTATCGGGCACGTTTTCAAGACTAGTCTTTTCTGGTTTTCAAGTGCACTTTTGCTGTGCCCAAGATTACCTGGGTTATTTTGTCACTTCAAAATTTTGAACTTTGTGGGGGCGTTGTTGAATGAAGCCAATGAACTAGAAGCCAAAGTTTAGGCTCCCTGTGCCAGATGAATGAATAACTTGAGGCGCGGCCATTGCATTTCGAGGAAAAGGTATTTGTGTTTCTGGATTCATAGATGCTTGAATTATAGATATATTATTTTGCAAGTTGAATCTTTTTCGCTAGCATTTTCAAGATCTGGGCTTTGATTTCATTATTCGTAACAAGTTAATTATTACGTGTAATCTAGTGTGATGATATTACCTCATTGAAGTGAATCAGCTAGTGGGATCTTGATCTTAGAGAAAATAGTTCGTACACTGTGCTTTGGGGGTTCATCGCAGTTCATGTGCTTAAAACAGGATTGGTTTATGGTGCTCCAATTTTGATTCAGTCGGAATTAAAGATCTTCTCTTCTGTTCTTATAGCTCTCCATTTTTGTAACTCAGATTAGTCACGCTGCCATTTCTGTAAGACTTTAGCATCCTTTCTAAGCTACTAACAAGATGCAAGTCCGTTCATATCAGGCATTGTGAACTATTTTCGAAGTCATAATTGAATCGAAGGTTGGGATCATCAGGATACATTAGAATTGAGAGTTTAACTGTAAAAATTCATCAAGGTGCTAAAGTTTCAGCTTTAAATATCACTGCTTTTGTGGAACTGATTATAATCTTATGAAACAACATTGTAAAGAGAGAACCAAAATTTAATGCTTAGAAGCAGTACATTTTTCATTGTTTCTTAATTTTAACAATTGGAGACATTCACTTAATTTTAGTCATTGAATAAAATTCTATACTCTAATGGTGTGACCATGTATCATATATTGGAATACAGTCTAAAGTCATATGCAAATTCCTCATTTGGAATGACTGAAGTAAAATAAATCTAATTCCACATCACTTTCAATTAAGTACCTATAATTCCATCACTTTATAATTATTTAGCAATGTCTGATTTCTAATTCCGTGGCACAGTGAAATGAAAAAAAATGATTTTCTTTGATTATTTATGAAAGTGTCACTGGAACATCTTCAGTTGTACAGTGATATCTAAGATTGATTTTTGCTTGAAAACTGTGAAGTGGTTAGCATTTGACTTGACTTATTATTTATGATGTTAATGCAAAGTTAATTCATTATCTTATATTAGTGTAGGTTTTAGTGTCAATGCATGGTTAATTAGATGTGAATACACAAATTCATGTCTTATCAAACCATTATTTTATAATCATAAGTTTATCAAATTTTCATTATCAATATTTATGTTAAATAAGGTTATTTTAAAAAGGATTGTTCTGTCTTTTCATGTTTGCAACGGACACCAATTAATATCAACGTTGATAGCATAGACTTTGGTACATATTTATCATCTTTAATTATAGTTCATGATAGTTTTCTATTACACATTGCAGGTTTTGAGGAGGTTTTCTGGGTATGATCTTAATCTAAGTTCAAGACTTGCTGTTACAGCTGATGCTTGAATTAGGTTTGATATAATGTCAAAGACAACTAAGTGGAAACTTGAGAAGACTAAAGTGAAAGTGGTCTTTCGGCTACAATTTCATGCCACACATGTATGATTTCTCAAAAATTTCACTCCCACATATGACGACCTCTTGTCTAAGACTTGTTCTTTCTGAGTGTCTGGTTTTGTTTACAATACCAACACTCCTTTTAATTTCTATTTATAGACTTTTTTCAATAGGTTCTACTGTTTGTAGATTTTTGTTTTTATTTTTTGAGAAGTATTGTATTTTAGACCTGCTCTAAAAATACTGACTAGCTATGAAATGGATGAAATTTTATTTGGTTCCTAAACAATGATTTTGCAATGACTGACCCGACAATTTACATTTGATTTCTCAGGTTCCACAGAATGGGTGGGATAAGTTGTTTATATCATTCATCCCTGCTGATTCTGGAAAACCAACCGCAAAGACAACCAAAGCTAATGTAAGAAATGGAACATGTAAATGGGCTGACCCTATTTATGAAACTACTAGGCTTCTTCAAGATTCTAAAAGCAAACAATATGATGAGAAGCTCTACAAACTTGTCGTGGCCATGGTATTGTTTCTGTCTCAATAGTGATGCTAATTAAGTTTTTTTGTCACTGATCTTTTGAAACTTCCTGATTAAAATTTAACCATTTAATATGGTAAAGAATATTGATAAAATAATCCTCTCCACGTCATTCATATGGTTTGTACATTACCAATTCCCATTAACTGAATCATCTTCTTTGGTGAAATACTTGATAAATATAGTGTCAGAAAAAATAGACGTGTTTCTTTCTAATTCCAAATTACGGGACTTTTAGTTCAGTCTAAGGCACAGGTACCATATGGATTTTGTCATAAAACTTTTGTTCCGGTATTTTCTCTGTGTTTAAAAGATATTGTAATCTGTCATTTCAATTGAATGGAATGCCCGTCAAGCCGTAGTCTTACCCTGTTCTGGACAAGATGTTTTGAGCTTTACCAAGCTAGTCTAATCTTAGTCCAAAATCAATCAAAGGCAATTTAAGAAAAGCCTAATCAAGAAGCTTACAGGTCACCAGTTCTATCATTCAGGTGAAGAGAGTGATGAGGTTTCAAGCTTAAAGTAAAACAATATCTGTATTTTTCTCAAATTTATTGATTTCAGGGCGCCTCACGGGCCAGCATCCTTGGTGAAGCTATGATTGATCTTTCTGATCATGTTGATGCTCTGAAGCCTTCTTCTGTGGCACTCTCTCTTCATGGATGCAATTTTGGAACTATATTACATGTGAGTGACATAAAGCTTGTGAATCACATTTTTACCACAGCTTTAACTTTGTTACATGATGAGCACATTAATTTTTTCTACAACTTTGTACTTGTTTAAACATTCATTTCAAGGGGTTAACTACTGACTGGGACTCTTGTGCTGATTTAACTTTAGCTTGTTGATAATAGACAGCATCCAACTACCACTCTTCTGCATACTGTGCATCATCCACTTCCACCTGGAAAGAAAAATGTGCACTCTCTAACCATTAAACAGCTCTCCTTGCTAGCCGACAAATCTCTTGTTTTCCTAAGAGCAGAAACAAACTAAATTGAAACATAAGTTTTGAATTTTGAATTTGCCAATCCACCCAAAAATTAAGGAATAGGTTGATAGAGACATATACTTACGTATAAAGCCTCCACTCTCCTTGATCATTATTATTTTTCTTCATCCTCTTCATTTTCTGGAAATTTCACACAAAATGTCACCCTGGTTGAGGTATTTTTACATTTGATCTAGGCCAATGAATTGCGTCTTTGCCCTTTGGGAATGTTGAAGCTGGATTATGAGATGCTGATGCTTAACAATATCACCTGAATTTTACTCTTGCCCTCGTGTCCCTTACCTATGTTTCTGCTCTTCCAATTTTCTGGCTGCATTTGGCGACATTTCTGATGTGGCCGGCCTTTTGGTCGTTTATGCTAATTTGCCTATGATTTTCAAGTTATATCTTTACATTTCCTTGTTTAACATCTTGATTTCCTGCGTCTGCATTCCAGGTTACTGTCCAGCTCTTGACCTCAAAAACCGGATTTAGGTATGAACCAAGACTCAGAAAGACTAATCTTTTTTGGTTCAGTGGGTTGAAATTAAATTTACTGCTCGCAGAGAATTCGAGCAGCAGAGAGATCAAAGAGAAAGGGGATTGCAATCAGGGGACGATAGCCATGGTCATAATAGTACTGGAAAAATACGACATACTGAAGAGGTCACCTGTAATCAAACTTACATCGTCAGATTATTTTCTATTTCCCCTATGGCCCTGCTTTGCTGTTTGTTCATTTCCTCTCTTGGTCAATCTACACAAGATGCAATAAATATGCTCTTTGATATAACCTGTCTGATTATGTGTAAACCAAGACTAATTATGAAAATCAGGTCAATTTATTACTTCTGGATGATGTTTGCAATTTCATTCTCTCACCGCATAGGTACATTGCTTTGTCTAGTTTGTTATGTGTTTGGCTGGATGGGTTTAAATTTTATTTCAATCACCTTATTTCTGAGAGTTCCTTCTCTATTTTTTAGGTCAGTGCAAGGGTTAGATCAGATGCTAATGAACTCTCTTCCCTTGAGGAAGACATGAACCTGAATGAAGAGCATACAGACTCTGCTGCTGGATTTGAGGGTTCATCCAATACATCAGAAAGTTTATTTACTGAGAAGCATGATACTTCCAGCATACAAGATGTCGATAGCCTCAAAATAATGTCTGGTGATCTACAAACCTTTTCTCACTGTCAAAGTCCTCATTCAGAGAAAGGAGATTCATCTGAACTTCAGAAAATGGCACAAGGGAGTAGTGATTCTGCTTTCATGTGGGGTTCAGTTTATTCCTTTGATAATGAGTTGGCAATTGCTCGTGAGGAAACTAATCAACTTAGAGAAAGTCTGGAATTAGCTGAATCATCCTTTTTAGGCCTTAAGTTAGAAGTTAGTTCTTTGCAAAGTCTAGCTGGTGAATTAGGCACTGAAACTCAAAATTTTTCCCACCTCCTTACTTCGGAGATTTTTTTGGGTGAAGAACTGGCAAAAGAAGTTTCCGCCATGAAATTAGAGTGCCTGAATCTCAAGGATGATATTAACAGGCTTAAAGATTTAAAATCTATCCCTCACACTGCTATTTCGGAAATAAGTGACAATCGGAGTTATCACTTACTTCAGGATGTGCAGCTTCAATTTGTAAAGGTAATCTCTGCAGCAGAAGGCAAGATAAGAGAACTTCAAAGCAAGACTTACATTGTTGGCGATGCTTGTGACAGTAGATTGATTTACTCAGAGTTGGAGGCATTGCTCAATATTCTGCAGAGTGTCAAACGAGGAAATGGTGATGCAACAAACTTGCTACATGTGGTGCCATCAGAGAGCACAGATGTGAAGGAGATCCGAGAAATATGCCCTGATAAGCATACAGAGTATATATCCGAAAATGGATTTGGTTTGGATTTGTGTCATCCCGAAAGTATTCTTCAGCATTTCAGTGTTCCCCCCCCTGTCTCTGACCCTTCAGGTGTTATTGATTCATTGAAAGGCCAAATATTTGATCTTGTTAGGGAATTGGATGAGACAAAAGTTGAAAAGGAAGGTCTTATCAGAAAAATGGATCAAATGGAATGTTACTATGAAACACTTATACAGGAACTGGAAGAAAATCAGAAGCAAATGGTGGGAGAGTTGCAGCTCCTCAGAAATGAACATTCAACTTGCCTGCATGCTTTGTCTGCCAGTAGAGTTGAAATAGAGTCAATGCATCGAGATATGAATCAGAAGATGATACAATTTTGTAATGAGAGGCATGATTTGGAAGTCCTCAACAAGGAACTTGAGAGAAGGGTTGCCTCTTCAGAAGCCGCACTGAGAAGAGCCCGCTTGAATTACTCTATTGCAGTGGATAAGTTGCAAAAGGACCTTGAGCTGCTTTCTTCACAGGTTGTGTCTATGTATGAGACAAATGAAAACCTCATTAAGCAGGCTTTTATAGAGCCTTCAGAGTTAAATTTTCAAGGAGACCAGAAGTTTTTGAAGAATCCTGAAGATTATGATGCAAAAAATGTACCTCAGCATCAGAATCAATGTTTGGGTGTCAGGAGAAAATCTCAGGGTGGAGATATTCTTTTGGAAGACTTGAAGAGATCCTTCTCCTTGCAGGAAGAGCTTTATCAAAAGGTTGAAGCAGAACTTGTTGAGATGTGTAATGTGAACTTGAACTTGGATATATACTCAAAAACATTGAAAGAATCCCTACTAGAAGCAAATGCTGAAATTAGAGTGATGAAGGGGAAAATGGATGAATTTGTAGCTGAGTTGGAACTGTCAAATGCTTCTCAGAATCAGTTGATGATGAGGTTGCATGAAGCCTCGGAAGATATTCACAGACTTAATGAGTACAAATCTAGTAGCATTTCTCAATGTAGTGAATTGGCTCTGCAAAACCAGCTTTTAGAAGATAAATTGGAAAGTTTGTCCGAGGAAAATCATCTATTTTCTGAGAAGCTGAAAAACTTGGAAGTTATTGAAATGGAATACAGAAGTTGCCAGAGCAAAATTGAAAGTTATTTAAGTGAGAATGCAGCACTGTCTCTTTCCTTGAAACAAGAAGTATTTGAAAAGGAGAAACTTCAAAATGAATTGTTGCTTTTTGAGGAAAAGTGGATTATCCTGAAATCTGAATCAGATGAGTTGGCATCTTTGAAGGAAAATCAAGAGGATTATATCAGCTTTGTGCAAGATAAGTTGGTGAATCTGTTGGAGTCCTACAATAAAAGATTTCATGTTTTGACTGATTCAGACTCTCTCAATTTCAAGCTCATAGATACGAAAGATGCCATCTTGCGGTTAGAAGAGATCCAGCATAATGCATGTGGAAGAATTGTTCAACTGATTGAACAAAATAAAAACCTCGAAGATGAGATATTCACGGCCAGATTGGAAATTATGTCAATGAAGCAAAAGTTTAAGGGTGATATGCATGATATAGGAACTAGGCTTGATATGTCCAACGCCTTTGTGGACAAACTTCAAACACAGCTCGAATCTATTGACAAAAAATTGCAGTTAAGTTTTGAAATTGAAGAGAAGTATTCCCAGCAACACAAATCACTTTTAGCTGATCTTGGTCTGTTGGAAGACTCCGTGCACGAAATGACGTGTAAAAATGATCACTTTGCCCAGGAGACCGCCTGCTTGGATGCTTTGGTTGAGGAGCTTGGGAGCAGTAAATCAGCTATATGTGCACTGATGCAAGAAAAACGAGAACTTCTTGTATCCTTGAAGGATGAAGGTGCAAAATTTGTCAAGATTTTATCTGAGGTTACTTGTCTAAAAGAAAGTTTGAGCAACTTGGATGATGAGTTGCAAAGGGAAAAGGTTTATAGAGATGAACTGGAGGGAAAAATTAAAGATCTTACTTCTCAGTTGAATAAGGATCATGCTAAACTCATTGATTTGGAACAGCAAAATGCCGAACTTGTTCATGCTAGGGGCATAGCAGTAGATCTAGAGTTGGAGAAGTCTAGACTTGCTCATCTTTTGGAGCAGCAAATGGTGCTTATGAATGGACTTCACCTGCAAATTTCTGATCAATCTAGTCTTGAATGTCAGCTGCTTTTGCTTTATGATTACTCGATTGCTGCAGATGTTGAGTTGACTTATGTCTCAAGCCAGTACAGATCCCTCTGCGAAAAATATCTCCAGCAGCTTATGCTCTTAGAAAGTTCTCTCAGGGAGAATGGGGAGAAGTATCGTGAATTGGAGGTTACATCGAATCAATACCGCAACAGTGAAGCTCATTTACACGAAGAAAGAGATAACTTGATGAAAATTCTTAAAAGCCTCGAGTCTGAATTTGAAGTTTCTGAAGCTCAAAACAGGCTTTTTTCTGATTCCAACAACGATCTCAAGAATCAACTTGAGGAGTGCAAGAGTAAGTTGGCAACAGTTGAAAACAGCTGCTCCTTGGATAAAATCTTACAAGCTTCTGAGGTAGAGAAGATGAAAAATATGATGCTAGATGCTGAAAAGCAGATCAGTTGCTTGACAGTTTCAAAAGAAGAATTGGAAATTTTAATTTTAGTGCTCAAAGGCAAACTGGATGAACAGTGTAGTGATATAGCGCTGCTGGAGGATTACAAAGCCACTGAGATGGAGTTACGTTCCCAATGCAATGAAATTTCACATAAGCTCTCTGAACAGCTTTTGAAGACCGAGGAATTTAAGAACTTGTCCATCCATTTGAAGGAACTGAAAGATGAGGCTGAAAATGAAATTCGTCTGGCTCGTGAGAAAAAAGAAGCTGAAGGGCATTCAGTTGCTGTGCATGATTCCTTGCGTGTTGCATTCATAAAAGAACAGTACGAAACTCAACTTCAAGAACTGAAGCAAAAGCTTTATATATCCACAAAACATGGAGAAGAGATGCTTCTAAAATTGCAAGATGCTATTGATGAAGTTGAAAATAGGAAGAAGTCTGAAGCTGTGAACTTGAAGAGGAACGAGGAGCTATCACACAAAATCATGGACATCGAAAAAGAATTGCAGCTGGTGCTTGCAGAAAAACGTGAAATGACCAAAGATTATGACCGTGTAAAGGCTGAACTTGAATGTGCATTGCTTAGCCTAGAGTGTTGCAAGGAAGAAAAAGAAAAGCTTGAAGCTTACTTACAAGAATGTGAAGTAGAGAAATCTCAACTCCTTGTTGAAATTAACTCGACAAAAGTACAGTTGGAGAACCATAGAAAAGTTAAAAAACATGAAAATGGTTCTGTGATTGACGTAGAATATTCAGTCAATGAGTTACCGGAGTACTCATCCCCTGTTGTATTAGATCACGATGAGTCTGCTTGCAGTGGTAAAATAATACGTACAATATCAATCCTGGCTGATGATGCAGATTTAGCGGAGGCTGTAGAGTTGCGAACTTTTCAGGTACTGTCTTCTACGCTGTGATTTTTTTTACCACTTTTTCTGCTCATTTGTTACTATCTATTTTTCATTTCAAAATAAGTATTATTGTAGCTTCATTTCATTGCAAAGCTTCAAGATGTTGCCTTAGACATCCTGTAATAAAGTTTGATATAATTCGACAACTATAATCTTTGTGATCAAGATTCTTGCTGCATAATAATAATCTTAGGATCTGGTGCAGTTGTTACTTATGATGGAATACATGTACAATTTAGAAATTAAAACTGCATGACTAAATGACATTGACAGCGATGAGCCTTTCTGTGTCTGCTTGTGTGCCCTTACTTACATAATGAACATGGAATCACCATTATCAATTTCATCAGTTTCCATGCTTCCTTTTACTTGTTGACCTCCCCTATTAGGGGAGCTCCATAAACTCCACTCCAGCTTTCATATGTTCTTGATGCTCACTAGTTTAAGCTAGTTGATGCATAGCTGCCTCTTTCTCTTGCTAATAATATATTTCGTTTTGACATTTGGAAATTGGAATAGATTATGAATTTATGATGCCAGTAGAAGGTATATGCAATTGGATATCGTCTTTTTTTTTATTATTTTTATGTGAATTACTTCTGAGAAATGATTTTTCACACGTTCAGGATGGAGGCAGGCATCAGATTCCTGAGACAGCTCTAGGAGAACCCACACAGAGTAATGGGAAAAATTCGGATGTGAAAAGTGATTGTTTAGGATCTCATATATTGAAATCTAGCTTGGAGCACTTACATGAAGAGGTATTTCTTGTCTTGAAAAGCCTCAGGCTTTCGGGGAGCTAAATGATTGCTTCTAAAAGTCTGCTTCTGAAAGTAGGTTTTCATGTAATATTTGATGAGATTCCATCATAATTGGTGTCTTTTTTCCTGCAGCTGGAAAAGATGAAAAAAGAAAATATAGACTTTCACATAGATCATGAGGTGGATCCAAACTTTCAAGTTCCTCAGAGAGAAATTATTCGGTTAGAAAAGGTAAGCTTCCGAACCATTTGCAACTATATTGTAATCTGTCAGTTTCATTATGTTTCATTATGTTCGTTTGAAGGCAAATGAAGAGCTCAGAAGCATGTTTCCCTCGTTCAATGACATCTCCAGTAGTGGGAATGCATTAGAAAGGGTTCTTGATTTGGAAATTGAGCTCGCTGAATCTTTGAAGGCAAAGAACAAATTGAACGCCCAATTTCCGAGGTATGTTCTTTTACAACTTCTGTAGCCTTGCAGACTAAAATTTTATTGGTGCCATCAGTCACCTTAATTACGTAGTTGCTGCATTAAGAAATGCTTTATGCTTGATAAATATCTTGATTTGGTTACTGTTAGAAATAGAAGAATTTGGAATCAAAATGATATTATTAAGATTATGAGATGTTTTTATTGAACTGTAGTTACAGGATATATCTTTCAGCATATTTATCGAGCAATAGTTTGATTACAAAAGAATGTGATAATTATATTATAAATCTAGAGTGATTAATAAAAGTTTTAGCCAATGTTCTAAAAAGCACCAAGCATTGTAAATCGTCAAGGTTAAGTATTAAGCATTATTAACTTATAAGTACTTAATAAAAAAATTAAATGCAAAAATATGCATTTAATATAATTTTCACTGTCTGAAGAAAAATTATAGATAAAATAATACATAATAAATTAAGATTAAATATATATTTTTATTGGGGGGAAATGAATGAGCTCAAGGTTTTCATTGGAAAATTTCGATTAACATATGTATATATATATATTTTTAAATATATATATATATATTTAAATATTTTACTTTATTAAAAAATATTAAACTCTTATAATATTAAAAATAAAAACTCGCGATTTTTGTGCTTTATACTTAATATGGTTAATCATGATTCATGGCTTTGACCATTTTTTCCCACTTTTGACCAATTTTGCGTTTTACTCGCACTTCTTGCTCACTCTCATTTTTTAAGGCAACCCTCTAGACATTGTCGGGGAGATATAGGACTTCATGGCTGAATAATGTGCATTTTTTTTATGTTTTGATTCTGTTTTCACTATATTCTATACTTCAGTTATGAGAATTTGATTACAACCTTCACAAGATGTAAATTGTCATCCAAGGGCTAACTAAAAGGAGCTGTAATCAAGCCCTTTTATCATTTCCTTAACTCTCTGAATAAGGTGAATTTTTTGGGTGGTTTCCTTCTAGTTCTGTTTTAAGTCGCATGGTCTCCAAGTGAGGATGTTGCAAGTTCAAAACTTGTGATATGCAATTCTTATATATTTCAGTAAGTTGATCGTGGATGCTTATTTGTAGGCCTTTTTGTCTAATAACCAACCAGCATATGCATATACATCATGTATACTAATTTTGGGTGCATAAACTTTGGTTTCTGACTCATGCGAAAGGAGCATTTGACATATTTAACTATAGGTATTATATCTTTCATGAGCTTTGGCTTTTTAAACGTACAAAAATGTAGGCTTGAGGGTCTTTTGATAAACATCAATACTATAATTTTTGTTACGTACTACGTTTGAACACGTATTTCCTGTGCATATCACAGTTCTTTCTTGAAACAACATGGTGATGAGGAATCTGTATTCAAAAGCTTTAGAGATATCAACGAACTGATAAAAGAGATGTTGGAACTCAAGGGAAGGCATGCAATGGTAGAGACTGAACTGAGGGAGATGCACGACCGATACTCTCGACTCAGTCTTCAGTTTGCCGAGGTTGAAGGTGAGAGACAGAAACTCAAAATGACACTAAAAAATGTTCGAGCATCAAGGAAAGTTGTAGCCTTAAATCGGACTTCATCTGTTGACTGATATTTTCAAAATCCCTCTTCGGGCCAGGATTCGGCCATTTTATGGTACCAGTAGTTGACACTTCCAGAATCATTTGGAGGGATAGCTTATCTTGTAAATTATGGTTGCAGTTGGCCATGTTTTGTACCGGCAAAAAACTGTCTAGCAGATAGGTTTTTGTAATTGAATTGAAACTTCTTCCATTTACCCTGTATAGTAGAATATCAATGAATTTGAATGAATTTTCCCATATCCCAGAGGTGAATAATATTATTTTTATTAATCATTGTCTTCTACTTTCAATTTGTTTCCATGCCTGGAATGATACACTTGGTAGATTCTGAATTGGAATTAGTAGACATGAACCTCAGTGTCATACGTTCACATAAATGTAAACAAAATATGTGTTCCCCTAAATATCTATTGCATGCGGAGGGAGGACATTAGTTATTTCACGTAAGCTGGATTAAGTCATTGAAAGTTGTATATATGAATATAGACAATCAGATAAGACTTGTGAATATGTATTCAAGTTTGTCTTCGATTCAATCTTACAGAGGAGGATTTGATTGTATTGAAAGACCAAATAAATTGGGATTTCCCTGTTTGATCATTAAAATCTGTTCTTTATTGAGATTATAAGCATATTAAATTATGATTTTATCTTGTAAAATTTAATTTTTTCATATGTGCATTTCTGTTTCTATTAATAAATCTATTTCTAATTTAAAAAGATCCATTCCTCTGAACATGAATCTAGGTACAACATCACATTCCCAACTGCTTAAAATACAGAGTAAATAAGTCAGCAAATCTCATTAACATGCCTGGAACAGAGAGCCACACTTCTGAAACAAATGCTGTATATAAAAAATCATCAAGAAACAACACAATTCAACCTTGGACAAGACTCGAGTTCTGTCTGCTGTCTTAAAATCAACATAACTGCATGATATTTCATCCAGACTCGATAACGTGGGACGATAACCCAGTGAGCCTATAACTTGTGATTCTTGAATCTATTAAACACGTGCAATGCTTCTGAATGAAATCCAGTAACTTTATGCGATGCAAACGTATGGGGAAGCACAATAGATAAAGAAGACTCGTAGGTTACAAGATGGAGCACGCACATCCGCCATTCTTCTTGGAGTTATCCTGCAGCTTATCTGTAAAAAGAGCACCTTCAACATTAGTCAATAATATGTCTACGGTAAAAGGACAAGGCGTGAAATTTTCAATAAATAGTATGAGTTCTTAGGGTTAAGAGTATCAAATCTGCGGTAAAGAGGCGTGAAATTCATATTTTTCCAATCCAATTCTATCAATGCCTCACATTCCCACACTCAAACTCTCATATGTATCAACTTGCTTCAACTCTTCAGTCTGTTGTATGAGATTGGATGACTCAAGTTGGGCTTTCACCCATATATGGATTCATTCACGCACAAGATAATTTTACGCACATAAATGCCAAAACTTAGTCATATATTCCTGTTACTTAGGCTTCGGAGCCACTCAGCAACTACCAACCAGAGGAATTTTTTCCATCAAAAAGTTATTTTCCCAAGCACACACCGACTTCAGAAATAAGCACCAAAGATAGTGCTTAAACCCAAATCACTAGCAAAGTCACAAGTGGTCGGACATATGTTTTGATGTCGATAGCTCAAAATAAATAAAAATACAAAATACATTATCCTTTTTCTCCAAGGAGACGTTTTTATTCATGCATGCTAGAATAATAGGATTTGAAAATTTTACCAACAAGAATGCGAGTGTTAATTATTACCACTATTTTTGTCCGGAAGGGGAGGGCGGACAACAACATGCATGGTGATGACACCTCCAGGAACTTCACTAATTGGAACTCGTGATTCACCAAGTGTTTTGTTATTTTCCAGTATTTTTCCTGCGTTAATGAGCTTTATGTCGTTTATAGATTTGGGTCCGTTTTCTTTATCTGCATTTCAAATGTAAGCATGATAGATCATCACAGAGAAATAAAGATTACAGAAATACAACACTAGTGTTATAATAAGAGAGAAACTAATTACATGTTGAACTAGTGAAAACTGAAAAAACATTTACTATCGCTTCCCACTACCACCTTTCAACTACTCCTTCCCAGAAATGGAACTGTACTCAAAATAGACGTAAGTTGATGCTTGTGCATAAATGGACATCAAATGGCATTTGTAGCGAGAGGGGAAACAGAGAAAGCAAGGCAAAGTGTAAGGAACATTCCACATTTAAAAAAATCTCTAAAGAAGTAAATTCTAAGCCGAGGAGCATTGATACCCAAGGGCGAATATGCCCCACCAGAAAGGATGAGTTGAGTGATACTCCAAGGAGTCTTCATTTAATTTGAAGGGAGATTTCAGGTTTCAAAATCCTTTTCATATGAAGTGCTGTTTTGCAACTGTCATTAATTACCAATTTACCATACCCTCTATCCTGAGGGGTTCTCTTTCGTTCACATTCAGTGGCACTGATACTCAAAAGGGGAAAATTGGAAAATTATTGTATGATGTCCCTAAGAGGTTGCTTAAACTAAAAGGAATCAGCAAAAGATTTGATGATCGATGATTGATCAGCTTATGTATTGATCTAAGATGCACGACAACAAGGCGGTGGAAAGTTGTCTGACCAAAAAAGATCCAGAATTGTACCTTAAAAACAAAGGAATGCACAAGTATTTTCAGGATATATATGTAATAGAGTTGTGCAATAGAGCTATCATAAAACAAAAAATATTGAAAATTCCAGTCCGTTTTGTCTCCTGGGACATGTCAAAATTCCAGTATCAAAAACTAAATTCCTTAGCTCCAGCTAATGAACAAATCTACTAATGTCCACATAAAACATAGAAATAAAGACCAACTAAAATCACAAACAATCTAGAACTATAACAAATTGCACAACAATCAACAGAGCCAAAATATATATAAACATAAATAAAAAGACAACCTTTGGGCCACTGCGCAATAATCTTCTCCTTCAAGGATGTCACAGTTGCACAAGAATTATATTTGTTCGGTCCAATGTCAGTACCATCAGCTAGTCTGAATTTGAGATCAACCAATTCATCCACAGCCATCTATCAAATCTTGTAACCAAATATAACCTCAAAAATTCTTGTACCCACAAACCAAATCAACCGCAGCGCCTCACACAACGTAGTTCAAGAAATTTAGACCGCGCGTGAAAAACCCGGATCGGAAATTGTAGAATATCCTATGAATCTTGCTCGGACAATGAAAAAAATACAAATTTTCAACTCTCTAATCAATTTTTATTCTTTCAGCTGCAAAAATAATCAAGTCCCCAGATCAAAACTGACTAGATTTGTGCAGAAAAACAAAGATATTGCTAGATTAGATTTTTCGAAAGATTTCTTGATGCTAGAAACTGCGTGGCGACATCAAAACAACAAAAAATCGAAAGAATTTTGATTTACTGCCAATTTGTCCCCCTCTTTTTGGCCCCTGTGAGAAAGAAATGGTAAACGCAGACTTAAAAGAAAATCGAGCACTCGTCAGATGAAAGGAGAAAGTTCTTGTTGTGTGAATGACATTTTTTTATTGGATGATGTGCGAATGATGAAATTGTTAAAAACCAAAAAGATCCAATAATGGAAGACGACCAAGTAAGATTCTTCTTTTATTTACCTGAATCTGGCTGAAAGCATTAATGATACATGGCACACTATTAACTATTTACAAATTCACTGAACAATTGAAGCTGGTAAATTTTGACTGGAAAATTTCCAATAATCCCAAATTTAGATGAAATTCGTGTATCGTTTCATGTCATTGATGGAATTCGGGTTCCATGGGTTGGGTGGTGTGGAAGCACATGATTGGTCCAATCATGTGAGACCCACATAAAATTATGTGGGATCCACATAATTAGACCTATCACAACACTCCACACCACCCAGGTTCGAAATTTCCTTGGAATTCGATATGAAAACAAAATTACTATATATGTCTATAAATCGTGTATTATTTTCCTCGAAATATACGAAAATCTTAAATACTTGCTTCAAAAAAAAATTTATGATATATCAAAAAATATTAGCTATGTTCGGATGACAAAAAATATTTATATTCAGTCCCAAAAATAGGAACTCGCTCATTTAGTTTGGATTTTTTTGACAGTAACTCATAACTTTATTGAAGAAAATCGTCTATTACAAGTTTAATCTGCAAAAAAAAAATTCATCTTCCACCCACACAAAAAATGGAGGTAATAAAAAGCAAAACAAGCTAAAATGTGAGCCACTCAATTAGTTCGATTTTTGTTTCAGATATTAAAACATCATTCAAATATATATCTATATATATATACACCAAAAATTGCATTTTCATCTCATATATTTATCTTTGATTTTGTTTCTCTATATTACGAAAAGTCAATATTCACATGTATTTTTTTATTTTTAGAAAAAATTGAGTGTTTTTTTTAAAATAAAAAGTATTGGTGTGACACTATATACTTCAGCTCCATCTCACTGTCATTTTTTAAAAAATAAAAAATAAAAAATAAAAAACGAAACGAATGACAGTTGACATAGACTAAAATTTGAGAACGTAAACGACCAAATCACCAATATATATGGTCAATAATGCAATTTTTCCATTACTCTGGGGTGTTCAAGTTGGTGGAGTATGTAAACTCTTGACCATAGACCAACACCTTCTAGGGTTAGGCTAGTCTGTCACACAGGGCTTGCCTAATATGGTTTACCTGACTAGCGTAGTTTGCAGGCTATTACGTTAGTTCAGGGGTTTACCCAGAGCGCACCACAAGGTAGCGACCGCGGATTTTTACGTAAAAAAAAAAAAAGAACAATAATGCAATTTTTCCTATAAAAATGACAAAAACAATTTTAACTTGACAGGCGCGCGCATATAGTCTGCTTAATTCCATTTCGCATTTTTTTGGTCGATTTGATTGTCAAGTAAATTAGTAATAGTTTTAAAACATAAAGATTTGTCAAAACTATACATATCTTATATAAGGATTAATAGTGTTTGGTTCAAAAATAAAATAAAATAAAATAAATAGTAATGCAACATAATAATCTCTCAATGGACTTGTATAATGATAAGACATCGATTAAAATATTAATTTGTCTAATATTTGACTTAAGTTCACAAAAAAATTATGTCATATGCTATTTTTTATATCGATTTATATGATTATATTATGCATTATTCATCAACTCTTCCAGATATCAATGGATCCCTAAAGACATGAATAAATACGTATTTATATTTTATCCCATATACCGATATACAAAACAAAAGGCAGAATATCTTTAATTTTATTGGAGTAAATTAATTCTTTCAAACTTATATTATTTTATATAGTAAATTACATATCAATCATTATGTCGTGAATGAATGATTGACAAATCAAGATTCGTCTCCATTCGGCTACGTTTGGATTTAGCAAATTTGAATTTTTATTCTTTTGAAAATTAGATAGAATGTTAAATGATGACTTCTCAAAATGCTTTTACCAAACCAAAATAATAATTTTTAGAAAGGGAAAAGCTTTCACCCACATGATTTGAGAATGGCAAACATCTTGTTATAGTAAATTATATTAAACTCAAAACAAATTATAAATTGTTGAAAATATATTATTTTATTATTGTTGAATATTAAATGTTGAATATTGAGTTGTAAAATGTTGAAAATTAATGTGTGATGATGTAGATGATGATATATTAATTTTTGGAATAATCTCAAATATGGATCTATAAATAAGTTTTCATTTGTGATGAAAAACACAATTGAGTTGAGAGAAAAATATTATAAAGTGTAGAGTCTGATATATTTTGAGTTTTGGAGTTTTTACTTTTTACCATAAATTTTTACTTTTTCAAAACACGTTATCAGCACGATCGCTCGAAGGTTCTTTATAATTTCCGACGCTCCAAAATACAAGAAGAAGATAAAAATATTCAACAAGTAAGTATATTTATTTTATTGTTTATATATTTTTTATGTATATATATTAATATATAATTTCATGTTATTATATAAAAGACTGTCTATGACACCGACCTTATAATAACGTGATATGATATATATTTATTATGTATATATACTAACTATATTTGTATAATTTCACAATATTATATAAAAGGCTGTCTATGACATCGATCTTATAATAATGTGATATGATATATTATATCTGACTTTATACTAACTATATTTGTATAATTTCACAATATTATATAAAAGACTGTCTGTAACACCGATATTATAATAATGTGATATGATATACTATACCTGACTTTATACTAACTATATTTGTATAATTTCATAATATTATATAAAAGGTTGTCTGTGACACCGATCTTATAATAATATGATATGATATACTATACCTGACTTTAAACTAATTATATTTGTATAATTTCACAATATTATATAAAAGAATGTCTACGGCACCGATCTTATAATAAAGTGATATGATATACATAATTATTTAATTATGATTATCATTATATGCATCGCATGATTATCACAAATTTTTATTCAACACAATCATTTTTTTTCTTACCCCCAACGGTCATAAACGGTCATAAACGGCTAGTTTTTGCCCTATAAATATGTTCACTCAAACTCATTTTCAATCACACCAAAATTCATTCTTTCTCTCAAAATCTTTTCTCCTCGGTTTTTTTCGAAGATGAAGAAGATGGCATTTCTAAGGGTATTTTTCATAACGATTATGATCATCATGCTCACGAGTCTTGTACTCACCGGCGATTATCCACCGCACACTTTTCATCTATTTTTAAACATACTTGTACTCGTCGTTTATCCATTATTTTGTATTGTCATATTAATGAAAATTAACTTATAAAATGCATTGTTATTTTTCTAGTACCACCATGTCAAATTTGACAAAGCTTAAATTCGTTGCTCTCGATATCACTAGAAAAGAACACAGAATTGTTAATGAGAAATCATCAATCCCGACCCAATGTATCTACGGCATTTCCAGAAGCAAATGTCGTAAGTAAAAATGAAAACCAAAATCAAAGGCATAAACTAGATTTTGTTCGAGGTCGAGGATGTGGTCATGAACGTGGACGTAGAAATGATCGCGGTCGTGGTCACGGCCATGAATATGAAAATAATCGAGATAGTTACTTCAATAACTAATCTCAAAAGAACGTCACGAACCACCCAAAAAGGCAGCATGAAAATATGAGAGAAAATAAAAATCACTCAAAAAGATATGAGAGTGCTTGTTATAAATGTGGCACTCCAAGACATTGGTCACGTACCCCTGAGCACTTATGTAAGCTCTTTAAAATATCGATAAAGGGGAAAGAAAAGAGACCAATTTTGTTGAAAACAGTAACAATTTAAGTTGTTCAACTTATTTCAATGCTGCCGATTTTTTCAAATGATTTCGAGAACATTGATTAATATATTGGTGGGACTGAAATGTAACATGCTATATTTTTCATGCATTCTTATGAAACATGCTATATTTTGCATATATATATATATATTATCCTTGATTTTTTTTTATTGCATAATTTCTTTTGATGTTCAAAATGGAAAACGGTATGAACAAAACTAAACAAGGAAATAATACCATGAAAGTTTGCATACCCGATAGTGGTACAACGCACACTATTCTTCGAGATAAAAGATATTTATTGGAATTAAAACCAACAAAAACAATGGTGAATATAATATCAAGTCCTGTAGACTTGATTGAAGGTTGTGGAAAAGCACATTTTTTGTTATCTAATAGTACAAAATTTTTTAGAAATGATGTTTTATATTCACCAGGATCAAAAAGAAATTTGTTGAGTTTTAATGACATATATTCTCATGGGTATGATATTGAGACGATAACTGATGTAAATCAGAAATATATGTGTTTTACCACATATAAATCAGGAAAGAAACATGTTGTTGAAAAATTATCAATGCTCCCTACTGGATTGCATTATACACATATAAGGTCAATCGAATCAAATATGGTGGTTAATAGTTCTTCAATATTATCCAATTGACATGATCGATTGGGACATCTTGGTTCAATAATGATGCGAAGAATTATTGAAAATACGCATGGTCATCCATTGAAAGACCAGAAGATCTTTCAGAATAATAATTTTCAATGTAAAGCATGTTCTCTTAGAAAACTTATTATAAGACCATCGCGAGCTAAAATTCAAACAGAATCACCCATATTTCTTGAACGTATTCAGGGTGATATTTGTGGGCCAATTCATCCACCATGTTGACCATTTCGATATTTTATGGTATTGATTGATGCCTCTAGCAGATGGTCACATGTATGCTTATTGTCAACTCGAAATGTGGCATTTGCAAGATTAATGGCTCAAATAATAAAATTACGGAATCAATTTCCCGATTATACAATCAAGAAAATAAGACTTGATAATGCTGGAGAATTTACTTCTCAAACTTTCAATGACTATTGTATGTCAATGGGAATTACTGTTGAACATCCTATTGCTCATGTTCATACACATAATGGATTAGCTGAATCATTGATTAAACGTCTACAACTGATTGCTAGACCAATGATTATGAGAACAAAACTCCCTATTTCTATATGGGGACATGCAATATTACATGCTGCGGCATTAATTCGCATCAGACCAAGTGCATATCATAAATTCTCCCCATTGCAGCTTGCATTTGGTAAAGAACCAAATATTTCTCATCTGAGAATTTTTGGATGTATGGTGTATGTGCCTATTGCACCACCTCAACGATAAAAAATGGGTCCTCAAAGAAAAATCGGTATTTATATCGGTTATGATAGCCCATCAATCATTCGATATCTTGAGCCTCAGACAGGCGATGTGTTTACAACACGTTTAGCTGATTGTCATTTTAATGAAGAAATCTTTCCAATGTTAGGGGAAAAAAAACACATCGAAAAAAAAATCACATGGTATGTACCATCATTGTTATATTTGGATCCAAGGACCAAAAAATGTGAGAAAGATGTACAGCAAATTGTGCACTTGCAAATAATTGCAAATCAAATGCCAGATGCATTTACAGACACAAAAGGGGTAACAAAATCATATATACATGCTGTAAATGCCCCTGCTCGAATTGAAATTCCAAAAAAACAAATTGAAGACACTCATGATGTCATAAAACGCTTGAAGCGTGGAAGGCTAGTCGGTTCCACGGATAAAAATCCTCGAAAAAGGAAAGGCATAGAGAAATACGATGATCATAAAATAGAAAATGGTGTTCCAGAAGAAACACCTGATGATGAAAATGTTCTGTCAGAACCACAAACTGACGAGAATCGTGAAATCTCTATCAATTATATTAATACTGGAAAAATATGGAACCGAAAAGATATATAAGATATTGATGAGATATTTTCTTATAATGTGGCATGCGACATCATAAATGAAAATGAGGATCATGAACCAAAATCTTTTGGTGAATGTAAAACTCGTAATGATTGGGCAAAATGGAAAGATGTCATCCAGGTTGAATTGGATTCGCTAAATAAACGCAATGTTTTTGGACCTATAGTCCTCACACCTGAAGGTGTAAAACCTGTTGGATACAAATGGGTTTTTATTCGAAAGCAAAATGAGAAAAATGAAATAGTAAGATATAAAGCTAGACTTGTTGCACAAGGTTTTTCTCAAAGGCCTGGAATTGATTATCATGAAGAAACGTATTCTCCTGTTATGGATGCAATTACGTTTTGATATTTGATTAGTTTGACAGTGTCTGAAAATTTGGAAATGTGTCTTATGGATGTTGTTACAGCTTACTTATACGGATCACTTGATAGTGATATATACATGAAAATCCCTAAAGGATTTAAGATGCCTAAAGCACAAAGTTCAAAACCCAGAGAATTTTATTCTGTAAAATTGCAAAGATCATTATATGGGTTGAAGCAATCCGGCCGAATGTGGTATAATCGGCTAAGTGAGCACTTGATGAAAAAAGGATATGTAAATGATCCAATATGCCCTTGTGTTTTCATCAAGAAAACAACATTCGGATATGTAATTATTGTTGTATATGTTGATGATTTAAACATCATTGGAACGAATAAATAAATTCAAGAAGTTATGATGTACTTGAAGGAAGAATTCGAAATGAAGGATCTTGGAAAAACCAAGTACTGTCTTGTTTGCAAATCGAACAAAAAGAATGTGGAATTTTTGTTCACCAGACAAATTATACAGAAAAGATCCTTAAACATTTTAATATGGATAAATCAAATCCATTAAATACTCCAATGGTTGTAAGATCATTAAACATAGAAAAGGATCCATTCCGTCCACGTGAAGATGATGAAGTTATTCTTGGTCCAGAAGTACCATATCTAAGTGCCATTGGTGCCCTTATGTATTTTGCAAATTGCACTAGACCTGATATATCTTTTGCTGTAAATTTATTGGCAAGATTCAGTTCATATCCAACAAAGAGGCACTGGAACGGAATTAAACATATATTCCGCTATCTACGAGGAACGAAATATTTGAGACTTTTGTACTCAAAAGACACCAATCAAAGTATCATTGGTTATGCTGATGCTGGATATTTATCTGATCCAAATAAGACACGTTCCCAAACCGGATATGTATTTACTCATGGAGGCACCACAATTTATTGACGTTCACAGAAACAAACACTCGTAACAACTTTATCAAATCACGCTGAGATTATTGCGCTACATGAAGCAAGCCGTGAATGTGTTTGGCTAAAATCAATGACACAACATATCCAAATTTCTTGTGGATTATCAGTAGACAAGAAGCATGTGACGCTGTATGAAGATAATGCTGCATGTATTGCTCAAATGAAAGAAGGATACATCAAAAGTGACAGAACCAAACATATCCCCCCAAAGTTCTTTGCCTACACTCAAGAACTTGAGAAGAACAAAGATATTGATATCTGTTGCATTCAATCAAGTGAGAACTCATCAGATCTCTTCACAAAGGCACTTCCTACGACAATATTCAGAAAGCATATATATAACATTGAGATGCGCAATCTACGGAATATGTGAAGAATCACTTGTGTTAACATGAGGGGGAGTTTACGTGGCTGCACTCTTTTTTTCTTGCTATGGTTTTTATCCCATTGGATTTTTTCTAGTAAGGTTTTTAACGAGACAACATAAAACACGTAATAAAGACAATCATCATATGAAGATCATCATCACAAGAGGAGTGTTGAAAATATATTATTTTATTATTGTTGAATATTGAATATTGAATATTGAGTTGTAAAATATTGAAAATTAGTGTGTGATGATGTAGATGATGATATATTAATTTTTGGACTAATCTCAAATGTGGATCTATAAATAGGTCTTCATTTGTGATGAAAAACACAATTGAGTTGAGAGAAAATGTAGTGACCCTGCATGGTATCACCTACTAACTGGCAACTAATAGCATGCATTAAACTTAATACAGCAAAATAACTTAACAGAGTAAAACATGCGGAAACAAAACCATAATTTACATATCAGCTTAGTAACATAATCTAGGCTTAAATCTGTAGTGATACAACCAAATCGAAACCTTAAACAGTAAACATTATATAGCTATATCGAATCCTGCTGTATAATAAAATCCTCAAGGCTCCTGCTCCCTAGTCCTGCCTTGAACTACCAGCTCCGTCCATCCTGCGACCTGCCCCATGGAATAGGGTGTCCAAGATAACAACTAGGACGTGAGCGCTAACGCCCAGTACATAGACATGAGTAAACATATGTATATAATGCATGCAACATGATGACTGGTACAGGGTCATCTGAAAAATCATGCTCAGAACCGACGCCACATGAGTGCTGCCACCGCACGGATCAACCTCTGGGTGCAACCACACTTGTCTAGTACACCAGAGTAGACAGACATAAATGCCCCCGCTGTCACGGTACTCTCAGTGATAGACTATCGAGTATAGAGCTGAGCGGCTCTATAGTCAGATATAACAAGGTATAGGCTCAACGTGTATATGCACATGACATATGAATATAGAAAGCGGTAATCATATATCATTCCATATAATAATGCCAAATAAATGCAACATATAAACATGTATACTCGCTGGCAATCTCAGTCAATGTGTACGTACCTCTAGGCTAGTTCAAGTATAATAGGATCCTAGGTTCCAAGCCTATATTCAAAAGTTCACCATATCACTACATAAATTCTATAAGCCTTAACTAAGCTAATAAGTACTCCCAAAACTTAAATAGATTCCCGGACCATACCTTCGTCCGTAGTTAGCCCTTTGGAGTCGCTAGTCCCGGATGACTATAACCACACCTTGGTTATTCCAGAACCTCTATTATAACCGATAGGGCCCTCAAGTGTATATCTCACTCTATATAACTGAATAAAGAAACTCGAGAATTCGTATTTAGAAATGAATCTGAGAAGCCCTATTTATAGGCAAAATTCCCGGCCAGGATCGGAACTTCCAATTTCAGGATCGGAGCTTCCGATCCAGCTCACTGCGTGCATGTGTGACACGTCGAGATCGGAACTTCCGATCGGGCGATCGGAGCTTCCGATCTGCTCTACGTTCAACACTTGTCAAAACTCGCGGCTGAGTCATCGAGCATTGCTGGTAGCTGGAGATCGGAACTTCCGTTCCAGGATCGGAGCTTCCGATCTCTGTGCTTCCGTTGAGCTTCCGAAGTGGCTGGGATCGGAGCTTCCGATCCGGCCCAAAGTCAAAAGCCCATATTCTCTTCCGAAGTCCAATAACACTCCGAAATTGATTAATTACCAACCCTTATTCATGATTATCATATTATTATCTTAAAACGAGTTCTGGGTTACTACATTCTCCCCACCTTTAGATATTTCATCCGCGAAATAATATCTAAAGATAAATCAAGATAACAATATGAAACATTCAAACCATGTTTTATTACAACAACTATAATTACATCTTACATGGTAAATCAAAAGTACAAAGCAAACAACTCAGGATATTCTGCTTGCATACGACTCTCAGTTTTCCAAGTTGCTTCTTCAACGCCTCGGCGCTGCCACTGTACCATCACAAGTGGTATAGTCTTATTCCGAAGAACTTTCTCCTTCCTGTCTAGGATACGGATTGGTCGTTCAACAAAAGACAGATCTGACTCTAGTTGAATATCAGTAGACTGAATCACATGAGATTCATCAGCTATGTACTGTCGAAGCAACGACACATGAAAAACATTATGTATACTGGAAAGATTTGGCGGTAAAGCCAAACGATATGCAACATCTCCGATCTTTTCCAATATCTGGAAAGGCCCAATGAAACGAGGAGACAACTTGCCTTTCACACCGAATCTCATCACCTTCCTGAAAGGTGATACTCGAAGGAACATATATTCACCAGGCTCAAACTGAAGTGGCCTGCGACGAATGTTAGCATAACTGGCTTGTCTATCTTGAGCAACTTTGATCCTATGCTTGATCAAATCTACCTTGTCTACAATTCGCTGCACCAATTCAGGACCCTCGACTTGTCGTTCCCCGACTTCATCCCAGAATAACGGAGTACGACACCGTCGACCGTACAATGCCTCAAAAGGTGCCATATCAATACTACGATGATAACTGTTATTGTAGGCAAATTCGATCAAAGGTAACTGATCCTGCCAAGATAAGCCAAAATCCATGACAGAAGAACGTAGCATATCCTCCAGCGTACGAATCGTCCGCTCTGACTGTCCGTCAGTCTCCGGATAATATGCAGTGCTCAAACTCAGAGTGGTACCCATCGTCTCCTGAAAACTACCCCAAAAACGTAGGTAAATCGCGGGTCTCTATCACTGACTATGCTCATTGGAATCCCATGCAATCGCACTATCTCCTGGATGTATAAACGTGTCATGCGATCATAAGAATACTCTCGGTTGTAAGGAATAAAGTGTGCTGATTTTGTCAAATGGTCAACGACAACCCTGATAGCATCACACTGATGTATAGTCATAGGCAAGTGGGTAACAAAATCCATAGTCACGTGCTCCCACTTCCATTCGGGAATCTCAAGATTCTGTAGTAATCCACCTGGTCGTCGATGGTCTTGACCTGTTGACAAACCAAACATCTTGAAACAAATTGATACACACTCCTCTTCATCCCTTTCCACTAGAATCTAGTTCGCAAGTCCTTATACATTTTCATGCTACCAGGATGAACTGATAATCGACTCCTGTGAGCTTGAGAAAGAATATTATTCCTGAGCTCCGCATCATTAGGTACAACCACTCGATTAGATAAGCACAATAAACCATCTGCCTGAAAATGAAATCCAGATGTATTAACTCCATTGGCTAAACGTGCCAAACGCTGAGTCTTAACATCAGATATCTGAGCATCTCTGATCCGAGAATACAATGCTGGCTCAGATAGAATAGTATACAAACGAATTCCATTCCTCCCTTTCTTGTGCTTGAGCGTAAAACTCAATGAACAGCATTCTTGAATCATATGAGATATTTCATTAGTCTGAAGTGCAGAAAGTCTCACCTGCCGACTCAAGGCATCAGCAGTAAGATTAACAGAACCTGGATGATATTTGATTTCACAATTATAATCCTTCAGAAGATCCATTCAGCGTCTCTGTCGCATATTCAACTCGGCCTAAGTGAATAAATACTTCAAACTCTTATGATCCGTAAATATCTCAAATTTCTCGCCATAAAGATAATGCCTCCAAATCTTGAGTGCAAATACAATGGCGGCTAACTCGAGATCATGCACTGGATAGTTAGTCTCATGCGTCTTCAACTGTCGAGAATCATAGGCAATAACATGTCCATGCTGTGTCAGAACACATCCTAACCCCTGACCAGAGGCATCAGTATAAACAACATAACCTCCTGATCCAGAAGGTAGAGCTAGCACAGGTGCAGTAGTAAGACGTCCACGCAGCTCGTGAAATGACTCCTCACAATCCGAGGACCATATGAAGGAAACATCTTTCCGAGTAAGCTGAGTCAAAGGCCTGGCCAACTGTGAAAAATTCTCGATGAACCGACGGTAATATCCAGCTAGACCCAAGAAACTACGAATCTCAGCAACCGTCGTCGGACGAGACCAGTTTAGCACTGCCTCTATCTTACTAGGATCAACAGATATCCCTTCATTAGAAATCACATGACCGAGAAACACTACCCGATCAAGCCAAAATTCACACTTGCTCAATTTCGCATACAACTGCTTATCTCGTAACGTCTTTAAAACAATTCTTAGATGCTGTGCATGCCCATCCTTGTCATGAGAATAGACAAGAATATCATCAATGAAGACGATGACAAATCTATCCAGATATTCCCAAAATATCTGATTCATCAGATTCATAAAGACTGCCGGTGCATTCGTCAAACCGAATGGCATCACCAGAAATTCATAATGCCCGTATCTGGTCCTGAAAGCAGTCGTAGATATATCTGAGTCTCGTACCCGCATCTGGTGGTATCCAGATCTCAGATATATCTTAGAATAAACAGAAGTATCCTGTAGTTGATCGAATAGATCATCAATCCGCGGCAAAGGATACTTATTCTTGATGGTGACACGATTCAATTGCCTGTAATCAATACACAATCGCATCGATCCATCCTTCTTCTTGACAAACAAAACAGGTGCTCCCCACGGAGAAACACTCGGACGAATATATCCCTTATCAAGCAGATTCTGTAACTGCTGTTTCAATTCCCTCATCTCTGAAGGTGCTAGACGATAAGGCGCTCGGGATATAGGCGTAGTTCCTGGTACTAAATCAATACCAAATTCAACCTCTCGCACCGGAGGAAAACCAGGAATCTCATCAGGGAATACATCAGGAAACTCGCTGACAACCGATAACTGATCAATACCCGTACTACTCGTGGACATATCAACTGCATAGATGAGGTAGCCCTCCCCACCTGACTCCAAGACATGACATGTCTTCAGAGCCGAAACAAGTGGCATCGGAGGTCGCGCACCCTCACCATAAAAATACCAGCTATCACCCTCAGCAGGATGAAATTGTACCAGACGCTGATAACAATCCACAGTAGCGTGATACAAAGTCAGCATATCTATTTCCAAAATACAGTCAAAATCTGTCATCGCTAATATCATCAAATTAGCCGATAACGTATTACCCTCAAACTCTAGAAGGCAACCCATCACTAGACGCTTAGTTACTATCTCTTGCTCCAACGGAGTAGATACAACTAAATCCATATCTAATGATACATAAGGTAATCTATGTCTCTTAACAAAGCGACTAGAAATAAAGGAATGCGATGCTCCAGTATCAATTAATACAAGTGCAGGAATACCACATAACAGAAAGGTACCTGCCAACATGCGATCGCTTTCCTCAGTAGCCTGCTCCTGAGACAGAGCAAACACCTGCCCTTGAGTCTGGGAACGATAACCAGAAGAACTCTGTGGTGCTGACTGCTGACGTTGAACAATAGAAGCCTGAGATCCAACCTGTGATCCCGATCCACTAGCAGAACCCATGCGCTGAGGACAATCTCTCCGCAGATGTCCCTGCTGACCTCAAATATAACAAGCACCAGTAGCTCTCCGACATGAAGCTGCAGGATGCTTTCCTCCACAATGACTACAAAACTCCTCCTTCTTCTTCTTCTTCTTCTTCCCAAAACGGAACATACCTCGTGAACCACGAGATCTAGATGAAGTAGTAGGAGTAGAAGAAGACGTAGGTCCAGATTGCACAACAGATTGAGCTCGAGGCTCAAAAGATCCACTAGGCTGTCCTGGCATCATCAACTGTGCCCGCCTGTTGCTAGTCTCCACAAGACGGCAACGGTTCACCAAAGTCTCAAAAGATACCGGGTCATCACAGACGACAACCTGTGAGTAGATATCTTGGTTCAAACCTTGTAGAAAGATATCATACTTCGACGTATCACTCTAATTGATATGAGGACTGAAAGGTAGCAGATCAAGAAATCGTTGCTGATATTGATCAATAGTCATTGATCCTTGCCTCAGAGTAAGCAACTCCATAGATCGTGCTTGGCGAACAGCCGGAGGAAAATACAATTTCTGGAACTCCCGACAAAAATCCCCCCAATTCACCTGTCCTCTCTCAGTACGTGCCTGAGCAGCTTTGGCATCCCACCAAAAACGTGCTCGATCCTCTAGAACAAATTCTAGAACTTACAATTTCTGATCCTCAGTACAATCGAAAGTACGAAAAGTACTCTCGAGTTTAGACATCCAACTCCTCGCCTGTTCAGGATTCTCGCCTCCCACCAAGGGTTTCGGTCCTACTTGCATGAACTTATTGATAGAGTAGCGACGTCTACCCTCATGATGACGATGATGATCATCATGATGATGATGGCAACTATGATGATGACCACCTCCCTGGCCAACACTACCGTGACTCTCGTCAGCCATATCCTGAAAAGAATTACACATTAAAATCCCAAATGCGCAAGAATTACTCAAAACTAATTCTAAATCCCAAGTACTAATCCCAAAATCTAAGCATGCTCTGATACCAAAAATGTAGTGACCCTGCATGGTATCACCTACTAACTGGCAACTAATAGCATGCATTAAACTTAATACAACAAAATAACTTAATAGAGTAAAACATGCGGAAACAAAACCATAATTTACATATCAGCTTAGTAACATAATCCAGGCTTAAATCTGTAGTGATACAACCAAATCGAAACCTTAAACAGTAAAAATTATACAGCTATATCGAATCCTGCTGTATAATAAAATCCTCAAGGCTCCTGCTCCCTAGTCCTGCCTTGAACTACCAGCTCCGTCCATCCTGCGACCTGCCCCATGGAATAGGGTGTCCAAGATAACAACTAGGACGTGAGCGCTAACGCCCAGTACATAGACATGAGTAAACATATGTATATAATGCATGCAACATGATGACTGGTACAGGGTCATCTGAAAAATCATGCTCAGAACCGGCGCCACATGAGTGCTGCCACCGCACGGATCAACCTCTGGGTGCAACCACACTCGTCTAGTACACCAGAGTAGACAGACATAAATGCCCCCGCCGTCGCGGTACTCTCAGTGACAGAATATCGAGTATAGAGCTGAGCGGCTCTATAGTCAGGTATAACAAGGTATAGGCTCAACGTGTATATGCACATGACATATGAATATAGAAAGCGGTAATCATATATCATGCCATATAATAATGCCAAATAAATGCAACATATAAACATGTATACTCGCTGGCAATCTCAGTCAATGTGTACGTACCTCTAGGCTAGTTCAAGTATAGTAGGATCCTAGGTTCCAAGACTATATTCAAAAGTTCACCGTATCACTACATAAATTCTATAAGCCTTAACTAAGCTAATAAGTACTCCCAAAACTTAAATAGATTCCCGGACCATACCTTCGTCCGTAGTTAGCCCTTTGGAGTCGCTAGTCCCGGATGACTATAACCATATCTTGGTTATTCCAAAACCTCTATTATAACCGTTAGGGCCCTCAAGTGTATATCTCACACTATATAACTGAATAAAGAAACTCGAGAATTCATATTTAGAAATGAATCTGAGAAGCCCTATTTATAGGCAAAATTCCCGGCCAGGATCGGAACTTCCGATTTCAGGATCGGAGCTTCCGATCCAGCTCACTGCATGCATGTGTGACACGTCGGGATCGAAACTTCCGATCGGGCGATCGGAGTTTCCGATCTGCTCTACGTTCAACACTTGTCAAAACTCGCGGCTGAGTCATCGAGCATTGCTGGCAGCTGGAGATCGAAACTTCCGTTCCAGGATCGGAGCTTCCGATCTCTGTGCTTCCGCTGAGCTTCCGAAGTGGTTGGGATCGGAGCTTCCGATCTGGGTTCGGAGCTTCCGATCCGGCCCAAAGTCAAAAGCCCATATTCTCTTCCGAAGTCCAATAACACTCCGAAATTGATTAATTACCAACCCTTATTCATGATTATCATATTATTATCTTAAAATAAGTTCTGGGTTACTACAGAAAAATATTATAAAGTGTAGATTTTAATATATTTTGAGTTTTGGAGTTTTTACTTCTTACCATAAATTTTTACTTTTTTACAACATAAATCAGTTTATCGAAGTTACAAAAAATCACACTTTTATCTAGTTCCTCAATACAACTGCAAACTGCAAAGTCCGTGCAAAGCAAAACTGCTTTTTTTAAATAAAAAAATAATTTTATTTGAGAAAAATAATGTCAAACGAAGCTATTTTAAGTAAGATAAATAATAATAATAATAATAATAATAATAATAATAATAATTAATAAATAAATAAAAGAAAATACGAAGGTAGGGTTGGCCATATTATAGTTACTAGATATCAATGCATACGTTTTGCATTCAAAATAATAATATAAAAATAAGTAAAAAAATTGAGGAACGTTAGAAATAAAAAAATTATCAAGTTTCAAGAAGTTGATACATGATTCATTTTAATTTTAAATTGAAGATAGTAGTAAATTCTATCTAATAATAGAGGGAGTCATATAATATTTTTGAAATCGATCATTTTGTCATTTATTAATAAGAGTGAATGAGTATTTTTAAAGACTATAAAAGTGATTTGACATTTGTGTTATATTGGCGGACTAAATTGATTAATATAAATATCTCACAAATTATATATATTATAGATATAGACATCAAATGAAACATTTTTCATATATCATTAATAGATGTATGCTAATATGTCCTTGTAATATATAATAATTTACACGCAAATTCCAATATTTGATTGCTGTTGAAAAATATATTATTATTATTATGTTGAATATTAAATATTGAATGTTGAATGTTGAATATTGAGTTGTAAAATGCGGAAAATTAGTGTGTGATGATGTAGATGATGATGTATTAATTTTTGGACTAATCTCAAATGTGGATCTATAAATAGGTCTTCATTTGTGATGAAAAATACAATTGAGTTGAGAGAAAAATATTATAAAGTGTAGAGTTTGATATATTTTGAGTTTTGGAGGTTTTACTTTTTACCATAAATTTTTACTTTTTCACAACACGTTATCAGCACGAAGCTCTAAAAGTCCTCCATATTTTTCCAAGCTCCAAAACATAAGAAAAAGGTAACAAAAGTAAGAATATTTATTTTATTGTTTATTTATTTGTTGTTTATATATTTAATATATAATATCATGTTATTATCAGAAATGATCAAAAAAAAAAATTAGTTTTTAAAAACTTGTTATAAATCCTGGGAGGATGTTAAGACGACATCCCACACTCCCAGTAAGGGATACGACAAGTATAAAAGCCTCTAAGGTTTTTAAACAATAACGTGATATGATATATATTTATTACGTATATATACTAACTATATTAATATATAATTTTATGTTATTATATAAAAGGTTGTCTATGACACTGACCTTATAATAACGTGATATGATATATATTATTGTGTATTTATATACTAATCATATTCGTATAATCTCATAATATTATATAAAAAGCTGTCTAAGACACCGACCTTATAATAATGTGATATGATATACATAATTATTTAATTATGATTATCATTATATGCATCACATGATTATCACGAATTTTTATTCAACAAATAGTCGATTTATTTCCTTACCCCCAACGGTCACAAACTGAAAGAGTGGGTGCCCGGTGAGCCAACTTGTGGCTAAGGGCTTTGATGACTCTTTGTATAAACAATCTTTTGTTTAATATAATTTACACTTTTATTAATGGCAATGACTTTATCTTTTTTCATAATGTTATATTGTGATATACTATTGTTGTTTTGATAAAGACCTTGAATATACTATAGTGTATGTAAGATGTGGTAGTACATGGGGATGTCTATCATGAAACACATCTTATAGTCACTGTATATTCTAAATGGTTCCTAGTCGATTGAGCCGTCCGATAATAAGGATAAGGATCGCTCGAGTTTGAGACTAGCATTTGCGATGCAGAGTACCACGTTTCATTGGTAAGAAACATAGAGATGTTCAAAGCATGCAAATGGATATTCATACGATGAATGATCGAACTACCCTATCCGGACTTTCCAAGTGGTTATCACTTATCGAGTGGATAAAGTCCGCGGTTTTGGTTGTACACCATTAGTCCTTACTACTTGAAACATCATTGAGACTCTATATGCTAGTACTGTGCTTTGACTCGTTTACCGACTCTATTGGGATCATCAGGTGTCGGGATTGGGTACAGTTACAACACATATAGGAGTCGATGCTTTGTTGTCAAGGATTCACCACATACTTGCGAGTATGGATATCCTATGCGATCTGAGGAGATATTAGTGTGACGAATCTCTGGCCAGAGTACATGATGTGATTTAAAAAATGGTTTCTTAGTAGCACATGCGATGTCACTATTTGATCTTCAAGATGTATTGCATAGTTATCGAATCTCGAACGACTCTCGATTTACCAATGGTTGTTGATTCGATCGGGATATGGATGAAGGGACCGTACTGTACGCTAACCAAAATCTATTGGTTCTTGTAGGCGCTATCAGTGATACCTAGGGAATCATGGGGCGATGTTGCTAGGCGCTCTTACCATGATTCGATGGGCAAGTCATAAATTGTTGTTCCGAGTCACAAGGAGTTGTGAGCCCACGGCTAGCTGTATCCCTGAACCATTGAGGGTCACACAGAGTAATGGATTTTTAATCCCCATTGAGATAGTTAAATTTAAAGAGTTAAATTTAATGAACAAAGAAGTGGGACTTCTTATTTAAGAGTAGAGGAGTAAGATTTCTTAAAATGACATAGGGATGGGCATTTTTGGAAATCACTGAATTCGGATTCAGAAAAATTTATCTTGACTTTAAAAGGTGCAGAAATGGTTTCTGTGAACATTGGTAAAATCGGTTTATCAATCTGAGTCACGATGAATTTTATATTAATTTCTGAACATGCGGGCTTTGCTTGTCAGACTTGAACTTATGACTAATGGGCCCTAAGCTGTTAGCAGCCCACATTATAAATAAGTTATTGCAGTACAGAAATTATACAACAGAGGTCACAATTTTCGAAAACCCTAGTTTTTCTCTCTAAAGTGGCCGCCCCCCTCCCCTCTGCTCGGGAAAAAATCCAGCCTGTGAATTTTGAATTTTCAGTCTGGTTTAACGGATCAAATTCGTTAATTCTCTTCGTAGAAACTTCTGATAGATTTTCTAGTGCAATCTATCAGAGGGATTAAATCTCTGTTCGTGGACCTGATTGAAGAACAGTTCGTCCATCAGTTCCAGGGATATACAACAAGAGCAGAGTAATCTGTTGGTGTCCATAATCTCGATTCGAGATTGGAGGTAAAAATTTATAATTGTTATTTAATTTTTACACACAAAATTTAATCGTAAAGTTTTGATACCCATTATGGAATCGTTCCATATAAAATTTTTAAACTTCCGCTGCATCGGGTATCAATTCTGATTGATCTGATCGCCGTTCTCCAACAGTGGTATCAGAGCCAGGTTGCTCAGATGAAGCGATTAAATTAATCGATTGTACAAAAATTTTTTAGCCTCGGTTTTTTGAAACAAAATAATTTTTTTTTTTTAAATTAAAAATTTTTTCGGGCAAAAACACGGGCAGCGATTGGATCGCTGCCCCGGGCGGCGCACGGCGCTGCCCTAGGGGCAGCGACGGGCTGCCCGGCCCGAGCCCCTTTGGGGCGCGGGTAGCCCGGGAGCGTCCCGGGCGGCCCGCGGAAAAATTAATTTTTAATTTTAAAATTAAAATTTTAATATGTTAAAATTATATTTTTGGTCCGATCGAAAATTGTTTTTGATTGGTCCACGAGGCGTCGGATCGAATTGTTCGAGTCCGAAAATTTTAAAATTGATTTTTGGATAAATTTGAATTTTTGGAAAATTTATAGATTTTATCCGTTAAATCAGATTTTATGAAATTAATTATTTTTGGTACAATTGATGATAAGATATGATCTTATGGAAATATTGAGTAAAATATGATTTTATGTATAAAATTGGATTTTATATGTAAAATATGATTTTATTTGATAAAAAGATAAAATATGATTTTGTATATAAAATAAGATTTTATATATGGAATATGATTTTATCCTTTTAATTTAATTGCCATTGCATGTTATCCAATAAATTAATTTTGAATTAAATGTTATTGGATAAGGATGATCGATTGCCATGACCAATTTTGTAGGTGTATGTTAGGAATTTACATTTGTTTTTATTGTTGTTGGATTTATTAATGGGCCTGGTTTATGGCCCAATATGAATTGTCATATGTAATAAAAGTGGGCCTGGTTTATGGCCCGTTCCCACCCCTTAAAATGTATCCCCTACTTGTCATGGTTATTTATTGTAAATACATTAGACTTAGTGGGAGATGAAGATTTGAAGACGGAGGTGGGCCCAGCAGACAATAAAGACTGAAGAAATGTAAATTGGAAGCTCAATGTAATAGGATTGCATTGCATACCTGCATATTACCTAGGATTGGACTTAGACTCGTGATTGGCAACCACGGGTCGATTAGAAATGGAATCGATCATCCTATATAATATATGATATTATAGTTGTATGCATGTTTTAGACAAAATTGTATGAATCCCGCAAGCATACAAATTTTTAAAATGATGAGACAAATTTTCAAAATTAAAATCCCTCATTTTAAATATGATTTAAAATTGATATCAAGATAAATAATGGAAATTTAAAATTGTTTAAATGTTCCTACCTTCCATCAACGATCAATGTATGAGATGCTACCCGCGAATACGGTCCGGCTCATATTATTGGGGGGGGGGGGGGGGGCGTTCGTCGGAAAGCTGTACATTGGATCGACACATGTTGTAAGTTGGGTGGAACTCCCATGGGATCGGCTCATATTATTGGGGGATCCACATGGCGACCGTCCATCACAACTTAATATTGATGGGTCATCTTGACATGTCACAATAAACGGCGTCATATTATTGGGCCCTTATTGGACATGAGGTAAAAACGTGGAGGTTGCTTTAGAAGAAATTGGGCTCTACCTTTTGAAAATTATGGTTGGCTGATATTATTCGGGACCATAGTTTGTCAATTGGACTCCATGTTCTCACTAAGGAAAACAGTTTCCCGTTTTCACTAGAGGGTAGTGAAATCGTTAAAATAGTGGGAGTGAGATTCATAAAATAAATTTCGCCTATTTTATGTCTTAGTAAATTAATTAAACAATCACTGATAATTGTCTGTTTCTTTTCAGTATTTCATAAAGATGAATTCGCGTAATCCACTTTTCTCTATCCTCGAACAAAATAAACTGACTGGCGCAAATATACGGAATGGTTCCGTAAGTTGAAGATTGTCTTGACCTCGGAGAAGATGCTCTACGTGTTAGAAAAATCTCCTCCGAAGGAAGCACCAGCTGATGTAAGTCCGGAAGAGTTGGCCAAACTTGATACATGGTGGGACCATGATATCAAGGCCAAATGCTATATGCAAGCCTCGATGTCTGATGAACTCCAGAGGCGATTTGAGGACACCGTGAATGCTGCTGACATTCACGTACAACTCAAGGAACTTTTTGGGGCTCAATCGAGAGCTGAAAGGTTCGCTACTGTAAAATAGCTAATGACGTGTCGCATGCGTGAAGGGACTTCGGTCCGTGATCATGGGGTACGAGTGATTTGGCTCATATAGAAGTTGGTAACGCTTGATTTGGTGTTGGAGCATGAACTCAACGTGGACTTATTACTTCTATCTCTTCCTTCTTCGTTTGACGGATTTGTGGTGAATTTCAATATGAACAAGATAGAGGCCTCCCTTGAAGAGATGGTCAATATGCTTGTAACATATGAATCCACTTTAAAGAAGGATAAACCGGCTTTCTTGGTGGGCTCCTCTTCTTCTGCTAAGAAGGGCCAAGTACAAAGGGTAAGAAACGTTCTGCCCCACCCAAGAAATCCGGACCCGAGAAGAAGTACAAGACAAAGGCTTCAGACATGGAAAAGTCCAAGGATGTTTGCCATCACTGCAAGAAACCCGGTCATTGGAAACGTAACTGCAAGGAATATCTAGAGCAGTTGCGAACTGCGAAGGGTATGTTCTATATTGAAATAAATGTTTCACTTAACACTACTTCTTGGGTATTGGATACCGGATGTGGATCTCACATTTGCAATGATTTTCAGGTGATGACAAGAAGTCGCAAGCTTAGAATGGGTGAGACCCAGCTGAGGCTCGGAAATGGTTCCAGAGTTGAAGCTAAAGCTGTGGGAGATGTTTATTTAATTCTGCAGAACGATTTTAAGTTACTTTTGAGAGATGTTTTATTTGTTCCAGATTTGATTAAAAACATTATTTCTGTTTCTATGCTTGATAGAGATGGTTATTCTTGCAATTTTGTGAATGGGATTTGCAATATTTACAAGAATGAATGTTTGATTGGAAATGGACAACTTGAAAACGATCTATATAACTTAAAATTAAAAGACGTTCCAATAAATTATGTTGATAAACCGGTAACAACAAACAAAAGGAAAATCGATAGTCAAAACCCGGCAAACCTTTGGCATGCTAGGCTAGGTCATATTTCCTCAAGGAGGATGAACAAGCTAGTGGGAGAGGGCATGTTTGATATGTCTGATATTAACTCTCTACCTACTTGTGAATCCTGCCTGAAAGGAAAAATGACTAAATCTCCTTTTAAGGGAAAACCTGAGCGTAGTCAAAATCTGTTGGATTTGATCCATACAGACGTTTGTGGTCCATTTAGAATTGGTACTCAATATGGCCACACCTACTTCATTACCTTTACTGATGATTATTCTAGGTATGAGTATTTATATTTAATGAAATATAAGTCTGAAGCATTTGAAAAGTTCAAAGAATTCAAGGCTGAAGTAGAAAACAAGCTAGGTAAAAGTATTAAAGCACTTCGATCGGATCGAGGTGGAGAATACTTGAGTACCGAGTTTTTGGACTATCTGAAAGAGAATGAGATTCTCTCTCAGTGGACTCCTCCTATGAAACCTCAGCTGAATGGTGTATCGGAGCGTCGTAATCGAACTTTGTTGGACATGGTTCGATCCATGATGAGCTTCACTGAGCTTCCACCTTTGTTTTGGGGCTATGCGCTTGAAACGGCGGTATTGTTGTTGAACAACGTCCACACTAAAGCAGTGGATAAAACACCATACGAGTTATGGAATGGCAAAGCTCCTAAGTCTTCGTACTTGAGGATTTGGGGATGTCCTGCTTACGTGAAGCAGACAGTGGGAGATAAGTTGGATAGTCGATCCACCTTATGTTATTTTGTAGGGTATCCGAAGAATTCAATCGGATATTATTTCTATCATCCTGCTGAAACAAAGGTGTTTGTTTCAAGGAATGCCACCTTCTTGAAGAAGGAGTTCTTATTGGATAAGAAAGGCGAGATGATGGAACTCGAAGAAATTCGAGAAGAACCCGAAATACAAAATAACGATCCTACACCTCAGGAACCATTGATAGACACGCCTATACCTAGAAGATTCGAGAGGACTTCTAGACCTCCTATTCGATATGGTCTTCTTCTTGAAGGGGATCAAGATGAACCCGATGTTGGATGTGATCCAAGAAACTTCAAAGAAGCAATTTCTGATGCGGATTCAAATTTATGGCTTGAAGCTATGCATTCGGAAATAGATTCGATGCATACAAACCAAGTTTGGTCTTTAGTAGATCCTTTCGATGGAATTGTTCCAATAGGGTGTAAATGGATCTACAAGAGAAAGCTTGGGCCTGATGGTAAGGTATTGACCTACAAGGCGCGATTGGTGGCGAAAGGTTATACTCAAAGACAAGGAGTTGACTATGATGAAACCTTTTCACCAGTTGCAATGTTCAAGTCCATAAGAATCCTTATTGCCATAGCTGCTTGGTATGACTATGAGATATGGCAAATGGATGTGAAGACTGCATTTATTAATGGAAACATTAAGGAAGAGATCTATATGACGCAGCCTGAGGGATACACATCCATGGGAAGCGAGCATAAGGTATGCAAGCTTCAGAGATCAATCTATGGTCTAAAACAAGCATCAAGAAGTTGGAACCAGAAATTTGATGAAACAATAAAGGAATTTTGTTTCATCAAGAACCCGGAGGAACCATGCGTGTACAAGAAAGTAGTTAAGGATGCTGTGACATTCTTAGTACTTTATGTTGATGACATCCTACTCATTGGGAATGACGTAGGGATGTTGCAGTCAACAAAGATATGGTTATCAGGTAGATTCTCGATGAAGGATTTGGGTGAGGCATCCTATATTCTAGGGATACAGATCTATAGAGATAGATCTAAGAGAATGATAGGACTCACTCAAGCAACCTACATCGACACCATATTGAAACGGTTTTTAATGGATGGGTCCAAGAGAGGACATCTACCTATGTGTCATGGAGTTTCTCTATCCAGGTCTATGTGTCCCAAGACTGATGAAGAGATAGAGAAAATGACACATGTACCATATGCGTCAGCCATTGGTAGTATTATGTATGGGATGATATCTACCAGACCGGATGTAGCATTTGCTCTGAGTGTCACGAGCAGATATCAAGCTAATCCCGGTCAAATGCATTGGAAAGCCGTGAAGGACATTCTTAAGTACTTACGAAGGACTAAGAATATGTTCATGGTATATGGAGGAAGAGAACTAAAATTGGAAGGCTATACCGACTCTAGCTTCCAAAGTGACGTGGATGACTCGAAGTCAACCTCTGGATTTGTGTTCATGCTCAATGGCGGTGCTGTCTCTTGAAAGAGTTTCAAGCAGGACACCACAGCGGATTCCACCACTGAGGCAGAATACATTGCCGCATCAGCTGCTAAAGAGGCCGTTTGGATGAGGAATTTCGTCCAAGAGTTGGGCGTCATTCCTGAAGTTGTTGGTCCAGTCCCGGTGTACTGTGACAACACGGGTGCCATTGCTCAGGCAAAGGAACCAAGGTCTCATCAAAGATCCAAACACGTACTGAGGAAATACCACATCATCCAGGAGATCGTGGAAAGAGGAGACATCACTGTCGAAAGAGTGGCCTCTGCAGACAATATCGCTGATCCACTTACTAATCCCTTGCCAGGACCATTATTTGACAAACATCGCGAAGCAATGGGTCTACGTAGTATGACTAGTTGGCTTTAGGGCAAGTGGGAGATTGAAAGAGTGGGTGCCCGGTGAGCTAACTTGTGGCTAAGGGCTTTGATGACTCTTTGTATAAACAATCTTTTGTTTAATATAATTTACACTTTTATTAATGGCAATGACTTTATCTTTCTTCATAATGTTATATTGTGATATACTATTGTTGTTTTGATAAAGACCTTGAATATACTATAGTGTATGTAAGATGTGGTAGTACATGGGAATGTCTATCATGAAACACATCTTATAGTCACTGTATATTCTAAATGGTTCCTAGTCGATTGAGCCGTCCGATAATAAGGATAAGGATCGCTCGAGTTTGAGACTAGCATTTGCGATGCAGAGTACCACGTTTCATTGGTAAGGAACATAGAGATGTTCAAAGCATGCAAATGGATATTCATACGATGAATGATCGAACTACCCTATCCGGACTTTTCAAGTGGTTATCACTTATCGAGTGGATAAAGTCCGCGGTTTTGGTTGTACACCATTAGTCCTTACTACTTGAAACATCATTGAGACTCTATATGCTAGTACTGTGCTTTGACTCGTTTACCGACTCTATTGGGATCATCAGGTGTCGGGATTGGGTACAGTTACAACACATATAGGAGTCGATGCTTTGTTGTCAAGGATTCACCACATACTTGCGAGTGTGGATATCCTATGCGATCTGAGGAGATATTAGTGTGACGAATCTCTGGCCAGAGTACATGATGTGTTTTAAGAAATGCTTTCTTAGTAGCACATGCGATGTCACTATTTGATCTTCAAGATGTATTGCATAGTTATCGAATCTCGAACGACTCTCGATTTACCAATGGTTGTTGATTCGATCGGGATATATGGATGAAGGGACCGTACTGTACGATAACCAAAATCTATTGGTTCTTGTAGGCGCTATCAGTGATACCTAGGGAATCATGGGGCGATGTTGCTAGGCTCTCTTACCATGATTCGATGGGCAAGTCGGAAATTGTTGTTCCGAGTCACAAGGAGTTGTGAGCCCACGGCTAGCTGTATCCCTAAACCATTGAGGGTCACACAGAGTAATGGATTTTTAATCCCCGTTGAGATAGTTAAATTTAAAGAGTTAAATTTAATGAACAAAGAAGGGGGACTTCTTATTTAAGAGTAGAGGAGTAAGATTTCCTAAAATGACATAGGGATGGGCATTTTTGGAAATCACTGAATTCGGATTCAGAAAAATTTATCTTGACTTTAAAAGGTGCAGAAATGGTTTCTGTGAACATTGGTAAAATCGGTTTATCAATCTGAGTCACGATGAATTTTATATTAATTTCTGAACATGCGGGCTTTGCTTGTCAGGCTTGAACTTATGACTAATGGGCCCTAAGCTGTTAGGAGCCCACATTATAAATAAGTTATTGCAGTACAGAAATTATACAACAGAGGTCACAATTTTCGAAAACCCTAGTTTTTCTCTCTAAAGTGGCCGCCCCCCTCCCCTCTGCTCGGGAAAAAATCCAGCCTGTGAATTTTGAATTTTCAGTCTGGTTTAACGGATCAAATTCGTTAATTCTCTTCGTAGAAACTTCTGATAGATTTTCTAGTGCAATCTATCAGAGGGATTAAATCTCTGTTCGTGGACCTGATTGAAGAACAGTTCGTCCATCAGTTCCAGGGATATACAACAAGAGCAGAGTAATCTGTTGGTGTCCATAATCTCGATTCGAGATTGGAGGTAAAAATTTATAATTGTTATTTAATTTTTACACACAAAATTTAATCGTAAAGTTTTGATACCCATTATGGAATCGTTCCATATAAAATTTTTAAACTTCCGCTGCACCGGGTATCAATTCTGATTGATCTGATCGCCGTTCTCCAACACAAACGGTAACAAACGGCTAGTTTTTGCCCTATAAATATGTTCACTCAAACTCATTTTCAATCACACCAAATTCACTCTTTCTCTCAAAATAATTTCTCCTCGATTTTTCGAAGATGAAGATGATGGCATTTCTAAGGCTATTTTTCATAATGATTATGATCATCATGCTCACTAGTCTTGTACTCACCAGCGATTTTCCACCACATACTTTTTCTCTATTTGTACACGCACTTGTAATCTTCGTTCTTCCATTATTTTGTATTGTCATATTAATGGAAATTAACTTATAAAATGCATTGTTATTTTTCTAGTACCACCATGTCAAATTTGACAAAGCTTAAATTTGTTGCTCTCGATATCACTAGAAAAGAGCAAAGAAATGTTAATGAGAAATCATCAATCCCGACTCAATGTATCTACGGCATTTCCAGAAGCAAATATCGTAAGTAAAAATGAAAACCAAAATCAAAGGCATAAACTAGATTTTGGTCGAGGTCGAGGATGTGGTCATGAACGTGGACGTAGAAATGATTACGGTCATGGTTATGACCGTGAATATGAAAATAATCTAGATAGTTACTTCAATAACTAATCTCAAAAGAACGTCACGAACCACCCAAAAAGGCAGCATGAAAATATGAGTAAAAATAAAAATCACTCAAAAAGATATGAGAGTGTTTGTTCTAAATGTGACACTCCAAGACATTGGTCACATACCCCTGAGCACTTATGTAAGCTCTTTAAAGTATCGATAAAGGGGAAAGAAAAAAAGATCAATTTTGTTGAAAAATAGTAACCATTTAAGTGATTCAACTTATTTCAATGCTGCCAATTTTTTCAAATGATTTCGAGAACATTGATTAATATATTGGTGTGACTGAAATGTAACATGCTATATTTTTCATGCATTCTTATGAAACATGTTATACTTTGCATATATATATTATCCTTGATTTTTTTTATTGCGTTTTTTTGAAGTATGGAAAATGCTATGAGCAAATATAAACCCATGAAATTTTGCATACCCGATAGTGGTACAACGCACACCATTCTCCAAGATAAAATATATTTATTGAAATTAAAACCAACAAAAACAATGGTGAATACAATATCAGGTCCTGTAGACTTGATTGAAGGTTGTGGAAAAGCACATTTTTTGTTACCTAATGGTACAAATTTTTTTATAAATGATGCTTTATATTCACCAGGATCAAAAAGAAATTTGTTGAGTTTTAATGACATATATTCTCATGGGTATGATACTGAGACGATAACTGATGGAAATCAGAAATATATGTGTCTTACCACATATAAATCAGGAAATAAATATGTGGTTGAAAATTATCAATGCTCCCTACTGGATTGCATTATACACATATAAGGCCAATCAAATCAAATATGGTGGTTAATAATTCTTCAATATTAACCAATTGGCATGATCGATTGGGACATTCTAATTCAATAATGATGCGAAGAATTATTGAAAATACGCATGATCATCCATTGAAAAACCAAAAGATCTTTCAGAATAATAAGTTTCAATGTAAAGCATGTTCTCTTGGAAAACTTATTATAAGACCATCGCCAGCTAAAATCCAAACAAAATCATTCATATTTTTGAACGTATTCAGGGTGATATTTGTGGGCCAATTCATCCACCATGTGGACCATTTCAATATTTTATGGTATTGATCGATGCCTCTAGCAGATGGTCACATGTATGCTTATTGTCAACTCGAAATGTGGCATTTGAAAGATTAATGGCTCAAATAATAAAATTGCGGAATCAATTTCCCGATTATACAATCAAGAAAATAAGACTTGATAATTCTGGAGAATTTACTTCCCAAACTTTCAATGATTATTGTATGTCAATGGGAATTACTATTGAACATCTTGTTGCTCATGTTCATACACAGAATGGATTAGCTGAATCATTGATTAAACGTTTACAACTGATTGCTAGACCAATGATTATGAGAACAAAACTTCCTATTTTTATATGGGGACATGCAATTTTACATGCTGCGGCATTAATTCGCATCAGACCAAGTGCATATCATAAATTCTCCCCATTGCAGCTTGCATTTGGTAAAGAACCAAATATTTCTCATCTGAGAATTTTTTGATGTATGGTGTATGTGGCTATTGCACCACCTCAACGATCAAAAATGGGTCCTCAAAGAAAAATAGGTATTTATATCGGTTATGATAGTCCATTAATCATTCGATATCTTGAGCCTCAGAGAGGCGATGTGTTTACTACATGTTTTGCTGATTTTCATTTTAATGAAGAAATCTTCCCAGTGTTAGGGGGAGAAAAGAAACACATCAAAAAAGAAATCACATGGTATATACCATCATTGTTACATTTGGATCCAAGGACCAAACAATGTGAGAAAGATGTACAACAAATTGTGCACTTGCAAAGAATTGCAAATCAAATGCCAGATGCATTTACAGACACAAAATGGGTAACAAATCATATATACATGTTGTAAATGCCCCTACTCGAATTGAAATTCCAAAGAAACAAATTGAAGACACTCATGATGTCATAAAACACTTGAAGCGTGAAAGGCCAGTCGGTTCCAAGGATAAAAATCCTCGGAAAAGAAAAGGCATAGAGAAGCACGATGATCATAAAATAAAAAATGATGTTCCAGAAGAAACACCTGATGATGAAAATATTCTGTCAGAACCACAAACTGACGAGAATCGTGAAATCTCTATCAATTATATTAATACTGGAAAAATATGGAACCGAAAAGACATAGAAGATATTGATGAGATATTTTCTTATAATGTGGCTTGTGACATCATAAATGAAAATGAGGATCATAAACCAAAATCTTTTGGTGAATGTAAAACTCGCCATGATTGGGCCAAATGGAAAGATGCCATCCAGGTTGAATTGGATTCGCTGAATAAACGTAATATTTTTGGACCTATAGTCCTCACACCTGAAGGTGTAAAACCTGTTGGATACAAATGAGTTTTATTCGAAAGCGAAATGAGAAAAATAAAATAGTCAGATATAAAGCTAGACTTGTTGCACAAGGTTTTTCTCAAAGGCCTGGAATTGATTATGAAGAAACGTATTCTCCTGTTATGGATGCAATTACATTTCGATATTTGATTAGTTTGACAGTGTCTGAAAATTTGAAAATGTGTCTTATGTATGTTGTTACAGCTTACTTATACGGATCACTTGATAGTGATATATACATGAAAATCCATGAAGTATTTAAGATGCTTGAAGCACAAAGTTCAAAACCTAGAAAATTTTATTCTGTAAAATTGCAAAGATCATTATATGGGTTAAAGCAATCCGGCCGAATGTGGTATAATCGGATAAGTGGGCACTTGATAAAAAAGGGATATGTAAATGATCCAATATGCTCTTGTGTTTTCATCAAGAAAACAACATCCGGATGTGTAATTATTGCTGTATATGTTGATGATTTAAACATCATTGGAACGAATAAAGAAATTCAAGAAGTTATGATGTACTTGAAGGAAGAATTCGAAATGAAGGATCTTGGAAAAACCAAGTATTGTCTGGGTTTGAAAATCGAACAAAAGGAATGTGGAATTTTTGTTCACCAGACAAATTATACAGAAAAGATCCTTAAACATTTTAATATGGATAAATCAAATCCATTAAGTACTCCAATGGTTGTAAGATCATTAAACATAGAAAATGATCTATTCCGTCCATGTGAAGATGATGAAGTTATTCTTGGTCCAGAAGTACCATATCTATGTGCCATTGGTGCCCTTATGTATCTTGCAAATTGCACTAGACCTGATATATCTTTTGCTGTAAATTTATTGACAAAATTCAGTTCATATCCAACAAAGAGGCACTGGAACAGAATTAAACATATATTCCGTTATCTACGAGGAACGACAGATTTGGAACTTTTGTACTCAAAAGACACCAATCAAAATATCATTGGTTATGCTGATGCTGGATATTTATCTGATCCACATAAGGCACGTTCCCAAACCGGATATGTATTTACTCGTGGAGGCACCGCAATTTCTTGGCGTTCACAGAAACAAACACTCGTAACAACTTCATCAAATCACGCCGAGATTATTGCATTACATGAAGCAAATCGTGAATGTGTATGGTTAAAGTCAATGACCAAACATATTCAAATATCGTGTGGATTGATAGTAGACAAGAAGCCTGTGATACTATATGAAGATAATGCTGCATGTATTGCTCAAATGAAAGAAGGATACATCAAAAGTGACAGAACCAAACATATCCTCCCAAAATTCTTTGCCTACACTCAAGAGCTTGAGAAGAATAAAGATATTGGTATCTGTTACATTCAATCAAGTGAGAACTCATCAGATTTCCTTACAAAGGTACTTCCCACGACGATATTCAGAAAACATATATATAACGTTGGGATGTGCAATCTACGAAATAAGTGAAGAATCACTCATGTTAACATGAGGGGGAGTTTACGTGACTGCACTCTTTTTTCCTTACTATCGTTTTTATCCCACTGGGTTTTTCTTAGTAAGGTTTTTAACGAGGCAGTATAAAACACGTTATGAAGACAATCATCATATCACGATCCTCATCACAAGGGGAAGTGTTGAAAAATATATTATTATTATTATGTTGAATATTAAATATTGAATGTTGAATGTTGAATATTGAGTTGTAAAATGTGAAAAATTAGTGTGTGATGATGTAGATGATGAAGTATTAATTTTTGGACTAATCTCAAATGTGGATCTATAAATAGGTCTTCATTGAAAGAGTAGGTGCCCAGTGAGCCAACTTGTGGCTAAGGGCTTTGATGACTCTTTGTATAAACAATCTTTTGTTTAATATAATTTACACTTTTATTAATGGCAATGACTTTATCTTTCTTCATATTATTATATTGTGATATACTATTGTTGTTTTGATAAAGACCTTGAATATACTATAGTGTATGTAAGATGTGGTAGAACATGGAGATGTCTATCATGAAACACATCTTATAGTCACTGTATATTCTAAACTGTTCCTAGTCGATTGAGCCGTCCGATAATAAGGATAAGGATCGCTCGAGTTTGAGACTAGCATTTGCGATGCAGAGTACCACGTTTCATTGGTAAGGAACATAGAGATGTTCGAAGCATGCAAATGGATATTCATATGATGAATGATCGAACTACCCTATCCGGACTTTCCAAGTGGTTATCACTTATCGAGTGGATAAAGTCCGCGGTTTTGGTTGTACACCATTAGTCCTTACTACTTGAAACATCATTGAGACTCTATATGCTAGTACTGTGCTTTGACTCGTTTACCGACTCTATTGGGGTCATCAGGTGTCGGGATTGGGTACAGTTACAACACATATAGGAGTCGATGCTTTGTTGTCAAGGATTCACCACATACTTGCGAGTGTGGATATCCTATGCGATCTGAGGAGATATTAGTGTGACGAATCTCTGGCCAGAGTACATGATGTGATTTAAGAAATTGTTTCTTAGTAGCACATGCGATGTCACTATTTGATCTTCAAGATGTATTGCATAGTTATCGAATCTCGAACGACTCTCGATATACCAATGGTTGTTGATTCGATCGGGATATATGGATGAAGGGACCGTACTGTATGCTAACCAAAATCTATTGGTTCTTGCAGGCACTATCAGTGATACCTAGGGAATCATGGGGCGATGTTGCTAGGCGCTCTTACCATGATTCGATGGGCAAGTCGGAAATTGTTGTTCCGAGTCATAAGGAGTTGTGAGCCCACGGCTAGCTGTATCCCTGAACCATTGAGGGTCACACAGAGTAATGGATTTTTAATCCCCGTTGAGATAGTTAAATTTAAAGAGTTAAATTTAATGAACAAAGAAGTTGGACTTCTTAATTATGAGTAGAGGAGTAAGATTTCCTAAAATGACATAGAGATGGACATTTTTGGAAACCACTGAATTCGGATTCAGAAAAATTTATCTTGACTTTAAAAGGTGCAGAAATGGTTTCTGTGCACATTGGTGAAATCGGTTTATCAATCGGAGTCACGATGAATTTTATATTAATTTCTGATCATGCGGGCTTTGCTTGTCGGGCTTGAACTTATGACTAATGGGCCCTAAGCTGTTAGTGGCCTACATTATAAATAAGTTATTGCAGTACAGAAATTACACACAACAAGGTCACAATTTTCGAAAAACCTAGTCTTTTTCTCTCTGAAGTGGCCGAACCCCTCTCCCCTCTGCTCGGTAAAATCCAGTCTGTGAATTTTGAATTACAGTCTGGTTTAACGGATCAAATTCGTTAATCTCTTCGTAGAAACTTCTGATAGATTTTCTAGTGCAATCTATCAGAGGGATTAAATATCCGTTCATGGACCTGATTGAAGAACAGTTCGTCCATCAGTTCCAGGGATATACAACAAGAGCAGAGCAATCTGTTGGTGTCCAAAATCTCGATTCGAGATTGAGGTAAAAATTTATAATCGTTATTTAATTTTTACACACACACAATTTAATCGTAAGGTTGATACCTATTATGGAATCGTTCCATACAAAATTTTTAAACTTCCGCTGCACCGGGTATCAATCCTAATTGATCTGATCGCCTCGTTCTCCAACAGTGGTATCAGAGACAGGTTGCTCAGATCAAGCGATTAAATTAATCGATTGTACAAAAATTTTTTAAGCCTCGGTTTTTGAAACAAAATAAATATTTTAAAAATAAAAAAAAAAATTTCGGGCAAAAACCCGGGTAGCGATTGGATCGCTGCCCGGGGCAGGGGCAGCGATCGTCGCTGCCGTAGGGGCAGCCGGGCTGCCCGGCCCGAGCCCTATGGGGCGCGGGCAGCCCGGGAATGTCCCGGGCGGCCCGCGGAAAAAATTAATTTTTTAATTTTTAAATTAAATTTTAATATGTTAAAATTCTATTTTTTGGTCCGATCGAAAATTGTTTTTGATTGGTCCACGAGGCGTCGGATCGAATTGTTCGAGTCCGAAAATTTTAAAATTGATTTTTGGATAAATTTGAATTTTTGGAAAATTTAAATATTTTATCCGTTAAATTGAATTTTGAAATTAATTATTTTTGGTACAATTGATGATAAGATATGATCTTATGGATATATTGAGTAAAATATGATTTTATGTATAAAATTGGATTTTATAGATAAAATATGATTTTATTTGATAAAAAGATAAAATATGATTTTGTATATAAAATAAGATTTTATGTATGAAATATGATTTTATCCTTTTAAATTTAAATTGTCATTGCATGTTATCCAATAAATTAATTTTGAATTAAATGTTATTGGATAAGGATGATCGATTGCCATGACCAATTTTGTAGGTGTATGTTAGGAATTTACATTTGTTTTTATTGTTGTTGGTTTTATTAATGGGTCTGGTTTATGGCCCAATATGAACTGTCATATGTAATAAAAGTGGGCTTGGTTTATGGCCCGTTCCCACCCCTTAAAAATGTATCCCCTACTTGTCATTGTTATTTATTGTAAATACATTAGATTTAGTGGGAGATCAAGATTTGAAGACGGTGGTGGGCCCAGCAGACAATAAAGACAGAAGAAATGTAAATTGGAAGCTCAATGTAATAGGATTGCATTGCATACTGCATATTACCTAGGATTGGACTAAGACTCGTGATTGGCAACCACGGGTCGATTAGAAATGGAATCGATCATCCTATATAATATGTGATATTATAGTTGTATGCATGTTTTAGACAAAATTGTGTTAATCCGACAAGCATATAAAATTTTAAAAATGATGAGAAAAATTTTTATAATTAAAATCCCTCATTTTAAATATGATTTAAAATTGATATCAAGATAAATAAAGGAAATTTAAATTTGTTTAAATGTTCCTACCTTCCATCAACGATCAATGTATGAGATGCTACCCGCGGATACGGTCCGGCTCATATTATTGGGGGGGCCCGTTCGTCGGAAAGCTGTACATTGGATCGACACATGTTGTAAGTTGGGTGGAACTCCCATGGGATCGGCTCATATTATTGGGGGATCCACATGGCGACCGTGCATCACAACTTAATATTAATGGGTCATCTTGACATGTCACAATAAACGGCGTCATATTATTGGGCCCTTATTGGACATGAGGTAAAAACGTGGAGGTTGGTTTAGAAGCAATTGGGCTCTACCTTTTGAAAATTATGGTTGGATGATATTATTCGGGACCATAGTTTGTCAATTGGACTCCATGTTCTCACTAAGGAAAACAGTTTTCCGTTTTCACTAGAGGGTAGTGAAATCGTTAAAATAGTGGGAGTGAGATTCATAAAATAAATTTCGCCTATTTTATGTCTTAGTAAATTAATTAAACAATCACTGATAATTGTCTGTTTCAACTCAGTATTTCATTACAATGAATTCGTAATCCACATGTTCTCGAACAAAACAAACTTTCTGGCGCAACTATACGGAATGGTTCCATAAAGTTAAGAATGTCCTAAGTTCGGAAAAGATTTTCTAAGTGTTAGAAAAGGCTTCTCCGAAAACAGCCCCGGCTGATGTAACTGCCGAAAGGTTGGCCGAACTAGAGAAATGGTTGGACCATGATCTCAAGGCCAAATGTTACATACAAAATTGGACAAGTCTAAACAAGTTTGCCATCACTGCAAGAAACCCGGTCATTGGAAACGTAACTACAAGAAATACCTCGAGCAGTTGCGAACTGCAAAGGGTATGTTTTACATTGAAATAAATGTTTTTCTTAATACTACTTCTTGGGTATTGGATACCAGATGTAGATCTCATATTTGCAATGAGTTGCAAATGATGATAAGAAGTAATAGGCTAAGGATGGGTGAGACCCAGTCAAGGCTCGGGAATGGTTCCAGAGTTAAATCCATAGCTATGGGAAATATTTATTTAATTTTGCAGAACGGTTTTAAGTTACTTTTGATAGATGTTTTATTTGTTCCAGATTTGATTAAAAACATTATTTCTGTTTCTATGCTTGATAGAGATGGTTATTCTTGCAATTTTGTGAATGGGATTTGCAATATTTACAAGAATGAATGTTTGATTGGAAATGGACAACTTGAAAACGATCTATATAACTTAAAACTAAAAGACGTTCCAATAAATTATGTTGATAAACCGGCAACAACAAACAAAAGGAAAATCGATAGTCAAAACCCGGCAAACCTTTGGCATGCTAGGCTAGGTCACATTTCCTCAAGGAGGATGAACAAGCTAGTGGGAGAAGGCATGTTTGATATGTCTGATATTAACTCTCTACCTACTTGTGAATCCTGCCTAAAAGGAAAAATGACTAAATCTCCTTTTAAGGGGAAACCTGAGCGTAGTCAAAATCTGTTGGATTTGATCCATACAGATGTTTGTGGTCCATTTAGAGTTGGTACTGAATTTGGCCACACCTACTTCATTACCTTTACTGATGATTATTCAAGGTATGGGTATTTATATTTAATGAAATATAAGTCTGAAGCATTTGAAAAGTTCAAAGAATTCAAGGCTGAAGTAGAAAACAAGCTAGGTAATAGTATTAAAGCACTTCGATCGGATCGAGGTGGAGAATACTTAAGTACCGAGTTTTTGGACTATCTAAAAGAGAATGGGATTCTCTCTCAGTGGACTCCTCCTATGACACCACAGCTGAATGGTGTATCGGAGCGTCGTAATCGAACTTTGTTGGACATGGTTCGATCCATGATGAGCTTCACTGAGCTTCCACCTTCGTTTTGGGGCTATGCGCTTGAAACGGCGGTATTGTTATTGAACAACGTCCACACTAAAGCAGTGGACAAAACACCATACGAGTTATGGAATGGCAAAGCTCCTAAGTATTCGTACTTGAGGATTTGGGGATGTCCTGCTTACGTGAAGCAGACAGTGGGAGATAAGTTGGATAGTCGATCCACCTTATGTTATTTTGTAGGGTATCCGAAGAATTCAATCGGATATTATTTCTATTATCCTGCTGAAACAAAGGTGTTTGTTTCAAGGAATGCCACCTTCTTGGAGAAGGAGTTCTTATTGGATAAGAAAGGCGAGATGATGGAACTCGAAGAAATTCGAGAAGAACCCGAAATACAAAATAACGATCCTGCACCTCAGGAACCATTAATAGACACGCCTGTACCTAGAAGATCCGAGAGGACTTCTAGACCTCCTATTCGATATGGTCTTCTTCTTGAAGGGGATCAAGATGAACCCGATGTTGGATGTGATCCAAGAAACTTCAAGGAAGCAATTTCTGATGCGGATTCAAATTTATTGCTTGAAGCTATGCAGTCGGAAATAGATTCGATGCATACAAACCAAGTTTGGTCTTTAGTAGATCCTCCCGATGGAATTGTTCCAATAGGGTGTAAATGGATCTACAAGAGAAAGCTTGGGCCTGATGGTAAGGTATTGACCTACAAGGCGCGATTGGTGGCGAAAGGTTATACTCAAAGACAAGGAGTTGACTATGATGAAACCTTTTCACCAGTTGCAATGTTCAAGTCCATAAGAATCCTTATTTCCATAGCTGCTTGGTATGACTATGAGATATGGCAAATGGATGTGAAGACTGCTTTTCTTAATGGAGACATTAAGGAAGAAATCTATATGAAGCATCCTGAGGGGTACACATTCATGGGAAGCGAGCATAAGGTATGCAAGCTTCAGAGATCAATTTATGGTCTAAAACAAGCATCAAGAAGTTGGAACCAGAAATTTGATGAAACAATAAAGGATTTTGGTTTCATCAAGAACCCGGAGGAACCATGCGTGTACAAGAAAGTAGTTAAGGATGCTGTGACATTCTTAGTACTTTATGTTGATGACATCCTACTCATTGGGAATGATGTAGGGATGTTGCAGTCAACAAAGATATGGTTATCAGGTAGATTCTCGATGAAGGATTTGGGTGAGGCATCCTATATTCTAGGGATACAGATCTATAGAGATAGATCTAAGAGAATGATAGGACTCACTCAATCAACCTACATCGACACCATATTGAAACGGTTTTCAATGGATGGGTCCAAGAGAGGACATCTACCCATGTGTCATGGAGTTTCTCTATCCAAGTCTATGTGTCCTAAGACTGAAGAAGAGATAGAGAAAATGACACATGTACCATATGCGTCAGCCATAGGTAGTATCATGTATGGGATGATATCTACCAGACCGGATGTAGCATTTGCTCTGAGTGTCACGAGCAGATATCAAGCTAATCCCGGTCAAATGCATTGGAAAGCCGTGAAGGACATTCTTAAGTACTTACGAAGGACTAAGAATATGTTCATGGTATATGGAGGAAGAGAACTAAAATTGGAAGGCTATACCGACTCTAGCTTCCAAAGTGACGTGGATGACTCGAAGTCAACCTCTGGATTTGTGTTCATGCTCAATGGCGGTGCTGTCTCTTGGAAGAGTTCCAAGCAGGACACCACAGCAGATTCCACCACTGAGGCAGAATACATTGCAGCATCAGCTGCTGCTAAAGAGGCCGTTTGGATGAGGAATTTCGTCCAAGAGTTGGGCGTCATTCCTGAAGTTGTTGGTCCAGTCCCGGTGTACTGTGACAACACGGGTGCCGTTGCTCAGGCAAAGGAACCAAGGTCTCATCAAAGATCCAAACACGTACTGAGGAAATACCACATCATCCGGGAGATTGTGGAAAGAGGAGACATCACTGTCGAAAGAGTGGCCTCTGCAGACAATATCGCTGATCCACTTACTAAGCCCTTGCCAGGACCATTATTTGACAAACATCGCGAAGCAATGAGTCTACGTAGTATGACTAGTTGGCTTTAGGGCAAGTGGGAGATTGAAAGAGTAGGTGCCCAGTGAGCCAACTTGTGGCTAAGGGCTTTGATGACTCTTTATATAAACAATCTTTTGTTTAATATAATTTACACTTTTATTAATGGCAATGACTTTATCTTTCTTCATATTGTTATATTGTGATATACTATTGTTGTTTTGATAAAGACCTTGAATATACTATAGTGTATGTAAGATGTGGTAGAACATGGAGATGTCTATCATGAAACACATCTTATAGTCACTGTATATTCTAAACTGTTCCTAGTCGATTGAGCCGTCCGATAATAAGGATAAGGATCGCTTGAGTTTGAGACTAGCATTTGCGATGCAGAGTACCACGTTTCATTGGTAAGGAACATAGAGATGTTCGAAGCATGCAAATGGATATTCATATGATGAATGATCGAACTACCCTATCCGGACTTTCCAAGTGGTTATCACTTATCGAGTGGATAAAGTCCGCGGTTTTGGTTGTACACCATTAGTCCTTACTACTTGAAACATCATTGAGACTCTATATGCTAGTACTGTGCTTTGACTCGTTTACCGACTCTATTGGGGTCATCAGGTGTCGGGATTGGGTACAGTTACAACACATATAGGAGTCGATGCTTTGTTGTCAAGGATTCACCACATACTTGCGAGTGTGGATATCCTATGCGATCTGAGGAGATATTAGTGTGACGAATCTCTGGCCAGAGTACATGATGTGATTTAAGAAATGGTTTCTTAGTAGCACATGCGATGTCACTATTTGATCTTCAAGATGTATTGCATAGTTATCGAATCTCGAACGACTCTCGATATACCAATGGTTGTTGATTCGATCGGGATATATGGATTAAGGGACCGTACTGTACGCTAACCAAAATCTATTGGTTCTTGCAGGCACTATCAGTGATACCTAGGGAATCATGGGGCGATGTTGCTAGGCGCTCTTACCATGATTCGATGGGCAAGTCGGAAATTGTTGTTCCGAGTCATAAGGAGTTGTGAGCCCACGGCTAGCTGTATCCCTGAACCATTGAGGGTCACACAGAGTAATGGATTTTTAATCCCCGTTGAGATAGTTAAATTTAAAGAGTTAAATTTAATGAACAAAGAAGTTGGACTTCTTAATTATGAGTAGAGGAGTAAGATTTCCTAAAATAACATAGGGATGGACATTTTTGGAAACCACTGAATTCGGATTCAGAAAAATTTATCTTGACTTTAAAAGGTGCAGAAATGGTTTCTGTGCACATTGGTGAAATCGGTTTATCAATCGGAGTCACGATGAATTTTATATTAATTTCTGATCATGCGGGCTTTGCTTGTCGGGCTTGAACTTATGACTAATGGGCCTTAAGCTGTTAGTGGCCTACATTATAAATAAGTTATTGCAGTACAGAAATTACACACAACAAGGTCACAATTTTCGAAAAACCTAGTCTTTTTCTCTCTGAAGTGGCCGAACCCCTCTCCCCTCTGCTCGGTAAAATCCAGTCTGTGAATTTTGAATTACAGTCTGGTTTAACGGATCAAATTCGTTAATCTCTTCGTAGAAACTTCTGATAGATTTTCTAATGCAATCTATCAGAGGGATTAAATATCCGTTCGTGGACCTGATTGAAGAACAGTTCGTCCATCAGTTCCAGGGATATACAACAAGAGCAGAGCAATCTGTTGGTGTCCAAAATCTCGATTCGAGATTGAGGTAAAAATTTATAATCGTTATTTAATTTTTACACACACACAATTTAATCGTAAGGTTGATACCTATTATGGAATCGTTCCATACAAAATTTTTAAACTTCCGCTGCACTGGGTATCAATCCTAATTGATCTGATCGCCTCGTTCTCCAACATTCATTTGTGATGAAAAATACAATTGAGTTGAGAGAAAAATATTATAAAGTGTAGAGTTTGATATATTTTGAGTTTTGGAGTTTTTACTTTTTACCATAAATTTTTAATTTTTCACAACAATTGTGTATATGTATCATACAAGGAATAATTTTTTTTTTTTAAAAAAATGTAGAGAATAAATAAAACCTGGATATAGTGCTGAAATGAGAAAATTTCATGAAACTAAAATTAAATCACTTGTGGTTTAATACATAACCGATGTATATCATGTATCATGTAGCATGTTTGCATGCAAAAGCGTACATGAGAAAATACATTTAAATTTTAAAGTACGGTATAGAAGAAAAAATAAAAACTTTATCACCCGAAAAATTATGGCAAACACTTGTATGAGACTGTTCTACGGGTCATGTTTGTGCAACGGATCCGGGTCGGATTAACCCATGTTTTAAACCCGTGAGATTCAAGTCTTATTATTTACTCTATTTTCTCCCAATTTTTCGTGTCGGCTTTCTTGATTTTGAGATTCCGCATTCGCCTACTTTCAATCGACAAGATCGCTGCAATTTTCCCATCTCAGCTTCTCAATCGCATGTTTTTGATACGATGTCACTGCAATCTCTACTCTGAATTCGCAGTCGCACCGAGGAAATTTTGATCGATCACTTGGCAGCCGAAAGGAGATCAAATCTATTTTGCTTTCGTGTTGGGGATTTTGATCCGACCATCCTTCATCAAGCCATGAGTTAGTTGTCATCTGTCGAGCGGTGATAGTTTCTGCTACTTTTTCCGTGCAATCATATGGATTTTTACTAATTTGCCTTTAAATTGTTTCCCACTGGGATGATCTTGAAGACTTGAACTGCATTATGATTTTCATATGAATAGTCAAGTTTAACAATTAACATTACTGTAGCCAATCGTATGCCCTTTCTCTTGACAACTAATGAGTTTTTTTTGGGTTTTCTTTTGCTTTGTTAGTCTTTGATTGTTTGATTCATTCAAAGAAGTGTGCGAGAATGGGCTATGCATTTGTTCTTCTTGATGAAACATCTAAGAAAATATTGGTTTGCTAACCTTTAGCTTATGACCTGTTTTGATACTCCTTAGAGATTCTTCTCCTATTCTGTTTGTGGCCTTCACTTCTATATGCTACATTTAGTGGCTGGATTTTACTTATTGTTTTAAAATATGTCATGAGACTGCACATGTTTTTATTTTCCTTTTGTTTCTGTTGTATGCTTCTATTATTTGTATTTCTCGGATTGTGTTTGTGTGGTTATGTAGATTCTCATTTGTTTTGGTGCCACATCACAGCGTGTGTTTTTCTATTTTACTTTTTTGCACCAGATCCTCCTATTTTGATTGAAAATCCAAGCAGTTAACTGCAGGTACCACCAGCCCTTGCTTTTCAGAAATTCTGCCGTTTATGTTCAAAATGAAAGTGATTTTTATCCTTCTTGTTTCCTTTCCTGGTTGATTTGGTTGGAAATGATCTTTTTTCAGATTGATTGCACAAAGAAAATTTTGGTTGATTTGTTTCTATGTCATTAGAAAGGGCTAGATCATCTCAGCGGCTGTCATACTTTTTCTAGTTTTCTTGTTGGATAATTAAATTCGGATATGGAGAATGAAGCTGAAACTCATAATCAAGAAGGTAATTTTTTTTCATTTTAACAAACTATTTAACTTTTTTAAATACAAATGTTTTTGTTTATATTGAAAATGTGTTACTTTCATTTGTTGCAAAGAATTGAATTATGTTTCCAGAGCATCATTTTATTTTAGTTTACACAAACATTTCACAAAAAACATTACCTTTTAAATTATATTTTAATGCTATTTTTTTAATTATTTTGTCATTGTAGGTCAAAATTTAAATTCTATTGTCGTTGTTTCTAGCGATGAAAATGAGACAGACATAAATAAAGGTAAGGTTGACATAATTTATGTGAGACCTCGATTCTAATCGGCTAATAACGAATAATTAAACGCCATTAATCAAGAGCCAAAAGAAAAAGAAGGAAGAATTTTTTTTTTTAAAACGGATGAATAGGCTTTATTTGAGATAATCAGAGATTTCCGAAAATTGCAAAATAGTCCCTGATAAAAAACGAATCGGCCCTCAACTTCTAAAATCTCTTATTATCTCAAATAAAGTCCATTAAAAAAATTTTGGGGCGTTACAACTTACGAAGTGTATTATGTTTATCAAAAAAAATAAAATAGATTTTCATTTTAGTTGTTTCTTGTAATAATATTTGACACTTGTTTGAATTTAATGTAAATGAAGATGTTGATCCGGCAGCTAGTAGTGAACAAAATATGATTCCAGCCAGTGAAGGTAACATTTCTCAAATTAATGAGAAATATTTGGTTTTGGTTAAAAAGTATTAGTTTTTATTAATGCTAGATATATGTTTTGAAATTATTACAGATGACAATACATATTCTGTTGATATAACTGGTTCTCTGATTGGTTTGACGAGAAAAACAATTGATGAAATGTATCAATTGTATTCTAACCATGCAAGGGACATTGGTTTTAGTGTTCGTAAATCAACCACGAGGTACTGTAACAATCAAAAAGTTGTAATAGAGAAATATTTTCTCTGCTCTTGTTCTGGAACGAAGAAAATAGAAGATTCAAATCCAGATAACTTAAGTGGTGGATCAGTGGGAAAGATAGGAAAAAGATCTTGTCTGACACAAACAGGATGTAAAGCTTTATTGAGAGTTAAATTGAATGACGAATGCCTTTATGAAGTTGTATCCCATGTGATGATACATAATCATGCATTCACTAGGATAGAATGGAGTCATCATCATCGATCAGAAAGGAGAATTTCAAATGTGAAGGGTAAAGCTATTGAAGATATGATATCTTCTGGGATGAGAGCTACTGATTCTTATCGTTATATGGTACATGAAGCTGGTGGAGAGGAAAACGTTGGTCATACTTTGATGGATCACATGAATTTTGTGAACCATTGGAAAATGAATGCAATAGAAGGAGGGGATGCACATAAAGTAATTGAAATGTTACAACAAGAAGATGCTAAAGATAATGACTTTTTTTTCAGAGTCAAATTAGATGATGATGGGAGATTGTGTAATGTATTTTGGAGGGACTCGATGATGAAAGAGGATTATGACATATTTGGTGATGTAATGGTTTTTGACAAACTTATCGCACTAATAAGTACAATTTGATTTGTGCTCCTTTCGTGGGTATCAATCATCATTGGAAAAATGTGATGTTTGGTTGTGCATTTTTATCTGACGAGAAGGTCGAATCATTTCAATGGCTCTTTGAAGTTTTTAAGAAATCGATGGGCGGGAAATGTCCTGTCAGTTTGTTCACCGACCAAGATCAAGCAATTTCAAATGCAATAGAAAAGGTCAATAAATTTTGAAATATATTTGTTGAATTTTTATTTTGATGTAGGTTTTTTATGTGAATTACTCATGTGAATATAACAAGTATTTCTTATTTTGATGTAGGTTTTTCCGGAAACAAGACATAGGCTATGTCTTTGGCACCTTCATCAAAATGCTGTAAGTAGGTTTGCAAAGTTGAGAAGTCAAAATTCTTTTAAAGATGCATTTAAGAAATGCTTGTCAGGTTGTGTTGATGAAAATGAATTTGAAAGCTGTTGGAGTTCTATGATTTCAGACTACAAACTAGAGAATCATCCTTGGTTTAATTGTTTGTATGGATTAAAGGAAAAATGGTGCACTGCATTGAGCAAGGATTTATTCTCTGCTGGAATTCTGTCTTTCCAAAGAAGTGAAAGCACTAACCATGCCATTGGATTCAGTGCAAAGAAAAACACAAGCTTGACTGACTTTTTTGGAATTTTCAAGGAAATGTTAAAGAATTGGAGGAACAAAGAACAAAAAGATGAATTCCAATGTTCAAGATCAATACCTGAATCTGCCTTACCATTGACTGGGATGTTGAAGCATGCTTCTGAGGTATACACATTGACACTTTTTAGAGATTTTGAGGCTGAATTTTTAAAATCAATCTCTAGTTCTTCTACTCTTATTCTAGTTGAAGACAGAATGATGGTTTATAATGTTTCATCACACGATAATGACGGGCTATCTCATCGTGTCATATTTGATTGTTTGAGTAATCTAATCACGTGCTCTTGCAAGAAATTTGAAGAGTGTGGCTTCTTGTGCTATCATTGCTTAAGGGTCTTTCATATAAATTCGATAGTTTCCATACCAGAGTCTTATATTAAGAAAAGATGGACAAAGTTTGCTAAATCAGAAATTTGGGACAAGTTCAATAGTACAGTTGGGAGGTCAGAGAAGTTTAGGGATTGCATCCCTTGGGGTCATGAAATGGCACGCAAGTATTATAATTTGGTGTTGCAATGTCAAGAAAATAAGGAGGCTCGGATGATTGTTGAAGAAGGATACAACAGAGATTCTGTAGCTATTAATGCTCTGATGAGTTCATTGACTATTACAGAGCAGTCAGATACTTCCATTCATTCAAATTCTTCTCATATTGTTCAAGATCCTACTCATTCTGTTACAAAAGGAAGAAGTCAAAGGATAAAAGGACACTTTCAGAAAAGCAAGAAGAAGAAAATTGATGCATCAAATTCAATTCAAGCAAAGGAATTTGGTTCCAAGACTCCAAATATTCATTTATTATATTGAGATTTTTTTTGGTCACATACTTTCATAGATACTATTAAAGTTTACATGAATGAAGTTTACGAAGTTTTATTTTTATTAACATTTTTTTTTGTCACATACTTTAGAAAAACAATTGTGTCTAGCTAAAAAGGGTTTTATTAATAAATGTTGATCTAAAAAAAATTATTTATAACTATTTCCTGAACCATATTGATTTATTTTTTGAAAAGTGAATTGTTTTTAGGTAGTGTTTGCAAACCTCTAAAAATTAGTGATTATGAATTTTTTTGTAAATTATTTATAACTATTTCCTGAACCATATTGATTTATTTTTTGAAAAGTGAATTTTTTTTATTAACAATTTGTCAAAAAAAAGTACATAATTTTGAATAAATTCTATACAATAGTGTGTATTGATTTTACCTTAATAAATCATAATTAAGAGCACTTAACAATTTAAGAACCGGGACCAAATTATAATGCAACATATAATATTTAATAAAATCAATACATGAATGTGTAAAATCCCCCTTTGTGGATGGGAAGATGCACCATATAATTTTAAATAAAAGCAATACAATAATGTGAAAAATCCCCCCTTTGTGGATGGAAAGATGTCACTGCAAAAGCAAGAGACATTGCTGCAAATTAACATAATATATTTAACACCACACCATTTATTATCTAACTAAGCCATGAAAGAAAAACACTTGATGAAACTTTATTTGAATTAAAATAAAAGTAATTGAGTACTAAAATTCTTCAAACCCAAACAACTAAGCTAACTAACTTGCGAATGGATATTAAATTCGACATAAATCTAAACTGCTGCAAATGAAATCTGTTCCACAATGAAGGAGCTTAATCAAAATAGTCATAAAAACAAACTAGTTCATTTCTTTTGTTTCTTTCTCCTCATATTTTCTGCTCCATCTCTCTTCAAATCTGAAACCTTGGCTTGAAGTTCAGGCTTTTTTAGTATAAATCAAACAACAAATTTCCAAGCCACCATTTTTTGCCGATTCTTTTCTTGTCTTTAACTGAATAAAAAATAAGAAGTAACATTAGTTCCTGTCAGCTCACATGCAGTGTATCTGCTATGATTAAAAGCATCATAGCATAGTTTTTAAAATTAAAAACAAAAGGTTTTCCATCATAATCAATATTCACTAAAGCAAGAAATCTACTCATCACACAAAATTATAACTACATCAAACAAATACTTGGTCGTGTCGTGTATCCCAAATCGGTTTCACAACAAAAACTAGATTGACTAATAAGCTTAAAACACTCTCCCAACTAAAAAGGCAGGATTTTTTGTACTTGAATCAGAAGAGAACACCATCGCTCCATGAGTCATATGTCTCATGTTAACATTACATGCTGAACAGAGTGCATATGCTGAACACTGAGCTGAGTAAAAAACCATCTAGAACGGCTAATGGGCGTGAGGATTCAACCAGAAGTCTACTCTGTGGGTTTAATACAGACTCTAGTCCTTACAGTTTTATTCCATCTCTCTTCAAATCTGAAACCTTGGCTTGAAGTTCAGGCTTTTTTAGTAGAAATCAAACAACAAATTTCCAAGCCACCATTTTTTGCCGATTCTTTTCTTGTCTTTAACTGAATAAACAACAAGAAGTAACATTAGTTCCTGTCAGCTCACATGCAGTGTATCTGCTATGATTAAAAGCATCATAGCATAGTTTTTAAAATTAAAAACAAAAGGTTTTCCACCATAATCAATATTCACTAAAGCAAGAAATCTACTCATCACACAAAATTATAACTACATCAAACAAATACTTGGTCGTGTCGTGTATCCAAAATCGGTTTCACAACAAAAACTAGATTGACTAATAAGCTTAAAACACTCTCCCAACTAAAAAGGCAGGATTTTTTGTACTTGAATCAGAAGAAAACACCATCGCTCCATGAGTCATATGTCTCATGTTAACATTACATGCTGAACAGAGTGCATATGCTGAACACTGAGCTGAGTAAAAAACCATCTAGAACGGCTAATGGGCGTGAGGATTCAACCAGAAGTCTACTCTGTGGGTTTAATACAGACTCTAGTCCTTACAGTTCTATTCCACTTCCCTACATATACAGTGGCATAAAAAGATTTCATTAAAACATTACACCGAACAGTTTATCGTCCCCACATACATTCTCCAAGTTCGGCTTCTAAACCATGCAAGAAATTGTAAAAAAAAAAAAAAAAAAAAAAAACCCATGTCAAATGGGCACGCAGGAGCGAATCCTTGTACATTAATCTACCGACACTTGGCAGAACAAGTGCGTACTTTTAAAATAATAACTAATATTTATCACATAAAATCTAATACCTATTACATAAAAACTAATACTTATCACATAAACTCTAATCCTATTCACATAAAAACACATTCCACAAATAATTTTTTCAAAAAAAGATTTTATTTATTACAAATTAGCAAACAAAGGAACTAATACTTTTAATATGATAACTAATACGTATCACATAAAAACTAATAATTATCATATAAAAACTAATACGGTTAACAAAAAAACCATTCCACAAATAACTTTTTTCAAAAAAATATTTTACTTAACAGAAAGACTTTTTAACAGAAAAAACTAATACTTTTTATCGAAAGAGTAACACTTTTTACAGAAAAAGTAATACAAACACTTTTTAACAGTTTGATCAAATCCAACTGGTATGTCCCGATAGGTGTGATATTCAATCAATTCTAGTCTTTGAACTACACACACATAAGAAATTTGTAGAACCACGAGAGAAGGTTAAAAAAAATATAAAAATTTATAGGGGTTCACAAACTTTTCTCCACAACCCACAAAGTAGTATGCCACCAACATATTTGGGCACTAGCAATAGCAAATTATCTTAATCTTAAACAATAAATTCATGGTGAACAATAGATAGGCAGGAGAAACAAAAATATGACAACAAAGCCATCAGGATTTGTCAATCACTAGAAAAAGTACAGTTGCATCCAAGAAGCACTAAAAATTATGGGGAAAGGAGAAAGAACATAGGGCTTACGATCATGGCCACCGCGAACTAGTTCATTTCTTTTGTTTTTTCATCCTCCTATTTTCTGCTCCATGTCTCTTCAAATCTGAAATCTTGGCTTGTAGTTCAGGCTTTTTTTTATAGAAATCAAACACTTTGCTCGGCACCTCCAGCCTCAAATTATTGACCTTACTAAGCACAATGGTTGCACAGATTTCAGCTCTAATTACTCGTCTTACAACAGCCTAGAGTCAATAAAACAAAAAAAAATTAATTATAACTCAGGATTTATAAAGAGAAATTTATTTTACAATCTCATTCAAAATTTCATACCTTTGACAAATCTGGAGATGAGTATACTATACCCTCAAAATACTTCATATGATGCATCAAGTACACACCACCATCAACATCTCTCTTTCTTGTTTGCCAACTTAAAGCAACATTTTCAAACTCATACATCAAAACCTCATCAGCTTTCACATGCTTTTTTTCTTTCAAAAACTTGGACATTTGATTATGCTACAAATTGAAAACATACAAGACAATGAAAACGTAAAAGAGATATTTTAGATTTATTAAAATTATATTAGATACTTTACCACTATTTGGGCAGCATGAAAGAAAGAATTTTCACCATCATTATACTTCCTGTTATTCAAATATTGAATTTTTCCTTGGTCCAAGTTTATAACAACAGCAGCAAAGTGATCATCTAAATGGAGTGGCACAAAAATCTATGTTTCCAAAAAATAAGATAACTTCTAATTAGTGAAACATTATTATTTAATTATAATAAATTTCAAATAAAATTTAATTCTTTTTACCATGTCCACAAAGCTCAAATCACCACCATGTTCACTCAACCATGAACTCCAAATATTTCTCATAGCAGCTTCATTGGTTTGCAAATCAGAATCATCATGAAGCAGCTTATGTAAATAAGTCTATTGGAAAGCAAAAAATATACTATAAGATTAACAATAACATATTAAAATCAAGAATCAAATTACAAATATTAAAAACTTACAGAATGTGCGAGGTTGAAACAAAAACGCATATGCTGCGTGTTTTTTGTTTTTTCTTCTTGATTGATTAAGAGACACCATACATCAATGATAGAAACATATATGTTTGAAAAACTCAATGAAATTATGTCCTTCCTTTGAATAGGACACATAAGATGATGGTGAAACAAAATCTCCCTAATTGTAGCAGAAAGAAGAAAATCAAATCATCAAAAGAGAGACAAACTAAATTCAGATATAAAAATATAATATGAATTATGGTTCATAAACACTTACTCTTGATTCAAAGCTTCATCAACAAAGAAACAGTAATCGATGATCTCTTTGTGTTTTTTATCCATATCAAAGACAATGTCCTTGTTTGCCTTCATGAAGTCCGACACATATCCCATTTCTTCATCAAGCCGCCAATATTCATTTGATAAAATAGCTTCACTTACTTCTTGGTCAGACAAGACATCATTAGACCTCTCTTCATTATTTTCTGCAAGGACATTTCTTTGTTCCGATGTCAAAAGATCAAAAGAAGGAAACTCTTCAGCCAACTTTTTCATAGCCAAAAAATTATCAACCACATCATCTATATACTTCTGAATTTTTGGCTCACAAAAGAATTTCTGACTCTCCGATAAATCAGGAGAAGCTGCAGCACGTTTCTCTTCCATTTTTTTCTTCATTTTCAACAACCTCTTCATGTGATGATTGGACACTACAGAGATATCCCTCTTAAACAACAAGAGTGTTTCATGTACATCCTAAAAAATATGAGATAAATTAAAGAAATATAATGATTAGTGACTTTACACATCGTAAAAATAAATACTATTGAAGAATATGGACAAAGTAACTTACATCTTCTGTCATCTTCTGTATATCTGAATCAGTAGGTTCGCTATCAGGCAACTTATATCTGATATACCTTGAAGTTTCATGCACTGCATCAAAACTTAATTCATTCTTCTCTACACTTTGATTTTCTTCTTCTTCATATTTTTCTCCCACCATTGTCCTATCATTCAAACCAGTTGGATAGATCCCGACAACCCATTCCCCTTGTTCATAATCCCCAGCTTCTCTCTCTTCTCTAATTCTTGTTCGGATCCTCTCACTTGTCCAATGTTGAATCAAAGGTGGCATACATGGTTCAGCAATGCCATGCCACTTCAGCCTATGGAAGTATATAATTTGCAACAACAAGACACACCCACTAACATTCTTCACCTTTAAATTGGAATTATATTTTTTCACAGCTTTACAAAGCTTGTTTAGGACATAACTACACCAATCATACTTTGATATCTTATCAACTTCAACTAACGATTTTAAGGTACTAAGATCAATCAAACGATTTGAAGTTGGAGTTAAAAATGATGACAAACTATAAATAACAAATAGTATTTTGAAATCATTTCCTCCATCTATCAACTTTGTGAGAAAAAGGTCCTTCAAAGAACTCAATGTTGAATTGTAGTCAATATCATAATCATTTTTCAGTTTTTCCAGCAAACAAAGAGTAGTTTCATCACATACCAACTTTAACTCATTCCCATCATTTCTTGGCAGTAGAAACACATCCCTAACATCGTCTGAAGTTATGACAAAGCTTTTGTTGTTGTTAACTGTAAACATTTGACTTGCTCCATTGAAGTTTTTCACCAACCATCTCAACATCGTATTTGGTAAAGATGTAACACGCAGATGGAGCAAGCCACCAAAACCAATGCTTCTAACTGCCTGCTTTTGTTGTTCATTCAATTGTTCCACAAGTCTACACAGACCTTGTGGTCTACATTGGGTAACGAACCCTCTAACTTCACTACAAAAAATAAAATATATATTTATATATGAAATAACGCCAAAATTAAATTTAATTGCATGTTACATTAACATCAAAAAAAAAATTAAGACATTGACAAGATAATACAAAAGATAATACCATTGACAAGAAAAGCAATACTTTTTTTTGTCAAATTAGCACACTTTAGAAAAAAAAAAAAATTAACAGAAAAAACTAATACAAAAGATCACAAAAGTAACACTTTTCACAGAAAAAATAATACGAAATTATATAAGAAAAGACTAAGCACGTAATACATTTTGTCACATTAGCATACATTAGAACTAATACTTTCCCCTACACAACTAATACTTTTCATTGAAAATGTAATACTTTTCATGGGAAAAGTAATACCTTTTAAAACAATAACAAAGGAACTAATACTTTTAAAATAACAAAAGAACTGATACTTTTAAAATAATAACTAATACTTATCACATAAACTCTAATCATTTTCACATAAAAACACATTCCACAAATACTTTTTCAAAAAAATATTTTATTTATTACAAATTAGCAAACAAAGGAACTAATACTTTTAATATGATAACTAATACGTATCACATAAAATCTAATAGTTATCACATAAAAACTAATATTGTTAACAGAAAAACCCATTCCACTAATAGCAAATAAAGGAACAAATACTTTTAAAATGATAACTAATACTTATCACAAAAAAATTAATACTTATCACATAAAAACTAATATCTTTTTACATAAAAACTCATTCCACAAATAACTTTTTTCAAAAAAATATTTTACTTAACAGAAAGACTTTTTAACAGTAAAAACTAATACTTTTTATCAAAAGAGTAACACTTTTTACAGAAAAAGTAATACAAACATATATAAAAAAATAAATGCACATATTATCATCAGCATAATTCTATTCATTGAATCAAAGTTCAACAAACTAACCATATTTCCTTGTTAGTTTGTTTTTCTGCTTCAACATTTTTAATAATATTAGCAAGCTGTTTTCCTTTATCTTTATCTTTCTCCTTTTCCTTCATCTTTATTTTTCCTCCCTTATTTTTTTTTTCAGGAGGCTTCCCAGAAGTTCCCTCATTCTCCTCCAGGGAAATAGTCCTCTTTTTTCGAACCGGCTCTTTCTCCTTCATACTTGTATCCGCCTATAAATTTTCAATCATTTTTAACACTAAACAACCATATATTTCATTTTTAACAGTAAAACAACCATGTTATTAAAATCTGTAATTAAGATGGAAACTTGTAGAATTGGCCCACATTATTATCTAAACCATATTAGTTTGCAGTTAATGATTCTCACATTTTTGAAAGGGTTAAAACTTAAATGAGATAGATGCTAAAGTAGATTTTTGAAACAATAAGAACAGATAGATTTTTTTAACCAAAATCTATAGGACCCCATGAAATTGACAAAACAGAAGCTTCGTGTTTTTAAGCTTTATTTACAAACTGTGTCCCCAAATACGTAAGAATAAACAAATTCAGAAGATAAACTTGTTCACCTGTCAAATGATAAAAATCAGAACACAAAAGTTTATAAATGTATTCCAGATTCCAGAAAGCAAATTACTCAATGAAAGATTAAAGAACAGAAAACCAACGAAACTAAGAACATGGTGGATTGGTATTTCGTTCATGACTTCCTTCGAAATTAATCAATTTTTTTACGATTCGAATACAAAAAACACAAACCAGCGAAACCGAAATCAAGAGAACTCTGAACTTTCACCTTATTTTGCATGAAAAATTTGTGGAAACGTAGTAACAGCTACGATATATTACTCAAAACTCTGAAATCGAATTTGAAACTAACCGGAGAAGAAGCTACCAATATCAGTCGCGACAACACTTCGATCGCACGGAAATGCCTCAAATCAGTAGATCTTTGGCTCAAAACTAAGACTCTTTTGTGTGGAACAAAACCTATAAACAGATTTGTTGGATTCGTCGGATAATGGAATATCGAAGAACCCTAGTAAACCGAACTTTGTTGAGTTTAAGCCCAATTAAAGAATCCGCCCAATAACAAGGATCCGATTGCTAGCTTGGGTATTTGAATTTAAAAATTAAATTGATCCGTCTCCTGTGAGACAGTCTCACAGGAGAGTTACTCAAAAATTATTAGGAAATTTGTTAGGGAAAAATCAAATAATAAATTATAATGAGACTTGACAGTAGGATTTTCATTTCTAGCGTAGTTCAACTTTTAACGGACAGCTTAATTATCTTGTCAACTGTTCCTACTTAATCAATTAATTAATTAATTAATACTTTTTACCCCCACCGAATCAATTTTTTTTTTATTAAAAAAACAGTATCACTCATTTCATGCACAACTTTAAATGATATTCCCCATTTTATACATAAACAAATTAAAGAGCATATAATATTTTTAATACGTATGTTTAAAAGTTTATATATATATATATATATCAATTTTGCTATCATGCCCACTCACCGTGCCCACCTAATGTGACCACCATGAGGTGACACTCAACTATTGGATGTGATGAATTGTGCGTCCAATAGTTGAGTGTCACCTCATGGTGGGCACATTAGGTGGGCACGATGGGTGGGCAGGATAGCAAAACTCATATATATATATATATATATATATATATATATATATATATATTATATATATATTATATCGTTGATATATATGTCGCTAGCTACATCTTGTGGTGCATGCATAAGATAACAATTTATAAATAAATACTAGACAAGGCTTCCAATTCCCGACAATTCCTTGCATGAAATATGACATGTTATTTGAAAGTATATGTTGTGTTTGCCTGCAAAAAATCAAGAAATAAATATGACATGTTATTTGAAAGTATATGTTGTGTTTGCCTGCAAAAAATCAAGAAATTTTTAACCTGCATGAGCCAATTGGCCTACTCATGTGGAATGAGATCCCCTTAGAAGTCAACTTTTTTAAAAAAAATCAAGAATTTTGTTTTATACATAGTTGGATCTAATTTAAATGCATGTGTCTTAACTCTTACTAGCCACTATATAGTAATAATTATCGTGATGAAAATTAAAACACCAATTAATTATTAAAGAAGAAGCAAAAAAAAAAATTTGAAAAATGCATCTCCGAAATATTGTTCAAATCAAGGGGAAAAAAACATCAAAAAATCGAAAAATAAAACAAAAATTGATGCTTAGGTAATCACAGCCTTAAACGCTGGGACTGCAACCCTAAACCCACCGCAACCATTACCCTTGAGCTTGAAGCACTCCGGTAACGGTTCCTCCACCGTCCGATCATCTCATTCCTCGATCCCATCGTCTCCACCGTCGATCCCGTCTCCATCATCCAAGGCCTCTTCGCAGCTCTCCTCCTCGTCACCAGGCGGTGGCTGGTCGGAAACGTCGTCGTCGATGGGGACCATATTCAGTACGAGACGACCATTGCACCGATGAGCCTGGAAACACTCGCCGCGCTCGGTTTTCTCTTCTTTGATTATCAACCTCCCATCACTCGTATAATACTTCCTCATCACCCACGCCCCGTGCTGCATCGGCGGCGGGTACTCCTTCTCCGCCGCCTCGCTCCTCCGTCGACGGAGGCACACACCTCCGCCGTGCAGCTTTGGGGTTTCTACATCGGATTTGAGATCGACGCAGCTCTCGAACCCAATGCAATCAACAAAATCGCCCATCCGGGCAGTTACGCATCAGGGAAAATAAAGGGTTAAAAATTCAGAAATCGGGAGAATTTTGGTTTGTTTGTGCATGGAGGTTGGGGGCCATGGATTCATATATATATATTTATATATATACAGAGAGAAATGGAGGAGAAAAGAGTACAGATGTATTGTATTGAATACAGAGAGAGAGTGTGCCAGCCAGCTAATGGTATGGTAATATGCATTACCGGGAAATGGGTGATTTTTGGATTTGGTAATTAGGATAAAATTTGAATTAATTTCGATTCGGGGTATAATTAATATTGTTCTTTATAATTTTATTTGAATATAAATCAGTACTTTAAATATAGTTAAGTTACATATCATATCAAGGAAAAATACGAGGAATTCCCTATTTACAGAGCTGGTTTAATGTGTTTTGACGAATAAAATATTGAGTATTAACGGCATAGTTAGGTTCAGTGTACGGTGTTGTACTCTACACATTAATTTCAGATTCCTATTTTTTCCTACCACTACACGGAAATGAGATAAAATTTAGCTATTTATATTGAATTCGTATAAATCTTTTTTTAAAAAAAAAATGGACAAATATAGATTTTTTTTAAGATTATAAAAATATTTAAAATTATATTAAGAATTAAATATTTTATATTGTTTAGTCTGCTAATTCGACAAGGTGTCGTGGATAGTTTTTGGAGTAATTTATTTCTTTTTCGTGTGGGTGAGGTTAAACAATTAAAGTTTGGGTTAATTGTTTAAGCTAACAAATTATATAAACGAGGGAAAAGTGAGTGAGCAAAAAAATAATGTACCAAACATAAAATCTGTATATAAATTTAATAATATTTTCGTAGGTTATATAATATATATATAATATATATATTATATAACCTACGAAAATATTATTAAATTTATATACAGATTTTATGTTTGGTACATTATTTTTTTGCTCACTCACTTTTCCTGATAATAATAGTTCAAATATAAATTTCAGGTAAATATATTTTTCTGTCAAAATATTTTTGATATATATTATGTTAATTTGATCATAATAAAATTATCAACAGTTCACTGTATTTGAAAAGAATGTTAATTCTTTTTATTTATCGATCTGAAAAATTGTTAACCGATTTAATTGTAATTTTTTATTTATCGATACGTGCCTTCATTATGAATTCATCGCCAGATTGTGAATCCGATAGTTACAGTACAAATACGATCGTCTACAGAGCGTAAACTCGACAAAAAAAAAATCATTAATTCGAAATTCGAACTCTAGATCTTACTTTGATATTAACATGTTCGATTATTGTTAATCAAAAAAACAAAAACCATTGACTGTACAAATGCATTTTTCGTATTAACAAAACACTTTATTTTATTTTTTATGAAATTAAATATTGGAAAAGATTTTAGGTACAATATAATGCTATATATACAATGTTTATTATAACCAAATCCTAAGAATATTAATTGCGTACAGTTCTCAAGTTAAGTTAATGTCCAGTCGAATTCCTATTTGCAATCAATTCTGACATTTATGCAACATGCATTTATTGGATATTCCATTTTGAAAGTTGATATATATTCTACAGCATAAGAATACGATATGGTGTAACGACAAAAATTGAAATAAAATAATAGTTGTTTTGTTAAAAATAATACCGTAAGAAAGATATTTATGTGTTTAATACTAATAATTATGTTTTTTTTAGAAAATGGAAGTTCTTAGTCGTCTTTAGTCGACAATCCTTCACTATGGAACCAAATTCAGACATATTATTCTTTGTAGCCATCGTAACTGTCTGATCATCCCTCTGATCAAAATTCACTCGATTAATTTGCAATCCACGTTTATATCCATGAGAGAGCTTCACTGTTACATCAATATTTTTTTTTTCCGGATACATTAAATATTAAACAATTGACTATGCATGTAATTGATATATAACTTAGTAACTTAATGAAACTTATGAAAATATTGTTTCTGCATGGAAAAGGCCCAAATAAACAAGATCGCGGCAATATTTCATTTCACGGCTTATATAATCAATATTTACCCAACAAATAGAAATTAATTGACTAGTTTTTAATCGGAATGAATCGATGGAAGAATAAAATTAATTAACTTGCCATACAAATATTTTAATTAATGATATTGATATATAAGTATTATGACTTGAGATTTAATATTTTATGTATTACACAAAATTTGTCAAATAATCAATAAGGGGGAGACCTTGGTTCAAATTTCACATTAAGAAATATTACACCCAATCCGAACATATATATTATCAATATATTAAAATATCTTGACATCGTAATATTTTTTTTAACTTATAAGATTAATTCAACATATATATACCCTATATATGTGCAAATTGCTCAAAAATCCTCAATGCAAACATTTTTTACTCTGCACTTCCTAGCCACTTTTTTGTACCACATTTTTTGTTAATTTGTACCACATCTTGTATGATTTTGTACCACATATTGTATTGTTTTGTACCACATTTTATGACTAGGAACCCCAAAGCAAAACATGTTTGCATTTGGGGATTTTTGAGCAAATTGCCCATATACATATATATATATATTGATTGATTGACAAATCAGTAGAGAATTACAAGTAATTATTGAATGTGAAAGTGTCAATTTGTCATGGCTAGAAATTGAAAAAGTGATTGAAATTAAATTAAGAGTATCGAAAATATTTTACCTTTGTTTTTCTTAGTGATTATCTTATGAATAATGCTAAAGGTACAACACATATCGTATACAACGATATTTACAACAAATATCGTGAGATTTTGCTATTATGTCGCGATATTTTACTTCAATTTATGATGAGATTTTGATAAATGAAATTTTTGTATTGATTTTTTTGTGTTGTACAAATTGATGTACAAATTTGGTTGTACATGTAGCATTGCTCTTATCTTATAGTTTCTTTTACTTCAGATAATTTTACTTTCTTCATATTTCTCATAAATTCGGATATATCGGGACAAGTACTTATAAAGTATTGAGTATGAGAGGTCAAAATTATATATTAATCCAAATTACAATTTTGGTCATGTATTACAATCGTGATTAATTATGTGATCTTCAGTACTCCGTTAATATTTTATGTGTGGGTGATAGTCCAAAGCTTCTGTACGTCTTGTTTATAGTTTATACATGACAATGCTGATGTTTGCGTATAGGAGTATTCTCCATATTGTTTGCTGAACGTTTTGTTGATATTTTTTTTTTGTCGATACATAATCTTTGTAACTGCGAGCATGAATGTTGACTCATAGATCATATATATAGAAGGATTGCTAAAAATGGTTATATTGATTACATGATCAAAATAAATAGGAATGGTTTGATTATTCACGATAGACACTTTTAATTCACTATTTCCTTTTGTGTGTTATGCTATAAATTACCAAATTTGTAGGCTAAGGAAGGCATAAACATAGAATTAAATTTGAAACAATTCAAATGTAAATTATAGAGATAAAATTAAATTTAAAATATAGACATATTTAAGGGAAATTTTGCATTTTTTTTTTGGTGTTACTGCTGTTGATTTGGTCATCTATATTATCAAATATCAGTCTTAGTCCTATAAATTTGAATTTTTGGTAATGTAAGTCATTTTTTATTTGAAGTGTTGATGTGTGTGCCTCTGAAAACGTCTTCACGTCGGTGTCTTATTGACCCCGCGTAAGTGCTACATTAATGTCATGCTGGAAAGAAATAATAAGATGGCAAATTACAAAAAAAGAAAACAAAGAAAGCAGGCCAAGATTGAAACTTGATAAAATATAGACATGACCAAAATCTCAAAAAGATAATTTAGAGGGAAAAAATACACTTTTCTATATTTTTTCAAAAAAAAAACCTATAGCCCAATATCTAGAGATATATATGAACAAAATTGCAGTTTCGTATATTTAAATTACATGGTGCGATGTGATTAAGAAAATTGTGGAATATCGATCATTATTATTATTCGAAAAGAAATGAGAGCTAGAGAAATATGTAGATGCATAATAATTGTTTTTTTAGTACTTAATTAGAAAATTGTGAATCAGGAATTTAATGAAAATTTTGAGATAATAGATCGCGGAAAGAACATATATATGAACAAGATAGTACCGTTCAAGTTTGCCACATTACAGTCCTTCTGTACAAAAATATAATACCACATTTAAGTAACCTTCATGTGTTAAGACTTGAGATTTATCTTATTATACGGAACTTATAAAATTATCTAACGAATGAGATAGATTAAAAAAAACCATATAAATTAATTTAAAATATGACGAAACTAAGAGAGCATACGATCATCTAAGATTATCATGTATAGGAAAAGATTAACCATATTTTAAAATAGTTTGATATATATATATATAGTGATATTATATTTAATTTTGATAAGGAAAATAAAGTGAGCCAATTAAATTTAGCAAATGGCCAAGATTTTGACCGTCGCTTTGGTGATGATTTTTCTTGTTAATTTGCTCTTACCTGATCAGGTATGTAATTCGTGTTTATTTTCTTGTTCTCATGTAAATTAACTATATTTTTCGGGACGTTTTTATTTGGGTAGGTTTTTTGTAAGATGATTGTCGTATTTCGAAACCCTAGCTTGCTACTTACAGGAATCTTGTTATGTATGTATGTATGTATGCATATGCAGGAGGAAGATTGGAGCGTCGCTCATTCGATCTCCCGCTGTGTTTTAAGTACGCATATGATACAGATTGCGACAGTGAAGAGATCTGCTCGCTAATATGCGAAGACATATGGGGTTTACGATATGTTGATGCAACTTGTTTGAATTTTACATGTAATTGCTTGTATGAAAGCTGATTAAAATATATATTGAAGTCTGATGCATAACAATTAGGGTCCGTTTGGTTTCAAAAGCTAGGCCAAAAAAGCACTTTTTTAAGTGCTTTTCATTTAATAAAGTGTTTGGTTGACCAAAAAAGTGCTTAAATAAGCACTTTTTAAAGTCAAAATTAGAACTTTTTCAAAAGCAAAAAATTATAGCTTAAAAAAGTGTTTTTTTAAAAAAATGTCTACCAAATCCAAACGGGCCTTAATTAGGCTAGCTACTCATTTTTTTAAATTTAAAATTTTTTATTTTAATTAAATTTATAGTATATATTTTGCAATTTTGTAATGGGAATGAGATCGGTTTGCAATTATGTTATAACAATTAAGATGATTATTTTACATTCTTCGTGTAGTATAACATGGTATATCATGCATAATGATAACAATGATAATATGAATTTTGTGTGTGTCTGTGTGTGTGTTTGTGTTTTTTTTTTTTGGAAACTAATATGAGTTGTGTTTTTTTATTTTTGAATAATAATTTAAGGCAAATATGTTTTTTATGTTTTTTTGTGTTAATTAATTTTAATGTTATTTTTATGATGATACAATGAATTAAATGTTCAAAATTTTAGATAAAGATAAAAAAATATTTAGTAATTTTAAAAAAATTTAGAAGTAGATAAGAATGATAATTATAGTTAAATTACCAATATATCATGAATTAAATATTTAAAATTTTAGATAAATATAAAATAATATTTAGTGATTACAAATATTTAAAAAGTAGATAAGATGTTATCATCTTTCTATATTATAAAAGTTGAGGCCCTTAGTGGTCTGACTTGATGATAACAAATAGTTTTTACAAAAATACTCATGTCCACTTAAAAAAAATCTATAATTTACTCATAACTTCCACAAATATTATCCACTTTCAAAAATTCAAAAATTCAAAAATTATCTTTCACAAATCAAAGATTCATATATTATTTAAGAAAATTATATCTTTACTATCTTTATTATTTTACATATGCAACGTGTGTGCTCTGTCGCTAGTATTTATAAAATGAGTGGTTTTTATAAAAAGTTTTTAAAAAAATATGTGTTTGCATAAATATTCTATAAAACGTTTTTAAATTTGCAAATTTATTTGGAAAATTATTTTTTTAGAAAGATTTTATAGTTAAAAATAATTAAAAAGATTTTTAGACAATTATTTTATAAAAAAATTTAATTCTCATTTAAACCGTTGTTTTTATTCAAAAAACACCTCTCAATTTTATTTTAAAACTATACTTTGAAAACCTGACAACCCCCACCCCAAATCCCCAATGTCAAAAAATATATATATTTACTTTGAAAATACTTTTTTTAAAGAGAAAAAAATAATTTTTTTTACAAAAATCTTATCCAAATACATACTTTATGTTTTTCACTTTTTTTCGACATCGTTTTTTCACTTATAAAATATTAAAAATATTTTTAAAATATTTGTCCAAACATGACCTAAAATAGTTTTTAAATTTTTATGATATTTTGTAAATTAAATGAGATGACATATCTCTGTATTATTGCAAAGGTATTTTTGTTTTGAAAAGTGTTATATGTATTATGTAGTGTGTATTTACACAGTTACATATTTACACGGTTTACACATTACCTTTGAAATTATAAAATTATTCATAATGTAACGATCTTTTCTTTAGTCTATTAGGGAAATTTTTTTTAGTTTAAATGTAACATATAATCGCTTGTATAACCGCATATATACACATAAATACAGAAGTTTATTTATGATAATGATGAACCATATTTTGAAATATTTTAACATATATCTATCGTGATATTATTTGATAGGGAACAATATTTACAAAGAAATTTCATAATAGAAGAGAGCATATTATTAAAATTTATCAATGATAAAGATAAACCACTTTTAGGAATATTTTAACATCTATCGTAATATTATTCGATAAAGAACAATATATTTTGTATATTTGACACTCCCCTTCATTGGCATGCTGTAGTTTTTACATTTGATGATACATGAGGTAAGTTTTAAATATAAAAGTACAGGGAAAGTACATGCAGATAATTTTATTCACTATATATATAACGTGCTCCGATCCTTATGCCATATATATCTTTTGTCGGTAGAAATTAAAAAGTGAGCCAAAATCAAGCACATGGCGAAGATTTTGACCATCGTTTTGGTGATGCTTTTCCTTGTTTCGCTTGCCTCTGGTAAGTAATTATTGTTCTTAAGTAAGCAACTATTAGGTAACTTTTTTGTTTTATTTTTGTTAAATTTTCTGGACGACGATCGTCGTATTCGAAACTCGCTGAGTTTTGGATTCCATTAATATACATGATGTGTGCAGGATTAGGAAGATCGCAACTTTCATACGAACCCCCGCTGTGTTTGAAGGACATAGAAGATACGTATTGCGATAGTGAAGAGTTCTGCTTGCTAGCATGCTCACGCGTATGGGGTTCACGGTTTTTTGATGCAACTTGTCTCACTGTTTCATGTAGATGCGAGTATGACTGTTGATTTAAATATTCAAGTTAGGGCTACCTAGTCAAACTGAATTTTTGTTTTATTTTTTGTTTATATATATATAAATATATATTAGGGATGCTGAGTTTGAATTGCCTTTACAGACAATACCTCAATAATGTATTCAAGGGTGGAGATTTAACAATATTTGTGGGGTTTACTGAAAAAATAATATAACTCACGTGTATTGATATATCTCAACCCTTGAATCCACTAAGACAATGTCTACTCTTAAGGCAATGTTTGTATAGGTAGGATCTCATTTACCCGAATTATAATATAGTATGTACGATAATGAGAATAAATATGATATGAGTTGTGTCGTGAATAATATTTGATAAGTGTTTTTTTCGAATTCTTATTTTTGTTGAATGTTATTTTTAATTTCTTTAACATATGGAATTAGGTACTGGAGTATCAAAGATTTAGATTGGCAATTGCTTCATATCAACAAGAATACGACGATTGTTTTTGTGTGTGCAAAAAGTAGGGAAAAATTAGCCAAAACGCATCCTACACACACATATTTCAAAAACAAAAACAAAAACAAAAGAATTTTAAATTGTATACAAACAAATCTTTCACGCTGAGTTTTCATACCAAAATCAATTAGGGAAACTACTATTTTCTTCTAAAATTTCTCTACCTAATTTAATACAAGTTCTTTGGATTGTGCAGCTATTTTAATTTCTAAAAAATATGTCGCATTAATCAACTCAATCCATATACAAAACGAAAATAATTCTTTTAACATAATAATGTTTTTTCCCACGTTAATACCATAAAACAATAAAAGGAAACGGAATAAACCAAATAATTTTACTACACAGAACACCAAACTCATATCAAATCTTGGATAATTTAAGAGAATCACTTCGAGCGACCCTGCAATTAGGTGGATTCTATTGATTTTAATGTTGTATTCGGAGAAAAACTTTTGGTGTCTTTTATACGAGAACGTTTTATTCTATCTCCGAACGAACACGTATAAAAAAACATCAAAAGTTTTTCTCCCGATATAATATAAAATTTCCCCATTCAGTCGTCATTGTCTTCTGGACGAAGTGCAAAATGTAGCCTGAGGGTTTGGGAAAAACCTATAACATCAACCACCTAATACGAGATGCAAAAATGTCCATCCCTTCGATCATTATATCCAAAGAAGTTTAACTAAATATGCATTTCTTAGACAGAAAAATTTTAGAAGAATAGATTGCCGGGATTCATCGCAATGAAATAGAAATCTTTATAAAAAATAAAATAATTAGTAATATGTTTTATATAATATAAAAAGGTTAGAATCACGAATTATATAATTATATTTAGTATTGAAATATTTTTATTTTGCGGAAAATAACATTATTCTAAATGTTATCTAAGACCATGCACGAATCAGGGCTGCAAGGCTTGCATCAGCCATCCATGAGGGTGACATGAAGAGATGGTTAACAGCGAAGGCAAAACACACTAATGCTGTCTTGTAGGTGTCCAAATATATATACCATCGGCACACCATTTGAAAGGATGCTAATTTCCATAGTAAAAGAAACTGATTGCTAGTAGAAGTAGAACATGCATCATCCAAACCTTAATGGCTAGGGCCAAGATGTGCATACAAATCAGCGTCGGAACATCGAAAAATCATAGTTCTTATAAATAAGGTACTTGAAATAGAATCCAAACGACAAATTGAATCCTCAAGACAAAAGAGAATAAGGTTACACTTGTTCTATCGCAATACCACCTCTCACTGGTCACCTCCAGTCAAAGACTTGATGATATCAGAATCACCTGAAATTATCGAGAGCATACTCCATGTCACTTCCCAAAATGTTTGCAAAACAAAGACAATCAGCTAAGTTGAGATGGAGACGTTTTGCTTAATCTTACCTGGGTCCAAGATGCTGAGACATGACACCCGGAAATACTTTCCACATGCAGTTCCTAGATCAACATTGTCTACAAAAAATAGAACCGCCATAAGAAGCTAGAATCAATAAGAATACATGGAAACCAATTAAGGGAAAGAAAAGAAAGACAGGTTTTTTCCAACTGTTGTCCGAATAGGTTATAAATGAATTGGAATGACAGGGTCTGGAGAAGCCAAGTAACAAGACAGGTTCTGGTTATTTACATCTGCTCAGTGGCATCGAAAGCTTTAAGTAGTACTACAATCACATGATTAAGAAATTCTGGATCTTTCATCAAAAAATGAAGGAAACACGCACTGAATCTCTAATAAAAATTCATTCATTATAACATCGATAACCTAAAATTTCAAAAGAACTCACAAACTCAATCCACCAGGGGAAAAAGAAAATAAAATGACAGGATAAACAATGAAGATTTTTTCAGATCTTTCAATTGGGAAGGGACAATGAAGAAACTAGCATCCTCACAACGGAGAAACACCACTTAGTTCAAAATCAATTGTGATCAAATTTCCCTTCCAGCAAGACCATATGCAGGTACAAATCCCCACAAGCACACTCGACAATTAAGTACACCATCCACGTATATACACAGTACAAATAAAATGCTATTACCCATCTCACACCAACAGACACACGAGAAATGCAATTTTATAGATCTCGAAATGAAAAATAAAAATAAAACAAAGAAACCACCCAAAAAACTCACTTCCGTTGAAATGATGAACCACAACTTTGGAGAGCATGGCATAGTACTCGATCTCGGACTTCCTCAAAGGTGGACAATTGTTAGAGATCAGAACCAATTTACCTGGCATTTCCAGTATCCCCAAACACATTGAATTACTTTCGGAAATACAGCGGTACATAAAACATGTTCCTCATAAAGTAAATAATAATAATAATTCATAAATAGCTGAACCTTTGGAGTTTCTGAGTGTCTTCAGAACTGTCTTGTAACCAAGAGTGTATTTTCCACTCTTCACCACGAGAGCCAACCTGTTGTTTATGCTCTCGTGAGTCTTCTTCTGCATTTTCCCATTTTCAATTGACTTTTAGTTTTCCATCAAAAAAATTGATCAAAGAGCATAGCATATTCATATAAATCTTATATTTCGCAGTATCTGAACGAATACACATAAAAGAGAGATTCACCGTCTTCTTAGTGGCGACCATGGCGGCGGCGTTCCGAAAAGGAGAAGTGAATGAGCGGCGGCGGCAGGGAAATTGAAGCCTACTATGGGAAGAAACTGATGAGAATGCAAATATATGTTTAGGGTTTAATAATTGAGCTTCGTTCTTTTCGTCTCCTATTTATAAGCCCATTGGGCCACTCTGTCTAAAAGGGCCTTAATTCTACGGAGTACTATTTATCAGATGTGGGCCGTATATTTTCGAGGATGTCGATTGTTTAGATTAATCAAATAGAGTTAATCAAATAGAGTTTACTAATGTTTGCCACACTAGCAAGATCAGTAATCCAATCATTGTTAACATTCAGAATACCAGGGATACTCTTCTTCTTAAATCTAATATTTGTCTTACGGTGAAAATACAACTCTCACCTCTTGAGCTAGCTTTTGAGGTGAGTTAGGACCAAATCTCATTTCTAACATAGTATCAGTTGAAATGAAAATTTCTTCGTGATTCATCTTCTTCCGCTGATCTCTGCATTAATCTTCCTTCAATGGCGAACACACATCCCCCAGCTTGGAATCTGCCGCCACGATCTGCCATGGATGATCCGATGAGTTCATTCTTCCTTCATCATTCTGACAATCCAGGATTGATTCTTGTTTCGCAGCAACTCACAGGTGAGAATTTTGCATCTTGGAGCAGATCCATGAAGATTGCTCTATCTGTTAAAAATAAATTAGGTTTCATAGATGGATCGATTCACAAACCAGCTGCTGCCGATGTGAATTTGCTCAATGCCTGGACTCGCAACAACAACATTGTAATCTCATGGTTATTGAATTCTGTCTCCAAAGATATTTCAGCGAGCATCCTATTTGCTGAATCTGCGCTTAATATCTGGAATGATCTCAAAGATCGATTCCAGCAGAGTAATGGCCCTCGAATCTTTCAGATTCGCCGTGAATTGCTTTCCCTTCGCCAAGATCAGGACTCTGTAAGTATCTACTTCACCAAACTCAAGTCACTCTGGAACGAGTTAAATCATTTTCGACCGACATGTGATTGTGGAAAATGCGTTTGTAATGGGGTCAAGAACATCGATGCATATTTCCACATGGACTACAATATGACTTTTCTCATGGGTCTCAATGACTCCTTTGCACATGTTAGAAGTCAAGTCTTGTTACTTGAGCCACTTCCTCCCATCACTCGGGTATTTGCTTTAGTTATGCAAGAGGAACGCCAAAGAATGGTTGGTGCTTCATCCACCCCAAATTCTTTGAAAAATGAGATGGCATTTATGCTCAAAGGTGAGCCATCTCAGAAACCACAATCATCTCGCACTAGGCAGAAATTCCACAGAGGAAGACCTTATTGTACAGCTTGCAAAGCTCAGGGACACACAGTTGACACATGTTACAAAATACATGGATATCCACCGGGTTTCAAACATCACAATTCCACTTCCAATAGGGCTTCCAACTCTTCTGTCAATCAAGTTTCCACTAATACATCTTCAAGAGCTACAAATTCATCTTCAAACATATTTCAAAATCTGGACAAAACACATATGGATCAGTTGCTGAATATGCTTATACAACACATCTCAGCAAGTGACATAAATAGTGAATCCCAGGAAGGTAACAATATCTCAGGTACTTGTTTTTCAATCTCAGTTCCAAAGCTCTTAAAGTCCCCAACATATTGGATAGTGGATTCTGGTGCATCCAAACACATATGTGCAAACATTGATGCTTTTGTTAGTTACATGTAATTAGTTAGTTAATGGCAGTTATATCTCATGTATATAAATTCTAGCACTTGTAAAAAGGACTTTACTTTTCTTTCGATCAATCAATGAAGGGATGAAGATTCAATTCATTCTCAATCTTATTTCTGAATTCGATCTATATCTGTAACATGGTATCAGAGCCCAGGTCCTCTGTGTCAGTGGGCTGCCTATAGTTAGGCCACCCGTTAATATCTCCACGCTCCAGATGTTCATTCCTGGGCGTGTGGGGGGTGTATTGAAATATTGTCCCACATTGGAAGGATAGAATTCCTGTGTAGTGACCCTGCATGGAATCACCTACTAACTGGCAACTAATAGCATGCATTAAACTTAATACAGCAAAATATTTAACAGAGTAAAACATGCGGAAACATAATCCATAAATTACATATCAGCTTAGTAAAATATATCCAGACTTAATACTGTAGTGATACAACCATATCGAAAAAACTTAAAAGTAAACATTATACAGCTATATCGAATCCTGCTGTATAATAAACTCCTCAAGGCTCCTGCTCCCTAGTCCTGCCTTGAACTACCAGTTCCGTCCATCCTGCGACCTACCCCGTGAAATAGGGTGTCCAAGATAACAATAGGACGTGAGCGCTAATGCCCAGTACATAAACATGAGTAAACATATGTATATAATGCATGCAACATGATGACTAGTAAAAGGTCATCTGAAAAGTCATGCTCAGTACCGGCGTCACATGAGTACTGCCACCGCACGGATTAACCTCTGGGTGCAACCACACTCGTCTAGTACACCAAAGTAGTCAGACATACATGTCCCCGCCGTCGCGGTACTCTCAGTGACAGACTATCGAGTATAGAGCTGAGCGGCTCTATAATCAGGTATAACAAGGTGATAAGTGCATTTTGTATGCATTAGTTTGTGATATTTTTATATATATTTTTGTGTGCATTCATATTGTTTTTATGTGTTTTAGTTCATGTGTGTGTATTTCACTCTCCCGGTTAATTTTGTAGGAAAATGTATTTTTGAAGAATTAATTACGGAGCAGCCTTGATCGAAAAATCATATTTAATTTTAGAGAGATCCAAATCCGCACCGTTCAGAAAGAATTTCAAGATTTTTTGAAGCTGCTGTCCAAATTTCAGGTCAATCCGACGACAAGAACTCAAGATATGAATTTTTCAAATTTGTCGCTCGGAGCAGGTTGAAAGTTGCGCTGATGGTGAGTGTTGTAGCGCGATAGCACTTGAGTTTGGCGCTCAAGGAAGCGCTATCGCGCTAAAATGAAGATTAATCGCACAAACTTGTTGCGCTGATGGTTGTTGGCGCTAGGAACAAGCGCTATCGCGCTACGAAGAAGGTGAACAGTGCAAGCTGGGAAGAAGATTGGCGCAAGTATGTTGCGCTATCGCGCGCTAGAGGGGAAAATCCACTGTTTTTTATTACTGTGCGCGCGCGAGGACTTCATGGCGCACGCGCGCGTGTCGTGAAAATTGAAATTTTCGAGAATTATTGTTGCGTCAGGAATTTAATTTTAAGGGATTTAAAAATACTATAAATAGGAGTTTTCAATATTTTTGAAGGGTTCCGAGTTCCCAGTTCCAGAGTTACAGAACAGATAAGGAGGCGGCTACGGCATCCGGATAATTCTTTCTCTTTTATTCTTTTTGTTTTTATTTATAGTTTTAATTATTGAGTAGTTTATTTTCAACCAAGACGGCGTGATTGGGCCGAACAAATTTATGTAGAAAACTTGGATGTTTGTTTGGGATTTTTCAGAGTTGATTTTATTTTATTGATTGTCAGATTTATATTTGTCTTGTGAATAATCTGATCAACTGTTTGCTTGCATGTTAATCGATTCCAAGTCGACAGAGGAGGTATTGATTTCGATCACTCTAATAATCAACATATTGTAAAATCGACTAGAAATAGAATTCGATTTCATTATGCGGTTTGGGTGTAAACTGAATTTTCATAAATATTTAATGCATTCAAATTTGATTAGAATTACGAAAGATTAGTTCATCAATATTTGAATAGGTTTGATTGTTCTAGAAATAGATTTTTGAACAAATTAGAAGAATTCCCGTGAATTAAGATTAAATTTGAGTCCTGAATCGACTACATGTTACATGATTTGTTCGGTACCTACGTTTGTCTTGGTTGTCTTTGTTTTAATTATTTTTATCTTCAGTTATTTTTATTCTTATTTCTTAAGCAGTTTTTATTTTATTTTCTTATTTTATTTAAATCAAATTGTTTTTTATTATTTTGTCTAGATTAAGTAAAATAATTAATTCTTGAGAATTGACAAAAGTCCCTGTGGGATCGATACTTGGACTCTCTGTTCACTTTACTATTACTTGACCTGGTACGCTTGCCAGTAGATTTATATCACACCGATTTAGCCGGTCAAGTTTTTGGCGCCGTTGCCGGGGACTGTTTAGTTAATATTAGGATAGATTATTTGCTTGAGGCTAGAAATTTTTTTTCCTGCATTTGTTTAATTTTTAATTTTATTGTTTCTTACTTGTGAGGTACTTGGAGATGATCCATAGATAGGTGTTCACAAGATTTGGCCAGCAATACTTGGATCCATTCTATGTTGCTTGGGGGAGATTCAATGAATAAACGAACAGATTTCAATGCCATCAATTTTTGACTTACACCCTCACTAAAATTTTTTATGGTGGTTTGGATGAGATTACAAGAAGTTGGGTGGATTATGGAGCTTTGGCCAGTGGCAGTCAATTGTTTAGAAGAGATGAAGATAGTGCGATGCACTTGTTAAATGATATGACAGATTTTGACTACCACTGGCATTGTGATCCTTCACTGCAGGGTTGGAGTCACAAATATCCTCCAGATATCAACTCCTAAAATTTTGCGAACCAACCACCTGAGCATCAAGAAAAGTGTATAGGGCGTTCTGAAGATTATGTGGCTCAGTTGGAAAATCTTTTGCGGCAACAGACAGAGACAAATCAATTATTAGAAAGCCATATCAAGTCTTGGAATCTTTTGGATGAACAGATTGCGCTTCTTAGAGAACCAATTTTTGAGATCTGCCAAGAGAGTGAAGTAACTGAGCCAGAGCATGAATAAATAATTTTTGAGGAATCTTCTGGTAAAGAAGAGCCAATAGTGAACTTGGAGGAGGGAAGAAACATACAAGGAAACAGATTTGACCTCGTCAATGGTCGTTCCATATACACCGTTAGAAGATTTTTTCTTGCCATTGACGTCACCTCCACAGTATTACATCCTCCATGAGCTTCAGCCTAGAATCGGAATCTCCTTCCAAAAGAAAAATTTTAGGGCAACTATTGCTGGACCGACGAGCTCTCCATGTCAATATCACGCCAAGCTTGAGGGCGAAGAAAATCAAGACCCATATATAGAGTCGTATGATTCTTACTATGGGCGGCAGCCGCTCTTTGATGGTTGCTTCTGCATAGTCGGGCTATAGACTATAAACTTAGCGCTAACTGAGAGGCAACCCAGTGTTATTTCTTTTTGCTTTTATTTTATTTTATTTTTGGTTTTTTGTTTTTGTTTTTATTTGATTTTTGTTTTTTTTCCATGCCAGTTTGTCATGCCTGCCGATATATCGAGACTGCTACTGCTGTCCCAGCTGATACTATCAAGAAGGAAGAGGATGAATTGAAAACCAGGGGAGTGTTATTTTTGTTCTCATTGTGTTTTTGTTCATCTTTGCATTTGTGTGTTTGTTATGCATTATGTTCATTGTTCTGAAGCATTGAGGGCAATGCTTTGGATAAGTATGGGGGGGGGGGGGGGTAGACTAGTATATTGCATTGTTTGTTATGTTTGTGTTGCATCTGTCATGTTTTGTGTTTGTTTGCATTTAGTTTGATTTTGTTGTTGTTTGCATTTTTATGAGTAGGATGAGTCATAATAGCCAATGATGATGAAGTTTATTTGAAAAAAATGGATTTTTGAAAAAAATTTGCTCTTGACTTGACATGAAAAACTGTAGGTTGAACCGTGAATATTTTTAAGCACTAATGTTAGACCAGTGAATTGTAGCGAAAGATTTGATAAAGTTTCTGTCTGTTTGACCATTGCACGACAATAAGTGGTTTGTGGATCTTGATTGTGTTCTATGAATTTTTATGAGGCTCTAGTTTACACTTATGATCTTGGACGCACCTAGAAAAAAAAAATTTCAATTCCATCCGGGCCTTGAAAGGATTAAAATCCTATAAAAGACTAAATTTAAGGCTAAGTATGCGTATTAAATGAGATTGATGCTCCATCCGGGCTATAGACGAGGGGATTAGAAAGAAAAAATAAAATGATTTTTCGTATCCTATCCAGTTATAGCTAAGTCAGCGGGTAATTATTGGGGCTAAAGCAATACCGGGTGCAAAATCCGGAGATGTATAATTCATTATCTCAAGGGAGGTGGGTTTAGTCTAGTGGTCGTTGGAAGGAATGTGCACTAGATTGTGATACTTGCACTGATTTGTCATAGGTCTCTAAACAGATTTGAGACGAATTCGATCTAAGTTGAATGAAACCGGAATGACATTTCACACACACACGTTCACGTTAAACCGAAAGTGTATTATGAAAAGTTGAGAGCATGTCTGTGTTTTTGGTTTTGTGATTGAACTTCTCGGAGGCTGTGCACATTTATGAATCGTCCTTACTTATGTTTTTGTTTGCATATTGTTTTTGCATGTCTTGCTCGAGGGCGAGCAAAGTTTAAGTATGGGGGTGTTGATAAGTGCATTTTGTATGCATTAGTTTGTGATATTTTTATATATATTTTTGTGTGCATTCATATTGTTTTTATGTGTTTTAGTTCATGTGTGTGTATTTCACTCTCCCGGTTAATTTTGTAGGAAAATGGATTTTTGAAGAATTAATTACGGAGCAGCCTTGATCGAAAAATCATATTTAATTTTAGAGAGATCCAAATCCGATCTCCACCGTTCAGAAAGAAGTTCAAGATGTTTGAAGCTGCTGTCCAAATTTCAGGTCAATCCGACGGCTATAACTCAAGATATGAATTTTTCAAATTTGTCGCTCGGATCATGTTGAAAGTTTCACTGATGGTAAGTGTTGTAGCGCGCTAACACTTGAGTTTGGCGCTCAAGGAAGCGCTATCGTGCTAAAATGAAGAGTAATCACGCAGACTTGTTGTGCTGATGGTGGTTGGCGCTAGGAAAAAGCGCTATCGCGCTACGAAGAAGGTGAACAGCGCAAGCCGGGAAGAAGATTGGCGCAAGTATGTTGCGCTATCGCGCGCTAGAGGGGAAAATCCATTGTTTTTTATTTCTGTGCGCGCGCGAGGACTTCATGGCGCACGCGCGCGTGTCGCGAAAATTAAAATTTCCGAGAATTATTATTACGTCAGGAATTTAAAAATACTATAAATAGGAGTTTTCAATATTTTTGAAGGGTTCCGAGTTCCCAGTTCCAGAGTTACAGAACAGAGAAGGAGGCGGCTACGACATCCGGATAATTCTTTTTCTTTTATTCTTTTTCTTTTTATTTATAGTTTTAATTATTGAGTAGTTTATTTTCAACCAAGACGGCGTGATTGGGCCGAACAAATTTATGTACAAAATTTGGATGTTTGTTTGGGATTTTTCAGAGTTGATTTTATTTTATTGATCGTCAGATTTATATTTGTCTTGTGAATAGTCTGATCAACTGTTTGCTTGCATGTTAATCGATTCCAAGTCGACAGAGGAGGTATTGATTTCGATCACTCTGATAATCAACATATTGTAAAACCGACTAGAAATAGAATTCGGTTTCATTATGCGGTTTGGGTGTAAACTGAATTTTCATAAATATTTAATGCATTCAAATTTGATTAGAATTACGAAAGATTAGTTCATCAATATTTGAATTGATTTGATTGTTCTAGAAATAGACTTTTGAACAAATTAGGAGAATTCCCGTGAATTAAGATTAAATCTGAGTCTTGAATCGACTACATGTTACATGATTTTTTCGGTACCTACGTTTGTCTTGGTTGTCTTTGTTTTAATTATTTTTATCTTCAGTTATTTTTATTCTTATTTCTTAAGCAGTTTTTATTTTATTTTCTTATTTTATTTAAATCAAATTGCTTTTTATTATTTTGTCTAGATTAAGTAAAATAATTAATTCTTAAGAATTGACGACAGTCCCTGTGGGATCGATACTTGAACTCTCTGTCCACTTTACTATTACTTGACCTGGTACGCTTGCCAGTAGATTTATATCACACCGATTTAGCCGGTCACAAGGTATAGGCTCAACGTGTATATGCACATGACATATGGATATGGAAAACGGTAAATCATATATCATGCCATATAATAATATCAAATAAATGCAACATATAAACATTTATACTCGCTGGCAATCTCAGTCAATGTGTACGTACCTCTAGGCTAGTTCAAGTATAGTAGATCCTAGGTTCCAAGCCTATATTCAAAAGTTCACCGTATCACTACATAAGTTCTATAAGCCTTAACTAAGCTAATAAGTACTCCCAAAAATTAAATAGATTTCCGGACCATACCTTCGTCCGTAGATAGCCCTTTGGAGTCGCTGGTCCCGGATGACTATAACCACACCTTGGTTATTTTAGAACCTCGATTATAACCGATAGGGCCCTCAAGTGTATAACTCATACTATAAAACTGGAGAAGGAAACTCGGAAATTTGTAATTCAAATAGAAATCGAACGAGCCCTATTTATAGGAAAATTTCTGGTCGAGTTCGGGCCCTCCGAACTGGGGTTCGGATCGTCCTATCCAACTCACTGCCTGTATGCGAGACACGTCGAGTTCGGACCATTCGATCACCACTTTGGGTCATCCGAAGTGTCCTAAATTCGACACTTTCAAAAACCATGGCTGAGTAATCCTGCCTACTTGGCACAGGTGAAGTTCGGGCCGTCCGATCCTACTTCGGATCATCCAAACTTGCCTTAACTCCGAAGTCAATAAGCTCACCTTCGGAGCCCCCGATGTGCTGAGTTCGGGCCGTCCGAAGTCCTCTTCGGACCGTCCAAACTGGCTCAGAAAATGAAAATCCAATTCTTTATTCTGAAGTCTGATTAAACCCCGAATTTGGTTAATCACCAACCCTAAATCATGTTTAACATATTATTATCTTAAAATAGAATCCGGGTTACTACATTCTCCCCACCTTTAGATATTTCGTCTGCGAAATAAAATCTAAAGACAAATCAAGATAACAATATGAAACATCAAACCATGTTTTATTACAACAACTGTAATTACATCTTTACATGGTAATCAAAAGTACAAAGCAAACAACTCAGGATATTCAGCCCGCATATAGCTCTCGGTTTCCCAAGTTGCTTCTTCAACGCCTCGGCGCTGCCACTGTACCATCACAAGTGGTATAGTCTTGTTCAGAAGAATTTTCTCCTTCCTGTCTAGGATACGGAGTGGTCGCTCAACAAAAGACAGATTTGGTTATAGCTGAATATCAGTATGCTGGATAATATGAGATTCATCAGCTATGTACTGTCGAAGTAACGACACATGAAAAGCATTATGTATACTGGAAAGAGATGGCTGTAACGCCAAATGATATGCAACATCTCCAATCTTCTCCAGTATCTGGAAATGTCCAATGAAATGAGGTGACAACTTGCTTTTCACACCGAATCTCATCACCTTCCTGAAAGGTGATACTCGTAGGAACACATATTCACCAGGCTCAAACTGCAATGGCCTGCGAAGAATATTAGCATAACTGGCTTGTCTATCTTGAGCAGCTTTGATCCTTCGCTTGATCAAATCTACCTTATCTACAATATGCTGCACCAGCTCAGGACCCTCGACTTGTCGTTCCCCGACTTCATCCCAGAATAACGGAGTACGACACCGTCGACCATACAATGTCTCGAAAGGTGCCATATCAATACTACGATGATAACTGTTATTGTAGGCAAATTCGATCAAAGGTAACTGATCCTGCCAAGATAAGCTAAAATCCATGACAGAAGAATGTATCATATCCTCCAGCGTACGAATAGTTCGCTCTGACTGCCCGTCAGTCTCCGAATGATATGCAGTGCTCAAACTCAAAGTGGTACCCAACGCCTGCTGAAAACTACCCCAAAAACGTGAGGTAAATCGTGGATCTCTATCACTAACTATGCTCACTGGAATCCCATGTAATCGCAATATCTCTTGGATATATAAGCGTGTCATGCGATCATAAGAATACTCCTGGTTGTAAGGAATAAAGTGTGCTGATTTCGTCAGATAGCATCACACTGACGTGAAGTCATAGGCAAGTGGATGACAAAATCCATAGTCACATGCTCCCACTTCCATTCGAAAATCTCAAGATTCTGCAATAATCCACCTGGTCGTCGGTGTTCAGCCTTGACCTGTTGAAAAACCAAAAATCTTGAAACAAACTGATGTACACTCCGCTTCATCCCTTTTCACCAGAATCTGGTTCGCAAGTCCTTATACAATTTCATGCTTCCAGGATGAACAGACAATCGACTCCTGTGAGCTTGAGATAGAATATCATTCTTGAGCTTTGTAACATCAGGTACAACCACTCGATTTGATAAGCACAATAAACCATCTGCCTGAAAATGGAGTCCAGATGTATTACCCCCATTGGCTAAACGTGTCAAACGCTGAGTCTTAACATCAGATATCTGAGCATCTCTGATCTGAGAATACAATGCTGGCTCAGATAATATAGTATATAAATGAATTTCATTTCTTCCTTTCTTGTGCTTGAGTGTAAAACTCAATGAACAACACTCTTGAACCAAATGAGATATTTCACTAGTCTGAAGTGCAGAAAGTCTCACCTGTCGACTCAAGGCATCAGTAGTAAGATTAGCAAAACCTAGATGATATTTGATTTCACAATCATAATCCTTCAAAATATCCATCCAGCGTCTCTGTCGCATATTCAACTCCGCCTGAGTCAATAAATACTTCAAACTCTTGTGATCCGTGAATATCTCAAATTTCTCGCCATAAAGATAATGCCTCCAAATCTTGAGTGCAAATACAATGGCAGCTAACTCGAGATCATGTACTGGATAATTATTCTCATGCGTCTTCAACTGTCGAGAAGCATAGGCAATAACATGTCCATGCTATGTAAGAACACATCCTAACCCCTGACCAGAGGTATCAGTATAGACAACATAACTTCCTGATCCAGAAGGTAGAGCTAGCACATGTGCAGTAATAAAACGTCTACGCAGCTCGTGAAATGACTCCTCACAATCCAAGGACCATATGAAGGCAACATCTTTCCGTGTAAGCTATGTCAAAGGTCTGGCCAACTGTGCAAAATTCTCGATGAACCGATGGTAATAACCCGCTAGACCCAAGAAACTTCGAATCTCAGCAACCATCGTCGGACGAGACCAGTTCAGCACTGCCTCTATCTTACTTGGATCAACAGATATTCCTTCACTAGAAATCACATGACCGAGAAACACTACCCGATCAAGCCAGAATTCACAGTTTATCAATTTTGCATACAGCTTCTTATCTCGTAACGTCTGTAAAACAATTCTCAGTGCTGTGCATGCTTATTCTTGTCATGAGAATAGACAAGAATATCATCAATGAAGACAATGTCAAATCTATCCAGATATTCTCGAAATACCTGATTCATCAGATTCATAAAGACTGCCGGTGCATTCGTCAAACCGAGTGGCATCACCAGAAATTCATAATGGCCGTATCTGGTCCTGAAAGCAGTCGTAGAAATATTTGAGTCTCGTACCCGCATCTGGTGGTATCCAGATCTCAGATCTATCTTCGAATAAACAGAAGTACCCTGTAATTGATCGAACAGATCATCAATCCGCGGCAAAGGATACTTATTCTTGATGGTGACACGATTCAACTGTTTGTAGTCAATACATAATCGCATCGATCCATCCTTCTTCTTGACAAATAAAATAGGTGCTCCCCACGGAGAAACACTCGGACAAATATATCCCTTATCAAGCAGATCCTGCAACTGCTGTTTCAATTCCCTCATCTCTGACGGTGCTAGACGATAAGGTGCTCGGGATATAGGCGTCGTTCCTGGTACTAGATCAATACCAAATTCAACCTCTCGAACCGGAGGAAAACCAAGAATCTCATCAGGGAATACGTCAGGAAACTCGCTGACAATTGGTAGCTGATCAATACTCGAACTACTCGTGGACATATCAACTGCATAAATGAGGTAGCCCTCCCCACCTGACTCCAAGACATGACATGCCTTCAGAGCTGATACAAGTGGCATTGGAGGTCGCGCACCCTCACCATAAAAGTACCAGCTATCACCCTCATCCAGATGAAACTGTACCAGACGTTGATAAAAATCCACAGTAGCGTGATACAAAGTCAGCATATCTATTCCCAAAATACAATCAAAATCTGTCATCGCTAATATCATCAAATTAGCCGATAACACATTACCCTCAAACTCTAGAAGGCAACCCATCACTAGACGCTTAGTTACTACCTCCTGCTCCAGCGGAGTAGATACAACTAAATCCATATCTAATGATACATAAGGTAATCTATGTCTCTTAACAAAGCGACTAGAAATAAAGGAATGCGATGCTCCAGTATCAATTAAAACAAGTGCAGGAATACCACATAACAAAAATGTACCTGCCAACATGCGATCGCTTCCCTCAATAGCCTGCTCCTGAGACAGAGCAAATACCTGCCCTTGAGTCTGTGGACGGTAACCAGAAGAACTCTGTGGTGCTGTCTGCTGACATGAAAAAGTAGAAGCCTGAGATCCAACCTGTGATCCCGATCCACCAGCAAAACCCATGCGCTGAGGACAATATCTCCGCAGATGTTCCTGCTCACCACAAATATAACAAGCACCAGTAGCTTTTCGACACGAAGCTGCAGGATGCTTCCCACCACAGTGGTTGCAAAATTCCTCCTCCTTCTTCTTCTTCTTCCCAAAGCGGAAAGTACCTCGTGAACCACGAGAACCAGACAAAGTAGTAGGAGTAGAAGAAGACATAGGTCCAGATTGCACAACAGATTGAGCCCTAGGCCCAAAAGATCCACTAGGCTGTCCTGACATCATCAACAGTGCAGCCTATTGCTGTTCTCCACTTGACGGCAACGGTTCACCAAAGTCTCATAAGATGTCGGATTATCACATACGACAACTTGTGAGTAGATATCTTGATTCAGGCCTTGCAGAAAGATATCATACTTGGACGCATCACTTGTTGGAACACAAGTTCTCTGATCACACGGATGTGATACCCGGAGCAGTGAAAGTTTAAAAATTTTATTTTCGATATGGAACGATTCCATATTGTGGGTATCATATCCAAACGATTAAAATCTTGCAAGTAAAAATAAAAAAACACAATTAAATATTTTTAACTCTTCAAGCAATGGCTTGATTATGGACTCCAACAGAATTTAATCTGCTCTTCTTGTAAATCCCGGGAACCGATGACTTGCTCGATCAATCTCCGGAATCAGGTCCACGAATAGAAAACAGAAACCCTCTGATTGATTGCACTAGAAATCAATCAGATGTTTATCATAGAGAATAAACAGATTTGATCTGTCAATTCAGAAAGTGAATTTTCAGAAAAATCACAGACCGAATTTTCTCAAAAAGGGAAGAGGAGAATTCGAAATTCCCCTTATAATATAAAGTGTGATTTTCGAAAATTGCTTGATGAAAAAGTTGTGATTTTTGAAACCTACACACACACACACACACACATATATATATATATATAATTTCTAGACTGGATTAAGTTATAACTCTATTAGGACACTAACTCCTTAGGGCCCATAGTCCATAACTTAAGCCCAACAAGCCAAGCCTGTTATTATAGAAATTAATATAAAATTCATCATGACTCTGATTGATAAACCGATTTCACCAATGTGCACAGAAACCATTTCTGCACCTTTTAAAGTCAAGATAATTTTTCTGAATCCGAATTCAGTGATTTCCAAAAATATCCATCCCTATGTCATTTTAGGAAATTCCACTCCCTTTAGTTAAGAAGTCCAACTACTCTTTCGTTAAATTTAACTCTTTAAATTTAACTATCTCAACGGGATTTAGTAATCCATTACTGTAAGGGTCAGGGATACAGCTAGCCATGGGCTCACAACTCCTTGTGACTCGGAACAACAATTTCCGACTTACCCATTGAATCATGGTAAGAGCGTCTAGCAACATCGCCCCATGATTCCCTAGGTATCACTGATAGTGCTTGCAAGAACCAGTAGGTTTTGGTTAGCGTACAGTACGGTCCCTTCATCCATATATCCCGATCGAATCAACAACCATTGATACATCGAGAGTCATTCGAGATTCGATAACTATGCAATGCATTTTGAAAATCAAATAGTGACATCGCATGTGCTACTAGGAAACCAAGTAACCTAAAGCACATCATGTACTCTGGCCAGAGATTTGTCACACTAATATCTCCTCAGATCGCATAGGATATCCACACTCGCAAGCATGTGGTGAATCCTTGACAACAAAGCATCGACTTCTATATGTGTCGTAATTGTACCCAATCCCGACACCTGATGACCCCATAGAGTCGGTAAATGAGTCAAAGTACAGTACTAGCATATAGAGTCTCAATGATGTTCAAGTAGTAAGGACTAATGGTGTACAACCAAAACCGCAGACTTATCCACTCAAATAATAATAACCACTTGGTAAGTCCAAATAGGGTAGTTTGATCATTCATCATATGAATATCCATTTGCATGCTTTGAACATCTCCATGTTCATTACCAATGAAACGTGGTACTTGGCATCACAAATGCTAGTCTCAATCTCGAGCGATCCTTATCCTTATTAGCGGACGACTCAATTGACTAGGAACTGTTTAGAATATACAGTGACTATAAGATGTGTTTCATAATAGTGATCTCTCTTTATTCACTATCTCATCTTACTTACACTATAGTATATTCAAGGTCTTTATCAAAACAACAATAGTATATCACAATATAACAATATGAAGAAAGATAAAGAAAATGTCATTAATGAATGTAAATTATATTAAACAAAGATTGTTTATACATAGAGTCATAAAAGCCCTTAGCCACAAGTTGGCTAACCGGGCACCCACTCTTTCAATCTCCCACTTGCCCTAAAGCCAACTAGTCATACTACGTAATCCCATTGCTTCGCGATGTTTTTCAAACAATGGTCCTGACAAGGGCTTAGTAAGTGGATCAGCGATATTGTCTGTAGAGGCCACTCTCTCGACAGTGATGTCTCCTCTTTTCACAATCTCCCGGATGATGTGGTATTTCCTCAGTACGTGTTTGGATCTTTGATGAGACCTTGGTTCCTTTGCCTGAGCAACGACACCAGTGTTGTCGCAGTACACCGGAACTGGACCAACAACTTCAGGATTTACACCCAACTCTTGGACGAAATTCCTCATCCAAACGGCCTCTTTAGCAGCAGTTGATGCTGCAATGTATTCTGCCTCAGTGGTGGAATCCGCTGTGGTGTCCTGCTTGAAACTCTTCCAAGAGACAGCACCGCCATTGAGCATGAATACAAATCCAGAGGTTGACTTCGAGTCATCCACGTCGCTTTGGAAGCTAGAGTCGGTATAGCCTTCCAATTTCAATTCTCTTCCTCCATAAACCATGAATATATTCTTAGTCCTTCTCAAGTACTTAAGAATATCCTTCACGGCTTTCCAATGCATTTGACCGGGGTTGGCCTGATATCTGCTCGTGACACTCAGAGCAAAGGCTACATCCGGTCTGGTAGATATCATCCCATACATAATACTACCTATGGCTGACGCATATGGTATGTGTGTCATTTTTTCTATCTCTTCGTCAGTCTTGGGACACATAGACTTGGATAGAGAAACTCCATGACACATAGGTAGATGTCCTCTCTTGGACTCATCCATTGAAAACCTTTTCAATATAGTGTTGATGTAGGTTGCTTGAGTGAGTCCTATCATTCTCTTAGATCTATCTCTATAGATCTGTATCCCTAGAATATAGGAGGCCTCACCCAAATCCTTCATCGAGAATCTACCTGATAACCATATCTTCGTTGACTGCAACATCCCTACGTCATTCCCAATGAGTAGGATGTCATCAACATAAAGCACTAAGAACGTCACCGCATCCTTAACTACTTTTTTGTACACGCACGGTTCCTCCGGGTTTTTGATGAAACCAAAGTCCTTTATTGTTTCATCAAATTTCTGGTTCCAACTTCTTGATGCTTGTTTGAGACCATATATTGATCTCTGAAGCTTGCATACCTTATGCTCGCTTCTCATAGATGTGAATCCCTCGGGCTGCATCATATAGATCTCTTCCTTAATGTTTCCATTAAGAAATGCAATCTTCACATCCATTTGTCATATCTCATAGTCATACCAAGATGCTATGGCAATAAGGATTATTATGGACTTGAACATTGCAACTGGTGAAAAGGTTTCATCATAGTCAACCTTTTGTCTTTGAGTATAACCTTTTGCGACCAATCGTGCCTTGTAGGTCAATACCTTACCATCAGGCCCAAGTTTTTTCTTGTAGATCCATTTACACCCTATTGGAACAATTCCACCGGGAGGATCTACTAAAGACCAAACTTGGTTTGTATGCATCGAGTCTATTTTCAACTGCATAGCTTCAAGCCATAAATTCGAATCTACATCAAAAATTGCTTCCTTGAAGTTTCTTGGATCACATCCAATGTCGGGTTCATTTTGATCCCCTTCAAGAAGCAGACCATATCGAATAGGAGGTCTAGAAATCCTCTAGGATTTTCTAGAAAGATGCGTGTCGTTTAATGGTTCCTTAGGTGTGGGATCGTTATTTTGTATCTCTGGTTCTTCTCGAATTTCTTCGAGTTCCATCATCTTGCCTTTCTTATCAAGTAAGAACTCATTCTCCATGAATGTGGCATTCCTCAAAACAAACACTTTTGTTTCATTAGGATGATAGAAATAATATCCGATTGAATTCTTCAGATATCCTACAAAATAACATAAGTTGGATCGACTATCCAACTTATCTCCCACTGTCTGCTTCACGTAAGCAGGATATCCTCAAATCCTTAAGTACGAATACTCAGGAGCTTTGCCATTCCATAACTCGTATGGAGTTTTATCTACTGCTTTAGTGTGGACATTGTTCAACAATAATACCGCCGTTTCAAGCGCATAGCCCCAAAACGAAGGTGGGAGCTCAGTGAAGCTCATCATAGATCGAACCATGTCCAACAAAGTTCGATTTCGACGCTCCAAAACACCATTGAGCTGAGGTATCATAGGAGGAGTCCACTGAGAGAGAATCTCATTCTCTTTTAGATAGTACAAAAACTCGGTACTTAAGTATTCTCCACCTCGATCCGATCGAAGTGTTTTAATACTTTTTCCTAGTTTGTTCTCTACTTCAACCTTGAATTCTTTGAACTTTTCAAATGCTTCAGACTTATATTTCATCAAATATAAATACCCATACCTAGAAAAATCATCAGTAAAGGTAATGAAGTAGTTGTGTCCAAATTTAATACCAATACTAAATGGACCACAAACATCTGTATGGATCAAATCCAACAGATTTTGACTACGCTCAGGTTTTTCTTTAAAAAGAGATTTAGTCATTTTTCTTTTTAGGCAGGACTCACAAGTAGGTAGAGAGTTAATATCAGACATATCAAACATTCCCTCTCCCACTAGCTTGTTCATCCTCCTTGAGGAAATGTGACCTAGCCTAGCATGCCAAAGGTTTGCTGGGTTTTGACTATCGTTTTTCCTTTTATTTGTTGTTACCGGTTTATCAACATAATTAATTGGAACGTCTTTTAATTTTAAGTTATATAGATCGTTTTCAAGTTGTCCATTTCCAATTAAACATTCATTCTTGTAAATATTGCAAATCCCATTCACAAAATTGCAAGAAAAACCATCTCTATCAAGCATAGAAACAGAAATAATATTTTTAATCAAATCTGGCACAAATAAAACATCTCTTAAAAGTAAATTAAAATCGTTCTGCAAAACTAAATAAACGTCTCCCATTGCTTTGGCTTCAACTCTGGAACCATTTCCGAGCCTCAGCTGGGTCTCACCCATCCTAAGCTTACGACTTCTTGTCATCACCTGCAAATCATTGCAAATGTGAGATCCACATCCGGTATCCAATACCCAAGAAGTAGTATTAAGTGAAACATTTATTTCAATGTAAAACATACCCTTTGCAGTACGCAACTGCTCGAGATATTCCTTGCAGTTACGTTTCCAATGACCGGGTTTCTTGCAGTGATGGCAAACATCTCCAGATATGTTCACGTTTGAAGCTTTTGTCTTACCCTTCTTCTTTGGTACAATTTTCTTGGGTGGGGCAGAACGTTTCTTACCCTTTCCACTTGGCCCCTTCGTGGAATAAGAAGAGGAGCCAACCAAGAGTACCGGTTTTTCTTTCTTTAATGTGGCCTCATAAGACACAAGCATATTGACCATCTCTTCAAGGGTGGCCTCTATCTTGTTCATATTGAAGTTCACCACAAATCCATCAAACAACGAAGGAAGTGAAAGAAGCAATAAGTCCGTATTCAATTCATGCTCCAATGTCAAATCGAGTGTTACCAACTTCTCAATTAGCCCAATCATGTGTACCCCATGCTCACGGACAGAAGTCCCATCTCGCATGCGGCATGTCATGAGCTCTTTGACGGTGACATACCTCTCCGACCTTTACTGAGCTCCAAAAAGTTTCTTGAGGTGCATGTGTATGTCAGCAGCATTCACGGCATCCTCAAATTGCCTCTGGAGTTCATCAGACATTGAAGCTTGCATATAGCATTTAGCCTTGATATCATGGTCCCACTATTGATCAAGTTTTGCCAATTCTTTCGGACTTATATTAGCCGGTGCTTCCTTTGGAGGATTCTTTTCTAACACGTAGAAAATTTTCTCCGAGTTTAGAACAATATTTAATTTACGGAACCATTCCGTATAGTTTGCGTCAGTCAATTTGTTTTGTTCGAGAATTGAGTATAGTGGATTGCGCGAATTCATTGTAATGAAATACTGAAAATAAACAGACAATAATCAGTGATTGTTTAATTAATTTACTAAGACATAAAATATGGCGAGATTTAATTTTATGAATTTCACTCCCACTATTTTAACGATTTCACTATCCTCTAGTGAAAACGGGAAACTTGTTTCCTTAGTGGGAACATGGAGTCCAATTGACAAACTATAGTCCCGAATAATATCAGTCAACCATAATTTTCAAAAGGTAGAGCCCAATTGCTTCCAAAGCAATCCCCATGTTTTTAACTCATGTCCAATAAGGGCCCAATAATATGACGTCGTTTATTGTGACATGTCAAGATAACCCATCAATATTAAGTTGTGATGGACGGTCGCCATGTGGATCCCCAATAATATGAGCCAATCCCATGGGAGTTCCACCCAACTTACAACTTGTGTCGATCCAATGTACAACTTTCCGACAAACGAGCCCCCCAATAATATGAGTCGGATCGTGTCCGCGGGTAGCATCTCATACATTGATCGTTGATGAAAGGTAGGAACATTTAAACAATATTTAAATTCCCTTTATTTATCTTGATATAAATTTTAAATCATATTTAAAATAAGGGATTTTTAATTTTGAAAACTGTCTCATCATTTAGTATTTGTATGCTTGCGGGATTCATACATTTTAGTCTAAACATGCATACATGTAGTGACCCTTACCCGGATCATCTACTAAACAGAACTTAGGCATGCAATTAACTTAATAAAACAGATATCAGAATAAACTTGCGGAAACCATAAATAAATACAATCCCAAGGAAAGGAATCTGTAATTTATCCAAATATTATACAACCAAATCGAATAGCTGTATCAACCCAAAACAATAGAAATAAAACCTAGACGAAGCTCCAGCTGGCCAACCACTGCCTAGCCCCTCTTGGATCCACCAGCCTCGTCCAATCGCAAACCTGCCCCATGGAATAGGGTGTCCAGAAACACAGAGTACGAGACGTGAGCATAAAACGCTCAGCACGAGAGTATGAGTATACATGCATGAAAAGTGAACTCCCTATAAACTCGAGGTCAAGGATCAGATAACAGAAACAGACCAGGCCCTGGTATGTAGCACGCTGTGCCGTCGCTTCAGGAGGTGGCTCCCATACCATGATACCAGTGGATATGCCGGACCCAAATCGATGGAAGTTCAACCACTAACAGGATAGGGAAAAAACCCTACTAACAGACATCTCAAAGGAGATAGCTCAGTATGCAAATGAATGCAGCATAAATCAATGACATATAAACCATGCAGTCACATAATACATGCATACTCAGTCAGGATATCTCGAACAGTACTTCCGTACCTCAAATCCGTGCAAGCTCTACCAACTCTAGGTCCACGCCTATAGTCTGCTCTACACTTCCAAATGATACTACTTTCATTATAGCGCTCTAAAAGCCTTAACTAAGCTAAAGCATACTCCTAAATATTTTTAGGAAGCAAAAGCTATACCTTCGTTCGTCGTTAGCCCTTTGCTGTCGAGTGCCTCAAAACTAGGCCACAGCTCCGCTACGACGCCTGGATCGCTATGCCACTTCCGGATTCCCCACGGGTAGATCTGAGCTAGAAGGCTAAGGAATTGAGAGAGAAGAGGTGATTGGTGCGTCTAAATCTGAATCTCGGCCCTCCTATTTATAGATGGAGTTCGGATCATCCGAACTGGACTTCGGAGCGTCCGAACACGATCGGAGCGTCCGATCTCGACTTCGGATCGTCCGATCCCAATATTACGTCATTGCTTACGTCAGCATTATGACGTCATCCATGACGACTGTCGGCAGCAAGATCGGAGCGTCCGAACCACTCTTCGGAACGTCCGATCCCTGACTTCGGACCGTCCGATCCTTAACTTCGGAGCCTCCGAACTTGACAACCTTCAAACCATTTTCAAGTGTTCTGAATCCAATTCCGGACTCCGATAACCCATTAAGAGTTCCCTTAATCACGTTTACTCTTACTTAATTGGATTAATGATTTGATTAACGCTAAATCACTGATTTTGGGTACGAGCTACTACATTCTCCCCCACTTAAGATGTTTCGTCCTCGAAAACAGATCTTAAGTACTGAATGTAAAACAGAAATCAGAAACATTCTTTATTCAAATCAAACGTTTACAAAATTTTGCATCTGAATACTTCTTAAGAATGAAATCAAAACAACTCAGGATGGTCTTCACGCATCCTGTCCTCAAGCTCCCAAGTAGCTTCTTCAGTGCCTCGGCGCTGCCACTGAACTAAAACCAAAGGAATGACTTTGTTCCACAAAACCTTATCCTTATAATCCAGGATACGAATAGGTTTCTCAACATAGGTCAAATCCTTGTTCACCTGAACCTCAGACCGCTGCAGAATATGATATTCATCCGCCACATACCGTCGCAACAGAGATACGTGGAACACGTCGTGAATACTGGATAGATGCGGTGGCAAAGCTAGTCGATAAGCCAAATCGCCGATGCTCTCCAAGATCTCAAACGGACCGATAAACCTGGGAGACAACTTGCCCTTAAGACCAAATCTGAGAATCTTACGGAAAGGTGACACTCTCAGAAATACTTTCTCCCCGACATCGAACTGCAAAGGCCTACGCTTGATATTAGCATAGCTGGCCTGACAATCCTGTGCAGTCTTAATCCGTTTCTTGATCTGATCAACAATGTCTATCGCCTGCTGGATAAACTCCGGTCCCTCAGCCTGTCTCTCCCCCACTTCTTCCCAGAAGAGTGGAGTACGACAACGTCGTCCGTACAACGCCTCAAAAGGTGCCATCCCAATACTAGTATGATAGATGTTGTTGTACGCGAACTCGATCAACGGCAAATGATCCTGCCAGGCTGAACCAAAATCCATGACGCATGCTCTAAGTATATCCTCCAAAGTACGGATAGTGCGCTCTGACTGACCATCAGTCTCCAGATGATAGGCAGTACTCAAACTGAGAGTAGTACCCATCGCACGCTGAACACTCTCCCAGAATCTAGAAGTAAACCTGGGGTCCCGATCGCTGACAATGCTCACAGGCACTCCATGAAGTCGAACGATCTCCTGAATGTACATCCGTGCCATGCGATCCACAGAGTACTCTCGGCTATAGGCAATGAAATGCGCTGACTTGGTGAGTCGGTCCACCATAACCCAGATAGCATCACAGTTCCTTGGGGATACCGGCAAATGAGTCACAAAGTCCATTGTGATAAACTCCCATTTTCATTCAGGAATAGGCAGACTGTGAAGCAATCCTCCAGGTCGTCGGTGCTCTGCCTTGACCTGTTGACACACCAAACATCTCGAAACAAACTGATAAACACTGCGTTTCATTCCCTTCCACCAGAAACGAGTACGTAGATCCTTGTACATCTTGTTGCTCCTAAGATGAATACTCAACTTAGTGCGATGTGCCTGAGACAAAATCTCCTCTCGCAATTCTTCATCCTGCGGAATCACAAGTCTACCAGACAAACATAGAAAGCCATCTGACTGATAATGAAATCCAAACGAGCTACCCTCGTTAGCTAGACGAGCTAAACGTTGGGTCTTTGAATCAGACATCTGAGCATCTCGAATCCGCGAATACAAAGCTGGCTCAGATAGTATCGCAAACATCTGGATACTCTGCATACCTTTCTTATGCTTGAAGGTATATCCTGAAGTACAATAATCACTGATCGCACTAGACATCGAACAAGTCTGAAGCGCGGATAATCGCACCTTGCGACTCAAAGCATCAGCAGTGAGATTAGCAGCTCCCGGATGGTACTTAATCTCGCAATCATAGTCTTTAAGCAAGTCCATCCAACGTCTCTGCCTCATGTTCAACTCCGCCTGAGTGAACAAATACTTGAGACTCTTATGGTCGGTGAAGATCTCAAATTTCTCGCCATACAGATAATGACGCCAGATCTTCAAAGCGAACACAATGGCTGCTAACTCCAAATCATGGACTGGGTAGTTGTACTCGTGAAGCTTTAGCTGTCTAGAAGCGTATGCGATCACATGCCCATTCTGAGTCAGGACACAACCTAACCCCTGAAGAGAAGCATCAGTGTACACCACATACCCTTCAGATCCTGACGGTAATGCCAACACCGGCGCAGAAGTCAACCGCTGTCGAAGCTCACAGAAATTCTCCTCACACTCGGAGGACCACTCAAAATCCACACCCTTGCGGGTAAGCTGCGTCAAAGGTCGAGCTAGTTGAGAGAAGTTCAGAATGAAGCGAAGATAATACCCTGCCAGACCCAGAAAACTACGGATTTCAGCAACTGTCATCGGATGCGACCAATTAAGTACCGCTTCAATCTTGCTTGGGTCAACAGAAATCCCCTCCCTGGATATGATATGGCCAAGAAAGTCCACTCGATCCATCCAGAACTCACACTTGCTCAGCTTGGCGTACAATTGCTCATCTCGAAGGGTCTGCAGTACCAACCGCAAGTGAGAAACATGCTCTTCCGTATTACGCGAATATACCAAGATGTCGTCAATGAAGACCACGACAAACTTGTCCAAATACTCCCTGAAGACACGGTTCATCAGATCCATGAACATAGCCGGCGCATTAGTCAAATCAAATGGCATCACTAGGAACTCGTAATGCCCATAGCGAGTACGGAATGCAGTCTTGGCTACGTCCTGATCATGGACTCTCAACTGATGATACCCAGATCTCAAGTCAATCTTGGATTAAACTGACGTGCCCTGCAGCTGATCAAACAAGTCATCAATGCGAGGCAACAGATACTTGTTCTTCACTGTAACACGATTCAGCTGCCTATAGTCAATGCACAGCCGCATCGACCCATCCTTCTTCTTCACGAAGAGAACAGGAGCTCCCCAAGGAGATACACTAGGACAAATGTATCCCTTGTCCAAAAGATCCTGTAGCTGATTCTTCAACTCACGCATCTCTGACGGAGCCAGACGATACGGTGCTCGAGAAATAGGTGAAGTACCCGACATCAACTCTATGCCAAACTCGACTTCCCTAGCAGGAGGAAAACCCAGAATCTCATCAGGAAAAACATGAAATTCATCCACAACAGGAATACTCTCTATCCCAATGCTCTCAGCGGACAAATCAACTGCATAGATAAGGTAGCCTTCCCCGCCAGACTCTAGAGCTCGACAGGCTCTCAAAGCTGATACCAAAGGCATCGGGGGTCGCGCTCGAAAAACCAGCTCTCACTCCCCTCTGGATGAAAGCGTACTAATCTCTGATAGCAGTCTACTGAAGCTCGATATGTAGTCAACATATCTATTCCTAGAATGCAATCAAAGTCGTCCATCGCCAGGACCATGAGATTTGCTAACAGAATGTTCCCTTCGAACTCTAAGGGGAAACCCATCACTAGACGCTTAGCCAAAGCAGATTGGCCCGTCGGAGTAGAAACAGACATCACTACGTCTAGTGCAATGCATGGTAACTTGTGCCTCTTAACAAAATGTGCAGAAATGAAGGAATGAGATGCACCAGTGTCAATAAGTACAAGAGCAGGTATACCATAAAGCAGAAATGTACCTGCGATGACTTTCTCATTCTCCTCCACTGCCTGATCATGTCTCATGGCAAACACCTGGCCAGAAGCTCGTGGTCTCAAATGAGAACTCCTAGCAGGCTGTCCCTGCGACCTCTGCTGAACGATGGCCTGAGAACCAGATCCTGAACCGCCTCCCCCAGATAGTGGACAATCCCTCCGGATATGACCCACCTCGCCGCAACGGAAACAAGCTCCAGAAGCTCTATGGCACTTGTCGGATGGATGGTTTTTCCCACAGTGATCACACTTGTCCTTCCTACCGAAACGGACAACACCAGCAGAGCCAAAGGAAGAAGAAGTAGTTTCAGACTTCTTGAAAGATTGGGCACGGGGACCCAAAGAACTAGCAGGTCTCGATTGAGAGAAAGACCTGTTCCGCCGAATACTGTCCTCCGCCTGGTAACAACGGCTCACCAAACCCTCGTAGGACATGTCGTCGCCAACCGCCACACGGTCATGGATCTCAGGGTTAAGGCCCTGAAGGAACATGTTATACTTCATATGGGAGCTGTCAGCAATCTCCGGACAATAAGATAACAGATCGAGAAACTTCTGCTGATATTCCTCGATACTCATGGCTCCCTAACGCAGACTCAGAAGCTCACCTGCTTTTGCCTGTCGGAGAGCAGGAGGGAAATACATCTTATAGAAAGCTGTACAAAACTCGGCCCAGGTGGCCACTCCTCTAGCCGAAACCAAAGGTGCAGAAGTAATCCTCCACCACCTGCGTGCACATCCATCCAGAAGATAACCCAGGGTCTCTATCTTCTGCTCCTCGGTGCAGTGGAAAGTCTGAAAAGTCGTCTCCATGCGGTCTAACCAGTTTTCCGCATCCTCCGGAGACTCACCTCCAACTAAGGGCTTAGGACCCATAGCTAAGAATCGACGCACGGTGAAACGCTCATCGTCATGATGACGATGACGCCGTTCTTGACGACGCTCTCGGTCGGCATCGCCCCAACGACCGCCTCCACTTCCATGGCTACTCTCATCATCATAGTTTGCCATCTACAAAAATACCTCATGATGAGACTAAATCCCAAGAATACTTTTGCATGCTCTGATACCATAAATGTAGTGACCCTTACCCGGATCACCTACTAAACAGAACTTAGGCATGCAATTAACTTAATAAAATAGATATCAGAATAAACTTGCGGAAACCATAAATAAATACAATCCCAAGGAAAGGAATCTGTAATTTATCCAAATATTATACAACCAAATCGAATAGCTGTATCAACCCAAAACAACAGAAATAAAACCTAGACAAAGCTCCAGCTGGCCAACCACTGCCTAGCCCCTCTTGGATCCACCAGCCTCGTCCAATCGCAAACCTGATGGAATAGGGTGTCCAGAAACACAGAGTACGAGACGTGAGAATAAAACGCTCAGCACGAGAGTATGAGTATACATGCATGCAAAGTGAACTCCCTATAAACTCGAGGTCAAGGATCAGATAACAGAGACAGACCGGGCCCTGGTATGTAGCACGCTGTGCCGTCGCTTCAGAAGGTGGCTCCCATACCATAATACCAGTGGATATGCCGGACCCAAATCGATGAAAGTCCAACCACTAACAGGATAGGGAAAAAACCCTACTAACAGACATCTCGAAGGAGATAGCTCAGTATGCAAATGAATGCAGCATAAATCAATGACATATAAACCATGCAGTCACATAATACATGCATACTCAGTCAGGATATCTCGAACAGTACTTCCATACCTCAAATCCGTGCAAGCTCTACCAACTCTAGGTCCACGCCTATAGTCTGCTCTACACTGCCAAATGATATTACTATCATTATAGCACTCTAAAAGCCTTAACAAAGCTAAAGCATACTCCTAAATATTTTTAGGAAGAAAAAGCTATACCTTCGTTCATTGTTAGCCCTTTGCTGTCGAGTGCCTCAAAACTAGGCCACAGCTCCGCTACGACGCCTGGATCGCTATGCCACTTCCGAATTCCCCACGGGACGCCTAGAATTTCCTAGATCTGAGCTAGAAGGCTAAGGAATTGAGAGAGAAGAGGTGATTGGTGCGTCTAAATCTGAATCTCGGCCCTCCTATTTATAGATGGAGTTCGAATCGTCCGAACTGGACTTCGGAGCGTCCGAACACGATCGGAGCGTCCGATCTCGACTTCGGATCGTCCGATCCCAATATTACATCATTGCTTACGTCAGCATGATGACATCATCCATGACGACTGTCGGCAGCAAGATCGGAGCGTCCGAACCACTCTTCGGAACGTCCGATCCCTGACTTCGGACCGTCCGATCCTTAACTTCGGAGCCTCCGAACTTGATAATCTTCAAACCATTTTCAAGTGTTCTGAATCCAATTCCGGACTCCGATAACCCATTAAGAGTTTCCTTAATCACGTTTACTCTTACTTAATTGGATTAATGATTTTATTAACGCTAAATCACTGATTTTGGGTACGGGCTACTACAATACAACAATAATATCATATATTATTTAAAGGATGATCGACCTCAATAACTAATCGACCCGTGGTTGCCAATCACGAGTCTAAGTCCAATCCTAGGTGATATGCAGGTATGCAATGCAATCCTATTACATTGAGCTTCCAATTTACATTTCTTCGGTCTTTATTGTCTGTTGGGCCCACCATTATCTTCAAATATTTATCTCCCACTACGTCTAATAAATTTACAATAAATTTCGATGACAAGTAGGGGATACATATTTAAGGGTGGGAACGGGCCATAAACCAGGCCCACTTTTTATTACAAATGACAATTCAAATTGGGCCATAAACCAAGCCCATTAATAAAACCCAACAACAATAAAACCAAATGTAAACAACCTAACATACACCTACAATATTGGTCATGATAATCGATCATCTTTTTATCCAATAATTAATTCAATAATTAAATAATTGGATAACATGCAATGAAATCATAATTAAAAAGATAAAATCAAATTTTATCTTATCCTTTTATAAGATCATATCTTATCATCAATTGTACCAAAATAATTAATTTTATAAAATCTAATTTAACGGATAAAATTTATAAATTTTCAAAAAATTCAAATTTATCCAAAAATCAATTTTAAAAATTTCGGACTCAAACAATTTGACCCGACGTCTCGTGGACCAATCAAAAACAATTTTCAATCGGACCAAAAACTAAAATTTCAAAATCTTAAAAAATTAAAATTTTAATTTTTTTCGGATTGCCCGGGACATTCCCGGGCAGCCCCGCCTCCACGTGGGACAGGCTGCCCACGTGGAGGTGGGCAGCCCGTCGCTGCCCGTGGGCAGCGATCAAATCGCTGCCCTGGGTAGAGCCGTGCACTGCCCTTGGGCAGCGATCAAGTCGCTGCCCCTAGGCAGCGATCAAATCGCTGCCCGTGATGCCCTGTTTCCTTCAAAATTTTAATTTAAAAATTCGTTTCATTTTCAAAAACCGAGGCTAAAAATTTTGTACAATCGATTAATTTTAATCGTTTGATCAAAGAACAACCTGTCTCTGACGCCACTGTTGGAACACTCGTTCTCTGATCACATGGATGTGATACTCGGAGCAGCGGAAGTTTAAAAATTTTATTTTCGATATGGAACGATTCCATATTGTGGGTATCATATCCAAACGATTAAAATCTTGCAAGTAAAAAATAAAAAATCACAATTAAATATTTTTACCTCTTCAAGCAATGGCTTGATTATGGACTCCAAAAGAATTTAATCTGCTCTTCTTGTAAATCTCGGGAACCGATGACTTGCTCGATCAATCTCCGGAATCAGGTCCACGAATAGAAAACAGAAACCCTCTGATTGATTGCACTAGAAATCAATCAGATGTTTATCGTAGAGAATAAACAGATTTGATCTGTCAATTCAGAAAGTGACTTTTCAAAAAAATCACAGACCGAATTTTCTCAAAAAGGGAAGAGGAGAATTCGAAGTTCCCCTTATAATATAAAGTGTGATTTTCGAAAATTGCTTGATGAAAAAGTTGTGATTTTTGAAACCTACACACATATATATATATATATAATTTCTAGACTGGATTAAGTTATAACTCTATTAGGACACTAACTTCTTAGGGCCCATAATCCATAACTTAAGCCCAACAAGCCAAGCTTGTTATTATAGAAATTAATATAAAATTCATCATGACTCTGATTGATAAACCGATTTCACTAATGTGCACAGAAACCATTTCTGCACCTTTTAAAGTCAAGATAATTTTTCTGAATCCGAATTCAGTGATTTCCAAAAATGCCCATCCCTATGTCATTTTAGGAAATTCCACTCCCTTTAGTTAAGAAGTCCAACTTCTCTTTCGTTAAATTTAACTCTTTAAATTTAACTATCTCAACGGAGTTTAGTAATCCATTACTTGTGTGACCCTCAATAGTTCAGGGATACAGCTAGCCGTGGGCTCACAACTCCTTGTGACTCGGAACAACAATTTTCGACTTACCCATCGAATCATGGTAAGAGCGTCTAGCAACATCGCCCCATGATTCCCTAGGTATCACTGATAGTGCCTGCAAGAACCAGTAGGTTTTGGTTAGCGTACAGTACAGTCCCTTCATCCATATATCCCGATCGAATCAACAACCATTGGTACATCGAGAGTCGTTCGAGATTCGATAACTATGCAATGCATCTTGAAGATCAAATAGTAACATCGCATTTGCTACTAGGAAACCAAGTAACCTAAAGCACATCATGTACTCTGGTCAGAGATTTGTCACACTAATATCTCCTCAGATCGCATAGGATATCCACACTCGCAAGCATGTGGTGAATCCTTGACAAAAAAGCATCGACTTCTATATGTGTCGTAACTGTACCCAATCCCGACACCTGATGACCCCATAGAGTCGGTAAATGAGTCAAAGTACAGTACTAGCATATAGAGTCTCAATGATGTTTCAAGTAGTAAGGACTAATGGTGAACAACCAAAACCGCGGACTTATCCACTCAAATAATAATAATAACCACTTGGAAAGTCCGAATAGAGTAGTTCGATCATTCATCATATGAATATCCATTTGCATGCTTTGAACATCTCCATGTTCATTACCAATGAAACGTGGTACTTGGCATCACAAATGCTAGTCTCAATCTCGAGCGATCCTTATCCTTATTAGCGGACGGCTCAATTGACTAGGAACTGTTTAGAATTTACAGTGACTATAAGATGTGTTTCATAATAGTGATCTCTCTTTATTCACTATCTCATCTTACTTACACTATAGTATATTCAAGGTCTTTATCAAAACAACAATAGTATATCACAATATAACAATATGAAGAAAGATAAAGAAAATGTCATTAATGAATGTAAATTATATTAAACAAAGATTGTTTATACATAGAGTCATAAAAGCCCTTAGCCACAAGTTGGCTAATCGGGCACCCACTCTTTCATCACTGTCATTGATATGAGGACTAAAAGGTAGCAGATCAAGAAATCGTTGCTGATATTGATCAATAGTCATTGATCCTTGCCTCAGAGTCAGCAACTCCATAGATCGTGCCTGTCGAACTGCTTGAGGAAAATACAGTTTCTGAAACTGCTGACAGAAATCCCCCCAAGTCACCTGTCCTCTCTCAGTACGTGCTTGAGTAGCTTTGGCATCTCACCATAAGCGTGCTCGATCCTCTAGAACGAATTCTAAAACTTCCAGTTTCTGCTCCTCAGTGCAATCGAAAGCTCGAAAAGCACTCTCGAGTTTAGACATCCAGCCTCTTGCCTGTTCAGGATTCTCGCCTCCCACCAAGGGTATTGGTCCTACTTGCATAAACTTATTGATAAAGTAACGACGTCTACCCTCATGAGGATGATATCGATCATCATGATGGCGATGATGACGATGATGACCACCTCCCTGGCCAACACTACCATGACTTTCGTCAGTCATATCCTGAAAAAAATTGCACATTAAAATCCCAAATGCGCAAGAATTACTCAAGACTAAACTAAATCCCAAGTACTAATTCCCAAAATCTAAGCATGCTCTGATACCAAAAATGTAGTGACCCTGCATGGAATCACCTACTAGCTGACAACTAATAGCATGCATTAAACTTAATACAGCAAAATACTTAACAGAGTAAAACGTGCGGAAACATAATCCATAAATTACGTATCAGCTTAGTAAAATATATCCAGGCTTAATATTGTAGTGATACAACCATATCGAAAAAACTTAAAAGTAAACATTATACAGCTATATCGAATCCTGCTGTATAATAAACTCCTCAAGGCTCCTGCTCCCTAGTACTGCCTTGAACTATCAGCTCCGTCCATCCTGCGACCTACCCCGTGAAATAGGGTGTCCAAGATAACAATAGGACGTGAGCGCTAACGCCCAGTACATAAACATGAGTAAACATATGTATATAATGCATGCAACATGATGACTAGTAAAAGGTCATCTGAAAAGTCATACTCATTACCGGCGTCACATGAGTGCTGCCACCGCACGGATCAACCTCTGGGTGCAACCACACTCGTCTAGTACACCAAAGTAGTCAGACATACATGTCCCCACCATCGCGGTACTCTCAGTGACAGACTATCGAGTATAGAGCTGAGCGACTCTATAATCAGGTATAACAAGGTATAGGCTCAACGTGTATATGCACATGACATATGAATATGAAAAACGGTAAATCATATATCATGCCATATAATAATGCCAAATAAATGCAACATATAAACATATAAACATGTATACTCATTTTCTGATCATTGCTGCTCCGTAATTCATTCTTGCGCAATAGCTTTTCCATCTTTTCCTCGACAAATCGCTACGTCCTATACAATAAACACGGGAGCGTGTAATGTAGACACGATGTATGAAAAACCAACAAAAACTTAATTAAAACAAATGAATGCACGCACAAATGACAATAAAATGATAATAAAATATGCAACACAAACATGCCCATCATATACTCGCTGGCAATCTCAGTCAATGTGTACGTACCTCTAGGCTAGTTCAAGTATAGTAGATCCTAGGTTCCAAGCCTATATTCAAAAGTTCACCGTATCACTACATAAGTTGTATAAGCCTTAACTAAGCTAATAAGTACTCCCAAAATTTAAATAGATTCCCGGACCATACCTTCGTCCGTAGATAGCCCTTTGGAGTCGCTGGTCCCGGATGACTATAACCACACCTTGGTTATTTTAGAACCTCGATTATAACCGATAGGGCCCTCAAGTGTATAACTCAAACTATAAAACTGGAGAAGGAAACTCGGAAATTTGTAATTCAAATAGAAATCGAACGAGCCCTATTTATAGGAAAATTTTTGGTCGAGTTCGGGCCCTTCGAACTGGGGTTCGGATCGTCCGATCCAACTCACTGCCTGCATGCGAGACACGTCGAGTTTGGACTGTCCGATCACCACTTCGGGTCGTCCGAAGTGTCCTAAATTCGACACTTGTCAAAAACCATGGCTGAGTAATCCTGCCTACTTGGCACAGGTGAAGTTCGGGCCGTCCAATCCTACTTCGGATCGTCCGAACTTGCCTTAACTCCGAAGTCAATAAGCTCACCTTCGGAGTCCCCGGTGTGCTGAGTTCGGGTCGTCCGAAGTCCTCTTCGGACCGTCCGAACTGGCTCAGAAAATAAAAATCCAATTCTTGATTCTGAAGTTCGATTAAACCCCGAATTTGGTTAATCACCAACCCTAAATCATATTTAACATATTATTATCTTAAAAATGAATCTGTGTTACTATATCCTGGGAGCCCTTAATATAGACAAGGGCAACCCTCACCTCTTAAGCTAGCTTTTGAGGTGTGTTAGGTCCAAATCTCATTTCTAACAGATCCCCAACAGCTAACCATTCCGCACGAGAACGTTGTTTCCAATAATACTCTTCTAGTGCCAAAAGATTATCTAATTTCCTTTCCAAAGAAGCCACCTGGTTAGATTGGCCATCATCACTCGGCAAATCATACAAGGAGGATAATAAATGTTGTGTCTTGCGAATCTGTTGGGAAAGATTACCAAACACACGTGAACCCCACTTTTTTAGATGGAGACCACACCACTCCAAAGCAGCTTGAAGGTCAAGAGGGCATTGAATATGATCAGCACCTGAATTGGTCCAGCAATCGGCTATAACGTTTGATTGTATTAATAAAGTGGTGAGTGGCATTGATTGAAAAATTACAGCTAATATGGCGTCCCGATTGGATGCCCCTTACGAGCCAGCCGAAGTCCGTACAACTTTGTTTGGATTGGGTGCGTGGAAATCACCGGGTCCGGATGGTTTTCATGCAGGTTTCTTTCAAGAATACTGGGAGGTAGTGGGGAAACAGGTTACTGATGTCTGTCTATCAGTATTGAATGGTAAGTCCTCCTTAGGCACTCTTAATCATACCAATATTGTTCTTATCCCTAAGATCAAGCATCCTCGAGCAGTTTCTGATTATCGCCCCATAAGCCTTTGCAATGTGGTTGCTAAAATTGTCTCAAAAACTATGGCCAACCGGTTAAAAGAATTTCTCAAAACCATCATTTCTGAGGAGCAAAGTGCTTTCGTACCTGAACGTTTAATTACGGATAATGTCGTGGTAGCCTTTGAATGCATGCATACTTTGCGTAGAAGAACTCACGGTCGCCAAGGATTGATGGCTTTGAAACTTGATATGAGCAAAGCTTATGATAGAGTTGAATGGACGTTCCTAAGTGCAATGGCTAAACTTGGTTTCTCAACTCACTGGATAGGGCGAGTTCTTGATTATCTTGGATCTACAAGTTTCTCTTTTCTAATTAATGGGAAGTCGTTTGGTTTTGTTCAGCCGACTAGGGGACTTTGTCAAGGGTGTCCTTTGTCACCCTATTTATTCTTACTTTGTTCGCAAGGGTTCTCAGCTCTTTTAAGACACGGTATCAGTCAGGGTCGGATTAAGGGTATTTCTTGTGCAAGGAATGCACCTCAAGTTAGTCATCTTTTCTTTGCAGATGATACTCTTCTTTTCGGGACGATTTCAGAAGCTTACTATAATGTTATTCGTGATATTCTCAGTACTTATGAGCATGCTTCTGGCCAAGTGATTAATCTTCACAAGTCCAATATTACCTTCAGCCCGAATTCAACTTCAACTATGAAAAATCTTGTCTTTTCTACTCTGGGTATGCCTAATAATGAATCTTATGAATCATATCTGGGTCTTCCGGCCTTTGTGGGGCGTAGTAAGAAACATGTTTTTGAAGGAGTCAAATAGAGGGTATGGCAGAAACTCCAAGGCTGGAAGAGTTCAATTTTCTCTATGGGAGGGAGAGAAATTTTAATCAAAGCGGTTGCACAAGCCACTTCTACTTATACAATGTCAGTTTTTAAACTTCCTCTCGAACTCTGTCATGGATTACAATCTATGATTGCTAAATTTTGGTGGGGTGGATCTAGGTTGGGGCATCGGATCCATTGGTTAAATTGAAAAAAGTTGTTTCGCTCTAAAATCCAAGGTGGAATGGGATTTCGTGATTTGTCTTTATTCAATCAGGCTCTTCTTGCTAAACATGGTTGGAATCTTATTTGTAACCCGAGTTCCTTACTTGGTCGGGTTCTTAAAGCCAAATATTTCCCTTCTTCGACATTTTTGCAGGCTATGATGGGCCACAATCCCTCATATGTGTGGCGTAGCATATTATGAGGGCGTGAACTTCTTCTTAAAGGCATTCGTTGGCGGGTTGCTTCTGGACGATCTATTCAGGTATTTAAGGACCCTTGGTTGTTTCGCCCTAGATCTTTTAAACCCATCACTTGTCCATCATCGCAACACATTTCTTTGCGAGTGAGTGATCTTAAATTATATTCTGGTGAGTGGGATTGGTCCGTTATTGAAAGGGTGTTATGGCCGATAGATTATGATGAACTTCGGCGCATCCCTGTTGGCAATGTGGATGGTACTGATACTCTGGTTTGGCACTATGAAACTTCAGGGGTATATTCGGTTAAATCTGGATATCGGTTGGCATCAATTTCTGACGTAGAAGGGAGTGAAGGAATTCAAAATGGAATGGTGAAATGTCTTCGTAAATTATGGAATTTATCCATTCCTAGTAAAGTCAAAATTCATTTGTGGCGAGCTATTCATGACGCAATTCCCTCCCGAGTTGCTCTTGCAAAGAGAGGGGTGCCTTTACATATTCATTGTCCCCGTTGTCATATTCCATATGAAGACACTTTTCATGCATTGTGGTCTTGCAAAGCTGTATAGAAGATTTGGAAACTTTCTGCTCTTTGGTCATTATTAGCCTCGTTTCGGGGAAAGGGTAGACTAGTTGAGCTTTTTTGTTGGGTTTTTGAGCATGGCACCAGAGATGACGTAGGATCTTTTGCGATGATATGCTGGAGTATTTGGCTTGATCGTAATCAACTTATTTTTTAGAACAAGCAACGGTCTTCGTCTGACATAATTGATCGAGCAAGCTTTCTTTGGAATAATTTTTTGGTTGCCATTAATCGTAGAAGTCTAGTGAATCTTCAGCCTAGATTACAATCATGGGCTCCTCCGCCTCAAGGCATCATCAAAATTAATGAAGACGCTGCTGTGAATCCTACAAAGTCTTACTTTGGTATTGGAGTTATTGGTCGAGATTCTAACGGAGTAGTGTTATTTGGAATTTCTCGGCGTGTTCCTTGGATGTTTTCACCCTTTTTAGCAGAAATGTATGCTGTTCGAGAAGGCATTTTGACAGCTCTTCGACTTTCAATAGAGTCTTGGATTGTGGAAACCGATGCTTTTATGGTTGTTAAAGCTATTGATCATCCAGAACCTTATGCCATTGAGGCTCCTCTTGTTGAAGATATACATTATGCGTGTATGCAAGTTCCTGGGGCTGCGGTTGTTCGTGGTTATCGTGAAGGAAATGGCGTCGCACATTTCTTGGCTCACCTGGGCTTTTCTTATGGAAATCAGTTGGAATTTGTTTCGTTTGTTCCTTCGTGGTTGAAACATCATGTTCTAAGGAACATGTCTGTTTAAGTTATGTTAGTGTTGTTTGGCTTCCAAAAAAAAAAAAAAAAAAATAGAGTTTACTAATAAGTTTATTAATTTACAATTATTATTTACTTTAATATTGTAATTTGAGATTGTAATACTCTTATTTAATTAGATATGGGTTATACATGGGTCTAATTGGTTTTTAATTTTTTGGTTGATGTAGAACTGCATTATAATTGAGTCTAGATTAAAGAAATTCCATCTCAAACTTGAAATCTTTAGGTCATATATATAATTTAAAATTTTTTATGACGTGTATGTTTCTTGTGAGACAGTAGTACGGATGAGACTGATCGATCTGACTCATATTTATAATGAAATAATAATTTTGACATAAAAATTATATATTTTTATAAGTCAAGTTAAATAAAATATTCGTATGACAAAAAATTGATCAATAAAATGAAATTATGGCACTTATTGAGTTTTATGATAAGATTTCGATAGATCTATGCAATGCATAGTACACGAAATATGCTCCATAGACAACTTAACAATAAATATGGAGAATCTAGTTTATTTATATTTTCAAAATATTATTTAATATAAATCTTCACCCAGTCATCAATCCAAAGAAATCTATGACGAATGCCATTATAGCTGCTAAAAAATCTTAACACGAGTTTATAAGAATTGTTCGTGTCTTAAAATCTACCTAACATCTTTTAGTTTTAGATTTTCAAAATATGCAAATTAAAGAATATTTTAAATTTCAAAAATAATTATTCAAATCGAAATGAGACACACAAGCAAGCACACACTGAATCATTGTTCAAGAAAAGAAAAGAAAAGAAAAGAAAAGGCATTGAGCAGCTAAACTCCACCGTGTAGGCAGCACCTCGACTACTTAACTGAGGTGAAGAAAAAAGTTTCAGAAAAAGGCGAAAAGAGAGGAATTCCAAAAGGGTTACCTGCATTTTTCTGTTATATTCACGGGTTCCTTTTCTCTTTGGGAGAAATGCGTCGTTTTGCTCTGAATCTTCTTTCAGTTGCCGTGTTTTTCTTCGCCGTTGATGCATTTGCTGCGAAGCCCATTTACTCGTCAAGGATGATTCACAGATTCTCTGACGAAGCACAGGATTTGTGGGCTTCCAAATTCAAGAAAAACGGAGGCAGCGGAGTGGTGAATTGGCCCGAGAAAAAAAGCTTCAGGCATATGAGAATGCTGATGGGGAATGATTTGAAGCGGCAAAGACTGAGGATCGACTCCCAGAATCAACTTTTGGTTGCTTCTCAAGGCAGCAGAACTGTTGATTATGGCAATGACTTGGGTTGGTATGGACTTTTTTCTATATTATCTTGCATATTTTTAAGATTTTTCCGCTTTGGTTTATCTTATTTATTCGCGTTTCTTAGTAATGTGGTTTGGTTTTCCGTGAATATCATATATGTCTTCTCTTTTCTGTTTCTTTCTTTCATTACTTTAAAAAAAAATTCCAAATTTTAGGGGTCTGTTTAATGAGAAGCAAAAAGTTTTGCTTTTTAATGCGGCAATCCCCGTGTGTTGGAGATGAACATGGTAATTTCTCTAACTTTTTTTGGCTTTCTTCATCATTTCTATGGTATTCCAAACGCACGAGTGAGAAGTACGCAGCTAAGTTGCACATTGTAGAGAATTCTCATCTGTGATGATTCATATTTGTGTGTAAAGAATCTTTCTTTTTTACAAGTATACAGGGGTCATAGGTTGCGTAGTTTGGATGGACAATATTTGTCAACATCGTTCAAGTTTCTCTTATTTTGCCATGTAACTTGACTACTTGAGATGATCAAGTAAAAAGTGGATGAGAAATCTCTCTTTATTTTTAGCAAGAGCAATCTTAAGTGCTGCTCCTGAATTTTCTGTAGTGGGGCTCCATCCAGTTATGGTCATTGCAAGGATTCAATGAGAACGATGAAGTTAGGATACACTTTTTTATGATTATCATCAACCTTTGTTTTGAGGTAGATATGAGTGGTGAGATACTTAGCATTGGAAGGAACAAGATGGAATACTATGCCAGATGGAATACTATGCCACACCCTAAGAATTAGGAGCTGAGGCTTGGAGGATTGGAACTTTTTTACTACCTTGCATGCTTTTCGTGTTTGCCTGTCAGAACTCAGAACTGAATGAATCCTGAGAAAATTAAAGCTCCCTATTAATGTGTTTTTTCAATGCAATTAAGCATTTTTTTGCTTGCATCAGCACAAGACAGTTGATGGTTTGTTTGTTTAATATTTCTTTTGTAGGCTGCATTATACTTGGATTGACATAGGGACCCCAAACACTTCTTTCCTTGTCGCATTGGATGCTGGAAGTGATTTGTCCTGGGTTCCTTGTGACTGTGTACAGTGTGCACCACTCACCTTAAGTTACAACGTGTTGGTAGGCTCTGTTTCCCGGATCAAATCCTTTAGTTGGTTTCTTCTTGTTGATTTTTTACCTTTGTGAATATAACTTTATTATATGATGTCATATTTCTACAGCTAGGATGATTTACATGGTTTCTCTTAAATAAATGATGACAAAGGGGTTCACTTTGCTGCATACTATTTCAAACTCATATAGATGAATGGATGCAAATTTTGGGTTCTAAGGCTTTTTTCTCTTGCATCTCAAAAATTTTAACTTAAGTTTAAGTTAAATTCTGAATGATGTTTGCTTCATATGTCGCTTCAAAAACCTTTCTTTCACTTTTCGAAACCCTTATGTCGCCATTCCGTTGTCAATCCAGCACTTCAGAACATAATCAATACTTTTCTCTCTCTACTATTCTCAGAAGTTCAAAGCAGTCCGATGTACCTGTTATCTGATAGCAGGTCTAGCTGTTAATTCTTCATTGATTGATTGGCAGGTGCTCCCTCATTTGTGGGGCATCTATTATGCAGGATACAGAACTTAGTCAATACCGTCCATCCCACTCGAGCAGTAGTATGAACATGCCGTGCAGCCATGAATTGTGTGAAAAGGGGCATAGTTGCCCCAATCCAACGGGACATTGCCCTTATAGTGTAAGTTACTTGTCAGAAGATACGTCAAGTTCCGGATTTCTTTTCCAGGATCTGTTGCATTTGGCATCAGTTGGAGGACATAAACCACAAAACACCACCCAGGCTACTGTCATTATCGGGTATGTTTGAGACATTTACGCTACTTATCCGATCTTTTTTCTCTATTTTATTTATTATATTTGTACATTGTGTTTATTTTAGCTGTGGCAGCAAACAGAGCGGTATTTATTTGGATGGAATTGCTCCTGATGGTCTTATGGGACTGGGACCAGGAGACATTTCCATTCCAAGTATGCTTGCAAAGTCGGGACTTGCTCCTCATTCATTCTCATTTTGCTTCGACGAGAGTTACTCCGGGACTCTCTTCTTTGGGGACCAAGGGCCTGAATCTCAAAGATCTACTCCTTTCTTGACAGCTAATGGAAATAAGTGAGATTAGCTATTACTATGTTCATTCTGTTACTGGCTACTTAAAGTAGTAAATTGATTTCAAGGTATGGCTTTCTCTTTTTTGATTACTGGATACTGGTTGTTTCAGCGCTGCCTACATAGTTCAAGTGGAAAGTTTTTGTGTTGCAAATTTGTGTCTTGAGCAAACTGAGTTCAAAGTACAAGTTGATACTGGTTCATCATTTACATACCTTCCTAGCGAGAGCTACAAACATATCGTTGCTGAGGTCTTGTCACTGCATAATATTTTGCCTCTCGAATTTTGTTTTATTGTCGAATTTTTTCTTTAGTTTTTGAATTGTAATCCTTCTTGTTACAGTTTGATAAGAGAGCCAATGGTACAAAGATTAGCACTCAAGGATTCGATTACTGTTATGAGTCGAGGTAAAGCTAGGAGTATTTCAATTTCTTCCGGCTGTTATCTTTCTTCAGTTTTGTAATTGGATTAAATCTGCTGTTTAAGCTGATAGTTTCCATTCTCTCTGATGCAGTTCACTAAAATTACCTAACCTACCAAGCATGAAACTTATATTTGCCACAAACCAAAGTTTTGTAATTGAAAATCCGATGTTCCACATAGCAGATGATCAGGTGCATATTCGTAATCTTTGTTCTTTTGTAAAATTTGTCTGAAATATCATACTAATGTTATTTATGTTACATGAAATGGCGATACTCTTGAACAAGTAATTTATGTTGCTATCAAATAGCTGACTAAATCGTTTTGCTGATGTATACTGAATTTTCTCGTAAAATGTTTAATAAATTGTGTTAATCATACTGGGAATTCTTCTTGCATTTTTGAATAATGATGCGAGTCTTTCATCGGCTCACATACCTAAATAGATCAGAAAATGTCATGATTAAGCTTAATTAATCAACAATATATGTCTCAGACTATGCTGTTTTCCAACATTTTCAAGAAAGTATTGAAGGACATATTTGTTGTGTATACTCCAGTTGGCTCGTTCAGAACTTTAATTTTCCACATCAGTGGCCATCTTTTCAGTTCCTGGAAATGGAATATGATTCTCATACTTCGTCCATAGAGTGTTTTCGTTTGGCGCCAGAAAGTTTTTGACGTGCTATAAAATCTGAAAATGTTTGTGCAGGGGGACCTATTTTGTTTGGGTATACATTTAATAGATGGAGACCTTGGTATCATTGGACGTGAGTGCTTCTCCACCCTACCAATTTTTCCAGCTTTCTTATTGACTATTGTTTTCATGCATGATTATATTTCCATGCATGATTATTCCACAGAAAATTTCTTGATGGGTTACCGCGTGGTTTTCGATTGGGAGAATATGAAGCTTGGCTGGTCTTCATCTAATTGTAAGTGAATTTTACAAAAATGTGTACTTTTCAAGAGAGGAGGGAAATGCAAGAAATAACAATCAACATTGACGCAAAGCTCTGCCATGCAAGAAACGTCCTTCTCAATTTGTACCTAACTCGACTTGGAACTGTTATCATACTCTCAAACACACCCTTCATGCTTTTACGAGTAGAATGTCATTAGATAACTAGATATATGTACCAAGACAACTCAAAATCGTTAAACTTTTAAGGGGGCCAAATGCCACCTGATCTACCTCAATAACGTGATCTCTTTGGATGAGTTGATGAAACTCCTCCAACAAAAGACGAACTGCTGCTGACCTGAAACCACTAATCAAGAGTGTTAAGGGGGGGGGGGAGGGGGGCCGAAGGTGTTCCGGCGTATCCCCTCCGACGCTCAAGTCAGATGCTAGGATAGCGAAATATAGAGAGTGGTGTGTCACGAGTGAAAAATTAGGATTCAAATAATGAAAGTGAACCTGGTATTTATAGGAGAGAGCTCCGGATTTAGCGCCTACCTTCCTTATCAAGAATCCGCGAATCCCGGGATCACAATCCCGAATATTTAGGCTGAGATCTCGTCTGAATCTTGTCTGACAAAGGAAATAACAATACACTTAATCTGGGCTGAACTGTCATCATGAGGACGATATACTGCTGCTCTCCCTGGGGTCATATGGAAAATGGATGAGTGAGTTATTGCTGAACCCCTGAACTCAACCTGAACACTGATTCTAACATCTTAGCTAGCTCATCAAGGTTGTCCAACCCCTCTACTAAGCTAACTCCCTACTGACATCGGGGCTGAGATGAACTCCAGAGCTCTCGACCCGAGCTGAAAGTGATGGTGGAGGAGCTTGGCTGAGCTCCCGAGCCGAGCTCCCGACCCGAGCTGGAGGTGACGGTGGAGGAGCTTGGCTGAGCTCCCGAACTCCCGAGCTGAGCTCCCGACCCAAGCTGGAGGTGATGGTGGAGGAGCTTGGCTGAGCTCCCGAGCTGAGCTCCCGACCCGAACTGGAGGTGATGGTGGAAGAGCTTGGCTGAGCTCCCGACCCGAGCTGGAGGTAATGGTGGAGGAGCTTGGCTGAGCTCCCGAGCTGAGCTCCTGACCCAAGCTGGAGGTGATGGTGGAGGAGCTTGGTTGAGCTCACGAGATGAGCTCCTGAACCAGTTCTGGTTGATTATGGATGTTCCTTTTATATTAGGGTCATCCATGAGCTGAGGTGGTTTCCTCCTCTGGGTATCACAAGTCCCTCCTATAAAAGTCGAATTGAGGTCAAAGACTTGAAATTCGTTTTTGATTATGAGATGACCCTAAGAGAATGCCGACCTGAGGTGCCTGCTGAGCCCTCCTGTCATTCTAACAATCATTAACGGTAACTTTTTGAATTCCAACGAATCTGAGCCGTACACCTGTCCAAATTCAACGGCTCGATTTAACCTGATCTTTCTATAAATAGCCCCTTGCTGTCAAAATTTCATTTTCACTTTCTTCACTTCTTACTTCTGTAAATTCTCTCTTGAATTCCCTCTTCCAAGCTTTTCCGCCTTCTTCCCTTTCTCCCAAGTTTCCGAGCTTCCTAAGTAAGTATTCCTTTCATGGCTACTTCTTCCCGAGCTCATTCTGGAAGCTCTGACGAAGTATTCCGTGAGGTGGATCGATTTGATTCCCTCGCTCTTACTCCCGCAGGAGAGCCTTCAGGCCAGGACCCTGCTCATGCTTCAACCTCTGCTCAGGAATATGACCTGGGCAATGACCCCGAAATCCCCGTGGTGCCGTGGTTTGAGCAATACCCATCCGAGCTAGATGCTTCGGATGAGGACAGGATAAGAGTTCTCTCTCACGCCCCGGAGAATTATGAGTTCATCATTTCTGACCCTGAGGCCCGAGCTGACCATCCTCCAGAGGGGTATTATACCTTTTATTTAGATCAGCTGGAGGCCGGTCTTAGGTTTCCTCTCCCCCTCCTTTTTCAACAGCTCAGCCGTTACTATGAGCTTTATTTAGGGCAGTTCACTTCTAATTCCTTTCGCACTCTGTGTAGTTTCGTTGTCCTCTTTAGGACTTTAGGCTATGACGTAAATTGTTTTACTATTTGTAATTTTTTACTTCCCAAACGTTCTGAGGATGGCCCCTTCTACTTTTCTTGCCGACCTAATTGCAAGTTTTTTAAGGGCTCTCCCAGCTCTAACAAAAATTGGAAAAACTCTTTCTTTTTTGTTCATCCCTCCGATGATTGGGATATATGCTCAACTTGGAGGGATGCTCTCCCCCTCTTACCTGTTCCCGCCCCGGGCTTCCGTTAAGGGGAATTGTTTACTGGAGCCCAAAGGGCTATAGGGGGAAGGTGCTTTGATACTTCTGCCCTTCTGGCAGAAGATCTGCTCTGCCACCATGGGCTCAGCTCGGCCGATGTCTCGGTCCGAGGAAATCTAGGTATGGCCCTTCCCCCGCCCTTGCTCCAACATGTTAGCCATATTACTATCACTATTTCCTGAACTAACCTCTCTTCTTTCTTATATATATAGAAAAAAGAGTCATGGATGCTGCCATGAAAAGAATGCTGGAGAAGAAGAGAACGGCTGCCCCCCCTGGGAGCAGGACTGAAGGGAGCTCCGCCAAGCCTAAAGCCCCTTCACCCCGAGCTGCTAGTAAGTCCGAGCCTTCTGCCCATCACTCTAAGGGCTCAAAAAGGCGGGCCACATCCAGCCCTCGCCCTGAAGTGGTAGAGCTGGACTCTGGGAAGTCCTCTATTCCTGAGGTGGTGCCCCTTCGCCAGTTCAGGGCGGATAAACCTCAGACTCCCGTGGTCCGATGCAGGACCAATTTCTTTGAAATGTACCACGATGCTCTGCGCATCGTGGGGGTCGGCCCTACTCCAACGGTCGGATCAGTCCTCCGAGATATGATCTCCCAGGCTGACGCCGATTATGTGAAGAGCCTTGGAGGGGTGAACTGATGCAGCGCTCTAACACTGCCTCTGCTGAGGTAACTTTCATTTCTCCATTATTTCATGTTCTTCTTTTATGTTCTTATTTACTTATTCTTTTTCTTTCTTAGGCCGCCGTCCTAAACGCTGAGATGTCCCTCCGAGCTTCCATGGCTCGCAAGCAATTTTCCAAGGATACCCGAGGTTACGAAGCTCATTTTGCTGAGCTTAATCAGTTAGCGGAGGACGCCAAGCTTGGTCATGAAAAGGAGGTGGCCAATCTCCGAGCCCAAATGGAGGAGATGCGGATGGGCTTCCAGGCTGACCGGCTGAAGCAGCTGAACGACCTCCGAGTCTCTGAGGTGCAGAAGGAAGCCCTGCAGGGTGAACTTAAAGGCTCCCAGGATCAGCTTTCTCAAGCCCTCCAAGAGCTAGAGCTATCCCGAACCGAGCTGACCAAAGGAGCTGAAGGCTTCAAAGAAAGCTTCCTAAAGTCGGACGAGTTTATGGATGAGGTTGCTGTCCAAGCCTATGGCTACCTATCCAAAGGGTTCGAGGGTTGTACGCAGCAGTTCAGGGCAGCAGGTTATCCTCCTGAAGGGATCCCAGTAGATTTTCTAGACTTGGATGGATTTGCCCTCTCCCTCACCTCAGTGGAGGCAACCAAGGAGGACGAGGCTGAGGCTGAGGGAGGCGAGGGTGAAGGGGAGAATGAAAATTAATTTTTGTAATTGCTGATGTAAACACTTAGATTTTTGTCAGATTATGCAAGCTCAGTTATATTATTATTCTTTTAGGTTATCACAATTTGAGTTGCGATTACTAACACCTTAAAATGAGCTGAGGAGCTCCTTAGAGGGAGGCAAAATTAACACTTAAAATAAACTAACACTCAAAAGGCGTTGAGCTTAGCTGAGCTCTAGGTGGCCGAGCTAAGCTCCCTAAGGGGAGGCATAATAATCATTTAAAAATAAACCAACACCCGAAAGTGTTGAGCCGAGCTGAGCTCCTTGAGAGGAGCAAGATACATACTTAAAAATAAACTAACATCCAAAGGTGAGCTGAGCTGAGCTCCTGAAGGGAGACAAGATAAATACTTAAAAATTAACTCCCAAAGGTGAGCTGAGCTGAGCTGAGCTCTTGAAGGGAGGCAAGATAAATACTTAAAAATAAACTAACACTCAAAAGGCGTTGAGCTTAGCTGAGCTCTAGGTGGCCGAGCTAAGCTCCCTAAGGGGAGGCATAATAATCATTTAAAAATAAACCAACACCCGAAAGTTTTGAGCCGAGCTGAGCTCCTTGAGAGGAGCAAGATACATACTTAAAAATAAACTAACATCCAAAGGTGAGCTGAGCTGAGCTCCTGAAGGGAGGCAAGATAAATACTTAAAAATAAACTAACACTCAAAAGGCGTTGAGCTTAGCTGAGCTCTAGGTGGCCGAGCTAAGCTCCCTAATGGGAGGCATAATAATCATTTAAAAATAAACCAACATCCGAAAGTGTTGAGCCGAGCTGAGCTCCTTGAGAGGAGCAAGATACATACTTAAAAATAAACTAACATCCAAAGGTGAGCTGAGCTAAGCTCCTGAAGGGAGGCAAGATAAATACTTAAAAATTAACTCCCAAAGGTGATGAGCTGAGCTGAACTCCCGAGCTGAGCTGAGCTCCCGAGCCGAGCTGAGCTCCCGAGCCGAGCTGAGCTCCCAAGCCGAGCTGGTAAATATGCTGAGGAGCCTTGGCCGAGCTCCCGATGTGACTTGACGTATGTTACCCGAGAGCTTGAATGAACTCCCGACCTGACCTGGCTTATGTTATCCGAAAGCTTGAATGAACTTCCGACCTGACCTGACTGATGTTGCCCGAGAGCTTGCATGAGCTCCCGACCTGCCCTGACTGATGTTACCCGAGAACTTGAATGAACTCCCGACCTGACCTGGCTTATGTTGCTCGAAAGCTTGAATGAGCTCCCGACCTGTACTGGTTGATGTGCCAAGTACTAGATGTGTTTCAGTTAAAATGTGACTAAGGTAATGAGCTGAGCCAAAGTCAGGGTCGAGGTGACGCAACTAAGGTAAAGATCTGAACCAAAGTCAGGGGCCTAAGAGGCGTGACTAAGGTGATGAGCTGAACCAAAGCCAGGGGCTTAAGAGGCGTGACTAAGGTGATGAGCTGAACCAAAGCCAGGGGCCTAAGAGGCGTGACTAAGGTGATGAGCTGAACCAAAGCCAGAGGCCTAAGAGGCGTGACTAAGGTGATGAGCTGAACCAAAGCCAAGGGCCTAAGAGGCGTGACTAAGGTGATGAGCTGAACCAAAGCCAGGGGCCTAAGAGGCGTGACTAAGGTGATGAGCTGAACCAAAGCCAGGGGCCTAAGAGGCGTGACTAAGGTGATGAGCTGAACCAAAGTCAGAGGCCTAAGAGGCGTGATTAAGGTGATGAGCTGAACCAAAGCCAGGGGCCTAAGAGGCGTGACTAAGGTGATGAGCTGAACCAAAGCCAGGGGCCTAAGAGGCGTGACTAAGGTGATGAGCTGAACCAAAGTCAGGGGCCTAAAAGGCGTGACTAAGGTGCTGAGCTGAGGCATGTCTACATCAATATTTTCAAAAGAGCAACTGCTTATAGATAAAAGTAAAATGTAGCCTGCATGAATTACAACTGAAAGGAAAATTGTTCTTGCAACATTTAAGAATAATATTTGCGTAAATTGTAAGCACTCCAAGGTCTCTTCAGCATCTTCCCCTTTGAATCTTCCAAGTAGTAAGCATCCGAACTGAGCCTCATCACCACCTTGTACGGTCCTTCCCATTTAGGGTCGAGTTTCCCTATAGCTCCCTCTTGAACTTTTCTCAGCACCAAATCTCCTACCTGGAAGCCCTTCTTGCGCACCCGACGATTATAGGACCGAGCTATCCTGTTCTTGTACGCCTCCATTCTGATGGCAGCACCTTCTCTCTTTTCATCCAAGAAGTCTAAGTGTTCCATTCTCTTTTCTCCATTCTTCTCATCATAGTAAATGACCCGAGCCGACTCTTTCCCAATTTCTGATGGCAAGACCGCCTCATTTCCATAAACCAGGCTAAATGGAGTTTCTCCGGTCCCAATTTTTGGCGTAGTACGATATGACCATAACACGCTAGGGAGCTCTTCCACCCAATTTCCCTGGGCCTTTCCCAAGCGTGTCTTCAAACTTTGTACTAAGGATCGGTTAGTCACTTCCACCTGGCCATTGCTTTGGGGATAATGGACAGAGGTGAAGTGCTGTTGGATCTTCATCTCTTTACACCATGCTTGCACCCGAGCTCCTTGAAATTGTCTTCCATTATCAGAAATAAGCTTCCTAGGTACCCCAAATCTGCATACTATATTCTTCCATAGAAATTTCAGCACTTCCCCTTCAGTAATTCGAGCCAAGGCCTCCGCCTCCACCCACTTAGAGAAGTAATCAATAGCGACCAACAAGAATTTTTTCTGAGTTGGAGCTGGGGGGAAAGGACCCACAATATCCATTCCCCACTGATCGAAAGGACACGCTGCCACGATTCCTTTCATTAACGCTGCTGGCTGATGCTGAAGTCTGCTATGTCGCTGACAACTGTCACAAGAAGTCACCAAAGCTATGACACCTTTCAAAATAGTAGGCCAAAAATATCCCGCTAAGAGAACCTTACGGGCTAGAGAATAAGACCCCAAGTGATTTCCACAACACCCCTCGTGTATCTCCTTCAAGACATAATGAGCTTCTTTAGGGTTTAAACACTTGAGAAGAGGTCCAGAAAATGACTTCTTATAAAGAACTCCCTCCACCATCACAAAGCGGAGACTGCTCTGCTTCAACCGATATGCCTTCTTTGGATCCTTGGGTAATTCGCCATTCTCCATGTACTCCAAGAGCTTTCTTCTCCAGTCACTCTCTTCCTGAGCTAATGGTGTGAGCTCAGTAGAAGGTGTTAATTTCACTTGCACGACTACCTCTCTGTTCTTCCAGTTATGAAGTGAGCTAGCCATCTTGGTAAGATAATCTGCTTTTTCATTGCTCTCCCTCGGAATTTGTTCAAACATTACCTCATCAAAGAGACCCCAAGCTTCCTTTATCGCCCTCATGTATTCCTTCAACTTCTCATTTTTTACTTCATACGTTCCATTCACCTGCTGAGCTACTAACTGTGAATCAGAGTAGAGATGCACCCGAGCTGCCCCAGCTTGCTTAGCTGCTCGGAGGCCGATTAGCACAGCCTCATACTCTGCTTCGTTATTAGAAGCTCGAAAATCCAACCTAACTGCCAACCTGATCTCATCTCCACGAGGGGAGATCAAAAACACCCCCACTCCACATCCTTCATTATTAGAAGAGCCATCAATATATACTTTCCACAAATCCTCTGCTCGCACATGTCTCGTTTCGGCCAGGAAATCAACCAACGCCTGAGCTTTAATGGCTGACCTTGGTTCATACTGGATGTCATACTCACTGAGCTCTATAGTCCATTTCGCCAATCTTCCCGAAATATCAACGAGTCAATATCCTCCCAATGGGGCTGTTGGTCAGGACCACAATAGGATGTGATAGAAAGTAAGGTCTGAGCTTCCTTGCTGTCATAACCAAGGCCAACGCTAGCTTTTCCATCTCCGAATACCGGAGTTCTGCACCCTTAAGGGCATGTGAGAAGAAGTAGATAGGGTGTTGAGCTGCTCTCTCCTGCCTAATAAGTACTGAGCTGACTGCCCCTTCCATAGCTGATAAATAGATGTACAATGGTTCCCCAGGAGTTGTCTTAGCCAACACAGGGAGTTCAGCTAAATAGCTTTTTAGGTCATCAAATGTCTTCCCGCATTCAGCATCCCACTCAAACTTCTTAGCTCTCCGAAGAACCCTGAAGAAAGGTAAACTTCTATGAGCTGATCGGGATATGAACCGAAATAGAGCCGCTATCCTTCCTGCCAACCTTTGAACTTCCTGCAGATTTCTAGGATGAGACATGGATCGGATAGCTTGCACTTTCTCCGGGTTAGCCTCAATTCCCCTTTCAGTAACCATGTATCCCAAAAACTTGCCTCCTCTTACTCCAAACACACATTTCTCAGGATTGAGCTTTATTCCGTAAGACCTGAGTGTGGCAAAGGTCTCCTTCAAGTCAGTAATCAAACCCTCATCATCTTTAGACTTTACCAGGATATCATCCACATAAACTTCCACATTTCTCCCTACCTGGGAAGCGAACACTCTGTCCATGAATCTCTGATAAGCAGCCCCTGCATTCTTTAAACCAAAAGGCATCACTATGTAACAGAAAGTTCCATGAGAGGTGGTGAAACTTACTTTATCTTGATCTTCCTCTGCCAAAGGAATTTGGTGGTACCCTTGATATGCATCCATGAAACACAAATATTGATGACCTGCTGTAGAGTCAACCAACTGATCAATTCGAGGCAGAGGATAGCAATCTTTTGGGCACGACTTATTTAAGTCTCGAAAATCAACATACATTCTCCACTTGCCTGAACTCTTAGGGACAAGGACCACATTCGACAACCAAGTAGGGAACTGCACTTCCCTAATGTGACCTGCCCTAAGGAGCTCATCAACCTCCTTCTTAATAACTTTATCCTTTTCAGGTCCAAAGTGTCTCTTCTTCTGCTTTATCGGCCTTGCTCCCGCAAAAATGTTGAGTCGATGAACCATGATTTTTGCACTAACCCCTGTGAGCTCTGATATAGACCAAGCAAAAACGTCTTTGTTCTTCTTCAAGCAATCAACCAAGCTTTGCCTCACCGACGGGCTGAGGTCAGCAGCTAATTTAACGACCTGAGCTCCCGGGCTTAACTCCACCTTCTCATGACCTTCTTCAGACACCAGAAGCACTTTCTGTCCAAACACCCTCGGTGTCCGACCTACTGAGACCATTCCTACCTCCCTACGCTTCTTCTTTGCATCAATCTTTACCTCATTCACATAGCACAACCGAGCTGCCTTTTGATCACCCCGAACGGCCCCCACTTCTCTTCCACTTCGGAACTTCAACTTCTGATGATAGGTAGATGCCACAGCTCGGAAATCACTCAGGGCAGGGCGCCCCAATATTCAATTGAAAGAGGATGGTGCATCCACCACCGTGAAGCAGGCCATTTTGGTTACCCTATGCTCTCCATTTCCAAGAGATAACGGGAGAACTATTTGTCCCAACGGTTGCAAAGCATGACCTGTGAATCCATACAACTCCGTGGTGATTGGGTCCAACTCAAATCCTTCCAATTTCATTTGGTCAAGGGTTTCTTTGAAGATAATGTTCACTGAGCTACCAGTATCAACAAAGATGCGAGCCACATCATAATTGGCTATGGTCAAGGTGACCAATAAGGGATCATTATGAGGAACCACCACATCCTTTAAATCTTCCCTTCCAAAACTGATGTTTGGATCAGTAGGACAGCTGAGTTGAGAATTTACCTCCAAATTTTCTAATCTGCGCCCGTGAGCTTTGCGAGCCCTTCCTGAGTCTCCATCTGTAGTGCCTTCTGAAATCATATTGATCATGTCCCTATGAGGGTAATTTGCAATTTGCTCAACTCTGTCTTCCTGACCATTTCGCGGAGCTCTTCTCTGATGATCGGGTTGATTTCCCCTCACTTCATTTTCCTGATTCCTCCATTGAGGAGCTCGGCCTTGGCGAGGAGGATTTGCCCTTCGAGTCAGCTCAGCTCTGATTCGAGGGTCATCATACATGATCCTTTGAACCTCCTCACCTAGCCTCTGACAATCATTGGTGATATGCCCATACTCCTGATGAAAATCGCCAAACTTGTTAGATGGCGGTAACCGCGGGCCTTTCTCAGCATTACGGGGCCTCACAAGTGCTCGCCTATCCTCACATACTTGCATTGCCTTCTCCAGGCTTACTGAGAGTGGTACATAGGGGTAGGGTCCTTTGACCCTGTTCATCTCTTCTGCAACCCTCTTCCTTCCTCCTTCTGTCTTCCCCTCTGCCTTTGCTCCCACCTTGGCACTGGGCTTGCTCCCAGACGTTCCTTCCTGTCTCCTCTGCCTCTGTGCCTCCTCCAAATTCACGTACTTTTCAGCTCGACTAAGGAGCTCATCATAAGTCAAAGGAGGCTTCTTGACCAAGGATCTGAAAAACTCTCCTCCTCTCAACCCTTGAGTGAAAGAGTTAACCAAAGTGTCAGCAGTGGCAGTGGGCACTTCCAGAGATGCTGTATTGAAGCGTTGAACATACTCCCGCAACGGTTCCACCTCAGATTGCTTCATATTGAACAAACTGAGGGAAGTCTTCAAATATCTCTTGCTACTCGCATATTGGTGTAGAAAAGCTGAGCTGAAGTCATTGAAACTTCGAATGCTATCAGGCTGTAAAAGGTTGAACCATTGCTGAGCTGATCTCACCAGAGTAGTGAGGAAGACCCGGCATTTAATTGCATCTGAATATCTATGCAACAGGGCTGCATTTTCAAATCTCCCCAAATGCTCCTCCGGATCTGAGCTCCCGTCATACTCCCCTAAAGTAGGCTGCTTAAAATTTGCAGGGAGTTCTTCATCTAGAATAGCCCGAGAAAAAGGGCTTTCCCTCTGTATAGGCCCAGGCCGACCTCCGACTTGCCGACCCAGTCTCCTGATCTCTTCCCACATTGCATCCATTGGGTTTGGCTGACCTACGGGTAGAGGTGGATTCTGGCCCATGGCCGCTTGCACGTTTGAGTGATGAACTGACTGAGCTGATCCACAGTCATGTCCGCCACATTCCCTCTTCCCCTTCCTCTTCCTCTTCCTGCCATATCTACGCCTTAGCTTGAAATTCCCACAGACGGCACCAATTGATCTACCTCAATAACGTAATCTCCTTGGATGAGCTGATGAAACTCCTCCAACAAAAGACGAACTGCTACTGACCTGAAACCACGAGTGGTGTGTGCACACGAGTGAAAAATTAGGATTCAAATAATGAAAGTGAACCTGGTATTTATAGGAGAGAGCTCCGGATTTAGCGCCTACCTTCCTTATCAAGAATCCGCGAATCCCGGGATCACAATCCCGAATATTTAGGCTGAGATCTCGCCCGAATCTTGTCTGACAAAGGAAATAACAATACACTTAATCTGAGCTGAACTGTCATCATGAGGACGCTATACTGCTGCTCTCCCTGGGGTCATATGGAAAAGGGATGAGTGAGTTATTGCTGAACCCCTGAACTCAACCTGAATACTGATCCTAACAACATTGATCCTAACATCTTAGCTAGCTCATCAAGGTTGTCCAATCCCTCTACTAAGCTAACTCCCTACTGACATCGGGGCTGAGATGAACTCCATAGCTCCCGACCCGAGCTGAAAGTGATGGTGGAGGAGCTTGACTGAGCTCCCGAGCTGAGCTCCCGACCCGAGCTGGAGGTGACGGTGGAGGAGCTTGGCTGAGCTCCCGAACTCCCGAGCTGGAGGTGATGGTGGAGGAGCTTGGCTGAGCTCCCGAGCTGAGCTCCCGACCCGAACTGGAGGTGATGGTGGAGGAGCTTGGCTGAGCTCCCGACCCGAGCTGGAGGTGATGGTGGAGGAGCTTGGCTGAGCTCCCGACCCAAGCTGGAGGTGATGGTGGAGGAGCTTGGTTGAGCTCACGAGATGAGCTCCTGAACCAGTTCTGGTTGATTAGGGATGTTCCTTTTATATTAGGGTCATCCATGAGTTGAGGTGGTTTCCTCCTCCGGGTATCACCACCTTTCAGGTACGGTGTCACATAGACAAAGATACAGAACACAATTGGGCTATTCATATCACCTAACAAATCTTTACGTCCTTGTTTTTATATATAACTATTAATTATGTTTGCTGATATTTTGGTAATGGTGTGAACCCACAATTTTCCTGACAGGTCAAGATATTGGCAGTGGAAGTCAAGTACAATGGACACCACCTTCGACAGAAACATCGCAAAATCCTTTGCCAACCAACGAACAACAACAAAACCCCCGTGCAGTTGCACCTGCCATTGCCGGTCGAGCTCCTCCTAAACCATCTGCAGCTTCTACCCTTGTCACTCTCCATAGGTGTAATATTGCGAGTTTACATCTGTTACTTTGGGGTGTGTATCTAATCTATCTCATATGAACCTTGCATTATGAATATCCATCTGTAAATCTGATGTCCATTTCCGTATCCTCAATAATAATCTTTTCTACCTTGAAAGTCTCTAAGTTCTCAAAATGGTGATTCTGTTTGCTTTTACTGCCTCTCTGTATTCTTCACTCTTTTTTCTAGTTGTCATGTCTTACAATATTTCTTCATAAAGATTGGTTTTTTGTAACACACACACAAAACTAACATGAAAAATGTTGGGCTGTGTTTTGGATCAATGGATTTAGGTAGAGATTAATGAAATCCATACTTTTGGTCATTTTTGTAAAAATCACAAATAAAATTGATTTGAATCTTATAAGCATAACCAAACTTTATTGATATGGAATGGATGGGTTAAGCTCAAACACAATCAAAATTTTCGACTTCATTAGCTTTATAAAAGCCTCACTTTTCTAAATTCAACTTGATTCGTAGAAATCTCAGTCTCATCCAAGTCAATAATTTTGATCTAGCAAATAATTTTAAATTTCTTACTAAAATATTTGCATGCGTTAATGACAATCATGATCTATTATATTTTATTATTATTATTATACACGCAATAAGTTAAACAACTTATATGCCAGTTCACAAATATACAAAAACTTTAGCGGTTGCAAAATTTGGGACATAAATATGTATCAATAAAATAAAAATAGATCTTAGGTATAGATCTTCATGTACAAAAAATGATATAAGTATAAACACCATATTAATTTAATTTTTTCAAGTTGTGTACGTTTATGAGAATAAATTAAGGGTTAAAAAATGAACATGGTTACATGATTATATTATATTTTTGAAATATATCTGTTCTTATTTCACATATTTATATACTTTTACTTGTTATTTTAATTTTAATTTTAATTTTCACGATATGATACATTAAAAAAAAAACTTAAATATTTCCATAAAATGATTACCCAAAATACGCACGATACGCAATGAAAGGGATCCCAAACGAAAAAGAGCTTATCCTGGTTATTTGCATCAAACGCTTGAAACAGCTTCATCCCTGTATATTTGGTTTCCAAAGAGATCAAAGTCAAAGCAACTGCGGTGCGGCGGGTCACGAAGCATGGCGGCGTCGCCAGCATTGCGCTATCTTTTTTCTCACTTGCCGCGCTGCACTGCTTCCCTATATTCCTCTTCAATTTTACTCAAAGGCTCGATTCCACTGCATAGAAAGCTTTCCTCCTTTAAACGTATCAGTCATGATCCCCTTGCCATTGGTATACCTGCTAAAGGTAAACGTTAGCACTTGATTCCGTCGCTCGAACACACTCTTGCTCGCATTTTTGAAATGTTTGCTGGTTTGATTGATTGGGGATGTTTATTTGGAACGTTTGGTAGAACTCATAAAAACGCCATCAAAATTGCTTGTGGGTGCTCAAGATTGCACCTTTTGGTCTTAGAAAACGGGTGATTGAAGAAGAAAACTGAAAAGGGTGTAAGCTTAAGAATTAGCGCCACATGGATTTGTGGACCGTAGAAAGTTAACATATTCATTTCTCCATATTCTTGTCAAACATAACATACGTAAAAATATTATGAATATTATGTTTGTGGGTTCTCAAGTTATGACTCTTATCGTAGAAAACACTTTGTTACTGAAGAAAGATGAAAGAATTGGAAATGGAGAAGTGAACTGCGATGATCCAATTTTGAGCTCGAGCACAATTGCTGCAATTGTAACTTCATTGGGTGGACCACCAGGTGCAGTGGGCATTGTCAGATTATCTGGCCCCTTATCTGTATCAATAGTTCGGCAATTGTTTCAACCCAAGTCTAGAAAGAAAAGAAAAGGTTCTGGCTGGTGGCCCGATACTCATGTGGTTGAGTATGGAGTGGCTGTCGATTCTAACGGGAATGCCATTGATGAGGTAGTATGCATTTTAACTGATATTAAATGAGCGCTGTCCATATCATATGCAAATAAACTTTGTGCCCGACAAAGGATGGATCAGGATTGTTTGCTTATTTTCATGTTCATTCTTTGCACTCCGAAACCTCTTTGGATGTACTTCTGTACATTTTAATTTAACCAATGATACCAAAGCCTAGAAGGATACACAAATTCATGGCATACTGCGATACTGCTTTGAACTGGAATGCTACTGCATTATGTTTTTGCATGAAATATTATTGTATTATTATTTTTTTTCGTCCAGGTTTTGGTGGTTCCTATGTTGGGGCCAAAATCCTACACTCGTGAAGATGTGGTTGAGCTTCAGTGTCATGGAAGTGAAGTGTGCCTGCGCCGTGTCTTGAGGGCTTGTATAGACGCTGGGGCGCGGCTTGCGGAACCAGGTTTTTTCCACTTTGCTAAATTGTACTTTAAGTAACATTTCGGCCTCATATTTATTTTGACTCACTGAGTGTATGAGAGGTGTTATACTGTTATATTATCCATGGTAATTCACTGGTTTTCTCCATTCAATTATCCCAGGTGAATTCACACTTCGTGCATTTTTAAATGGTCGCTTAGATCTGTCGCAAGCTGAAAATGTTTACAAACTAGTATCTGCCAAGTCAGTGGCTGCTGCGGATGCTGCATTGGCAGGGATACAGGTAATATGAAACGTTTCTTTGTGTCATGTGTATTGGTTAAGTAAACCTATTTTGACTCATGATTGATGTAAATATTTGTTCAGTTTCCTTCGAATTGATGTAGGTATTCAAATTTTGTTCTTGTGATAGGGAGGCTTTTCTTCTGTGGTGAAATCATTAAGAGCTCAGTGCATTGAGTTGCTGACGGATATTGAGGCACGCCTTGATTTTGAAGATGAAATGCCGCCCCTAGACTTGAATTTGGTTATAAAGAAGCTACATGAGATGTTGCAAGAAGTGGATGATGCTCTGGTAACTTCCAATTATGACAAGCTTCTGCAAACTGGATTGCAGGTACCCTTTGAAGTACATTTCTTTTACATCTTCTTTCATGATCAAGACAAAATTGTGAGATGAATATATGTGATATATATTATCTCAAACTGCTTCGAAATTATCTTCTTGTCCGTTTTGCTGTTCATACTCATTACTTATTTAACCGTTTGAGTTGCGGGGACCGTGGTACCAGTGTATATAATTTGTCATAAAAATTGGCCATCATGTACTCAGTTTTTGAGATACAATAGAGTGGTTCTATCTTGCAACCACTCTTTTTATTTTTTGGCAAGCTTTGGTTGTATATTTCCTAACTTTGTACTCTTTTTTGCTTTAATATCATTCAGGTAGCAATTGTTGGCCGGCCAAATGTTGGGAAATCGAGCTTACTTAATTCCTGGAGCAAAGTATGCTTTCGAATTTGATTTGTTTGCATTGAACATTTGTCATTATAGTTGTTGCTCCTACTTTTCCTATCAATTCATGCTATTATTGGGGTCTTAGCATTTCTTGTTTTTGGTCCTTGATAGAAGATGGGATTTATTTACAAAATATAGCTCTTTGGCCTTCTCTTCTCAATAGATGGCGGATTCAGTTTGCATATGCAGACCTGGTCGGCAGAGTTACAATACCTTTTCATTTGGTTTTTTAACTGAATTGGTCTGAGGAAGAATTGAAAATGGCCGGTTGTATTATTGGCATGCTCGAACTGGTCTTTGGCCAGTTCATCATCATGAATTATTTGACCAGATGCAGGCCAATAATTCAAAGCCATTGCACCTTCAATAATCTGTATTTGATTAGCAACTGTATGAAAGATACACACATTTCAGCTAGGAAACTTTTACTTTGAATTTGTGGTCGTGGATATGGAATCTGTTTTCAGTAAATACGTGCAGCTAGTTCATAAGTTTTATTGTGCCTGGTCATGGAAATATGCTTTTCATGCATTTATTTACATCGTGATTATGGGGTTACATCTCTGAAGACAGCCCTTTTGTTGTTTTCGGACATGTTCGGTTTATAAACCATCCCAGTGGGTGATAATATAAATATATGTGACACGTAATAGCTTTTCTCTTCTATGTCAGAGTAGCCGATGCCGAATTTAAAGTTCTATCAGTGTGTTGTATCCTAACACAGTATTAAATTTCTTGGTATTTTCATCTCTGTGACGCACACCCTACCTAATTGTATAACCGGATCTACATTTAAGCATACAGACTGAGAGAGCAATTGTTACCAATATTGCTGGCACAACTCGTGATGTGGTGGAAGCTAATATTACCATTGGTGGAGTTCCCGTCACACTTTTTGATACAGCAGGCATCAGGGACACTGATGATGTGGTGGAGAAAATTGGTAAGGTTTTGCTCATATAGCTAATATTATGATTAGATTCATCTTAATTTTAATGCTGCTCGCGATAGTGTCAAATTTGTCACCAACATTACTATTTTTTACTATAGTTATTCACTTATTTGGTTTCTGATGTAAAGTTCATTAAATAAACAGTCAGATTCTTCAAGCCTCATCCGTTTTGCTCATTTAGTCTCCCCACTTTTTTTTTATGTTAAAACTTCTTTTGAGCTCTACTGTTCTTGAAAACCCCTTTCTTACTTCTGTTTCTTACTTATGATATTGGTGCAATTATGATGTTATGGTGAATTGTATTTATATTTCCGAGTTTTTATGTTCGGATTTGTCTATTTTCTAAAAAAGGTGTTGAAAGGTCTGAAGTTGTTGCTGCAAGCGCTGATATCACTGTCATGACCACGAGTGCAGTAGATGGATGGACCTTGGAGGATGACAAGCTACTTGAGAGGATTCAGAGTCATAAGGTTTTATAGACTTTTCTACTCACTAGCACTGTGTTCTCGTTGCCTTTTTGGTTGGGGTTTCTTTAGTATGCCCCTCCTACTCAGATCAATCTGAGCATTAGTAAAATTTATCTTGTAGATTTTTTCGCTAAATTATGTGGCGCATGCTATGTCAGGCAAAGACGCTTTAGAGTTATCAGAATAGATTATGTTTTCCTCCCTTGTAGTTTACTCAGACTTGCAAATTCTGCCTCCAAAAATCATAGCTACATGTACCTCCGTTCCTGTTTATATCTCGAGGGGGGTGGATGAAATTTAATTGCTAAGTTGGTTCTATTTCGTTCAAAGAGCAAGGAACTAATCGTTCTTGTTTATCTGTTTTTGCAAATCCAGCTCGCATCTTCATCTGCTTCTCCAACTATACTCGTAATCAACAAAATAGACTGTGTGTCATCTTCTTGTGATTGGGACAGTAACGTTACTAGCTCTTTCAGCAAGCACATATTTACCAGTGCTATGACGGGTCAAGGGATAGCAGAACTGGAGTCTGCGATAATCGAGTTAGTAGGCTTGAATAAAATCCCTGCTGGGGGTCGCAAATGGACTATCAACCAGGTTAGTTTTTTTTTAATACCGATTCCATCGCCTGTATTTTATTTCACATTAATAATGAAGTTGGCGTTTCTCAGCGGCAATGTGAGCAGCTTGTTCGTGCAAGGGAGGCTTTCATAAGGTTGAAAGCATCAATTGAAGAAGGCATTGCCCTTGATTTTTGGACTATTGATCTTAGAGAAGCTACCTTGGCTCTCGGACAAATTAGCGGGGAAGACATTTCTGAACAAGTTTTGTCCAACATTTTTTCCAAATTCTGCATTGGCAAATAAATTAAAAGGGGTGTGTGTTTGCACCTATTCCCTTACCATTTGTGTTTAAAACAATTGGAACTTATCTCAGACATGATGTAACTATGTACCACATGAACAGTACTTTACATAAGTCAATTGGGACAATTGTCCTGTGATTCCATTTACTGTCCTATGAACAGTGCCCAGTGTCTGAATATCATTAGTTTGTTCGAAACATATTTTCGGGTAATTATTTTTGTGAAAAATTTCTTCCATATTTGCTTCTGTTTTTCTTTTTCTTTTCTTTTATTTTTTTCTCTTTTTGGTGGGGATACAATCAGAACAAACTTGTGAAAGTAGATTTTAGCTATGTCGATTAGCTTTCAAACGCCAAATGTCTCATTTCACTGGGACAGAACTAATTATCATATCCCAAACATGAAAAAACTACTAATTAGAGAACATAAATGTAATGAAAATGGATAGTGATGAATATATCATATGGACAACTTTTAGTTTTCACAAAATGGCAAACATGTACCTCACTTCCTAAGTTACACAAATGCTCCAACTCCTCCTATTTTCATCAGAACTAACAAACTCCAATGCATAAATATAATGAATACTATTTCACCACAGCATACATGGGATAAGTTAATTTTTTTTTGGGGTTAAAATAAAAGATAAAAATTACAATTTAAAAGGCTGAAAGAGCAAGGGCCGCAGTAAATTCCTTTCTTTACTTGAGTCAGGATGGTCATCTTGGACCTGATAATTCAACAGCATGCAAGTTCTCTGTTGAATCGACAATCCAATCCGAACTAGGATGTGGCGCTAGCTCGACCTCCTGCCGAAGTACTTCGATCTTTTGCCATTCATCCCATCTCTCAGCTAAGCCATCGCCTTCGAGCATTCTCACGACTTCTGACATCTTTGGCCGGTCCATCGGAGAGCTTTGCGTGCAAAGCAAAGCGACTTGTATTAGCTGCTCGACTTCCGCCTCCACGTATTTGCTCTGCAGATCAGGGTCGACCAACATTTCCAATTTCTTTTCTTTTAGTAGCCCTTTCACCTGAAATAGAAATTTTTTTAAAAAGAAAAAAAAATTAAATGCGTTAGAAATCAGATAAAGATATTCTAGAATCAGATTTGATATGATTAAATCTATCATGCATCTTCTATACGGTTTGATTTAATTGTGCTAACTGATTTCGAGCACTTTTTCAAGTTCTATTATCCAAAATTGGAAATGGCTTCAACAGGAACCACAATATAAATTTTTATGTCTCACGTGCTATCATAAAATACCAACGACAAAACTATGGCATACCCAATCAAGAAGCATGACATCATCATCATTTGCAAGGCGAGCGAGATCAAATGCCCTCTGACCTGTTATCAGCTCGAGAAGCATGATTCCATACCCAAAAACATCGGTTTTCTCAGATGATTTTCCAGTGGATAGGTACTCAGGAGCTATGTGTCCTATAGTGCCACGAACAGCAGTAGTCACATGGGTGTCCTTATAATCCATGAGCTTAGCCAATCCAAAATCTCCAACCACGGCTTCAAACTCTTCGTCTAGCAATATATTTGCAGCTTTCACATCACGATGAATAATCTTGGGGTCACAGTGATCATGCAAATATGATAATCCTCGAGCAGAACCAAGAGCAATGCACTTTCTTGTGGGCCAATCAAGTGGCGGCTCATTTGGTGGGCGTTCTGCATATAGAATAATCGATGAGTTGTTTACACTTGAAGCTGGAACTTAGTCGTTAGAAGCAAAAAATATTCAACAATTTTTAGCCGAACCCATGGAACCAAAAGATCTCAAGTAAAATTTGTATGCATGAATCACCTCTTAAACAAGATGCAACACTTCCATTGGCCATGTATGGATAAACAAGCAACCGTTCAGTTGGGGTCATACAAAAACCCCGAAGTCTAAGAAGATTACGGTGCACAGCCATACTGATCATCTCGACTTCAGTTTGAAACTGAAGCTCCCCACCAGGTGTCCGCTCCTCCTTGAGTCTTTTTACTGCAACCAAGGAACCATCTGCCAGTCGGCCTTTGTATACCTTTCCAAAGCCACCTCTCCCCAAAATATTTTTATTGCTAAAGGTATCGGTTGCAACTTGCAACTCCCGGAGAGAGAACCTTTTAAGCTGTCCCAGGTGAACTTCAGGATCCTCCTCAGCTGAAAGACATGGAAACTACTAATTACTACGCAGCTACAGAACATTCATATTTTTGGTGTATGTATAGAATCAAATCACAAACCAGGCACATCAAAGAAATATTCCTGAGGTTTTCTCCTGCGCCACCAGGCAAATACAATGGCGGGGGCAGCAAATAGCAAAGCAGCACCAGCAGCAACGCCACCAGCTATGGCTCCAGTTGCGCTGTTTCCTCCTGTGTTATATTTGGTAAATTCAGATAGTACGATCGAGAAACTTGCTCAGAATCAAAAAAATCCGGAAAAAGTTTTGACAGCTTAATAATGTTTTGTACAAAATAGAGATTGAGATGGTTCAAAAAATTTAAATCGGATAACTTAATCCTATCATTTGACACTGTAATAAATGCACTCTAAATATTCTAGCTCAGGTTGTAAACAAATTTCAACTCTAGCGATCATCCAGGTTGCTTTGAATAAACATTTTTTGTTGAATACACAACTTCTTTATTAGTTTTGACCTGCAACTATTGTTAGCTTAGCTCTGTACACACTACTTTAGTTGAACTAGCAACTTCAGAAAAAGAATAAATCTGTTCACATGCAACTATCTGGCATTGCATATTAACAAAAATCAGACACAAGCCTTTGAAGGAACCCAACAATACTCATCCACCTTTTTTTTTTTTTGACAGTGAACAAGTGAACTCTGTTGATAGCAACAGTTTATAAGTTCACAAAGTCAATTAGAAAGAAAATTGAACTGTGAAAACAAATAAGCATTCTAACATATTTTTCTTTCCTGACTAAACCAAGCTACAACATCTAACTAGTAAAAAAACCTGGTGATGAAATTGGGGGAGGTGGTATAAACGGCGGTGGTGGAGAAAATGGAGGAGATCCAGGGCATGGTCGTCCCGTGACAGGGCCACACAAATCCAAGTTATTAGCAAAACTGTGACAAGGCAAAGCACCTATTTCAGATACTTATTATAGCCACGAGTCTATATTCAAACTGAAAAATACTGAACGCATCAGCCAAATACCTGATAGGCGTGAATAAAGAAAAAGAACCATTATCTGGAACTGGACCTGATAGTTTGTTGTTCGACAGATCCCTGGATAAGAATGTGATGAAAAGAAATCAATAATTCTCTTCCACGATTCCCATGTATGCATTAAAATTTTTTGTTGGTTGTGTGTGTGTGTGTGTGTGGGGGGGGGGTGGGAGGTCAAATAGTTGAGACCAATATGAACACTCACAATACTTGTAGCGATGAAATATTGGTCAATGACATGGGAATAGAGCCTGTCAAGCTGTTATTATTTAGCCGGCTATCCTTGCAATGACATAACAACAGAAAACAGTTATATCCAATATTAGTTAAGATATATAACAAGAATGAAAACAATTGAGGGAGTTCAAGGCATCATCTATCATATTTGTCCGTGGAAAGGTATTTGACTAAGATCCTTCTCTAATCAAGCAAAATGGGCAGGTATTCCTTTTTTGCCAGGAAAACCAAAGAAAGAGGAGATTGTCATTCTCAATTTGTTTCCGTACCCTCTGTCCAAAATCCAAATTCCCACGTAGTTAATTATCCACTAATCTCGACTGCCTACGTAAAAATAATGTATCATATGATGCATTACAATTCATTTAAGTGTTGTTTCTTCAGAGGCTGGGCTGGGGGAGTGTGCTATGAAATGCAGTAAATTAATAATAATGCAAGGATAACTTTACACACAGGAAGCGCAACTTCGACAGCTTGCCCAACGTGCCAGGAATGGGGCCGGTGAAACTGTTCAAGTACAGATCCAAGCTGACCAAATTTGTCAGATTTCCAAGATCGCTAGGTATTGGCCCACTTATGTTATTACTGTATAATTCCCTGTCAGAGGTAAAACCATTAAAGAAATCAGAAATGATGTGTAAGTTTACACAAAAGAAAATCTTTAGCCAATTTGTTCAACAAACACTGGAGCATGTCAAATCCTCCTAAAATGTAAGACGTGAACAGCTCTAGTTCACAAAGAGAAGTGCATAGGCACAAAAGACAGTCTCAGGACTACTTGGATGCAGGATTCCACATTGTGCCAACGATAGGGAAAGTATCTCGTCATAATTATGTTCAAAGTTTGTTTTGATGTCTATGTGCATGTTACTGGTTGCAAAAAAAATGACACAGAAAATGGCCATTCCTATCTTCCCGCGGGAAGCGAAAATTTAATTGCTGGATGAAACAGATATACATCTCAAAATCTAGATAGCTTACAACCTCTTAGTAAATATTCTCAAAATGTGTCATATAAGCTCAAGAAATTTTTATTGTTTCCTTTTCAAAATATTTTTGTAGCTTACCATTGTTGCTTTGATATACATCAAACTTCAGAAATGAAGAATAAAGGTATAGATTCTTTGCTAGAAAAGCGAGCAAAAACTACTCTTAGATAATGCAAACATGACATACAGGTACTGTAAATTCTTCAACAGGCCAAGCTGCGCAACCAATTGACCAGATAATGCAGCATTCCCAAGATCACTGGAAGCAAAGAATTATTGTTGGAAACAGACTAACTGGAACAAGAAAACATGACAGGAAATTTATGTTGTAGATGCTAACACTCTAATCACACTGTTGTCGTTGTTGCAGGTGACGTGAAACCATGTGCAAGGATTGACAAGGGTGGGATCCCAGCTCTGTAGCACATTGTTTGGATCTTCCAGGTTTGCTCTAAGGTTATGCAAAGCATCCCCTGTTTGACCATTCCAATGGAAAACTTAGATCTTACAAGTAATACTCCCCAATAAAATGAAGTTCTATCCAAAAATTTCAAGAAAGTATAAATTTTGAATTAAATCAAAGCAAATATAGTGGATTAAGATACTTCAAATGGAATCCTTTAGAATTACAATACATGCAAAATCAATTCAACTTCATGTGGGGATATTTCAGATTCCAACACGAAGGATCAATTTTTTATACCATACTTGCAACACCATGTGCAATTGAATTTCAAGAAAAGTTTCATTGAGCTGGCTCGAGTTTTTCTCAAGAACCATGGCAACATTAAAATCACAATGAAGATAAATGCTGGCAAAGAAAATCGTTCCATTCTGTGCAGAAAAGACCAATAAAACTGTGCTTGATCAAGCACAAAATTTTACCAAAAGAACACTATAATGAGCCAAGAAGGGGATTGATAACTAAAATTTAGATTCATTCAAATCGTTCAAATATACATCACAAATGTGAGCTCAAAAGAAATCAATGACTAAAATTTAACATTCCCCAGAAATAATCAGAATTAAGAGTACAAACTCATCGCCAACATTTCCAACATTCCTGTAAGAAAATGCAAATAATTAACGAGTACAAATCTGAGCACACATTTTTCAATCGAACTGAGAAACAACTACTCCATCACCCAACCAAAAGGCCCCAACTTTTAGAAAAATTCAAAAAAGTCAAGATGAAATACTGAAACCTGAAGTACAAAACCTAAGTGTCCAATAGAATCGAGGAAAAAATCAAAACTATTGGCACACAAATATCACTTAAAGAAGCACGAACCTTCCATATTAGCATAAATACACCTCAGCGGATGCACAATCAGAATCAACCAAACTACAACCGAAACCATGCCCTCTCTTCCCATGTTCTTCATCCCCATTTACATATATCTAAAAAAAACTATATCTACATATCCAACAGTAGTCTAACTTCACCAGCCCAAAGACAAAAACTCCAGATCCAAATAAAGAAAGACAGGAACTTTAAATAAAAGACACCCAGACCCAGATGCATTAACCCTCATTCAACCCATCCATCCCGACCTTGCACTTCTCCAAGAACTAATCCCACATCCCACAACGTCAAGAAGCTGAAATGGGCTTCTTGACTAGTTTCCCGAAGATAGTAAATCCTTGTACTTTGGCACTTTTATTAATTTCTTGAAGCCTTTAATGGCACTCCTGCAAAACTTTTAACCTTCTGCAATGTACTTTGCCTTTCCCTCTCTCGCTCACCCTCTCTCTAGAAATCTCTCTCTGCAGTGGGAACTGTGGAAGTGAGAGAGTATGTGAATGTGTGGGATAATTATCGTTTATTTTTTTCTTTTTGGGCGTGTGTCGCCTGCCCGAACGGTGGGAAGATGCTGCCCGTAGCGTTCTGAGCAAAAATCAAACGGCTTCTGGCTCTCTACGCAAAGAGACTCTGGGAATGCCACCAATGCCATTAATCCTCCACCCCATCTTTTTCTCTAAATACTCCTTGCTTAACTGTTAATCCTAATTAATTAGTTGTATAAATAATTAGATCATGTGTAAATATACATGCAATTCATTATTAAATTAGATATTAGATTTATAAACTCAACAAATTATGCCGTCATCTTACTATTTAATTACTATAAATTATATAAACATCGAAAATTTATCTTACTAAGATAGAATTGTGCTTTACTTACAAATTAAGATATCAAGAGTTTTTTTCATGATGAAAATACAAAATATTATAATACACGTCTATAATCTCTTTAATCCATGTGAACCATATGGAAAATAAGTATTTTGAGAAAATAATTTATCTATATTTCCGATTAAACTTTCTTGTTTAGATTTTTAAAAGGTTTAGAGAAGTTATTATAATACTATTTTTTAATCACTATTTTAGAAACAAATTCAACATCCCGCTAATCTTTTTTTTTAAAATTACAATCTCAATTTTCCTACGATTAATTTTATACCTCAGTGAGACTCCCCAATTGAAATACGTTATGATTGTAATATTTCAACTTATATCGATTTAATATACAATGACATATAAGAATATATGATGATATATATTATTTTTATATGTCAATTATTTTGATGGATCAAAAGCAAATACGAAATACTTTTCTTTTCTTTTTTTTTTCTTTTTTTTTTATCTTTAACCCATTGTTTATCAACTTTATTTGCGGGAGAAATAGGCAAATATTATTGGGGAGTAACCTAAATGATAAGGAGTGAATAATAATAATAGCAACAATATAGCAAAGTGAAGTATATTGTATAAATTAGATGATATAATACGATGCAATTAATTAATTAATTAGCCAAACAATGTGAAAAGTCACATCAAAAAATACAATCGCACGTGCACATAGAAAATGCCAACAAATTAATTAGTCCAACCAAGGTATTTTAGGTAATTAATTTCTACTTAAATTACAAAAGCGATAGATATCATTATCATTATATTTAACATAAATCAATTCGAACACCTTTTCAACTTTATCTTACAAGTATCATTATTATATAGTAATAACTAATATTAATATCAACAATAATAATATTTAAACTTGTGTAATGTAATAATATCTCCATATGTTATGTGGGCCTATGCTATAGTGTGGTGTGGTGAATTGTATATAAACATTAACAATTAAATAATAAAAAGTTGCCCATCAATAAAAATAAAAAGAAATTAAAATTGTGTTGGACAAAAATATAATAGAGTGTAATAGGAAAGTGACTTGTTATATCCAAAAAATGAGTCGTGGAAAGTGACGGGACAGTCCAAGCAAAACCCCGCCCCGTTATCAGGACCCACCCTACACCCACACTTGGTCAAACATCAAATCCTAGTCAATATTCCGTTTTCAATACAATCACGAGTCTTATATTATATTATATATTATATATATATATATATATATATGTAGTAATTGGTTTTTAGTGGGTTTTCCTAGAGGATTTCTATTTTTGTTAATTGAGTCACGAGTGCTTTCATTTTAATGTTTCAATGTGTGCTATTATTGTTTCTTTATCTAGAGTACCTAACCAGCAATTTGTTCTAGATACTACAATCCACATTTGAATTTGGATACACACCTAACGAGCATGAAAATAGTGATACTAATTTGAACTTCCAAATTCAATCAATTTGGCTTCAATGCCAATTGTTTAGTATCGAAGTATTTTATTATCTGACTCTGGAATATATTTCTCAAATCTAAATCATTGTTGGAATTTTTTTTTAAAAAAAAGAATATTTGTGAAAATAGACTCTATCAAACATTTTTTTAAAAAAATTAACCTCCCGGAGTGTATTTGAAATACACTGGAGAAGGTCTTTTTTAAAAAAAAATTATTGACCGGAGTTAGATAATAAAATACTCTTATTTTAAATTTACATGAACTAAATTACTGAACTCGGGAGTTTGGGAACAGTCGGCTAACATTAGTGTATCCATTGATACTTATAAATATTAATATTCGAGTGCATGCGTTGTTTTTTTTACGGTTCGTTTTTTTAATCAAAAAAATTACAAAAATGACGTTTTCATAAATAATAATCCACCGAAAAAGAAAAAATAAAAAAAAAAGAAAAAGAAAAAGAAAAAGAAAAAGAAAAAAGTGACATTTCCATAATTAAATAGTTATCAAAAAGTTAAAAAAATGAGAGGAGGTCATACCAACGTACCAACCTCTCACATTTAATATATACAACTAATAATAATAATAATAATAATAATTATAATAATAATAATAGAAATATATGTTTGAATACAAACAAGTTCGAGTAAGGTCGAAACTACCCATGGTCAAAAAAAAAAACTACTCAATCACATGCTCAAATTCGGATAAAATCAGTTCATTCATATTGCAAATATAATGTTAAGTGGCCTCAATAAGACAATGTTTGTCACCTCTAAAAATAAGTGATTGTGAAATTTTTTTTTGAAATAATTTGTGAAAAAAAATCCATAATCAATTATATTTAGAGGTTGCAAACACTATCTAAAATAAAGCACGATGTTCCCGTCATTTTATTTTTTCCTTTTTATTTATTTATGTGTATTAAAGCAATCATGCAAGAAGATAAAGTAGGGATTAGAAAGGATACGACTAATTTTTTGACTAAAAAAGAGTAAAAAAAACTTTGAAAAATTTGATAATGATAACACCACTGTTTTTTTCTCTCTTTTTCAATCCCGAAAATCATTAGACATCTATCACAAATGACGGGCGTGTACTAAAAAAACGACTACAAAGAGTTGACCTCAATGCCTCTGTATCTTTCTCATTTCTTACTTTAAGTTTTAGCCTCTAAATTCCCTCCTAAAGATATTCGCTGCTAGTGTTACTTTCACCATAATAAATTTATTTGTTTACCTCGAATAAGAGAGCATATGTGAATACAAGACTTTTAAGAGGAGAAATCCATTTAGGAATAGTTCATGCGGTCATGCCTAACTTTGAGGGGCTTTACGTTAGTGTGTTAGCGTACGTACCCATCCTTGTATAGATTACGCCCACATGCCTATGTTAATAATTATAGTTTATGTTTAAAACACAGATCGACTTTTAAAATAAGATGCATGAAAAATGCCAGATGAAAAATATATTTCCTGAATTGCTCTTTCTTGGGAAATTAAGGTTTGATGCTTAACTTCACTACGATTTAATAGATCGACACATAATTCATCTCACATAGAATCATCATATATATTAATATTTCAATTTAAAATTAGTTCAAAAGTCATAATAATAATATACACTAAATGCATACTCCTAAAAGTTAAAACAAGACACCCGGTACCAAATTCATCTGCAACATTTAATAAATGTAGATGATCAAAAAAATATAGAACCACAACAAGCATTCCGACTAGGTTAGCTTTCGCCACAGAGAAGTTTTTGCAGCAGATAAGCACTTTGCTCTAGGGAAAACAAACCCGCCCTTTGGAGGATTCCCATCAACGAGAGAATTTTCATAGATTTCTTTATACTCGTGAACAATCTGTTTGTCAAAGAAAACTAACATCAACGGTTTGCAGAACTAATATTTATTTACGGGCTAAACCAAGTTACATGCTCCATGATGTTGGATCCAAATCAATTAAGAACCACTGACTAATATTAGATATTTATGTGAAACTATGTACTTATGGAAAGCAACAATTCAAGCATTAATCTATACTAATCAAGTTCTTGGAGCACAACCAAAACAATTAACAATCATGCATGGACGCAATTATATAGTTAATTTTCCTTGATCTGTGACTATGATAATACATCACACATGGATTTTAAGCACGCATATCCGCTACACCAAATATATTATTACCGTTAACAGGATCAGAAAAGACAATTCAAGAAATGAACTTTGCAACAAACATACTATTTAAGAAAACATTGGTAGGTAATGTTTCACCTCTTTGGCATCTTTCCTAGGTATTCCTTCTCGTAAGCCAACAATTTTTTCTACTACTTTAGGCTGTATACATGAGAACGCAAGGTTAAAAAATAGACACAAACAGTCTTTCATTTTTCCAAGTAATTCGCAATAGAAATGTTTAGAGGTCAAAATTCTATATAGGCTTGACTGATCAATAATTGTAGATACATTAGCACTTACAGGACAGTCAGGTTGATGTTCGAGAATATTTGTGTAAACAAGTGTAAACGAATCTGAACTTTTAGATGAAGCAAGTTCTCTCAAGTCATAAAGTATCCGCACTCTATTTTCAACTTTCTACAATATATGATAAAGTCGTGAGATACATAGGAAACCAACCACAGAAACATATAAACTCTATCCTCTTTACAAGCTTCTACTTATATTGGCATACAGTCCGAAACATGTTTAAAGGGGACTTGTAGAATTGAATATTTATACAACCAATGAACCCCTGATTTTAACCTGTCTATATGAAACATTATAGTTTAGTGATCATTAATTTTGCAGACAAGGACAAGTAGATTCATGCACAAGCATATGCCATCATCCCGCCTCAATATCAAATAATTGGGGTAAACTAAAAGATAAAGTGGAATTCAATGCCAAAAATATTGAAGGTGCATTGCTATATTGTTCCTCATTCATTAATGTACATAGAAGTAGTGGTTTACCCAGAATTTTTGATCAGAAAGGAGAGAGGGCGAATTCAATAGCATAAAGAAAATGTACAATAAATATCATATATTACCTTTATATGTTTTACGAAAGCACTCTCTCATCACAACCGTGCCTGTTTTCGATAGGGCCTCAGGCAAACAATAAAGACCGGGCCCTCTTATTGCGATAAATAGTTTTAAAGTTCAGTTCTTAAATAACAAATATACCAAATAATACATAGATATATCGGAGATAATATATTACACAAATAACAAGTTAAAAAATATTTGAAATGATTAAATAAATACAATCATCTAACTGTTAACAAATATGTGAAATAATTAAATAAATACAATCATCTAACTGTTTTTAGAAAGAAAAATATCTATCAAATCTGTATAATCCAGTTTTCGGAACATCTCTTAATCAACAATATGTTTTTTTTATGCAACTGTTATTGATATGATTAACAAAATATTATAGCAATATAAGTATTTTGAAATAACAATTCAGTTTCTCCAAACACGTACGGTAGCATATCAATTGCTCTTTTTCACTAATATGTTCAATAACATTTTATGAACATCAACTCCAAACACAACTCATCCTCATTAATTTATGAACGTATAGCATGACTCAAAATTGATGAAACTTCATAAAAGGCTTTATCCAACTTGTTAAAAACTCACTCTTTTAACTTTTTAAAATTCAACAAAAATCCCGAAGTCTATTTATATTGCATCTAAAAGTTATAAAAAATTACTAAATTCAAAGCATTACCAAAACCAACAAGAAAAATTGATTAATGTAGAATTCAAAAAAAAAAAAAATCAGGTGAACACAAAGAAATTCTAAATTATTTTACTATGACTATGAAATGCAACCACGACAATTTTTAATTTTATGTTGCCAAAGCAATTATACATAAAATAAATAAATCAAGAAGATTTTAGTTAAAAAAAATATTGAGAATTGGGTCAAAGGGGCTAAAATATTGGAGTGCCTGTTGGTTAGAATTGTACATATGATATTAAATAATTGACGGTTCAAACCAATACAAAAAAGGACTAAAATATTAATCATGTTAACCCATCTCTCAAACTCAACATATACATCTAATAAAAAAAATGGGCCCCCTATTGGGCCCGAAAAAGGAATAAAATATTAATCATGTTAACCCATCTCTCAAACTCAACATATACATCTAATAAAAAAAATGGGCCCCCTATTGGGCCGGGCCCTGAGGCGATGGCCTCTCTCGCCTTACATAAGGTCCGGCTCTGTCTCTCATATTTCACTCTATGAAAATACTGAACAATATATATATTCATTATGATCAGCTGTTTCAAATATATCTAACTCAATATATGATAACAAAATATTATTTACATATCATTTCTCAATCGATTATGAAGTGATGATTTGATGATTTTGAATATTCAAAAAAAGCACACTACAGTCGCAGGTACAATGAAAAATTATAACAGTGTTAACTTCAAAAGTAAATATATCAAATTATATAATTGATGTTTCTTCGATTAAATGATCTTTTTAGCAATCTCATTAATTTCTACAGCCTCCGAGAATTGATTTCAACTTCATATATCAAAAATAAAGTTATGAACTTGGTGCTCAAGATGCACTGACGTTATTAGAGAAATCAGATGATAAAATTGAACAAATCGAATAAATTTTTTCTTTATCATAAGTAAAAAAACGAAGTTGTAAATTTGTCACTTCATAAAACCTTTTTACGCGATAATAGTGAAGATTGGTCATTTTTTCAGTATCGTCATGATCTCCAAATATGTATTTGTTGTTATTTATTTAAAGCTGATTATGGTAGTCAAAATGCATGAAAGTGATTCTTTATTATTTAGGGAAAATTGTACAATTAAATTTATATTTAAAAAAGATATTATATATATAGTATTATTTTTAAAAAAAAAATTAGGGGGGTGATTGCACCCTTTCGGGACCATATAGGTCCGCCATTGCATAGAAGGATAAGAAAATTCATGCACAAGCATGTATTATAATGTACCAACCAGCTTGATCCCAACAAATTGGGGTGAACCAAGGATAAAGGTGGAATCAAATGTCAATGGAAGAGTAGTCATGTATATTTCGACATTGTTATTGACTCATTTGAGGGGCTGCAGGGATCGATATTAGGGCTTACTGAAACACTTATATACTCCCGGAATAAGTTCATGAGAACCTCTTCATCCTCTCTATTGCCTCTTCCTTGATATAATTTTTTGTGGAAAGAAACAACACCATCTATGTCAACAATATAAGGGAAACAACTGCGAGTGTTTCATGCTAAGGACCTGTACTAAAAGATAGTCAACATAGACAACAACAGTTTCTTCCAATCAAGCCTTAAATCGCCTAAATGCACGATCTTTCTTCGATGTACCTTTATAACACAGAGACTAAACATTTCATGAGAAAGACTAATTTGATCACATAAAATCCAAAAACCCACAAGGCTTTTATATGGAAGTTGTGATGAGATCTAAAACAAGATTGAATTGTTCAGAACTACTGATAAAATCTATGCACATTGACCGGAAGAACTTACACTTGATGTCTTGTAAAATAATCAGCAAATGTTTCAACTAGGTATTCGTTGACTTGCCCTTCCAACCAATTAATCAGGAACATGAAATAATGGCTTAGCTCTTCTTGAAAATTGAAGTCACAAAAAGATCACACATTTGAAGCAATTAAAATATATGATTGAATCACTAATAATTTTAATATCTAAGTGTATATCAACATAAAATAAACGGAGTGAAAATAATACCTATAATTTATTTAAAAACTAATTCAATCAGTAAAAGGTATGTTATATATTTTGTAGAAATAATATAAAATTTTAAATTCAAGTTTTGTTTAATTTATGTTTTATTCTCAATTGTTTAATTAAAAGTTTTGATACCCCAAAAATTTTAAATGTTTTGAATTTAAAAAATTAATAAAAAATTTTAGGTGTAGCTTATCATATTTATATAGTTATCAATCATGAATACCAATTATAAAAGTATGAACCAATGTCAAAGTTTTTCCATTGTATATTTCTACTTTGTCCTTGGTTTGTACACACTCGATAAGTTATGTGAGGCTGTTTTTTTGTAAAATTAATTATTATGATAATGTCAAAATTGACAAAGAGTGTACATATTAGATAATGATCAAGTTTTCAAATTGAAATAAAAAATACTTTGGTTTTTATTTTCTTGTTGATAAAGTGAACATATGTTTTCCATAAAAATTTAAAAAAAAAAATCCACAAAAATCATAATTAAATACTCATCATTCTAAAAGATTGAAACAGCCAAATACTTTTTTTTTTTATTTGTAGATGGCATGAACATACTTTTTCAACAAAAAAATATTATGTATTTTAATTTATGTAAGGACCTATTGAGCTAAAAAATTATATTGTGATTTCATAAATATATAAAAATGCCGTATTTATAAATGTTATTAATATATATATATATATTAATTAAATTGCACAATGGTGTTGAATTAAATTAATTCAAGTGGAGTCGAGTTTTAATCTAAAATAATAAATAAAAAACACACCAACACATACATATCATATATGTAAAAGTTGAAATTTAAAAAGTTAACTACTTTTTTCTCGTGTTTTAAATACGTTATTTTGAGATCGCATATTTTATAGTTCAGGTTCCACGTAAAGGAAGTTTTGACGTTCTTGTATATGTTAGCATCTTTTTGTTCAAAGAGATTCTTATACAAATATCGAGTCGCAAGATTTTTGAGTCGTTTGATTGAATTTAATTTTATGCACAGTTTATTATACTTACGAGCACGATGCATATTTTACAAAAACAAAAAATTATTTCGCATTTTTTCGCATTTCATATTTTCATAAGCATGATTGAGAAATACGAGATGTCACACCACCAGCTATAACTTTTAGTAAAGCGGCAAGAGTTCGGTTCTATAGTTAATATAAGAGCCAAAGTTATGAGTTCGATCTCGATCCATTGATTGCAAGGAGTGTAATTATTGAGAATGAGATTTTTGGAGTGCAAAAATTGTCACTATAGAGCGTGAAAAAATTGTCACTATAGAGCGACAACCGAACCATGGCACTTAGGTTGCTATGCAATTTAAAAGATTCGAAGTGCATCATTACCATCAGCTATAGTTTTTGATAAAGGGCAAGCACTCGGTCCTACACCGTCCAACAAAATAATAAAATAATAAAAATATAAAAATGCAAATAATTGATGAAGAAAACATCACGAAGATTGTTATTGAAGATGGTGAGAAAATTGTTTTTTTTTAATAAATAATAAATAACTGATGGCAAACAAAAAAAATCATGAAAGTAATAAAAGTTGTTATATAAAGGAAGAAAAAATCAGTAATTTAGTTTAAGATTTATGAAGGGAATATTTATTTCCTAAAAATCCCTTGAAGTTTAAAAAAATTTATTTAAGTCTTTTACCTTTTTTGGATTCGAAGTCTCAAATTGCTTAAGATTCTTTTGTTAATTCAATTACTTTATTTTCTTAGTTATGAGATTTGAGATTTTATTGATCTTATCATAATCTCATAACTTAATGATTTGTCTCTTATCTTTGTAGATTCAATATTTGAAATATGGAAACAAGATCAACGCATTATAGAGATAAGAATCTCATGCTCTTTAGATACAATCTAAGGAGGATTCTTTGCACTTATACAGAGGCGGAGCCAGGACCACATAAGAGGGGGTCGACAAAGAAGAAAAATAAAAATTATTATATAATACTAAAATTTAAATATATTATATTTCCATCATATAATATTCAAAATACAACTTATTCTTCGAATCTATTAAAATTTAGAACGTCTCTCTTGTATATCACGAAAATCATCAACAAGTGAATCTATACTGAACTTTTTAGCAATTTTCTTCTCAATATATACTAGCAAACATTCATTAAGAAATTCATCTTCCATCTTATTACGAAGCGTAGTCTTGACTATATTCATAGCAGAAAAAGATCGTTCTGTGGTAGCCATAGAAACTGGAAGCGTGAGAATAAGTGTTACGAATCTAAACACAAGTGGGTAAATTTCTGACTTTCTAGTTTTCACCAACCATTGACATAAATCAGAAATAGTTTCCAATGCTCTAAAATCAGGAAGTTGTCAACATGATCAAAATGCTCAAATTGGATTCTTAATTGTAGCATCTCATGTTCTGCAAAGTCTTTTGGATAAAAATTTTGTACCAATATGCAAATATCATCAATTTTGAATGAATTGTGCATCTCCCTTGGATCTAATGCCGAGCTAAGAATAATCAACTTCACTGTGTTGTCATTGAATTTGCAGTTCAATTCTTGTAATTGAGAGTCTATCACTGCATTAAAAATATCAAATTTGTAACAATGCTTTACTATAATTTCTTCTTGTTGATGGCGAGCTCTTCCTCTTCTTGCAATATATTGAGCATTAAAATCTGACATCGTTATATTGACTGCTTGACATAAGGATTTCACGTTTGCAACCAATTCATCTCATCCATCATCCCTCAATTTCTGAATGAGCAACTTAGTAGATGAAACGAGATGCATTGCATTCAAAATATCTTGAAACTTAAGTTGCAAAGCTTGACAAAGCAAATTAGAAATGTCCAAAATCTTCCTCATAAGATGCAAAATAAAGACAAATTCAAAAGAAGTCAAGACCTCATATGCTGCATCAGCATCTCCACGTTGAGCAAGTGTAGTTCCATCCTCAATGATATTCAATAAAACTTCACATGTTGCACTAAACATCTTTATCAAACTAGATATAGATTTCAAATGAGAACTCCAACGAGTATCACCAGCCCTTTGTAAAGAACTAATTTGATTAAGTCATTTCCCACTTTCAAGCTCATTAATATTAAGCAAATAAGCAATATTTGAGGCATGAGTGGCTTTTAATTGGTCATTACGCTTACATGATGCACCAAAAATATTGATAATAGAGCTTAACTTGGAAAAAAATGATGGACAGAGATAACTTCCTTCGATGCAGCAACTAGTGCCAATTGCAAACGATGTTCAAAACAATGAACATAGTAAGCATAAGGGCATTCACCTAAAATTAAAGCTTGCAATCTATTCCATTCACCACGCATGTTACTTGCACCATCATAACCTTGCCCTCGAATATTTTGAACATCAAGAGTATGGTGAGATAGGACTTTCAATGTTGATGCAATTGTATCTTTAACATGAACAAGTCCAAAGAAGCGCTCTTGCACATAGCCATCTTTGTCAACAAACCTCAAGACAATTGACATTTGCTATTTTTTAGATTTATCTCGAGCTTCATCAACAATGATACAAAATTTGGCATCACAAATTTCTTCTCAAATGGAATTCTTGACTCTAGCTGCCAAGACTTGAAAATTTTGTTTTTGTGTTGTTGGTGATATATATGATGCATTTCGTGGAGCTTTGGCCAAAACTTCTGCTATTTTGTCATTGTAAGATGCTATGAAACTCAATAGTTCTAAAAAAACTACCTCGATTCGTTGATAATATAGACTCATCATGACCTCTGAAAGAACATCCTTGAAATGCAAGCCATCTAGTTGTCTCAATTGAAGCTTTCAAGCGAAGTCTGTTTTCTGCAACTTCTTGAGATGTGAATTTCTCAAAATTTTGTACAATATGTATTTGTTGGTTCATGAGATCTTCACATGATTTCTTAGCATTTCGATGAGGTGAAGTGAGATCTGTTCCAATATGTGCCAAAAATGCACAATTTTTCCCATCTCTTACCTTCTTCCATGAATTAAATCCATTAATAGTAAATGCATATAATCCAAAAGGTTTATCTTGAGCATGAAATACATAGCATGGTAAACAAAATGCAGCATCTGCAGTAAAAGAATATTCCAACCAAGATGTGAATAACTTAAACCACGATGCCTGAAAACTACGAGGATGTTTTCCTCCAGACTTCGGATATTGTGAAAGCATACATTGATATGGACCAGCGTTAATATAAACTCTTCTAACTTCATCACTCTTTTCAATGGGGTACTCCCATATTTGCGGTGGCAATCCTGGATCACGTACTAATGATTGGATATAAAATCTCTCGTTGATTTCAACTCTTAAAGATTTTGCAGGGCGACTTTCAGAATTCAAATGATCAATATCTATAGCTATATTTGATTGAGATGCTTGAATCTCATCGTTCTTTCTTTTGAAGAATGCATCAATTGTTTGTGGTTTTTTCATCTACAAAAAAGATTGACCAAGTTTAAGTAATAATCTATAAACTAATCTATTAATAAAAACAACAAACAATGCAAGAATTAATTTGTCCATATTAGAAATTAAAAAAAAAAACAAAGCAAACCAGAAAAGTAGAGTGAAATGGAAAAAATTTATGCTTCTAAACAACAAATTTTTTCCATTCCTATGATAGTTCAGTTTAGTACCTAAAAATTAACATTGTATAATCTGATCATATATTTTAATTTACAAATGAATTAAACAAAATCAATAGCTAATAACATATTTTAATTAAAAAAACATTGTTGTTTCAATTTTTTGCTAGTTTATTTAACACTATCTAGTCTATCTTTATCAATTAAATTACATTATGATTCATGAATATAGTAAAATACATTGTTAGCTACAAATATTTTCGACCAATTATTCAATAGATAGAAACATTCAAACAAAAATAATCAAAGAAGCGTACAAAAATTAACAATGTTAATTTCATTTTCTACAAGAAATTTTAGTATTTCTAATATTGATATCAAATGTTTAGTCTCTGTTGGGATCGGTTCAGAGGGTAGAGGGGGGGGGGGGTGAATACACTCTGAAACTTTTCTTCTTTTTCTTCAAAATGATCAAGCGAGGTTTAGTTCACTTAATCGGTTTCCTCAACTTCTAAAACGTTTTGAACAACTTAAATAGTGCAGAAATAGTTCAGAGGTTTTAGTGATGCAAAGTTTATAATGCAATGTATGAGCAGGATGTAAGATAAATGACAGTAAAGGTTAAAGCGCGATTTTATGGAAGTTCGAAGGCTTAATCCTTCTACGTCTCCCCTTCTTCCACTTAGGAAGGAATTCACTAGAAGACTTTGGTTATTACAACGTCTTGTAATACACCCACTTCAGACTTAGGACTTATCCAATGCCTAATCCGAAACTCCTAGATTTACACAGATAAGATTCTCAGTTCTTATCAGACTGGTGGAAGCTTTCAGAGCAGCTTCAAGTCTCTTCAACACTGAGTATAGTTGAGTTGAGCTTCTCAAACTGCAGAGCGGTCGAGAGGCTTGGAAACCCTAGGATGATCCTTGACGATCAGATATGTGAACTGTAGGCGAGGGTTTATTTGAGCAGCAAAATGAATGATCTTGTAAGTGTGCTCAAGTATATCAGATCAGGACTTCTGATATTATTCAAGTGATTGAGTTGATTGAGATTTTTCTGAATTGCTTGTCTCTCACCGTTGTCACTGCTTTTGTTTCTTGAGCAATCTTCCCTTCATATAGGTCAATCATCAACGTCTTTATTTTGAACGTTCTGATGCTGCATTGAATGCACATTTAATGCTCATAAATGCATTGATGATTCCGCATGAAGATCGTACACTGCAGACAACTTCCAGGGTCCAAAACTGGAATAAACGGTTGAATGCTTTATCTGTAGTCATTCTGTGTTTTTGCCATTTTGGTGCAACCTGTTGTCTCGATTGCAGGAGTCAACAAATCTTCTGATACGCCGGTTCTGCTTTCAATAAAAGATCTTTGCAAGGAACATCTTGTCACAGGTACTTGTCTTGAGATATCCTAATAAGCAATTGGCATTCTACCTGTAGAGATATTTGTCCTCTGCTGGTTTGAATAACCAGTCGATAAGCTTGTGACTTCAATCGGTCGAGAGACAAAGGCGGTTGACAAGCTTCCGGTAGATAGATTTATCCTCTGCTGGTTTTGATAGCCAGTCGATAGGCTTGTGACTTCAGCCGGTCGAGAGCAAAGGCGGTTGACAAGCTTCCGGTAGAAGTTGTAGTAGATTCCTGAAATACAATCGTTGGCAGCACATTCCTATACAATGAGTTGTTGTTTGTTATCACCAAAATATCGGATTCAACAATTTCCCCCTTTTTGGTGATGACAAAACTTAAGTGCTCCAAGAACAATATGAAAGCATTAAAATGAACTTCATTGAGATAATGAATTTCATTAAGTACAATAGGCATTTTTATTACACCTACAGAGAAAAACAACAAAAAAAAAGCTGCGATAAGTAAAGAAGAGATAAGTTGTTCATCTTTTGAACCAACTGGCTCCTCCTGACCTATCGCCTTCTCTTCTTCTTCTGTCGGCTTCTTCTTTTCTTCTGGACTCTTCTTCACGTCTTCTTGCCTCTGCTGCTCTACGTTGCTCTTCTTCCCCCTTTTTGGCATCACCTTGGTTGAGTCGAAGGATGACCTCAGTGAGTTGAGTGCCAAGGCAGGCTTGCATAGTGTCTATTTTTGCATCGATTTGAGCAAGTAGAGTGGCTTGCATAGTGTCCATCCGATCATTCAACTGCTTATGAAGGCGGTTTTCGGATCGGATAACTTGTTCGGATACGGTAGAGAGCGTGTTGATTTGAGTGTGATGATGATTAGTGATCTCTGTGGTCATACGAGCAAGGTCTCGAGACACGGTCTCGAAATGCCGAATCATCGTCTGGCGTGAATTATCAACGGAGAAGGAGGAGTTAGTGATGTCTTGAGAGAAGGACCTAACCGTTTGCGTGAGCTCATGTAGCCTATTAATCAAGGTATGATCTAGAGCTGCGGCCATGGCGTCAATCAAAGACTCATCAGTCTGAAGCATTTGCCCTTGTTGGTCATTTCTTGGTGAAACCGGGCTAGACTCACGATGATGTGGTGATGGTGATCTGGCTGGAGAGCTAGATGATGGACCCTCCAATAATGGTACAGTTGGAGATGTAATAGTCTCGACTGCAGCCAATATGGTTGGTGGAGTATCAGGATCAGCACTTGGTTCATCCATAATGAGATCTTCCATAAACTTTTCAGTGGATGGAGACGGTTGATGTGCTTGATCAGCATCAGTCACTTGCTGTACTGGAGATGCAGGTGATACAATAGTGCTTGGTATCTCTATTGGGGGCACTATTGCTGCACTACTGCAAGGAGCCTCTGTCACAGAGGTGACAGGTATCTCTTGTGCAACCACTTCTGAAACATCTTGTGGATGACTTGGAGAGGTGAGAGCGGTCGTCACTGGAGAGGAGTGAGCAATTACAACTGCTTCCGGTTGAGTGACTGCTTGGACTGCGGTTGAGGAGGGGTCGATTGATGAAGATGCTGCCACACTCGATTTTAGAGCGGATGATTGAAAGAGGTCAGCAGTGATGAGATCGGTCAGAATCCCATCTGAAGAAGGGAGAGCATAGACGTCTTATTCACCCTGATCTTGAGTGAGAAAGGTCTTCATCATCACTTGTGCTTCCAGCACATAAGCTTGTAAACAGGCTGCTGAAGCTGGTGTTTTGACATTGTTGAGAGTTTGGAAGTGCTGAAGTAGTTGAGTGATTTGACGTAGACTATCCTGTAGTCCAGTCAAAATCACAAAGTCATCGGCAGCGGTAGGACTCTTGGATTTGAAATTCTTGACACGCTCATTAATTAGCAGAGATAGCAGGCTTCCTCGAAGCTTCAAGTCTATGAGCTGTCTTCTTCCCAGAGCCTCCATGATATCTTCAGTATCAGCAAATAGAAGCATCTTCTGCTCAATGACGTTTAGAGATTTCCATTTAGAAAATATTTGAGCGAGTGTCAAGTGAGTGCGGGAGTGATGCCATTTGTCAAAACGTTGTAGATGACGCTTGACAGTACGGAGCACGTGAGAGATGATCAAATTGAGTTCTACCGTAGCTGCTGGTTGTGCCTTGGGTGTGTAGATCATCACACCTTTCCCTTTGTCTTTGGGATCAGCTAGAGTGACCTTAGGAGCTGATGAGGCACCTTCTCGGATTATCACACCCTGAGGAGCAGTAGAAACAACAGCGGTAGTAGTCTCGACCGTTGGCAGGGTAGGAGCAAGTCCAGAAAGAGACTTTAACTTCTTGTGCTGCTTCTTCTTCTCGCCTGCAGGCGTGGATGACACAGCTGCTTTGGAGACCGAAGGAGATGACTTGCTGAAAGCTTGAATCAGTGGAACATTCTCACGTGATTCGTCTTCAGAGTCAGATTCGATGATCAGTTGGCGCTTGGCAGACTTCTTGGTATAGACTGGTTTGGCCACGACCGGAACCGTTGAAAGCGGTTGAGGGATAGCAATAACCTTTGCGGTCGAGGGCAAGGTGTCGACTGCAGTCTCTTTCTTGTTCAGAAATTTGAGAATCGTAGACTTGTTGAGCCATTTGGTGGGATGCAGAGGCTCAGTCTTGGAAAAGTCCACTCCAAGAACGCCCAAGATATGGCAGATTTGCAAAGCAAATCCCTCGGATTGCCCTTTGCCCCTGATCATTTCACATAGAATATTGAACAGAATGTCTGACCAGTTTATGTTGATCTTGGAGGCAATACAAGCCATGTATTGAAATTTCTCCAGCGTCACTTTGTCGTAAGATCCAGCCTTGGCCAGAAGATTCTTGGCCACGATGTTGGTCAAGAGCCTGAATGGAGCTTTGAGAGATGTCTTCTGGGCCGGCAGTTTGATCGGAGCATCAGTAGTTGAGAACTCCTTCAACCAATAAGAGCAGTTACCATCTGGAAGATCCGTGCATTTTGTCAAACCCCTGGAGGGCAGATCAAATGTGCTGGCGAAGAACTTCTGATTGAAAGAGTAGGCCTCTGTCTTGATCACGCATTTGATAGTCCCATGCTCGATTTGAGCGGTGGCGAAGAACTCCTTCAAAACAGGCAAATCGCAGATGGCACTGCATTCCAGAAATTTCTTCAGTCCAGAGACTTCAAGCATGGTGAAGACTTCTGTAATTCCTGCATTGTTTTCCTTAACCACGGAGTCAAAGTTGATTGCCAGGCAGGTCTTCTGGATCGACATGATAGCTGTAGATAGAAACTAGAGCAGAAAGTAAGCAAAATCTAGAGGATAATTCGATGGAGCGTTTAGAGCAATATGAAGGCTTTAGCAAATGTGAAAGGTTGATATACGAGTGTAAAGAGGTATATATAGGAACCTATGGGCCATAGGGTGACGTCATGAAAAGTATTTTTGAAATTCAAAAAGTTTTGAAGAATATAATCACCGCGCCCAATTAATATCATCTGGTTCAAAGCACAAGGCTGCTAGTACGAAGCCTGTCAGAGACTGGTTAAAGGCGGATGATATGCCAATATTTATGGCAATGTAATAGCTAAGCTTTTAATGGCATAATGGCAATCATTCCCCCTAAAAACATGCATACTAACTCAGATCTACTAAGCCAAGAATATTTCGAAAATATGAAAACTTAGCGTCCGGTAGAGGCTTGGTGAATATGTCTGCTGCTTGCTGATCGGTAGAGATGTATTCCAGCTTGATTTCCTTTTTTAAGACATGATCTCGGATAAAGTGATGCCTGACATCAATGTGCTTTGTCCTAGAGTGCATCACTGGATTGTGAGTGATGGCTATGGCACTTGTATTGTCACAGTAGATTGGAGCTTCACTCGACCGGATTCCATAATCCTTAAGCTGCTGTTGAATCCAGAGTATTTGAGCACAACAGCTGCCAGCAGCAAGGTATTCTGCCTCGGCGGTCGAGGTAGCAATTGATGTCTGCTTCCTACTTGACCACGAAATCAGTCTATCTCCAAGGAATTGACATGTGCCGCTTGTACTTTTGCGATCAATTCTACACCCTGCATAATCTGCATCTGAATAGCCAATAAGATTAAGATTTGAATCTTTGGGATACCAAAGACCCACATTAGTAGTTCCCTTAATATATTTAATGATTCGATTGGCAGCAATGAAATGAGATTGCTTAGGTGCTGCTTGAAATCTAGCACATAGACAGACTGAATACATAATATCCGGTCGACTGGCAGTCAAATAAAGCAATGAGCCAATAAGGCCTCGATACATGGTTACTTCTTTACCAATTCCTTGGCATACTTGGACTGATTGATGAATATTCCAGTTTCAAGTTGCTTCACTTGAAGTCCAAGAAAGAAGTTTAGCTCGCCCATCATGCTCATTTCAAACTTCTCCTGCATCAGCTTAGAGAACTTTGAGCACAACTTGGGGTTAGTTGACCCAAATATAATGTCATCAACATAAATTTGTACTAGTAACACATGATCACCTTTTACAAATTTAAACAGGGTCTTATCGACCGTTCCAATTTGGAAATCATGTTCCAGTAAAAATTTTAGTAAAGTGTCATACCAAGCACGTGGTGCTTGTTTTAATCCATAAAGAGCTTTGTCAAGTTTATAGATATATTGAGGATGAGTAGGATTGACAAAACCTGGTGGTTGTTCAACGTACACCTCTTCTTGAAGTAGACCATTGAGGAATGCAGACTTGACATCCATTTGATAAAATTTAAAATCCTTAAAAGCTGCATAGGCAAGAAAGATGCGGATTGCTTCTAGTCTTGCAACTGGCGCGAAAGATTCCTCAAAGTCTATGCCTTCTTTTTGTCTGAATCCTTGAGCAACAAGTCGAGCTTTGTTACGCACAACAGTGCCATGTTCATCGAGCTTGTTACGAAACACCCATCTAGTTCCAATCACATTTTGATTTTCCGGTCGAGGAACTAGATGCCAAACATTGTTGCGGGTGAATTGATTCAGTTCTTCTTGCATTGCCTCGATCCAGCTGGCATCTGATAGGGCTTCATCTATCTTCTTGGGCTCTACCTGAGATATGAAAGCTGCATGCAAGAATTCATTAATCATTTGACCACGTGTTTTTCGAGGAGCAGAAGGGTCACCTATGACCAACCCAGGTGGATGATCTTTGTTCCACCTAAAATAATTCCCTAAAGGGTTGTCATCAATTGGTTGATGAACGTCCTCGTTTACTGGATCATCATTGGCAGGAGGATCGTTATCAACCGGTGGATCCACTTCTGGCCTTGTTTGATCACAAACGGTAGAGGGAGCTGGATCATCCTTCTTTGGAGGATATAGATCACTGTCACTCTCTTCCTGTAGATTTGTGTTTTCCAATCTGTGACTCAGATCATTTATGCTCCCTTGAGTTTGTTCTGTACAAAGAGTAGATTCATCAAAAACAACATGAATGGTTTCCTCGACCGTTAGTGATCTTTGATTGAACACTCGATAAGCTCTGCTAACGGCTGAGTAACCAATAAAAGTTCCTTCGTCTGCTTTGGCATCGAAGGCTGTCAAATGGTTTTTGCCATTGTTGTGGATAAAGCATTTGCACCCAAAAATTTTGAAGTATGAAATATCAGGTTTTGTGCCATTCCAGATCTCATATGGAGTTTTGTTAAATCGTTTATTAATCATAGATCTGTTTTGAGTATAGCAAGCTGTGTTAACTGCTTCTGCCCAAAGCCTTTGAGAAACATTTGAATCAGCAATCATAGTTCTGGCTGCTTCTTTTAAAGTACGGTTCCTTCTTTCAGCCACCCCATTTTGCTGTGGGGATCTAGCAGCTGACAGCTCATGCTTGATTCCCTGATCATCTAGATAAGTCATAAGAGTGGTGTTTAAAAATTCAGTCCCTCTATCACTCCTGATCCTATCTATCACAGTAGATTGTTCATTTTGCAAGCGTTTAAAAAGCTTAATCAGGTGAGGTGCAGTTTGATCTTTTGAAGAGAGAAAGATGACCCAAGTAAATCGAGAAAAGTCATCTATAACAACAAGAGCATATCTCATTCCCCCTAAGCTTCTTACTGGTATAGGACCAAATAGGTCCATGTGAAGTAAGTCTAAACATTTGGAAGAAGACATACACCCTTTATTTTTAAAAGTTGCTCTCACCTGCTTTCCTAGTTGACAAGCAGGACAAACTTTGTCTTTTATAAAATCTCCTTCGGGCAGTCCAGAAACCAAATCATGCTTCCTCAAGTTAAAAATGGACTTAAAATTTAGATGATTTAATCGCTTATGCCCTCTATGCTTAGAGCTTCGTTCGTTAGATACTTTCTGATTTTTGTCAAAGCTGCACTTATCGTGTTCATATATCGTGCTGGACCTGACAAATCTTATTTTGTTAAGATTGCCTTTGTCCAGGCTTGACTGAATACAGGACTCCATAGACTGTTCATTTGTTCCAAACCCTAGACCGGTCTTATCATGTACCGGTCTTTGGATTTCTTGAATCTTGTCAATGGTTACAGAAGATTTATTCCAAGCCTTAATGGTTTCAAGTAGTTTTTTATTCTCAATCAAGGTAGCTTGGAATACTCTTTTCAAGGTGTCGTTCTCAGTAGCCAGCAGACTTAGCTTGACCTTAAGACCATCAAGCTCTTTTTGCTGCATGCAGCTTGATTCGCTTGACTTATCTTTTAGGTCAGCTCTTTCTGCCTTTACTTCCTCGAACTCCTTGGATAATGCTTTGTATTCATTAGCCATTTCGTGTAAAGCAGTAACCAAATCACTGTGAGTAAATTCAGGTGAGCCAAAGTCAAATACCTCCTCAGCTTCTTCTTCGATGTCAGCCATAAGGCATTTCACCTTTTCATCATCGCTGTCATCTGAAGAGCTTCCGGTATTGGAGTTGTCGGAGTCAGACTCAGCCCACTTGCTTTTGCTTTCGTCTGCTACTAGAACCCTTTGGTCTCTTCCTTTTCTAAGGGTCCTCTTGTCCTCCTTGCCCCTTCTTCTTTCAGAAAATTGCTTCTGATCATTGCTCTTAGGCTTGGTGCACTCTGCAATGAAGTGGCCTGGCTTGCCACAGTTAAAACAAGTAGGACCATCGTTTGTATGGTCCGATTTATGATAATTTTTAAATTTAGAATTGTTTTTACGCATAAATTTACCAAATTTCTTGACAAAGAGTGTCATGGCTTCATTGCTGATTTGCTCAGCTGATCTCTTTGGAGCTTCCTCGACCGGTGGACGTATCACGGTTGAGGTTAAGGCCTTGGTTGGTTGAGAGGTAGATGGTTCATCTTCTGTTCTCATGTTGAGCTCGAACTCGTAGGCTTTAAGATCTGCAAAGAGATCATGCAGTTCAACCTTGCTCAAGTCTTTCGACTCTCTCATGGCCACTGTCTTGATCTCCCATTCTTTGGGCAGAGCTCTCATAACCTTCACAGCAATTTCACGGTTAGTATAAGTTTTACCTAAAGCAATAAGATCACAAATGATACTACTGAACCGTTCATCAAATTCAGCCATGGTTTCCCCTGGCTTCATTTTGGCGTTGTCATATTTTTGAATGGCCAAGGTGAGCTTGTTTTCCTTTGTCTGGTCATTCCCTTCACACAGCTGAGTGAGCTTCTCCCAAATCTCCTTTGCTGTGGGACATGACTTGATTTTGCTGAACATATTCTTGTCCAGTGTTTTGTATAGGATGTCCCGGGCCACATTGTCAAGATTGGCCTTCTTTTTGTCCTCAGTGGTCCACTCAGCTCTTGGTTTCTCAATCATTTGTCCTGCACCATCGGCTAGAGCTGGGTTGACCTTCATAATTTTGATAGGACCGTCTGTTATGACATATAGCATGTCATCATCCTGTGCTGCAAGATGTGCCTGCATGCGAATTTTCCAATCATCATACTCTTCTTTAGAAAACATAGGAATTCTGTTGAAAGAAGTCATGATTTTAAAACTTTAGATCAGCAGTTGAGAAAGGAACCCGCTCTGATACCACTTGTTGGGATCGGTTCAGAGGGTAGAGGGGGGGGTGAATACACTCTGAAACTTTTCTTCTTTTTCTTCAAAATGATCAAGCGAGGTTTAGTTCACTTAATCGGTTTCCTCAACTTCTAAAACGTTTTGAACAACTTAAATAGTGCGAAAATAGTTCAGAGGTTTTAGTGATGCAAAGTTTATAATGCAATGTATGAGCAGGATGTAAGATAAATGGCAGTAAAGGTTAAAGCGCGATTTTATGGAAGTTCGAAGGCTTAATCCTTCTACGTCTCCCCTTCTTCCACTTAGGAAGGAATTCACTAGAAGACTTTGGTTATTACAACGTCTTGTAATACACCCACTTCAGACTTAGGACTTATCCAATGCCTAATCCGAAACTCCTAGATTTACACAGATAAGATTCTCAGTTCTTATCAGACTGGTGGAAGCTTTCAGAGCAGCTTCAAGTCTCTTCAACACTGAGTATAGTTGAGTTGAGCTTCTCAAACTGCAGAGCGGTCGAGAGGCTTGGAAACCCTAGGATGATCCTTGACGATCAGATATGTGAACTGTAGGCGAGGGTTTATTTGAGCAGCAAAATGAATGATCTTGTAAGTGTGCTCAAGTATATCAGATCAGGACTTCTGATATTATTCAAGTGATTGAGTTGATTGAGATTTTTCTGAATTGCTTGTCTCTCACCGTTGTCACTGCTTTTGTTTCTTGAGCAATCTTCCCTTTATATAGGTCAATCATCAACGTCTTTATTTTGAACGTTCTGATGCTGCATTGAATGCACATTTAATGCTCATAAATGCATTGATGATTCCGCATGAAGATCGTACACTGCAGACAACTTCCAGGGTCCAAAACTGGAATAAACGGTCGAATGCTTTATCTGTAGTCATTCTGTGTTTTTGCCATTTTGGTGCAACCTGTTGTCTCGATTGCAGGAGTCAACAAATCTTCTGATACGCCGGTTCTGCTTTCAATAAAAGATCTTTGCAAGGAACATCTTGTCACAGGTACTTGTCTTGAGATATCCTAATAAGCAATTGGCATTCTACCTGTAGAGATATTTGTCCTCTGCTGGTTTGAATAACCAGTCGATAAGCTTGTGACTTCAATCGGTCGAGAGACAAAGGCGGTTGACAAGCTTCCGGTAGATAGATTTATCCTCTGCTGGTTTTGATAGCCAGTCGATAGGCTTGTGACTTCAGCCGGTCGAGAGCAAAGGCGGTTGACAAGCTTCCGGTAGAAGTTGTAGTAGATTCCTGAAATACAATCGTTGGCAGCACATTCCTATACAATGAGTTGTTGTTTGTTATCACCAAAATATCGGATTCAACAGTCTCATATTTAAATAAAACAAAGATTTAAAACAAGAAAAAAAATAAAGAGAAGAATTAAGAAATATATGCTCTCAAAAAACCAAAACCTAATTTTTTGAGGAAAAAAAGGACTTAAAATACACAATATGAAGAAATAAAATACACAAAATAAAAGTTGAAAGTATTTACGAAATTACCTTATTGGGTGTTGTCGTGTTGTGTGTTGGTCAGCCACTCAGAAGTCGGAATTTCTCAGAAGAGTCGAAGAGAAATAATCAGGACGATAGGATAGCCACTTAAAAAATAATTATATTATTTTATTTGAGAAACCAACTAAAAAATGTATTAAGTACTAAAAAAAAATATTTGTACTTTTGGGAAAGGGGGGCACGGCCCATGATCAATTAACAAAGCCAATATATATATACTAATATTGTTTTGGTGGGGGTGGGCAGGGCCCCCCAAGAGACAACGTGGCTCTGTCCCTGCACTTATAAAGAGACAACAAAAAAAGATTTCTGAGAGAGCTAGCCTTTGAGCGTGCAACGAGAGAGAATTCCGAAGATTCTTTGAAGCTCGATCTGGTCGTGTTTTGCCTTAAAGCCTTGAAGAATACTTGAAGATCATAGATCGAAGAGTGTTCTGCTCACAAGTTTTAGCATCAAGGATTCATCTCCTTGTTTCGATTTCTTTATTCTATGTCATATAGAATTTTTAGGAGATGCTTTGTTATTTATTTTCTCACATGTTTTAGAGAAAATTGAATTTTACAATAATTCACTAGTTTTAGGGTTTGTAAAACTCTTTGATTCATTTTTAGTGAAAGTTTTGCCCTGAGGCGTTGCAAGAGTATTTTATACTCTTGCTTAAATATCTGAGTCTATTTACTTAGTTGCTTATTTATTTTATTCACGCTTTTATTATTTTCCGCTGCATGTTACTATGTTATTGAAGATGTTGTCAATATATTGTGACAACATCTAAATCTGTGTTTATGTGCAACCATTTATTCCTTACAATTTAGATTGCATTATGTATATTATTTTATTCTCAAAATCAATGGAGGTAAAATAATTTTTCAACACTATATTTTATTATTATATTTTTTTTTAAATTTTATTTTATTAAATATGCCATGACATCAAATTCTATAGTTTTCTCAATGTCTAATTTATACAAAATTATAATATTTAACAACCATGATTTTCAACAACTATATATTCAATTAGATTTGTAGCACGTAAAATCTTTGAACAAAGATTGTTCGCACTCATTTTTTAATATATGTTGTATATATTATATTGAATTTTATTATTCACTAAAATACTATGAAAATCATTAACTAACTGCACGTTAATCTCTTCTCTTCTCTTCTCATCTCAACTCATTTATTTAACAACACTTATCGACAATAAAAGATGTTGTCACGTGCATCGCAAGTGTCTTTTGCTAGTATATAAAAGTTGATGAATTAACTTTGAAAATATGATTTTTTTTTAACATAGACATATTGTATTTAAGGGTTTTTTCCCCCGAAAATCAACATTTATAATAAAGAAAATCAATGGAAATATAAATCAAGAAAAGAGAAAGAAAAGTGATGGATGAGAATAATTTTGTCAAAAAAATAAAAAAGGTCAAGTGGGATGCATTTAACAAACGGGTTGGTCTCCTGTCAGATATTTTTACAGATCTATATTCGTGAGAAGAATCGTCCCGACTCATGTTACAAACACTACAACAAAAACTGCTTTTCGTAGCATGCAAATTGGATTTCCGCAGCGCGCACTGCATGCTGCAAAACTCAAAGCTGTTGATAGTAGAAGTTATTTACAATGCGCATTGAGCGCTGCGGAAAGTGTCATGAAAGCTGCGGAAAGTAACATCCGCAGCGCGCGATACACACTGTGGAAAGTAACATATCAACAACATGCATTGTCTGTCGCAGAAAGAGGTATCAACAGCTTGCAATGCATGCCTCGAAAAACTATTGACAGCATACCCTCGCACGTTGTGAAATGAATTATTGGTAGCACACGAATGCATGCTATGAAAAGTTTATTAACAGGACACGTTCACACGCCGCAAAAAAATGTATACAACACATGGTATTTGATCATAGATAGCCTCATATGATGTGAATAAAACAAAAATTTCAATAGACTAAACGAAGAAATGAAAATAACTAAACAAAAACTTTCAATTTCATTCATAAAAACGAAAAAAACCAAGTCTTTACAACAAACCGAGCACAATTTCAAGTCTATTTTATTCGCAGAGATAATATACGAGTTTCTTCATCATACTACGTACCCATAACACAATACAAAATATCTCAACAAACTAGCTACACATAACAACATAGATCACTAGTATCTATATCAATCACACAACTACATATTTAGATAACCATGCGCTTTTTTGTTCATCATACCAACATAGAAGTCAACACCATAAACAAATTAAAGACAAATCCCTCACAAACTAGCTACACGTGACCATTATTAGACTATCAATCCATGCAACTCCAAAGCACATTTTGTAGACTCTAGCTCGAGCTTTTCCACGAAGTTAGCTTGTCCACTGAATTTATGTTGTCCATTTTTTCTTGTGGCCTTCTGCAAATAAAAAAGAATAAAAATTTATTGTTTATGACTTCAAAAAAATGCATAAAATTATACTTACCACAATATGAGTTGATATAAGTCGAACGATTATATCCTCTCCAAGTCATTGCATGAATGTGATCTTGTTTATCCTCCGTTGCTCTAAAGTTTGCACTCTTATCATGTGAATCAAAACACATCACATCACTTCATATGAGTTAAAATCAGCCCCAAAACAACCTCATTTATTTAATTAATCCTCATTTATAAATCTATTTCAATCTCAAAATGAATTTCATCAAACATGAATAAGTAATCCAACATATCTAAAAAGCATTAGTGAAAACAGATTAGAAGAGAAAAAGACTATCTATAAATTCCGTAAAATCTCTTCCAATTTAATTAAACAATGTTATGTCAATTCCGCAAATTTACAGTCAAGCTCACACACCACTCGTCCAACAAAATAGGTAAACAATCAATCAATACCTCAAATGCATACACTATGATCAAAGTAGCAATGTTTTTTCTAAAAAAAAAAATCGTAGGTAAATAGACAAAATACAGAAAAAAGAAACGAAAACAAAAGAATCAAATAAGCGACTAACCCCATTTAGTCAACTCGACGATGGACAAATTTGAGTTCAATAGTAGGACTACTTAGCTCAAGAAGTAAAAAATTCAAAAATAAAAATTGAAGGTAGTCAAAATCGAACGTAACTTTTTTTTTTTTCTGTACACAGGTAGTTTACCAGCCACGGGAAAAATTTATATCATTTTACTAGTCTTTATATATATATATACATACGAAGATTGTGTATACTTAGTGAGATTAGTAATATATAGATAAATAAGCTGCGTTTACTTAGTGGGATGAGAATACATGTGGATGAATCATATCAGAACTATAAAAATGATTTTCAAGGACGTGGAATAATGATGGATAAACAATAATATGTTTACTTTGAGTTATTAATTTTGGGATTAAAATAATGATTGAGGGACGAATTACAATTTTACCCTCCACATATGATAAATAATCTTAGGTTTAATTTTGTATTCATATAATTTGGGTGAGATTATTGTTGAATATTGTAAATTATTATTGTTCAAGTGAGTCATTTTCACTTATCAAAATTATTGAGTATAAAAATATATATATTTTTAAAAAATTGATAAAATGAGTTATAAAAAAAATGAGAAATTGGGAGGAAAACAAAGAAATTAAAGGATGGTATATTAGGATTTATGTGGATTTTTTCCATAAATATTGTTAAGGATTTGTTATACCATATATAATTAAGTATTAGAAATCCCATGAAATCTGGAATAATGACGAGCCTTGAGATTTGAGAAAAAATAAAATTTTTTTGTAAGTAAACAATTGATGTGATTGGATTAATAAGCATCCATGGTTATCAAGTCAAGTAAACGCAACCTAAGACTATTAAACTAATTTTATAGGATGTTGAATAATGATAGATAAACAATCACATGTTTAATTTGATGAAATAATTTTGTAATTGATATTATAATTAAGTAACGAGCTAAAATTTTTCCCTTTGCTTATAACATATAATCTTATTTTTAGTTTGTATTTGTAAAATTGAGATTGTGATTTTTATTGAATACATTATTATTAATACATTTGTATTTGTAAAATTGAGATTGTGATTTTTATTGAATACATTATTATTAATCCACATGTAAATTATTTTAATTGACTAAAATTATTGAGTATACATATTATTTATTTTTTAAAATAAAAAATTAATAAATTGAGTTCTAAAATTTTTTTATACGAATAATGATAAAATCCAATGAAATGTATTAATCATATCTTAAATTATGAGAATTTTTATCCATATTTTATAGATTTTAAATGGATTTTTCATATATTAAAATAAAATTAAATGTATTAAATATATCTTCAAGTATTTGAAAGTTATATTCATGTTTATAATTTTTTTAAATTTAATTTTCATATATTATTATTTTTGAAGTAAATGATATTAATGTAATTTTTTTCAATTGGAAACATAATTAGTTAACAATGATTATTTATCCCACCATTTATTTGTGATAAATTATCAAAGTTTAAATTTTAAATTAGGTAACTAAGGATGAACTTTATGAGTTAATACAGACTCTCAAAAAACAAGTAAACATGAGATTGATAAAATTATTAATATAATCATACACTTATCATAGCAAGTAAACGCAATCTAAGAATAAAAATTTTGGGGAGACATCACACTTTAGATCCGTCCCTGCATTAGCCTAAATAACATGCCTAAATTAAAGACCAAAACTAAAATACCAAAATTATACCTACCGTGTGAGAAATGCATGATATTATTATCTTTCTTACGATAAATGAGATCCTACCTATACAAATACTGTTCCAAGGAAGATCTGAAGGTAGAGATTTATCAATATATGTGAGTCCATTATTTTTTCAGTGTACCCCATATATATTAATAAATTTCCACCATTAGATATATTATTGAGGCAATGCCTATACAAGTGGGGTGAAATATTCTCTATCGTACATTCGTACTATAGCTTTAACACACAAGAAAACCGGTTTAGTTCAACCTACTTTAAGGGTACGTATTACCTTAATAGAAGATCTAACAACCCATGATTTGACATGTAAGCATTATAACATTAATCATGCATATGTTTTGAGATGTAGAACTTCGGATGAATGATTTGGGTACTACCCAAAGGTTAAGATCTCATTAACGAAAATAACCACATGAGATAAAATCAAGATAAACTTTTCAATTCTCCGTCGATGTATTCGAGTTGGTGGAGTAGGTAAACTCTTGATAAACGATCAGGAGTTCGATTCTTCTTATCAATACATTCTCGGATGAACCTGTCGCACAAGACTCACCCAATGCAATTTATGTGGCTAATGTAATTTGCAGACTATTACGTTAGCCCAAAAATTTACCCAATGACACTGAAAAGTAAAGACTGCAAATTCGCACCTCATAAAAAAAATAATAACTTTTTAGTTAATCTAAAATACCCTTCACACCACGTTATATGTATATTTTTAACCACTCCACGTTATTTCGGGCCTTACATTCACTTTGAGAAAAAGAACACCTACCCCAACGGCCCAACCCGATCTCATAATGAAGAGGAACAATCGTATCGAACAAAATAAATATAAATTATCATTTGTCCCGGATATCAAAATTTTAAAAATAGTTTAATTTAAAGTAATCGTGCATACATATCATAATAATATTAGAATAATGCCACATGTACAACGATTTTTGTACAACAAATCTTACAACACAATGCAAAAATTAAATATATCAAAATCTCACGATAAATTTAATACAAAATCTCGCGATAAAATAGCAAATATCATGATATAATTGTTGTAAATATCGTTGTACACGATATTTATTGTACCTTTAGCATTATCCATAATATTAATATGTTACACATGCAACCTATGCAGCCTATGTGCTTCAATGGCAAGCTATTAATTTAATGTCAACATAAATAGTATCTGCTTTTGATTTCTCATGACATACCAAATTTTTTTACCAAGATACCCTTTACCCATAAATGCCATTATCTTTTAAATAAAACAAAGCATAATAATTAGATCTTTAAATAGGAAATACTCTAATCTCATTATATATTTATATCTCAGACATAAATTATAAATAAGTACAAAATATGTCAAGTCAAAATATAATTTACGTATGCCCATTGCGTGCATGTAAATATAAAACGATACCACCGCAATGAATCAAATAAAACCGGGAAATATTAGGAAATCCGATAAGTATGGTTCTCACTTCTCACTACCAGTTCTCCGACTAGGTCAACTTTCGCCATAGAGAAGTTTTTGCCGTCGTTAAGCACTTCACTTTTGGGAAAACAAAACCGCCCTTCGGAGGATTGCCATTAATCAGAGTATTTTCATAAATTTCTCTACATTCTTGAATAACCTGTATATCAAGGTGAGAGATTGTCATGGACCTAAAGAACTAATATATAATTACGTGAAAAACCAAGTTACCTAAACTCCAAGGCGTTAACTTTTGGATAATTATATAATATTCGGTAGTTACGACACAAAAAATGCAGTGAGTTAAGTGCACAATCAACACAACAATCTCAGAATCGGTTACACTTTATTCTCCTTGACCATGGTCTTTAAACTGGTCGATGCACAAATATATTCAAACGGTACAATTAACTGTATTGGAAAAGACAATTCAAGAAGAAATTACGCTCCAACTTAACTATCTAGGAGAACATGTGCAGATAATGCTTTACCTCTTTGGCATCTTTCCTAGGTATTCCTTCTCGTAAGCCCACAATTTTTTCTACCACTTCAGGCTGTATACATGAAAGAATAAAGTAAACAATAAAATCGATAAACAATCTTTCTACTTTCCAATCAATTCATAACAAAAAAAGGACAAATTTCTATAGAGGTTCGACTAATTGATAATTAAAGATACATTAGCACTCACAGGACAGTCTGGTTGATGTTCGATAATATTTGTATATGCAAGTATGAATGAATCTGGGCTCTCCGATGAAGCAAGTTCTCTCAAATCACAAAGTACCCGCACTCTATTTTCAACTTTCTGTAATATATGACAAATATGTAAGATGTATAGGAAAGCCTCCATAGAGACACATAATCAATAAACTCGGCCCTATGGATGTCACATGCTTTTACTTTACAACAACATGAAGTAAAAAACATATTAAGTGGTTCGTAGAACTGAATGCATAAATCATTGAACTCTTGACAAATGACAACCCCCAGTATATATGGAAGATCATCATGGTCGTTAATTCAATGAATCTACAAGGATAAGTAAATTCACACACAAATGGTACTCAAGCATATATCGTCATCATCCCAGCCTAGATCCTAAAGTAATCGAGACAAACTACCTAATAAGGCACCGTTTAACTCCTGTGATGACATAATAAGGATCTATAATATGAGGATAAATAAATATACAAGTAAATAAGAATATGGACAATACAACAATTTTTAACTTGTAGAACTCGACAAACCTGTCGAACAAGCTAGGCCGATTAGGCCAGCCTGCTCTGCCATAGAAAGTAGGCGGGTTCGGTTACGATTTTATTGACCCATTTGAAGGTAGGCCAAAACGGGTCGGCCTGTTTGGGTTGCCGGTTGGAGTGGGTGAGTCTGGCCCGCTATTTATTTTTTAAAAAACATAAAATTCTAATTTTCTATTAAATTTTTGTGAAGTATTGCATCAAGACAATTACTTATGAGCATGCATTTTTGGGAAAGACTAGGTTTGATGTGTTTTTAATGTTTTACATTTTCATTTTTATAATCAAGTTTATATTTCTTGTTGATATTGCTTGGATGTGTGACTTTTTACTCAAAATATAATTGGTAAATTGAAATCTCATATGATTTGTTTATTGTGACATTGATTAATTCTTATAGGACCGCCTAGAGCTTAGACATCTGGGCGATTTTTTTTAAGACTAAATCCCTAAAATGTTCTTATTCATCTCTATATTTCTCCAACACTTCCTGTATATTCGATCCAAATTCAATCCATGATATCTTCTTTCTCTTCGTCCGATACAAATTCTTCTTCGTGAAGTTATATTTACATAGGGAAGAGGTGATATGGAAATATTAATCTATACGATATGTATAATATTAATCCACTTAGGCGGCGCCATGAAGCCCTAGGAGGATTTCGAACTACCTAGGCAGCCAGTCGCTCCTTGGGCGGCCATTTTATGCGGAAAAGCCCAGAGGCGACACCTTTGGAAAAAATCGGGCTGTGGGTGACAACTTAGCGCCTAGACGGTGCCTTTTAGAACACTGCTTGATATTGTGTAGCATTGCTAATATTATTGTTTGAAACCACAAATCTGGAGATAAGCCAAAAATCTGGTGTGAAAGGTGCCACAAGCCGTGGCACACGGTGGAGACATGCTGGAATATCCATGGTAAACCAGCAAATTATAACAAAAAGTCAGGCAGCAGCTATAAAGCTACTAATGGTGGTGTTCGGGCCCTTCAAACAAGTGGTATTGACTCTGGACCGGGTCCATCGAGTTAATAAGCCAGGCAGTCACCAAAGAATTTTCCGAGCACCATTGTTTGTATTACGGATCATTTGAAGCTGGTGGCTTTATTTCTCCATTCAAATGTCCGAGCTTCCCTTTACCATCTATTACCAAGTGCACGGATTGAGCCCATTCAAGGTAATTTTTCCCATTAAATCTGTGTATGGTGATTTGGAGGGAATCAGACATGGAAATATTTGGATTTGGTCAGTTTCCTCCTTCCAAGGATGGTGCGCTGTCACCGGTGGTTGACCCAGACGATTTTGAGTCTACGCCGACCATAGCGGCTTCGAAATTCATGACCGAGAGCCGGTCTCTGATACCATGTAAATAATGCACCGAGAGAAAATGAAGAAGAAGAACTGAAATCTCTGTTTTTTCATATATCAAACCATATCTCAATACACGGTTAAATAGAAGAAAGAGTACGAGACCAAATCTCACAAAATAAGGAAATATTTTAATCCTAATAATTACCTCCTAAATTTATTTTAAACAAATAAAATCACAACATATTTAATCAAATCAAATCAGGCCTAATATATCGACGAAATATGTGCTAGATCTTCTGAAAGAAACTGGAATGAGTGGTTGCAAACCATCAAATACTCCTTTGGAAGCAAATGCTAAGCTAGGAGACATCAAAGATGACATTCCAGTTCATACTGGGAGATATTAAAGATTAGTTGGAAAGCTGATTTATCTAGCTCACACACGGCCTGACATTGCCGTCGTGGTGAGTTTGGTAAGCCAATTTATGCACTCACCTTATACCGAACATCTTGAAGCCGTGTACCGAATTCTAAGATATCTAAAAAGAACTCCTGGGAAGGGCATATTCTTTAAAAAAAATGAGAAGATAGAGATTGAAGTATACACTGACGCAGATTGGGCAGGATCAATTATTGATCGAAGATCGATCAAGGTACTGCACATTTGTATGGGGGAATTTGGTAACTTGGAGAAGTAAAAACAGAATGTAGTTGCTCAAAGCAGTGCACGGGCTGAGTTTCGGTCAGTGGATCAAGGAGTATGTGAGGTGTTATGGTTAAAAAGGGTTATGGAGGAACTAAAACAATGAACTTTCTCATAAAGTTATATTGTGATAACAAAGCAGCTATTAGTATTGTCCATTATCCCGTGTCACATGAAAGGACCAAACACGATGAGATTGACAACCACTTCATGAAAGAGAAGATTGAAGAAGGCATAATTTGTACTCCTTTTGTTCCGAGTACCTTGCAGTTAGCTGATGTCCTAACCAAGGGGCTGTTAAGACAAGTATTTTAAGAACAAGTCAGCAAGTTGGGTATGACAGATATATTCGCACCAACATGAGGGGGGAGTGCCAGAAGTTTATTTTGGAAAGATTTGTTCAAGATATGATTTGATTTTATTTGAAAGAAATAAAATATCTCACAGATTTGGTGGGATATTATTCCGAGTTGTTTCTGTCTATTTAAAGTGTATCAATTGTTAAGTTTGTATGAACAGAAAAATAGGAAATAATATTTTCTCTCCAATCTATCGTGTTCTGTAAATTCCTACACCTTTTCCGCTTTTTCATGTCATTTTGAAGATGCCAATTCCTTCTAAAGTTAAAGTGTTCTCATGGACTGCTGCTCTTGGTAAACTACCGACTTTTGAGGTGATGCAAAGAAGGAATCCCTCTTGTTCTCTCGGTCCCAGCTGGTGTGTTTTATGTAAGCAGCACTTGGAGACTCAAGATCATCTGCTTTTACATTGTCCTTTTGTCCACTCGCTTTGGAGTAACGCTTTGGTTGATTTGAAAATAGTCTGGGTTGTGCCAAAAATATTCGAGATCTGTTTGAGCTGGACCTAGGACGTGTTTTGGGAAGGAAAGGGAGGACTTTATGGAATACGGTAGCTCATTGCAATTGTTGGTCAGTGTGGTTGGAGAGAAACAAGAGGATTTTTGAAGATATAGAAGACTCGGTTGTTGATTGCTGGGACAAGATTAAGTTTAGGGTTCCTTGGTGGCTTCAATCAGCTATGGATTTTTAATCTTTTTCAGTGTCAGACGTGTATAGGGATTGGAACATTATTTCTTTTTGAGCTGTTAGCTTTTTGTGGAGTGTTGACCTTTGGTTGACACTAGTAATTATCTTCCGCAATTTTATATATAATATTCGAGTTTCCTATATAAAAAAAAAAGTTTAGTAACGCCAAGCTTTGGATCCTTAAAGAGTAAAGATATCCCTAAGATGTTGGGAAAATTTCAACTTCAATATTGACTCACATTTGCAACCATGTAATCTGCAAGTTGCCGTCACTAATCTATTTCTCCTACGTTTCTTTCCTCTCCACATCCTATCTTATTTCCTTTTTACTTCTCTCATCGAATGAGATGAATGATTTCAGATTGGGAGGAGGTAATTCTTGAACCAAACAAAGGATGTTTCATGATTAGAAATCTATAATTCTTTAATCACTCATACCATATAGTAACTTTACAAGTTGTGCACAAGCATATATCATCATCGTACCAGCCTCAATTCCAAAGGAAATGGATGAACTAGATGATAAAAGTGGAGTCAATGCCAACAAAAAGAGTAGTAATGCATTAAAGGTACATTTCTATCATGAGTTATTTATTGAGTGGGAACTTAACGATAAAGGTGGATGTAATGCCAACAAAAGAGTGGTAATGTATTAAACGTACATGGCTCTCTTGTCATTTATTTATTGAGTGGGACTGTGGGAGAGGGAATATTAGGTTTTGGAAGTTACCAGTTCAAGTACCATTAAAGCGCAAAAGTGATTACCGAAACACTTATATACTCCCGGAAGAAGTCCATGAGAAGCTCTTCGTCTAGTTTCATCCTCTCTATCGTCTCTTCCTTGATATAATTTTTCTTGAAAGGAAACAGCATCATCAATGTAAACAAGATGAGGTACATGCATCTAATGGGAATTCAGTTGCAGTATTTCATGTTAAGCACCTGTACTAGAAGATAGTCAACATAAACAACAACAGTTTCTTCCACGCAAGCCTCAACAAATCGCCTAAATGATCTTTCTTCAATGTACCTTCAAACAGCAATTAAACAATTGAAAAAGACTAACATCATTGCATAAATTCTAAAAACCCATGACTTTCATATGGAATTTTTTTTTAATACAACTTTCATCTGGAATCAGCGAAATCAAACTAGATTTGAATTGTTCAGAACCACTTATAAGATTTATGCAAGTTGATTGAAATAACTTACATCTTGACGTCTGTAAAATAATCATCAAATGTTTTAACTAGGTACTCGGTGACTTGTCCTTCCAACCAATCTGGAACATGAAACAAATGCTCAGCTCTTCATGATCATCCAAGGCGCACTAAAATCATATATTTGACGAAATTCAAGTATGATTCCTTTGGTTGCCTTTATATATTCCATTCAACATCATATGATTCACATATTGGTATACCATCAATAGTTTTGCATTTTTTAGAAAAGGAAGTAGCCAGAAAGTTTCGATACAACCATAACAGGTAAGTATTTACATTTAGATAATTGTAAGCAGAAGGAAACTATTATTAGAAACCGTTGATCTTCCGTGTCTAAAAAGTAAAATGTGAATCAAGAGATTGATAATGGTACCATTCTGTTCACCGAAAGACAAGCCTATGATAGGAAACTTGGAATGCATTTCTAACAAGGAATAAGTTCTGATGAATAGTATATAATTGCCTTTCTGAGATTGATTATGCATTTTTTAAGAAGTGCTATAAAAATAAATCAGATGTCTTGCATACATGGAACTGTTAGGATTGATCCAGAGTCCAGACTAGATTAGAAATAATTTAAAACTCAGGATCAAGAAGAGGGGAACAGAAAATGACGAAGATTAGTTTAAATTTTAGAATTCTACCTTTTTCCGTGCAATTCAATCTAATTTTGAGGAATCAACATTCGAAAAAAAATTGGTTCGACAGGTAAGTTCCTGGCATAAGTGACATGGGGAAACTGCACCAAGCAATTATGTTTCCCATTACATGGTTGCTGCATAGTTTAGGTGAAATAGTACCATAAGTTGACAACAGATGAAAAACATGGACAAAAGGCACTGGAAGTGGGAGTTGACAAAATAATTATGGGATTGGCCAAGAAGGATTCCACAAGAGGCAAGGAAAGTTGCAAATTTTTGGCACATAGCTGTATTGAGCCAAGAAGATGCAGATTTTTTTAATTCTTTATTCTTTCAATTTTAGTCTTGTGCAGCAAATTTAAGCATGGTTTCCATATTTTCTGTATTAACTGATTTCTTTTCTCATTTAGTACCAGGGCATGTTTGAGGTCGAAAATATGTAAAAGTTTATTTTTGTACTTCATTAGTATGTGAAGTTTGGTACAATTAACTATTTAATAATCTAAGTACATTGTGTACAATAATTTCACAAATTATTTGCATAATTTTATTGCTTAATCTTGAAAAATCGAGAGGAAATATGCTACTAAAGTTTCAAAACTATCAAATAACATAAATTAAGATCTAGCAAATATAGAATTTGATTTCATTGTGTAGCTTCAAGTTTAAAAACCATAAGATGAGCTGTCAATTCACTTATGTTTGACTAAACATTCACGAAGATATAAAAAGTTGTAAACTGAAATGTACTTGTATTGCTACAGAAATAAGTTAACGAACGCAATATGAAACTTCGCTCTGAAAGTAATGATTTTAGATTTATTTACTAATAAAATCATATTTAATATCATACAGTAAGATGTTGGATTGCATCACAGTTGTTTTCTGCTTACTATTTGATTATATAGTGTTGAATACTGGATGATTATCAACTAATTAAGATTAGATAGGATTTTATCTTTATGCATTTGTATTTTAATTCTTAGGATTAGGATATCTTCCACCAGGAAAGAAAACAGTTGGTTGCAAATGGATTTTCACGGTCAAACACAAGTCTGATAGAAGTATAGAAAGGTTCAAAGCACGACTTGAAGCCAAAGGGTACACACAATCATATGGTATTGACTAACAATAAATTTTTGTTCCAGTAGCGAGACTCAACACCGTTCGAGTCCTCTTATCAATTGCTGACAACTTAGATTGGCTAGTGCATCAACTTGATGTGAAAAACACATTCCTTAATGAAGATATTGAAGAAGAAGTATGCATGGACATTCTTTCTGGTTTTGCATCAGCAGTCACAAACAATAAAGTGTGCATATTACAAAAGTCACTTTATGGTCTCAAACAATCACCTAGGGCCTGGTTTTTCCGATTTGCCAATGTCTTGAAGGGGGATGGATACACCCAATGTCAAGCTGATCACACTTTATTTGTAAAGCAATTGGGGAAAGGAAAGACTACAATACTCATTGTTTATGTGGACTACACTGTTCTTACAAGGAATCACGAGGAAGAAATGTCACATGTGAAAGCTTCAACTCTAGAAAGAATTCGAAATGAAAGACCTCGAACACCTTAGATATTTTTTTGGGAATGGAAGTAGCAAGATCATCAGAAGAAATCTCAATCTCACAACGAAAATATGTTCTAGACCTTCTGAAGGAAACTGGTATGTTGGGATGCAAACCAGTTGACGCACCCATGGATCCAAACATCAAGGTGGGAACAAATATAGATAGTCCTCCAGATGACAAAGGGAGATATCAAAGGCTAATAGGCAAACTTATATACCTGTCGGATACGCGGCCAGATATCGGATTTTTTGTGAGCGTTATTAGTCAATTCATAAACAACCCTACTGAAAACACATGGGAGCTGCATACGGTGTTAAGATATCTAAAAAGTACTCCTGGAAAAGGACTACTCTTTAGAAAAGAGTCCATCAAAACAGTTAAAATTTACTGTGATGCTGATTGGGTTGGGTCTCCAACAGATAGGCATTCTACTTCGGGATACTGTTCATTTGTATGGGGAAATTTGGTGACATGGCAAAGCAAGAAACAATCAGTTGTAGCTCGTAGTAGTGCGGAAGCTGAATTTCGATCTTTAGCTCATGGAATTTGTGGAGGAATGTGGATCAAGAGACTTCTTAACAAGTTGAAGATAGCAGGTAATCACCCTGTGGAACTTATGTGTGATATCCATGCAGCCATCAGCATATCCAAGAATCCAGTTCATCATGATCGGACCAAACATATTGAAGTGGATCGACACTTTATCAGTGAGAAGGTTGAAAAGGGAATTGTTAAGCTGAGTTACATTCCTACTCAATTACAAGTTGTGGACATTTTGACAAAGGCCCTTCACCGGCTTACTTTTGAGGAATTGTGTTCCAAGTTGGGCATGTTGAACCTATATGACCCAACTTGAGGGGGAGTGTTGAATATTAAATACTGAATGATTATCAACTAATTAAGATTAGATAGGATTTTATCTTTATGCATTTTTATTTTAATTCTTAGGATTAGGATAATCAATATATATTGTATTCCTTAGTTTCAGATTTCTAGTTAGACGTAGAGTTTTAAAAAGTTCCTTGTATTTTCACTTTTTCAGTTTAAGGAAAATAAAACAGCCTATTTTCTCTTTCATAAAAAACCACAAATAGATCTCTGATTGTCACCTTCAAAGTTTTATATTGTTAATTTGGTCATATATTATCTTGTGATTAACTAATTATCCCTCTTATCTATATAATATTATTATCGTTTCTTATATAAAAAAAAATAGTCATATATTATCATTCAAATTTGAGTTGTTTAAAAAAATTAATTTTTTTAGTAATTGAGCATGTGAAGTAATAATAACTAAAAACTTATTTGTTATGCCACTTGACGGTCTATTAACTTGCAAGTTCTGAAGATATTATGAACAGTAATCTAGAGGGGTTACCTTTCTGTAGCAGTCCGACATGATAGGGAAAACATTTCAACGATTTAGTGGAAGTCAGAAAAGTTGATTTACCTCTTTGATACAGCTTTACGAATAATTCTTGAACTCCAGGATCCTCAAAAACGACAATTACGGTTTGATAAACAGCTTCCTGAATTATTAGACAAGTATAGCTTTATCAAACAATTCAGTCGAGATTAAAATTTTTCACTCCAAAAGACCAAAACAGAAAACATTGACATATAGCTTAGTCTAGTGTAAGTGTGATCCAACAATTTGTTCATGATCATGTGGTGAAACAGGAAATCTTTGAAGGAAAGCTAGAGAGATTCAAGGAATGACTAAGTAATGATGACAGCTTTTGAATGACTCAATGCACTGAGCCGCTTGAACCAAAAAAATCTACTTCTTGTAGGGCAAACCACAACCACAACAACAAGAAAAGAAAGGAAAAGATGCATCCAACCAACCACGTGACAAACATTGAAGTAAAACACTTTCCGAAATTGAACCACATTGAAGTTTTGTGACAATGCTTAAAATCCAAATAGCTGGTCTTAGTGAGTCATGCTTCACAGTAAAAGGAAAAACACAGACAAAAAGAATTGCGGCAAATAAGAGCATATAGTCAGTGACAAGGGAGATACAGTATATGATGAAAATATCATGTAGGATAGAAACAAATAAAGGTTTATTGACGAAGTGCATAATCGAAAGTTAAAGGGATATCAATATACCTTTGCAACCTCCAGAAAGCCTTTGCAGACATCCTCAAAATTAACCTATTTTGATAAAGGAACATTTTCAGAAAGATTAATATTCTTCTGTAAACGTATAATAAATCCAGGCATAAAGATAATTAAATTAATGCCTTATTCACCTAAAAAGTGATTCGGTAATAAACAAGGTGTTCTACTTGACCATTCTCCAAAAAACTGATCAGAACAAGATTATTCTTGTGACGGATTATATAGAAAACTTCTAAGGCATGAGAATTTCCCGAGGTGACAAGTTGAGGCATGTACTATACAACTTACCATCTGTCCATATCTACCAGGAACAATGAGGTAGTGTACAAGAGGTGGACCAGTGGTCCACAAAGTACTCTAAAATAGATCAACAATTATGCTAACTCCAAACCAAACTCCAATCCCTATACAAATCTGAAATCGCAAAAGATTGAAACTCTGATATATTATGTATCCAAGTTTTTTTTCTTTTATAAGAAACAATATTGCACTAAATATAATGAAGTTATGTAATACAAAATGCGGACAAGTAATCCGCCCTTGACAACAAGTTTATCAAGATCCTACACCTATCAACAAAAGGCAAAAGCCCAATCTCTTAATTGTAGAAAATCTAGAAAGAATGTATTGTAGAGAAAAATACTATTCTCATTGAATGATGAATGAAAGATACAACCTAATTTATAAATCTGAATAAGTTAAATTAAGGAAATAATATATTCCTACTTTAAAATATAATTTACCCATATTACAAAGATTGAGAATACTAGGAATTAAGGAAAAAGAATATTCAACATTAATTTTATCTTGTCCCATAGCTCTCCAACCGAATCTTCTACATCTTCAAAGATCCTCCTGTTTCTTTCCAACCAAACGATCCTGCAAACACAATGCACTATAACCACCCAAAGAATTTTCCCCCTTTTTCCCAGTACGCCCCCTAAATCTGCAGCGAACAGATCCTTCATAGTCATAGGTGTCACCCACGACAATACCGTTTCCTTCAACACTAACCACGATAAGGAGCTTGTGTATGGACAATGAACAAGCAAATGATCCTGACTCTCTCCCCCTTGCTTACACAGCACACACCAATTAGGGCTTAGAAGACAATTCGGAAACCTCTTTTGAATCAATTCACAAGTCGGCAATCTTCCCCCTTGCTTTTACAACTAACCAACTCCTAATATTTTATTAACTCTACAGCCTGCAATATTCAATAATCTAGGACTCGCATTACATCTAGGACTCTAATCAGATACCATAAATCATATTAGGATCTAATTTACTTCAAATGTATATTTATCCTAACTATATCTTCAGCACTCCCCCTCAAGCTGGATGGTACAGGTTGTACATTCCTAGCTTGTGCACAAATTTTTTGAACACTGGCTTCAACAGTCCTTTTTGTCAGAATATCTGCTGTTTGCTCGGCTGTTGGTACTTGGTACATAAACCACACAGATTGTTCCTTTATAAAGTGGCGCTCTACTTCAACTTGTTTAGTTCTTTCATGATGTACTGGGTTGTGGGAAATATTGATTGCAGTTTGTCACAAAACAGCTTTATGGGCAGCCCCGTAGACATCTTAAGCTCTTCAAGCAATTTTTTCAACCACAATACTTCACGTATGCCGTGCGCAACTGACCTCAGCTCGGCTTCAGCACTACCTCTGGCTACCACCGGTCATTTTTCGCTTTTCCAAGTCACTAGGTTTTCCCAAACAAAAGAGCAATACCCAGAGGTGGATCGTCTGTCATCTATAGATCCTGCCCAATCAGCATCGGAGAAAATAGCAACGCTTCTCCCTTCTGTTTTCTTAAAAAATAGTCCTTTTCCAGGAGTTCCTTTAGGCATCTTAGAATTCGATAGGCGGCATCCATGTGTTCTTTTAGAGGGGCATGCATGAAATGACTCACACGGCTGACCGAGAAAGCAATATCAGGTCTTGTGTAAGAAAGGTAAATCAGTTTTCCCACTAGACGTTGGTATCTTCCTTTCTCAACTAGACTTCTACCTTTAGTTTCTCTCAGTTTTACATTTGGATCCATTGGCGTATCAATTGGTTTACACCCTAGCATCCCAGTTTCTTTCAGCAAGTCTATCACATAATTTCTTTGAGATACCGAAATTCCAATTTTATTTCTCACCACTTCCATCCCAAGGAAATACCTTAGATTTCCCAAGTCCTTCAGTTCGACTCACCTGAAAGTTTTCCTTTAATCTGTCTCACCTCATGATAACCATCACCTGTGACAAAGACGCCATCGACATAGACAATGATAATCATTTTTTTCCTTCTTAGTGTCTATAGAATAAGGCGTGGTCTGTATGGGCCTGTGTATAACCAAGTCGTTGGACTGCTTTGGCAAACCTCTCAAACCAAGCTCGTGGAGATTGCTTGAGGCCATACAATGACTTCTTCAGCCTACACACCAAACCTTTTTTTTTCTCTTGATCGAAACCCGGAGGTAACTCCATGTATGCTTCTTCCTCAAGGTCTCCATTTAAAAAGCGTTCTTCACGGGGCCAATCCAGATTTGCTGCCCCAAAGATAACAACACCCTGACCGAGTTAATTTTTGCAACAGGAGCAAACGTCTCTTGATAGTCGATGCCGTAGGTTTGTGTGTATCCTTTTGCAACCAGCCTTGCCTTGTCTCGTTCAATCAATCCATCTGCGTTATATTTAATCGTAAAGACCCACTTACACCCCATGGGAACTTTTTCTTTAGGTCTCTGAACAATCTCCCAAGTTCCATTTCTGTCAAGTGCTTATAACTCTTCTAAGACAGCTTCTTTCCACTCGGGTCTGCACATGCTTCATGTATTGTACTCGGTACTTCAGCCTTTGAGATATTATAGACTAGTTTTTGAACAGAGGCTGATAAATGTTCGTACGCAACAAACTTGGCTACTGGATGCTTGGTACATGACCGTATCCCCTTGTGCAAGGCCACTGGCAGATCAAGATCATGCATAGGTTGAGTGTCTAAGGTAATTTTGGTTCCAGAGTCCGAGTTGGCAGCTTGGCAGTCTTGTGTTTTTGGTTCTGTTACCTCTGTTTGATGTAACTTTCGGGAATAATGGAAAGGAAACGATTGAAGGATTCCTCCCCTTACCGGAGACCTCTCATGGATCTGGAGTGAGGGCTACTCACGGAGTGTAAGGGAGATTCAGGTAAAGGTGCAGAATCAGAAGTAGACAAGTGAGGATTAGCTGGAGCAGATGTGGTAGGTGACCTAGAAAGAGTGGTAAAATCAGGAGAAAGATGGGTGGATGGGTTGAAGGAAACATCTTGAGCTGAACCTATGGCATCCAAACCCCGTTTACTGAAATAAGATTGTGTTTCAAAGAACGTGACATCTCGAGAAACAAAGTACTTTCTCTTTTCCGGTGAACAACACTTGTAGCCTTTTCGAGTGAGGGAATATCCCACAAATAAACACTTACTGGAATACAGCACGTGGTTAGTATGTTTTTCATATAAGCAATCGGAAGCCTTGAAACATGCATCCACAAATAAGAGAGATGGATATTAGTGCTACAAAGCAAAGACAAAGTAACTAAGCATCTCCTGCCCTCTTCAACAAAATCAAGCTCTCTGACAAAAATGGAGGGCAGCAGCGACTTCTTTTTCCAGGTAATATGGTTACCTGCTCGTCATAACACTGTGGGAGAGCTTCAAGTGTGCTAGAACTTAGCTCCATGGCAAGGTCATAGCATCGAAGATTGTTATTAATCTGTCATCATCAGACTTCATAAGCAAGACAATTACCCAACAAAGATGAGTGCTAATCACATACCAACACGGTGTCAGAACATACCATTGCACACAAAGCTTCCAGACCAATTTCAGAAGCAGGTTCCTCCAGTCTCTTTTTTTCAGCAGCTTGAAAATCAATCATTACCTAAAATAGAAAGAAGTATAAAATAATGAACGTGATAATTCATTTTCTTTAAATGAATGGATTGTTCCAACACATAATTTTCCTTCAAAAAACATTATCTCTGATAGTTTACCAACGCTATCAAATAGCGAGCAGTTAATTAAGTTTGAGGTTATATGATGATGACTACAATTAAGAAAGTTCATTAGCAATAGAATTTTATAGTTTTAAAATCTTAGTTTTATCTGTATGTTTGGAATCTAACTTCAGATAAATTGTTTTTTTCTTTTTCAGTTAAAAATTCTCTTTATTCGAGGAAAAATTGTGAAATTGGAATTTGTCAATGCTCATTTAGTACTTCGAACACTTCTTTTACTTTCTCAAACCACAAAATTACAATGCTGGAAATGCATTTTTTATTGTGATCCATACCTATGTTTATATTGGATAACAAAAATTTCTGTTTGACCTAGTATGAGAGGTTGAAGGAAAGGTTAATGGATTTAAGAAACAAGTGAATGCATGTGTAATGTATTTCATAAAATCCTCTGTACAAAATGTTTTCAGCAGTTAGGTTGTTCCACAATATGGTTTGATGACATATATTAAGTGCTTTTCTGATATTTACCAGTGATATTGCTAAAATGTAACATTGAACAACTAATCAGGACGTGTTAGGTTTGACACCCAAAGGCAAAGAGACAGAATCTAATATTAGCAAAAATATGCACTTCAGGAAAACAGCTTCGGGAATTAAAACATGAAAGGCAATCGCGAACACAAGTGACGCACTCTCTTCTGAAATGTATTAGAAGGTGAATCAATTATGACAACTTACTGAAAGTGATGGCAGAAGCAGGTAAAATTAAGACTGATAAAATATTCTAAATTTCTAATGTAAATTACTCCAGCTGCAACTACCTGAATAGTAGCCAACGAAATTCTGTACAACATGACATGGGTGCTATTTTCTCTTACAATTTGCACTTGCTCTCCAAGGATGCGAAACAAATCAACAGCTGAAGGGGTGTACAGCTTTCCTTCATCTGTTTTCTTCGGCGGCTGAACTTTGTCTGCCTCAAGTATATTCAAGTACCATTTCTACACAATGGAAAGTGCACTTCGACTGATTTATTGAACAGAAAAGGGGACCTAGTATCAGATAACAATAGACTATATGCTTATATTAATACCCTGGTCGTCGCTTGCATTCTTTCAACATAAACGTTCATAAGTGGTTCCATTGCAGCACTTTCAGAACATACTTGAGCCAGCGAGTCATCAACACCAAGACCGATCAGATTATCTTGGTATTCAATAACCCAGCCAGTTACCTGATATCAAAGTTATATTATCAGCAAAGAGGATGCAGAAAAATAAAGCAAGAAGCAACAGTAGATTAGGAATGATCAACAAGAAGGAACACCGAAATAACAAAAGGCTGTCTATGCAGAATTAAATTCTGGATGCTAGAAAGAATGACCATCTGGCAACCTATTTACCAAATTTGAGCAAAGATCTAGATGCACTAAAGAATGACTATCTGGCAACCTATTTTACCAAATTTGAGCAAACATCAAGATGCAGGGATATTCAAAATGAATCATGTGGTATAGTAGATACAAATTCATCACGTCTACTGTTTGTCTTACACGGTAAATACCATGTGGATGCATGGATACAACTTGAATGTTATTTTCAAGGTTTTTTCACCAAATAAGATTTAGTCCGAAATAGCTTTCTTAATACGTGCGGAGCAACTGCATTGAAAAGAGTACATGGCATTTGAATGCAGTTTTGATGTATCCCCAGAGTTTTACATTACATTATATGGGTATCACAACTGCTCATAATATGCAGATTTATCATTTCGCTCAGTCAGTTGTTTCGTCCTCTTCTTCCTCTTTATATTGGAATTTGTATTTCCGTAGGTTAATGAGGGATGTAAAAGTTGATGAGTTGAGCGCTCTCTTGGGGGTTTTAGAGAGGTTCAGGCTGACTGTAGGAGTGGACAATATCAGAGTGTGGGGTGGGGATTCTTCTGGTCTTTTCTCGGTTAAATTGTTTTACGAATCTTTCTTTCTGCTTAATAGGTTACCTTCATTTCCTCTTTTTCAATCCATTTGGAAAGTTCTGATCCCACCGAAGATTCAAGTATTCCACTGGACTGCGGTGTTTGGTAAGTTACCGACTTGTGATTTGATGCAAAAAAGGTGGCACTCTTCTACTCTTTCCCCGAATTGGTATGTTCTATGGAGGAAAGAGACGGAAACTCAGAGTCACATTCTCCTATTTTGTCCTTTTACGACCTCTTTGTGGGCCAGAGCATTGGGGGAATTGGGTTTGGTGTGGATGAGTCCTGGAATAAGATCAAGATTCAAACAACTACTTGGATAAAGAAGAGCTCAGAGTTTAGAAATTTCTCAATCTCAGATATTTTGAAGGATTGGAAGTTTATATGTTGATGTAACAAGGCTTTTGTTTACCTACCCTTTTGTCTGCATTGGATTTCTTGCCCGCTTTTTGTAAATAGTAAATTTACATATTAATAAATTTTCGTTTCTTATCAAAAAAAATATTTGGTAGCCACCCCTCTATTGCACACGTGTATGTAAGAAATAGGTTGAAAATATTACTATTCATAAGAAAGAACAATTTTTTATGGTAAAGCTTTGGCACAATTAATTACAAAATGACCAAAATTCAAGTCTACCGTCACAAAGCGCTAGCTATTTATTTAGAGTGGCAAGTTCAGGAATTAGGAAATTTTTACTGCGGCAGTGTTTCGATCATAGCTGCAGCTTCTTATGTAAATACCTTTAAAATTTCTATATTTGTAAGATCATCAGCTTTATCGCTGAGCAGTCTCAGCCATTGAATAAACCTCTCAGTATACAGATTCACCATGAGCTGGAATATTTCATATCTGGAACAAAATATAGATTCAAACAATAAAGTGAAGTTAACACCTGTGGAATTGCAATATGGAGGAATAAAAAAGAAATTCAAACACCTCACTGCGGAGGCTCTAATAAGCATCAATAGCACAACAGACATTGTTAGGGGCAATTGAGGATTAAGAACAAGCACACTGAATTAATAAGATTGGATGATAATTTCTATGTAATAGACTGGAATATTCCTAAAATGATTGGAAAACTCCCAGACAAGCTCTATCTATACACACAGTGCCATCTGCCTAGCAAAAGCTAGTAAAAATCACGAAAAGGTAGAATGTTGACAAACTTCTCACTCATCTCCTTATATTTCCACCCTATCCATATTCTTTCTACCCCTTCTAGAGTATACATTAGTTATAATGGGGTTTTTGTTATTTTCGTAGCTCAATTCATTCTCAGTTCTAACAATACTCTCTGTTAAGAAATGGACATGTACTTAACTCACCCCAAAAGCTAGTTAAGGGGGATGGGTTGTCCATGTATGTACATTAACTCTCAGGATAATTATTCAATCGACGTGGAACACAACTAATACAACAACACACCCCTCTCACACCCAGGAATAAAACGACTGGAGCGTGGAGACATTAATGGGTGGCCCAATTATGGGCAGTCCAACACATAACGGTGGGTCTGGTCTCTGATACCATGTTAAAAAATGAACTTAGACTTAATTCACTCTAAAAGCTAGCTCAAGAGAGGAGGGTTGTCCTTGTCTATATATTAAAATCTCAGGATTTTTACCCAACCGATGTGGGACACAACTAACACACCAACACAGCCTCGTAAATAGCCTTGTCCTCAAGGCTGAAAGGCAGAAATTGAGTTGCCAAGGTAGCTGAATCCTCCCACGTTTCTTCCTCAAAAGAATTACCTTTCAACTTCACTAAAACCTGTTGTACTTGCTCATTTGCTCTCTTTTTATACCTCATCTCCACAATTTGTTCAGGATCATAATCAATAGCTAAATCAACTTCCATTTTAATAGGTAACTTGATCTACCCAACGTGCTTGCCTCTAGCTTTCTTCAAACACGAAACAATGGAATACAGGGTGCACCTTAGAACCTGCTGTAATCCCAATTTATACGCTACTTCTCCCACCTTTTTGAAACGCCCCAAGATAAGTGCAAGTTTTGCATTTCTACTTTATATTATTTAACTTGACTTTTTATTGTTTCTCGAGCGATGTATACGTCTCTTGTCTTTGTTTGTGTGGTTTGCTGGATTTCAAGTAACAACCATTTTAAGTTGATAAAAAGTTGTGAAATGTGATGAAAAAAAAGGGAAAAAAACATGAAGAGACCAAAGGAAGACCGAGACTTGAGCAAGAACAAAAAGAAAAAGAAAAGGAAGAAAGTTTGACTGCCAGGCGCACGCACACTACCTATAGTGCACCCGTGCTAGGCCATTTTCAGCAAAAAAAAAAAATGAAAGTCGAGAAATTCAAACAACAGGCGCCCCTGCGCCTTGTCCAAGTGCACCCGCGCCCTGCCCAGCGCCCCTCCACCTCTTCATTAGTGCCTCCGTGCTAGGCAGACTTCCACAAAGAAAAAAACATACATGACTTCAGCGCACCCGGCTGCGCAATTTCAGATTTTGGAATTTTTTTATCATTGTTTACTGCTGTTATTTACTTGTACTAATTTCTATACATAAAAAAATTGCAATTTTTCGGATTGCATACCTTGGAGGAAAGCAAGGAGCCACATAATCGTATACATCACCAAGCTCCTCGCCAATCTGACATCATGCAAATAATGGTCCTTATTTATCCTATTCACTAAATAATTAGAAGCTCACAGAATGAACTTAATGCTATCACGACACGAAAAAACACACACCATCATGTACCTAATACAGGTAAAATTTGTGGATTTCAAAACCAGCAAATATGGAGTAACCATTTTATAAAGAACATAAGGTTTTCTTTTTCAAAATAAGAACACAAGAAAGTTAGAAACTGCACATGGTAGAATTTTATAGGAGACGAGCCAAGTGCGAGATAGAAAAGTTAATGTGTGCGTTTTGGGGGTGGGGGTGGGGGTGGGGAGATCTATTTTGGTTAAGCAGCTAATGTACAAGTTCTAGTAAATATAACAAATTCATACCGTTCGGGCCATCTCTAAAGCTCCTTTTAGGTCTTCAAATACAAGCTGAAATGCATATCAATCAATGCCAACAACGAGATCACTCTAGTCTAGTAGCATATAATGGAAACTCAGAAGAGGTGAACCTCTGTCAGCAATTTGTTGAACCGTGCTTCGACTGACTTCCTAATTTCCTCATAGCATTTATCCTTGTACCCTTTCCCCGGAAACTTTAGCTTCTGTTGCATAAGGTTTCTGCGGAATATCATTTTTAATATTTTATACTTTCTCTGAACCCATTAGCTATGGCTGAACTATGTATATATATGAGAGCTAGTTATCAGACTGGTATAGCATTCATTGAGAATAAATACAGTCCTCATTTTTCTCTCTTCTGATGCGCTAACAGTTATCAGGAAACAATTGTATTTGTAGATTTTCTGAAAGAAAATTTAAACCATTTGTAAGTTTATGCAAATTTGATTCAAAATGTTTTCTTTTAAGATTAATAAGTATGGAAAGCTCCATTTGCTTTGTTTCCTCATTTTCCTCTTTTCCGAACAATCTAGAAAGCTCCAATTCCTTCTAAGGTTCAGGTGTTTTCATGGACTGCTATGATGGGAAGATTACCGACTTGTGAAATCATTCAAAAAAGGATCCCGAATTGTCTTCTATGTCCAAATTGGTGTTGGCTGTGTAAGCAAGGGGAAGAGAATCATGACCATATGCTTATTCATTGTCCTTTTACGAGTTCTCTGTGGTTCTTTGTTTTGAAGGAAATGGGTTTATCATGGGTGATACCGAAATCTACAAAGGATCTATTTGCTGCAAACTTTGGAGGCTTGTTGGTTAAAAGGGGTAAAGTATTTTGAGAAGTAATAGTGCATTGTGTTTGTTGGTCAGAGTGGCTAGAAAGAAACAAGAGGATTTTTGAAGACGAAGAAGAATCTTTGGGAGAGCTATGGGACAAGATAAAATTAAAAGTACCTACTTGGATTCATAAGATTACAGATTTTCAATCTTTTGCGATTTCAGATTTGTATAGGGATTGGAGTTTAGTTTTGGGTTAGCTTATTGGTGGTTCTCTTCTAGAAGTGGACCACTGGTTCGCAAGTTGTAAATTTCACTCTCTTTATTTATATAGTAATATTATCGTTTCCTATCAAAAAAATAAGTATGGACAGGTACAATCAGGTCAAAGGCTAATGCATTAATCAGACAAGTAAATACTTGGTACTTCGACGAGGATTAGCTATGGATGCCATTGCACCACCTCCTTCTGCCTCAGCTGCTTCTTCAGCAATTTGTTGATCCAAGATTTCTTGCATCTCAACAACCCTTTCGATTTCAATGGGTAAATTAAATGAATGCATCGTACACTATTGATTATACACGAAACTCATAAGGCAGTGTACCAATTAAAATTTGACCTACCTCAAAGCATGAACAAGGGTTTGCGGGCTGCAAAAGAAATAATTGTGACAATTAGCAGAGTGCAGAGGAGAATACACGCAAAGAACATATGCCAGCCTAAACAATGAATTGGAAGAAATGGGTAGATCCCAGGTTTGGAATTGGATCTCTAGGTTTGGAATATACAAGTTAAATCTTAGAAATTCGAAACGAATAACAAGCTTTCGTATTGGATCTCTAGGTTTCCACTACTTTTCACCTCGACAATCGCAAGCCACTGTTCACACATCCAACTATTATTTCAAACAATCAATGCAGGCTTTCCCTTTTTGTTGCATCAAAATAAATGACTACATCTAAATTCTTAATATTTCGACAAGGGAACTTTTTCAAATAAATAAAAAAATGGCCTGGAAACTCGGTAGACGAAACATCATACCTATCTTTAGCAAGTTTGAAGAAGTTGAAAATATGACCCCATAATGTCTTCTCAAATGTGTCCCATGTGCGATCCACATCTTCAAAGTATTCTCTGTGCAACATTATTCTTAGTCCATCATCAAAAGGTAGATTTCTCATCCATTTAAATACTTGAAATAAAAAGCTGACTCCGAACAGAAGGGCTACACTATAGTTCTGTGAGTAATGAAGAGGAAACAACAAATCTTAATGTGAACAAACCAAATACAAGAAAAATATGCACACGAGAGGAAAACACATTACAAGTGGTATGAATAATATTTTTTCTTCTATCAATAAAAAATAATATTACAAAGTGCCTTGTTATATACACAACTAGCATCCTATTTTAGGTGACAGAATATCACCTATCTTTAATTATTATCTACACAATAGGAATTAAACATTCTCTAATAATACCTTACAAATAACTTATTTTGTTTCACTTTCTCCATACACCCCTCAAGTTGGTGCAAAGATATTGATCATGCCGAACTTTCTTGTGAATTCTTCAAACTTTGGTCGAAAGTTCCCTTTAGTTAAGCCATCTGCAACTTGTTGCTCTAACATAACCTAAGGCATACATATCACCCCACTTTCTAACTTTTCCTTGATAAAGTGTATCAATCTCAATATGCTTGGCTCTATCATGCTGGACTGTATGATTTGCAATGCTAATAGCTGACTTCTTGTCCCATAACAATTTCATAAGAATTTCTACTTCTAGCTTCAATTGTTCAAGAACAATCTTAAGCCATAGTAATCACACACTCCATTCGCCATAGCCCTCACTTTTGATTCAGCACTGCTCCTCGCCACAACATTTTGTTTCTTACTCTTCTAGTACTAGTTTCCCCACAAAAAAAATATAGTGCCCTGAAGTTGATCTTCTGTATGTAGTTGATCCAACCCAATCAGCATCTGCAATTTGCAAATCCCTCCATAGTCTATACTCCTATGATCACCCCTCTTGAATAATAATCCTTTCCCAGGAGTGTTCTTTGAAGTATCTCAAGATTTTGTAGACAACTTCCAAGTGCTTCTCATATGGAGACCGCATGAATTGGCTCACCATACTCGCAACGAAGGCAATATTTGGTTGTATGTGAGAGATAAATTAACTTTCCCACCAATTGTTGATATCGCCCTGTATCAACTAGGGTTCCTTCAATCACATTTCCCAATTTCAAGTTTGGGTCTACTGGAGTATCACTAGGTTTGCAACCACTCATCCTAGTTTTTTCAAGCAAATCCAGAATATACATTCTCTGTGAGACATATTTTCCCTTTCTCAAACTGGCAATTTTCGTTCCCAAGAAATATCGCTAGTCCTTGACCTCAAACTCTGATGCAAACATTTTTTCAGTCTTGTTATTTCAATTTCATCAGTCATTGTTAGAATCATGTCATCCACGTACACAATTAGGACAACCACCTTCGAAAGGTGTGGGGGGCCGACTCATTTCATATTCGAAAACGTACGGCTAAATCACAAGTGTTTCAAGAAAGAGTTCTTGAGCTAAAGGAATGGCATTGTTGTTCAGGGATGAGAAGGTTACAAATTTCATGAGGAAACTTAAGGAAATACAATCGGATCGTAGGAAGCACAATGAAGAGATTTTTGGGAAGGTTGGTTCGAGATGTACGGAGTCAGAGAGGAAGATTCAAGAGCTGGATGAGAAGGAGAACAAGGGTCAGGGGTTAACACTTTTAACGACCGAAGAAAAGAGGCCAGAGGTGAGTTAGAAGGGCTATTTCGTAGAAAGAACTAATTGGATGGTCAAAGGCTAAAGTTAAATGTTTGAATAAGGGGGGATTGCAATTCAAAATTCTCCATTCGTTACTTAACCAACGGAGAAACATAACCATCATCGATAAATTGGTTAAGGACGATGGCTCGATTACGTCGGATGGAGAGTAGTTTGAGGCTCTTTTCTATATTCCCGAAATTTGTTTATCAAAGCTGAAAGTGAGGGATGGGATATAGGATGTATAGAGTGGAGCTCAATCATGATGAGGCAATGATAGAGCTTGAGATTCCTTTTTTTAAGGAGCAGTCTTTGACTATGGGGGAAGTCACCGGGACCAAATGGATTTACTTTGGCAGTTTACCAAGATCGTTGGGAGATTGTGAAAGGGGATTTGAAGAAGATTTGTGATGAATTCTTCCAGGGAGTATTATCAATGGCATCGCCAATGAAACTTATTTATGTTTGATACCCAAAAAACAAGGTGTATTTTAGATAAAAGACGTTCACCCTATTAGTCTAATTTTACTAGTCTTTACAAAATCATCGCAAAAGCACTGGCTTCGAGATTAAAGAAGGTACTGCCTATAACCATAGCAAGCTCTCAGAGTGCTTAAATCCAAGGAAGGCAAATTCATTATTGTTGTTTGATAGCAATTGAGTTGGTGGAGGAATTTAGGATTAAAAAGAGTGGCGGGGTGTTCAAGGTGGATTTTTTTTTAAAGAAACAATATCATATTCATTACGGAAAAGCTATTAATTACAATAGGCGGACAAGTGATTCGCTAACAACAAAAGTCTATGGTGAATTTTGAGCAGGCTTACGACAATGTCAAATCGACAATGTCAAATGGAAATTATTGGATTTTGTGACAAGGAATAAGGGTTTTGGAGGAGATGGATTAAATGGTGTCTTTCTACCGTGCCTTTTTCGATTATAATCAATGGCAGACCAAGGGGCAAATTCAAGAGGGAAAAGGAATTAGACAAAGAGACTCACGCTCTCCTTCTTTGTTTAATTTGGTTGTAGATGAGACAAGAAGGATGATCGATAAGGCAAAGACTTTGGAGCTCATTAAAGGTTGGGAAGTAGATAAAGATAAGGTTGAGATTTCGCACATTCAGTTCGCGGATGATTCATTGTTCTTTGTGTCTCCGAAGTCGGCACCTTGCCCACCACCGCGGTCCACGAAAAAACTTGGACCTTTGTTGGAACCGCAACCTTCCAGATAACGTAGAAGAAGGAAAAAAAGAAAAACTGCTGCTCGAAAAGAATGACTCGAAGAAGGATTTGACTGAAAAGATACCTGAAGGATCCACATCCCACACTTTGATATCGTCTACCCCTTCAATCAACCTCACCCTATCTAATTCGCCTAGCAAAGCGTTTAACTCATCTAATTCATCATCCCTCAAAATTCTTCGACAATTCAAGTCCCATGAGAGGGAAGAGGAAGGATTCTCGAACGTAGCAAAATAAGAAATAGGCAAATTGTAGACCGATACAAATCTCGAAAGGAAGAATCCCACCCCCACCTATCTTCCCAAAACCTGACCTTGGAACCCCTTTTAACCACTATCCTCACTAATCAGTGAAAAGCCAAGTAAGATCGAGAAATAAATTTCCATGGACACCTGAACATGACATTCCATGCTAAACCCGCATCCCACCCATTCTCGTGTAACCCGTATTTACTCAATATGATCCTTTTCCACACCGGTTCGTCCTCGACATAAAACCTCCACCACCACTTCCCCAACAATGCCCTATTCCTCAAACAAATGTTCCCAACCCCTCTATCTTTGGGCTTGCACACCTGCTCCCAAGCAACCAAATGACAATGTTTGTCGCCATCAGCCCCATCCCAAAGGAAATCCCTCATCACCTTCTCCATCGCCTCCGCTATGCCCTTGGGTACCCAAAATAGAGTCAAGAAGTATGTCGGCATAGCGTCAAAACTGCAGCGATCAAAGGTAACCTCCCCCCTTTTGACAGAAATGCTTTCTTCCAACTTGCCAACTTCTTGGATAACTTAGTCAAAATCGATTCCCAAAACGAGATTTTTAATGGATTTCCTCCTAAAGGTACTCCCAAATATTTAAAGGGTCAATTCTCCCTGTTGCACCCAATTTTCCGAGCTAATTCTTCCACTCCTTCCTCTTCGCAATTGATACCCAACACAACACTCTTTCTCCAAATTTATTCTTAAACCTAACATGTTGCAAAATGCTCTGACAACATCTACCAAGAACTGCAAGTGACCCTCTTTTTTGACAAAAAATAGTGTGTCAACTCCTAAACCCCCATTGAGACCGTCCCAAAAGAAGTCTCTCATAATATTCTCCATTGCGTCTGCTACCCCTCTTGGGACCCTAAACAATGACATGTAATACGATGGTAAAGCGTTCAAAAAACCGCTGAAATGAGTGTCAATCTCCTTACTCTGGAAAGACAAAATTTCTTCTAGCTCACTAGTTTCTTCTGCACATGGATCTTCAGCCCAAACATATCACTAAACGACTCCACAATCTCGATCAAAAATCGCAAATGCTGTTCATCCCTTGCAAAGAACAATGTATCATCTGCAAATTGAATATGTGAACCTTTAACCCTGTTTGTACCAACTGTTAGACCTCTATAAAGATCCATCGTTTTTGCCTTCTCAACCAATCTGCCCAACACGTCTACCACCAATTTAAAAAGAAATGGTGATATCGGATCTCCCTGCCTCAAACCTCCTTCTCCTAGGAATTTGCTCCTGGGCTTACCATTAACAAGTACCAAACAACCCTTAATCCACCTTCCCCAACGATCTCCAAAACTAGGGATGGCTCTGGGGCGGGTTCAAACCCGGTCAAATGGGTTACGGGGTGGGCGGGTCGGGTCCAGGCCAACGGATCCGGGGCGGGTCCCGGGTTTGGGTAGACCCGCCCCGCATATATATATATATAAATTTAAATATGTATATTATATATATATATACATATATATATATTCAATATAATGTATATTGTGTAATATATATTATATTGTATACTGTACATATATATATATATATATATTATATATAATGTATATTGTGTAGATATATATATATATATTATATGCAAATATAATATATTATATTAAATACATACACTGTAATTATATATATAATACTTATTTTATATATTATATAAAATATATATTGTATATATATACATATAATATATAATTAAATATGGACTTATACATATATTATATATATTACATATAATAAATATGTATGTATTTAGATATAATATATATCAAAAATGATAATTAATTAATTTTAAAAAAAAACTAAATATTTGAGGGTTGGCGGGTCCAACCGGGTTTTTTATGCGGGGCGGGGCGGGTCTACAAAAGGGGCGGGACGCGTCCGGGTTCGGGTCCAATTTCCCCTTGGCGATGCGGGTCCCGGGTTTGGCGAAACCCGTCCCGTTGCCATCCCTATCCAAAACCTTTCTTAAAAAGCACGGAATCCAAAAACCTCCCGTCGACATGGTCGAAGGCCTTCTCAAACTCTACCATAAAAACCCAACCACTTCTCTTCTTGAACCTGACTTCTTCCACTAACTAGTTTGCAATTAAACATCACTCTATCTTTAATTATAATATACACAATAATAATAAAATATTCTCTGATAATACTGTACAAAAAACTTATTTTGTTTCTCTTTCTCCACACTTAAAAAGAGATTAAGTGCTAAAACTTGAGCGTAGAGAAATAATATAGCAAGTACGCAGCTTAATGAATATATAATGCTAATGCGATCTTGCAATTCAACTTTGCTTGGAAGGGCTGCAGCTGCTATGGACACATGATATTTAAGTAATTTTCTCTACTTGATACTCGATCCTATGAATAGTAGTCACCAAAACATATTTTGACCCCCGACAACATGACAACAATGATATAAAGGCATAGTTTCTGACCTTAACCTACCAACCTCTTCTTTATGAGATCCTGCAGCCGCTAATGCAAACCTCCGTTTACCATCCAGAGCTGTTAATCTCTGCGTTGATACGAAAATTGTAAATAAACACATGGTCTAATATTTTAACTTCTGAAATGAAATATTCATTCAGTTACTAAAACTCATGAATTCGCACAAGAATTTCAACCTCATATGTGTTAATAAGTTCTTTGTCATCACTCAAAGAATCGCGCGCTGCAGAAGCTTCAACAGATATTGACATCATACCTTCCACATCCTGTATGCAGACAATGAATTCATTTAGTAAAAGGTGTATTTGATCCAAAGAAGACCAAAACCTGACAATCTGACACAAAACCCAAAAGATGCGATCCAAAACCATCCAAAGTCTAATTATAGTCAAAGCTCCTTTTGGCGCAGTTTGCAACAGTGGAAGCAGTTTGAATTGACCTATTCGCATGAGTCTTAGAGATTTGTTAATGCAGTGCGTCAACCCACCAAAGAAAAGGCAAAGTTAAGAATCTATGCTGAATACTCAACTTAAGTGTTGTGTTGAGGTTATTTCTTGCATTACTAAGGAGCTTTATTTTATCATGATTTTCAATCAGTGTCTGACATTCTTGACACAACCTGTAAGCAATGAAAAAAGCCTTGCATAAGCATGAAACAACAAAACAGTCGCATTAGAAAGATTGTTTTTCCTCCTATTCCTTTCTGCAGGAGAAGTTTATTTTTGGGCTACAGTAAATCATTAATCATGAATACTTCATCATATCATACTTGTCGATACCAACAAAGTTTTCTCTGAGCTGGTTTATTGTCTTGTGGGACGATGAAAAAGATTCTAGACCCGATTGTGCGTGCTCTACCTGAATTCCAAGATTCGATGTATAAGAAGTTAAATAATGAAGAGCCTCAGCAAATGCAATTTCATGCTCCATAACCACAGGCAAACAAGCTCATATCAGGCCGAAATAAAATATAACATTTTCATTAGTAGTGGCAATACAAAGTTTGAGAGGTCAGGATTCAGATATACCTGTTCAGCAACCATAGTACTGAGTTGTGCATCATTTGCCTGATACCAAACATAAATGAAAAGTTGATAACAGTAGAACTATGCCATACATGTTTAAACAGTAAAACCCAGTATACTCAGAAGAAAAATTCAGTGGAGAAATATTGAAAAATAAGAGATGAAAATATATTCCAAATTCAATAAAGCAACAGAAAAAGTATAGATAAACCTGAGACAATTTAAGTATTCAGCACCCTTAGGGAACAGGTGCAGAATGTGCTGGACGCAGTTTTGGAAGTCAAAAGGAAAAAGAAAATTTAAGACCATGTCACACACAGAAAGCTGTGTCTCCACCAACACAACGATGACGTTCATATCAATCTAATAAGAAATCAAACATATAGTACTCTATTTACATATGAGAATCGTTAATAATCCTTAAACAGTTTTTTCAGCGTCTTTACTATTAGATGAACCTCTTGATGATTGATCAAATAAAATATATTGTCAAAATGACCAGTAACCAGCATCGCCTCAAGATTAATCGGGCAGAACTACAGGTAAAATAAACTACAAATTCTAGGCGAAAAGAGGAAAACGAATTTCAATTAAGAACCTATTTTTTTTATTAAAAAAAAAATGTGTGTGTGGGTGTGTGGGGGGTGGTGCGGGGGGCTTTGTGGAAATAACCTGTTGACAAGCAATGTAATCAGCTTTAATGGATGCAATGGAGTGCAAGTGCTCCGGCAGCGGCATAAGCCTGACCACCTCCCTCACAGCCGCATCCTTCGCTTCCACTCCTAGATCATCCGCCATTACACTCTCTGCAGTGCTCCGCTTCAATTTTGTCGATTATTAACTGATATATTGCAATAGATCGAAGCATAAACCAATAAATTCACTTTGCATAAGAGAAATTGTTTTGCTAAACAGTTACCATTGATCGTAATTATAAACTTATAATTTTACTCGAATTTGCCCCAAATGAAACGATTAATTTTTCATCATTTTTGTGGCTCCGTTTGGTAATAGAAGCATTTTGCTTTAAAAGTGTATAAGTTGGCATTTAAAATTATTTTTCCAAGTTCGGTTCTATTCGGTTTTAAGTTTTTTATTTTGTTTTTTTCGGTTATAAAAATATATAATCCGATATTCGAACTTTTTTTTGGTTTGCTTCGATTTTCTACCAGAACGATTTTGATATTTCTGTCGGTTATTTAGGTTATGATATAATTATTTTAATTAATATTATAAATATATTTTGAAATAAATATGTTATCTTTTAAACGATTTTTTTTTGAAACCTTTAAATTTAAAGTTTAAATGATTTAAATAAACAACAATCAACTAAAAATTATTAAAAATTATTCTTTATTCACTAGATAACTTCTCATAAAATATATATTATAAATAAGCATATAAATAAAATTATTAATTTAATAAAATTTTGGTTTTTTCTGTCGGTTCGGTTTTGAGATATATAATCCGAAATCGAATCAAATAAATTGTGGTTAAACATTTATATCTTAATTTTAAATTTCGGTTTCGGTTTGGTTTGGTGTTTGGATTTCCTTTTTTTATCCAAAGTTTAAACACCCGTAGTAAAAGCTTTAATAATTTTGTGTTTGGATAAATAAATTGAAATTACTTTTTTTAATTGAGTTATAAAAAAAATTGAAAAGATATAAATATGGATTTTAAAAAAAAAACACTTATTTTGGCTTAAATATATGTTTTTAAAAAAGCACTGTACATTTATCCAACCACATTTGAAACAATAAAAGCACTTTTTATATATACAAAAACAAAAAAAAAAAAATTTTTTTTTTTCTCTTTTAGCTTCTTGCAAACGCACTCTTTACTTCCGAAAATCAAAATATCTTTTTATTTACAAATATAGTAGAAAATAATACCTTTTAATTATTTTTCTTATATAAAAAAATATGTATGGTAGGTGAGATCCTATCGAACAGCCTCCATGCAGATTTAAGGATTGAAATTTATTAATACATGTGGAGTCTATTATTTTTTCAGTGAACCCCACATGTATTAATAAATCTTCATCAAAAATACATCATTGGTGTAATGTTCGTAAGCTAAATGTACGATGAAATTATCCATATATATTTGTGTATGAGATCATGAGAATAAGGTAGTGTTTGGAAGAGCTTCTAAATTTTTAAAATTTTGTTAAGAAAAAGATGATAAGTGTTTCTTAGAATCTCTTTCAAGGGTAACACTCCTGTGCAACTGTTTCACGGATCTAATCCGTGAAACGGGTCAGTCCATTTATAATTCAAATAACCCGTAAGTCTATTCGGATCTTCAGAATATTAGGGATTTTCACTCCGCGTCACTTCCCGAATTCCGCCGCCTTGCTTGAAGAGAAGAAAGGTAATCTTCGTTCTCAATTTTTTTCCTCTCGCAACTTAATCTCTCTTTCATTTCAATTTTTCTTCACTATCATGTTTAAATCTTCCACGCGCAAGATTTCTAGTTTCATCACTAATTTTCGTACAAAATTAGGGTTCTTAATTTTAAAATTCGACATTGAGGACTTGGGACTCGAAAGCCTCTCAGATCCACTGATTCAAAGTCGAGGTATGTGTTTTCATGACATCAATCCTCAATTATTTAGAACTCTCTAGCGATGTTAAGAGTTGTTTCTTGTACTTGGGACTTTTCCCAGAGGATTAGTCCGTTGAACGTGGTAGGCTCATACGCCTTTGGGTGGCCGAACGATTCGTGACAGGAACAGATAGCAGCACTGCAGAGGAGGTGGCAGAGGATTATCTCCGCCAACTGATTCACAGGAACTTGGTTCATGTTTCCAACTGGGATTTCGATGGTCGGCCTAGAAACTGTCGTGTGCTAAGCCTCGTGCTGACATTTATCGTTCACAAGTGCAAAGAAGAGGTCTTTGCATCGATTTTCCCACGAGAAAATACGAGTGTAGACGAAGAAACTCACGTCATCAGACGCCTATCTGTTCATTTTCTTGTTCAGGTGTTTTAACATTCTCCCTTTATTGTTGCGGACGATATATGATAATGGAAACGATTTCTAACACCCACTTCTCATGTTTTTGTTCAGGTGTGGTACCATACCGGCCGTTCACCTTGGTAACAATTTTCGAGATTGCGAGTTGCTACGAGTCTTAGACTTGCAAGGTGCCCCTCTTACTGAATTTCCCGAACAAATCACCAACCTCATCCTTCTAAGGTATCTTAGTTTGAGGGAGTAACACTCCTGTGCAACTGTTTCACGGATCTAATCCGTGAAGTGTTTAGAATTTTAAAGATTGAAGTTGAGCATAAAGATTGAAGTGGTTCGTTCAATGCCACTCTTGGAGTAGTTCTTTACATTGAAATCTTCACATTTTGTTGAAGTGTTTAGAATTTTAAATTTGATTTTTTAATGTGTCAGCGAACTCAAAAATCAATTTCGATATTCAATTCCTTATTTCCTTCTATGATTATGAAGGTAGTAGCACTTCCTAGTGTTTAGATATGTCATAGTCAGATACTTTAAATCCTCTATTCTTTTTGGCTGGTCATTATTATTATTCTTTTTTTTACTGTTAAAAATGATTGAAAATTTCCTAGGCTGCTGCAAGTATGAGAGAGAAAAAGAAAGCTCAAAAGCAGAGGGCTATTTCGCTGCAGATTATTGACGGAACTTCTGGCAAGCCTGCTGAAAAAATTAAGAAGGGAAAGGAGAAACATATAGAAGAACAGCTTGACAATGTTGAAGCAGAAAAAGAGACGAACAAGGAAATATGGTTAGTCTTTTCTTATATAATTTCATATTAGTTTTTCTGTGAAGTGTGTTACTTTTGTGATTAAAAGTATTAGTTTTTTCTGTTAAACACTCTTTTTACTAAAGTGTGCTAATTTGACAAAAAAAGTATTTGTTTCCCTTTCAAAAGTATTATAATTTTTTTGAAAAGTATTAGCTACTGCAGATTGGATCCTCATAATTCATTTTTTGAATGGCGATATGTTTGTATTGCCATGATCCCTATGCATGATGAAAATGAATAACAAGTTCTTTGGGATGGATAAATGTTTTGTGATGATATTTGGAATAAATAATTTGTATCTTTTTCAGTTAATTGAATAATTGGATAAAAATTGTTTGCTGTTATCCTGGAAACAATTTGAAAAATGCATTATTTGTCAGGTGTAGTTTTTCTGCTCGAAAGAAAAGGGCTATTTCCCCACAGATTATTGAGAGAACTTCTGGGAAGGCTGCTGAAAAATTTAAGAAGGGAAAGGAGAAACATATAGAAAAACATATTTACAATGTTGAAGCAGAAAAAGAGACGAACAAGGAAATATGGTTAGTTTTTTCTTATATAATTTTGTATTAGTTTTTCTGTTAAATGTGTTACTTTTGTGATCAAAAGTATTAGTGTTTTCTGTTTAAAATTCTTTCTTTTTAAGTGTGCTAATTCGACAAAAAAAAGTATTACTTTTCTTATCAAAGGTATTACTTTTCCCATGAAAAGTATTACATTTTCAATGAAAAGTATAAGTTGTGTTGTGGATAGTATTAGTTATTTTGACAAAATCTATAACGTGCTTAGTCTTTTCTTATATAATTTCGTATTATTTTTTCTGTGAAAAGTGTTACTTTTGTGATCAAAAGTATTAGTTGTTTCTGTTAAAAATTATTTTTTCTAAAGTGTGCTAATTTGAAAGAAAAAAAAAATTATTACTTTTCTTATCAAAGGTATTACTTTTCCCATGAAAAGTATTACATTTTCAATGAAAAATATTTAGTTGTGTTGTGGAAAATAGTTATTTTTACAAAATGTGAAAATGTATTACGTGCTTAGTATTTTCTTATATAATTTCGTATTAATTTTTCTATGAAAAGTGTTACTTTTGTGATCAAAAGTATTAGTTTTTTCTGTTAAAATTTTTTTTTTCTAAAGTGTGCTAATTCGACAAAAAAAAATATTACTTTTCTTATCAAATGTATTACTTTTCCCATGAAAAGTATTTAGTTGTGTTGTGGAAATTATTAGTTATTTACAAAATGTATTACGTGCTTAGTCTTTTCGTATATAATTTCGTATTATTTTTTCTGTGAAAAGTGTTACTTTTGTGATCAAAAGTATTAGTTACTGTTGGTCTGGTGCTTGGCATTCTCCCTGTGTTCTGCATTTTAATTAAAATACCTTGACCTCGATTGGCCACTGTGCCACCAGACAGAGTCCTGTCCATCTATAATACCTTGACCTTTGATTGTTATTCTGTTAAGCTTTGTGAATTGAATCCAATGCAGAAGCCCTGATCCCCAAGTATATGCCCATGCTGCTGCAAATGAGTGTTTAGATTAAATCATCATGTTTTAATTTTTTTTTTTGATGTTAATGTAACATGCAATTAAATTTAATTTTGGCGTTATTTCATATATACATATATATTTTATTTTTTGTAGTGAAGTTAGAGGATTCGTTACCCAATGTAGACCACAAGGTCTGTGTAGACTTGTGGAACAATTGAATGAACAACAAAAGCAGGCAGTTAGAAGCATTGGTTTTGGTGGCTTGCTCCATCTGCGTGTTACATCTTTACCAAATACGATGTTGAGATGGTTGGTGAAAAACTTCAATGGAGCAAGTCAAATGTTTACAGTTAACAACAACAAAAGCTTTGTCATAACTTCAGATGATGTCAGGGATGTGTTTCTACTGCCAAGAAATGATGGGAATGAGTTAAAGTTGGTATGTGATGAAACTACTCTTTGTTTGTTGAAAAAACTAAAAAATGACTATGATATTGACTACAAGTCAACATTGGGTTCTTTGAAGGAACTTTTTCTCACAAAGTTGATAGATGGAGGAAATGATTTCAAAATACTATTTGTTATTTATAGTTTGTCATCATTTTTAACTCCAACTTCAAATCGTTTGATTGATCTTAGTACTTTAAAATCGTTAGTTGAAGTTGATAAAATATCAAAGTATGATTGGTGTAGTTATGTCTTAAACAAGCTTTGTAAAGCTGTGAAAAAATATAATTCCAATTTAAAGGTGAAGAATGTTAGTGGGTGTGTGTTGTTGTTGCAAATTATATACTTTCATAGGCTGAAGTGGCATGGCATTGCTGAACCATGTATGCCACCTTTGATTCAACATTGGACATCTGAGAGGATCCGAACAAGAATTAGAGAAGAGACAGAAGCTGGGGATTATGGACAAGGGGAATGGGTTGTCGGGATCTATCCAGTTGGCTTGAATGATAGGACAAGGGTGGGAGAAAAATATGAAGAAGAAGAAAATCAAAGTGTAGAAAATAATGAAGTAAGTTTTGATGCAGTGCATGAATCTTCAAGGTTTATTAAATATAGGCTGCCTGATAGCGAACTTACTGATTCAGATATACAGAAGACGGCAGAAGATGTAAGTTACTATGTCTATATTCTTCAATAGTATTTATTTTTACCATGTGTCAAGTCACTAATCATTATATTTTTTTAATTTATCTCATAATTTTAGGATGTACATGAAACATTGTTGTTGTTTAAGAGGGACATCTCAGTAGTGTCCAATCATCACATGAAAAGTTTGTTGAAAATGAAGAAAAAAATGGAAGAGAAACGTGCTGCATCTTCTCCTGATTTATCGGAGAGTCAGAAGTTCTTTTGTGAGCCTAAAATTCAGAAGTATATAGATGATGTGGTTGATAACTTTTTGGTTATGAAAAAGTTGGCTGAAGAGTTTCCTTCTTTTGATCTTTTGACACCGGAACAAAGAAATGTCCTTGCAGAAAATAATGAAGAGAGGTCTAATCATGACTTGTCTAAGCATGAAGTAAGTGAAGCTATTTTATCAAATGAGTATTGGCAGCTTGATGAAGAAATGGGATATGTGTCGGACTTCATGAAGGCAAACAAGGACATTGTCTTTGATATGGATCAAAAACACAAAGAGATCATCGATTACTGTTTCTTTGTTGATGAAGCTTTGAATCAAGAGTAAGTGTTTATGAACCATAATTCATATTATATTTTTATATCTGAATTCAGTTTGTCTCCCTTTTGATGATTTGATTTTCTTTTTTCTGCTACAATTAGGGAGATTTTGTTTCAGCATCATCTTATGTGTCCTATTCGAAGGAAGGACATCATTTCATTGAGTCTTTCAAACGTATATGTTTCTATCATTGATGCATGGTGTCTCTTAATCAATCAAGAAGAAAAAAGAAAAAACACGCAGCATATGCGTTTTTGTTTCAACCTCGCACATTCTGTAAGTTTTTAATATTTGTAATTTGATTATTGATTTTAATATTTTATTTGTTAATCTTATAGTTTTTTTTTGCTTTCCAATAGACTTATTTACATAAGCTTCTCCATGATGATTCTGATTTGCAAACCAATGAAGCTGCTATGAGAAATATTTGGAGTTTGTGGTTGAATGAACATGGTGGTGATTTGAGCTTTGTGGACATGGTAAAAAGAATAAAATTTTATTTGAAATTTATTATATTTAAATAATAATGTTTCACTAATTGTAAGTTATCTTATTTTTTGGAAACATAGATTTTTGTGCCAATCCATTTAGATGATCACTTTACTGTTGTCGCTGTCAACTTGGACAAAGGAAAAATTCAATATTTGGATAACAGGAAGTACAAGGATGATAAAAATGCTTTCTTTCATGCTGCCCAAATAGTGGTAAAGTATCTAATATAATGTAATAAATCTAAAATATCTCTTTTACATTTTCATTGTCTTATATGTTTCTAATTTGTAGCATGATCAAATGTCCAAGTTTTTGAAAGAAAAAAATCATGTGAAAGCTGACGAAGTTTTTCTATATGAGTTTGAAAATGTTGGCTTAAGTTGGCAAACAAGAAAGAGAGACGTTGATAGTGGTGTATACTTGATGCATCATATGAAGTGTTTTGAGGGTATAGTATACTCATCTCCAGATTTGTCAAAGGTATGGAATTTTGAATGAGATTGTATAATAAATTTCTCTTTATAAATCCTGAGTTATAATTAATTGTTTCTTGTTTTATTGACTCTAGGCTGCTGTAAGAAGAGTAATTAGAGCTGAAATATGTGCAACCATTGTGCTTAGCAAAGTGAATAATTTGAGGCTGGAGGTGCTAAGCAAAGTGTTCGATTTTTACAAAAACAAGCCTGAACTTAAAGCCAAAATTTCAGAATTGAAGAGAGATGAAGCAGAAAATAGGAGGAAGAAGAAACAAAAGAAATGAACTAGTTTGTTTCTTTCCACAATCCATATAGGCTTCCAAAAGATTAGAATACTGAGGATGAGCAATAATCTGGGATTTAATTGCATCAACTTCATGAGTCTCAGAAGTATTAGTTTGTTGATGAAGAGGTGTATTGATGATGGAGGGATAGTTAAATATTGTTAGAGGATGAATTATTTGAAAATTAGTTCCAGCAGCTTCAGTTTTGACACTGGGAATATTGTGTTTGGATTCAAGATCGTATGATTGAAGATGAAAGCTACTGCTACTACTCATCATCTGGGACTGGGAGGCACTAGTACTAGTGTTGTTTGTTCTTCCATAAACCGGAGCCATATAAAGAAAATTCCCTCTAGAATTAATGGAGTTATTTGTTTTCATGAATATTTTGATTAAGCTCCTTCCTTGTGGAACAGATTTCATTTCCAAAACTTTAGATTTATGTCGAATTTAACAGCGAATGATAATTAATTTAAGTCTATCTTGTAAGCTTTGTATAGCAACTCTTTCCAAGTGTTGCTATGTAATGACAGCCTGATCTTCTAATTGTCTTTCCAATTTTATTGTTCAGAGTTTAGGTTACAGTGAAAAGTATGTCGTGTTTCTATCCAAACACCATATGTTTGAGATTAAAATTTTTTGAAAAAAACGAGTATCTTTTTACGGAGCTCAGTGCCCAATTAAATTCTATTTTTTGAACTTATTGTTTGCTATGTTATTTCTGAAAAACCGTACTTGGTACTTGAAAATCATGTTTATCAAATTATCGTTACATTTTCTCATTATGCCTTTTGATCATCATCGTCTAAATGTATTAATGAACTTTGGGAAGCCTATTTTAGAAAGAGTTGGCGCCAATATTTGCCATGTTAAACTCGAAGACTTGGTGTAACGCAAAGCGGTTGATGCAATTCTTGTGTTTGAAGTATTTTAGTACTCAAACTTTGATTTTAATTCAAATGTGTTTTTCTTTTCATTCAAACAAGTATTACTTTTCTTGCCAAATGTATTACGTTAGTAGTAAAAAAGTATTAGTTTGCCTTTTTAAAGAGAGATTTTGACATATCATACCAAATTTGACAAAGGGTGATTTTACATGCATGTATCGATTTTATTCAAAACTATATGTTGCATTGTAATATGGTCCCAGTTCTTAAATTGTAAAGTTCTCTTAAGAATTATTTAAATTTTTTATTTTTTATATAAAAAAAGTATTAGTTATTTAGTCAAAAGTATTAGTTTTTAAATAAAATGTATTAGTTATTTAGTTATAATTCTCCCTTTAATTGTTTGACAGAAAAATGCTAGAGAGAGTTCTGGGAATACATAATTTTGTGGAAGTTAAGTAATGACCATATATATGCACACAAACAATCCTTAAAATCACGGAAAATAGCCAAAAATATATGTCAAGGGATTTAATATATTTCTTTCTTCATCCAGTCTAACTAAATGCTAAAACGATCTCATTAGCAAAAACTCGAAAGAAGACTCCAATTTGCCACATGATATATCAGTTGACATAATCTATCTATTTAGTTCTCCAATGAATACACTGTATCAATTTAGCTGCACTTCTGGAACCAATTATATTAGCTTGTACTGCTATGACTCTTGATGGGGGCTCTTGTTTGGACTGCATACTTTTGGACTCTTACTAGCGCGTTTCTTGTGCTGAAACTTGTAAGAAATAAATAGTGAAAAACAAATACAAAGAATGTAGTGGTAGAGTCACCAAGCACCCAATTATAGTTCATGTACAAAAATGAGATGCATGAAGAGATGAGAGTTCAATATTCAAAAAATATAACTATTAATTTTCTTAATTGAACCATCATTTGGGTTCTAACAAACCGATATCTTACAATGTAAGGGAAGCAGAGCTATATATCAAAGAGCAGGCTGATCAACCTCAAAAATCTGGTAATGGAGAGCAGTCAGGTTTTGAGAGAACAGGGGGTTGAACCACCAGTAAAAGGTGAACACATCAAAAATTTGAATTTTTGCACAAGATCCAAATTTTAAGCATCATATCAATTTATTGTAAACATAAAGATAAAACCAGAGAAGACATTTCAACTACAAGAACATCCAAAGGTGTTGTAACATTAGACAAAAGAAAGCAGAATATATAAAGAGTCCACATGCAAAAATCAATGGAATAATCACCTCTTAGTTGACAAATCTCAAGAACTTCTCATACTCCCTGCAATATTGATAAAGAAAAATTAACATTCACAATCCAAAAAAAAAATTCATAATATCTATGAAAGTAAATAAAAAATAAAAATCTCACTATAATAAACGAATATTTGGAGTCTTGGAACCAAATTCCTTTGCTGTAATTGAATTTGATGCAACAGTTTTCTTCTTCTTGTTTTTTTGAAAGTGTCCTTTTATCCTTTGACTTCTTCCTTTTGTAACAGAACGAGTAGGATCTTGAACAATATGAGAAGAATTTAAATAAATGGAAGTATCTGATTGCTCTGTAGAAGTCAATGTAGTAATCAACGTATTAACAGCTTGTGAATCTCTATTATATCCTTCTTCAACAATCATCCGTGCCTCCTCATTTTCTTGACATTGCAACACCAAATTATAAAACTTGCGTGTCATTTCATGACGCCAAAGGAAGCAATCATCAACCTTCTCTAACCTCCCAGTTGTACTACTGAACTTGTCCCAAATTTCTGATTTAGCAAACTTTGTCCATCTTTTCTTAATATAATACTCTGGTATGGTAAATATCGAATTTATATGAAGGACCCTTAAGCAATGATAGCACAAAAAGCCACACTCTTCGAACTTCTTGCAAGAGCACGTGATTAGATTACTAAAACAATCAAATATGACACGATGAGACAACCCGGCATTGTCGTATGATGAAACATCATAAACCATCATTCTGTCTTCAAGTAGAACAATAATAGAAGAACTCGAGATTGATTTAAAAAATTCAGCCTCAAAATATCTAAAAATTGTCAATGTGTATACCTCAAAAGCATGCTTCAAAATCCCAGTCAATGGTAGGGCTGATTCAGGCATTGATCTTGAACATTGGAATTCATCTTTTTGTTCTTTGCTTCTCCAGTGCTTTAACGTTTCCTTGAAAATACCATAAAATTCAGTCAAGCTTGTGTTTTTCTTTGCACTGAACCCAATGGCATGGTTAGTGCTTTCACTTCTTTGGGAAGATAGAATTCCAGCAGAGAAAAAATCCTTGCTCAATCCAGTACACCATTTTTCCTTTAATCCATACAAACGATTAAACCAAGGATGATTCTCTAGTTTATACTCTGAAATCATAGATCTCCAACAGCTTTCAAATTCAGTTTCATCAACACAACCTGACAAGCATTTCTTAAAAGCATCTTTAAAAGAATTTTCACTTTTCAACTTTGCAAACCTACTGACAGCATTTTGATAAAGGTGCCAAAGGCATAGCCTATGTCTTGTTTCCGGGAAAACCTACATCAAAATAAGAAATACTTATTAAATTAACATAAGTCGTTATCTATAAAGTGAATACTTGGAAAACAAGAAAATTGAAAAAAAAAATACACTTCAACAATTATATATATATTTCAAAATTTGTATACCTTTTCTATTGCATTTGAAATTGCTTGATCTTGATCAGTGAACAAACTGACAGGGCATTTCCCTGCCATCGATTTCTTAAAAACTTCAAAGAGCCATTGGAATGATTCAACCTTCTCGTCAGCTAAAAATGCACAACCAAACATCACATTTTTCCAATGATGATTGACACCCACAAAAGGAGCACAAATCAAATTGTACTTATTAGTGCGATAAGTTGTGTCAAAAACCATGATATCACCAAATATGTCATAATCCTCCTTCATCATCGAGTCCCTCCAAAATAGATTACACAATCTCCCATCATCATCTAATTTAACTCTGAAAAAAAAGTCTTTCTGTTCAGCATCTTCTTGCTGTAACATTTCAATTACTTTCTGTGCATCCCCTCCTTCTATTGCATTCATTTTCCAACGGTTAACAAAATTCAAGTGATCCGTCAAAGTATGACCAACATTTTCCTCTCCCCCAACTTCATGTACCATATAACGATAAGAATCAGTAGCTCTCATCCCAGAAGACAGCATATCTTCAATTGCTTTACCCTTCGCATTTGAAATTCTCCTCTCTGAACGATGATGGTGACTCCACTCTTTCCTAGTTAATGCATGATTATGTATATTCACATGCGACACAACTTCATAAAGGCCTACGCCATTCAATTTAACCCTCAATGAAGCTTTACATTCTGTTCGTGTCAAACAAGATCTTTGTCCTCTCTTTACCACTGATCCACCAATTGAGTCTGGATTTAAAGTTTCTATTTTCTTCGATCCAGAACAAGAACAGACAAAATATTTCTCTACCACAACATCTGGATAGCTAGAGTACCTACTAGTTGACTTGCGAACACTAAAACCAATAGCCCTTGCATGGTTAGAGTACAATTGATACATATCATCAATTGTTTTTCTCGTCAAACCAATCAGAGATCCGGTTATGTCAACAGAACATATGTTGTCAACTGTAATCATTTCAGAAAATATATCTAGCATAAATAAAAAAAAATACGTTTTCAACAAAACCAAATATTTCTCATTAGTTTTATAAATGTTACTGTTGGGATCGGTTCAGAGGGTAGAGGGGGGGGGGGGGTGAATACACTCTGAAACTTATTTTCTTCTTTTACAAAATGATCAAGTGAAGTTTAGTTCACTTAATCTGTTTTCTCAACTTCTAAAACGGTTTGAACAACAAAAAAAAAGTTGCGGAAATAGTTCAGAGGTTTTAGTGATGCAAAGTTTATAATACAATGTATGAGCAGAATTTAAGATAAATAGCAGTAAAGACTAAGGCACGATTTATGGAAGTTCGAAGGCTTAATCCTTCTACGTCTCCCCTTCTTCCACTTAGGAAGGAATTCACTAGAAGACTTTGGTTATTACAACGTCTTGCAATACACCCACTTCAGACTTAGGACTTATCCAATGCCTAATCCGAAACTCCTAGATTTACACAGATAAGATTCTCAGTTCTTATCAGACTGGTGGAAGCTTTCAGAGTAGCTTCAAGTCTCTTCAACAATGAGTATAGTTGAATTGAGCTTCTCAAACTGCAGAGCGGTCGAGAGGCTTGGAAACCCTAGGATGATCCTTGACGATCAGATATGTGAACTGTAGGCGAGGGTTTATTTGAGCAGCAAAAATGAATGATCTTGTAAGTGTGCTCAAGTATATCAGATCAGGACTTCTGATATTATTCAAGTGATTGAGTTGATTGAGATTTTTTTCTGAATTGCTTGTCTCTCACCGTTGTCCATTTTTGTTTCTTGAGCAATCTTCCCTTTATATAGGTCAATCATCAACGTCTTTATTTTGAACGTTCTGATGCTGCATTGAATGCACATTTAATGCTCATAAATGCATTGATGATTCTGCATGAAGATCGTACACTGCAGACAACTTCCAGGGTCCAAAACTGGAATAAACGGTCGAATGCTTTATCTGTAGTCATTCTGTGTTTTTGCCATTTTGGTGCAACCTGTTGTCTCGATTGCAGGAGTCAACAAATCTTCTGATAAAAAGATCTTTGCAAGGAACATCTTGTCACAGGTACTTGTCTTGAGATATCCTGATAAGCAATTGGCATTCTACCTGTAGAGATATTTGTCCTCTGCTGGTTTGAATAACCAGTCGATAGGCTTGTGACTTCAGCCGGTCGAGAGCAAAGGCAGTTGACAAGCTTCCGGTAGATAGATTTATCCTCTGCTGGTTTTGATAGCCAGTCGATAGGCTTGTGACTTCAGCCGGTCGAGAGCAAAGGCGGTTGACAAGCTTCCGGTAGAAGGATTTATCCTCTGCTGGTTTTGATAGCCAGTCGATAGGCTTGTGACTTCAGCCGGTCGAGAGCAAAGGCGGTTGACAAGCTTCCGGTAGAAGTTGTAGTAGATTCCTGAAATACAATGGTTGGCAGCACATTCCTATACAATGAGTTGTTGTTTGTTATCACCAAAATATCGGATTCAACAATTTCCCCCTTTTTGGTGATGACAAAACTTAAGTGCTCCAAGAACAATATGAGAGCATTAAAATGAACTTCATTGAGAGAATGAATTTCATTAAGTACAATAGGCATTTTTATTACACCTACAGAAAAAAAAAAATGCAGCTGCGATAAGTAAAGAAGAGATAAGTTGTTCATCTTTTGAACCAACTGGCTCCTCCTGACCTATCGCCTTCTCTTCTTCTTCTGTCGGCTTCTTCTTTTCTTCTGGACTCTTCTTCACGTCTTCTTGCCTCTGCTGCTCTACGTTGCTCTTCTTCCCCCTTTTTGGCATCACCTTGGTTGAGTCGAAGGATGACCTCAGTGAGTTGAGTGCCAAGGCAGGCTTGCATAGTGTCTATTTTTGCATCGATTTGAGCAAGTAGAGTGGCTTGCATAGTGTCCATCCGATCATTCAACTGCTTATGAAGGCGGTTTTCGGATCGGATAACTTGTTCGGAGACGGTAGAGAGCGTGTTGATTTGAGTGCGATGATGATTAGTGATCTCTATGGACAGACGAGCAAGGTCTCGAGATACGGTCTCGAAATGCCGAATCATCGTCTGGCGTGAATTATCGACCGATAAGGATGAGTTTGTTATGTCTTGAGAGAAGGACCTAACCGTTTGCATGAGCTCATGAAGCCGATTTATCAAGGTATGATCTAGAGCTGCGGCCATGGCTTCAATTAAAGAATCATCAGTCTGAAGCATTTGCCCTTGTGGGTCATTTCTTGGTGAAACCGGGCTAGACTCACGATGATGTGGTGCGGGTGAACTGGCTGGAGAGCTACCCGATGGACCTTCCAATAATGGTACAGTTGGAGATGTAATAGTTTCGACTGCAGCCAATATGGTCGGTGGAGTATCAGGATCAGCACTTAGTTTATCCATAATGAGATCTTCCATAAACTTTTCAGTAGATGGAGACGGTTGAAGTGCTGGATCAGCATCAGTCACTTGCTGTTCTGGAGATGCAGGTGATACAATAGTGCTTGATATCTCCGTTGGGGGCACTATTGCTTCACTACTGCAAGGAGCCTCTGTCACAGAGGTGACAGGTATCTCTTGTGCTACCATTTCTAAAACATCTTGTGGACGACTGGGAGAGGTGTGAGCGGTCGTCACTGGAGAGGAGTGAGCAATTACAACTGCTTCCGGTTGAGTGACTGCTTGGACTGCGGTTGAGGAGGGGTCGACTGATGAAGATGCTGCCACACTCGATTTTAGAGCAGATGATTGAAAGAGGTCAGCAGTGATGAGATCGGTCAGAATCCCATCTAAAGAAGGGAGAGCATAGACGTCTTCTTCACCCTGATCTTGAGTGAGAAAGGTCTTCATCATCACTTGTGCTTCCAGCACATAAGCTTGTAAACAGGCTGCTGAAGCTGGTGTTTTGACATTGTTGAGAGCTTGGAAGTGCTGAAGTAGTTGAGTGATTTGACGTAGACTATCCTGTAGTCCAGTCAAAATCACAAAGTCATCGGCAGCGGTAGGACTCTTGGATTTGAAATTCTTGACACGCTCATTAATTAGCAGAGATAGCAGGCTTCCTCGAAGCTTCAAGTCTATGAGCTGTCTTCTTCCCAGAGCCTCCACGATATCTTCAGTATCAGCAAATAGAAGCATCTTCTGCTCAATGACGTTTAGAGATTTCCATTTAGGAAATATTTGAGCGAGTGTCAAGTGAGTGCGGGAGTGATGCCATCTGTCAAAACGTTGTAGATGACGCTTGACAGTACGGAGCACGTGAGAGATGATCAAATTGAGTTCTACCGTAGCTGCTGGTTGAGCCTTGGGTGTGTAGATCATCACACCTTTCCCTTTGTCTTTGGGATCAGCTAGAGTGACCTTAGGAGCTGATGAGGCACCTTCTCGGATTATCACACCCTGAGGAGCAGTAGAAGCAACAGCGGTAGTAGTCTCGACCGTTGGCAGGGTAGGAGCAAGTCCAGAAAGAGACTTTAACTTCTTGTGCTGCCTCTTCTTCTCGCCTGCAGGCGTGGATGACACAGCTGCTTTGGAGACCGAAGGAGATGACTTGCTGAAAGCTTGAATCAGTGGAACATTCTCACGTGATTCGTCTTCAGAGTCAGATTCGATGATCAGTTGGCGCTTGGCAGACTTCTTGGTATAGACTGGTTTGGCCACGACCGGAACCGTTGAAAGCGGTTGAGGGATAGCAATAACCTTTGCGGTCGAGGGCAAGGTGTCGACCGCAGTCTCTTTCTTGTTCAGAAATTTGAGAATCGTAGACTTGTTGAGCCATTTGGTGGGATGCAGAGGCTCAGTCTTGGAAAAGTCCACTCCAAGGACGCCCAAGATATGGCAGATTTGCAAAGCAAATCCCTCGGATTGCCCTTTGCCCCTGATCATTTCACATAGAATATTGAACAGAATGTCTGACCAGTTTATGTTGATCTTGGAGGCAATACAAGCCATGTATTGAAATTTCTCCAGCGTCACTTTGTCGTAAGATCCAGCCTTGGCCAGAAGATTCTTGGCCACGATATTAGTCAGTAGCCTGAATGGAGCTTTGAGAGATGTCTTCTGGGCCGGCAGTTTGATCGGAGCATCAGTAGTTGAGAACTCCTTCAACCAATAAGAGCAGTTACCATCTGGAAGATCCGTGCATTTTGTCAAACCCCTGGAGGGCAGATCAAATGTGCTGGCGAAGAACTTCTGATTGAAGGAGTAGGCCTCTGTCTTGATCAAGCATTTGATAGTCCCATGCTCGATTTGAGCGGTTGCGAAGAACTCCTTCAAAACAGGCAAATCGCAGATGGCGCTGCATTCCAGAAATTTCTTCAGTCCAGAGGCTTCAAGCATGGTGAAGACCTCAGATATTCCTGCGTTGTTTGCCTTAACAACGGAATCAAAGTTGATTGCGAGGCAAGTCTTCTGGATCGACATGATAGCTGTAGATAAGAACTCGAGCAGAGAGTAAGCAAAATCTAGAGAGTAATTCGATGATACGTTTAATACAATATGAAAGCTTTTAGCAAAGGTGAAAGATTGATATACGAGTATAAAGCAGTATATATAGGAATCTATGGGCCATAGGGTGACGTCATGAAAAGTATTTTTGAAATTCAAAAAGTTTTGAAGAATATAATCACCGCGCCCAATTAATATCATCTGGTTCAAAGCACAAGGCTGCTAGTACGAAGCCTGTCAGAGACTGGTTAAAGGCGGATGATATGCCAATATTTATGGCAATGTAATAGCTAAGCTTTTAATGGCATAATGGCAATCATTCCCCCTAAAAACATGCATACTAACTCAGATCTACTACGCCAAGAATATTTCGAAAATATGAAAACTTAGCGTCCGGTAGAGGCTTGGTGAATATGTCTGCTGCTTGCTGATCGGTAGAGATGTATTCCAGCCTGATTTCCTTCTTTAAGACATGATCTCGGATAAAGTGATGCCTGACATCAATGTGCTTTGTCCTAGAGTGCATCACTGGATTGTGAGTGATGGCTATGGCACTTGTATTGTCACAGTAGATTGGAGCTTCACTCGACCGGATTCCATAATCATTAAGCTGCTGTTGAATCCAGAGTATTTGAGCACAACAGCTGCCAGCAGCAAGGTATTCTGCTTCGGCGGTCGAGGTAGCAATTGATGTCTGCTTCTTACTTGACCACGAGATTAGTCTATCTCCAAGGAATTGACATGTGCCACTTGTACTTTTGCGATCAATTCTACAACCTGCATAATCTGCATCTGAATAGCCAATAATATTGAGATTTGAATCTTTGGGATACCAAAGACCCACATTAGTAGTTCCTTTAATATATTTAAGTATTCGTTTGGTAGCAATGAAGTGAGATTGCTTAGGTGCAGCTTGAAATCTAGCACATAAACAAACTGAATACATGATATCCGGTCGACTGGCAGTCAAATAGAGCAGTGAGCCAATAAGGCCTCGATACATGGTTACCTCGACCGGAATTCCCCCTTCATCTTTATCAAGCTTAATTGATGTACTCATGGGGGTAGATACAGTTGAGCATTGTTCCATTCCAAACTTCTTTACCAATTCCTTGGCATACTTGGACTGATTGATGAATATTCCAGTTTCAAGTTGCTTCACTTGAAGTCCAAGAAAGAAGTTTAGCTCGCCCATCATGCTCATTTCAAACTTCTCCTGCATCAGCTTAGAGAACTTTGAGCACAACTTGGGGTTAGTTGACCCAAATATAATGTCATCAACATAAATTTGTACTAGTAACACATGATCACCTTTTACAAATTTAAACAGGGTCTTATCGACCGTTCCAATTTGGAAATCATGTTCCAGTAAAAATTTTAGTAATGTGTCATACCAAGCACGCGGTGCTTGTTTTAATCCATAGAGAGCTTTGTCAAGTTTATAGATATATTGAGGATGAGTAGGATTGACAAAACCTGGTGGTTGTTCAACGTACACCTCTTCTTTAAGTAGACCATTGAGGAATGCAGACTTCACATCCATTTGATAAACTTTAAAATTCTTGAAGGCTGCATAAGCAAGAAAGATGCGGATTGCTTCTAGTCTTGCAACTGGCGCGAAGGATTCCTCAAAGTCTATGCCTTCTTCTTGTCTGAATCCTTGAGCAACAAGTCGAGCTTTGTTACGCACAACAGTGCCATGTTCATCGAGCTTGTTACGAAACACCCATCTAGTTCCAATCACATTTTGATTTTTCGGTCGAGGAACTAGATGCCAAACATTGTTGTGGGTGAATTGATTCAACTCTTCTTGCATAGCTTCAATCCAGCTGGCATCTGATAGAGCTTCATCTATTTTCTTGGGCTCTACCTGAGATATGAAAGCTGCGTGCAAGAATTCATTAATCATTTGACCACGTGTTTTTCGAGGAGCAGAAGGGTCACCTATGACCAACCCAGGTGGATGATCTTTGTTCCACCTAAAATAATTCCCTAAAGGGTTGTCATCAATTGGTTGATGAACGTCCTCGTTTACTGGATCATCATTGGCTAGAGGATTGTTATCAACCGGTGGATCCACTTCTGGCCTTGTTTGATCACACCCGGTAGAGGGAACTGGATCATCCTTCTTTGGAGGATATAGATCACTGTCACTCTCTTCCTGTAGATTTGTGTTTTCCAGTCTATGACTCAGATCATTTATGCTCCCTTGAGTTTGTTCTGTACAAAGAGTAGATTTATCAAAAACAACATGAATGGTTTCCTCGACCGTTAGTGATCTTTGATTGAACACTCGATAAGCTCTGCTAACGGCTGAGTAACCAATAAAAGTTCCTTCGTCTGCTTTAGCATCGAAGGCTGTCAAATGGTTTTTGCCATTGTTGTGGATAAAGCATTTGCACCCAAAAATTTTGAAGTATGAAATATCAGGTTTTGTGCCATTCCAGATCTCATATGGAGTTTTGTTAAATCGTTTATTAATCATAGATCTGTTTTGAGTATAGCAAGCTGTGTTAACTGCTTCTGCCCAAAGCCTTTGAGAAACATTTGAATCAGCAATCATAGTTCTGGCTGCTTCTTTTAAAGAACGGTTCCTTCTTTCAGCCACCCCATTTTGCTGTGGGGATCTAGCAGCTGACAGCTCATGCTTGATTCCCTGATCATCTAGATAAGTCATAAGAGTGGTGTTTAAAAATTCAGTCCCTCTATCACTCCTGATTCTATCTATCACAGTAGATTGTTCATTTTGCAATCGTTTAAAAAGCTTAATCAAGTGAGATGCAGTTTGATCTTTTGAAGAGAGAAAGATGACCCAAGTAAATCGAGAAAAGTCATCTATAATAACAAGAGAATATCTCATTCCCCCTATGCTTCTTACTGGTATAGGGCCAAATAGGTCCATGTGAAGTAAATCTAAGCATTTGGAAGAAGACATACACCCTTTATTTTTAAAAGTTGCTCTCACCTGCTTTCCTAGTTGACAAGCAGGACAAACTTTATCTTTTATAAAAACTCCTTCAGGCAGACCAGAAACCAAATCATGCTTCCTCAAGTTAGAAATGGACTTAAAATTTAGATGATTTAATCGCTTATGCCACAACCAATGTTTATCATGATGAGCAGTAAGACAAGTAGGTGAAGAAATATATGAGCAAGACCAGTTTACCTTGTAGGTGTTTAGGTCTCGTACACCGGTCATAAGAGTCTCACCTTTGTCATTTTTTATGAGGCAAGTGTGTTTGTGAAACTCGACCGAATGATCATTGTCACATAGTTGACTAATACTTATCAAATTATAGCATAGTTTGTCAACAAGTAACACATCTTTAATAATGATGTTACCATGGATAATCTTACCCTTACCCACGGTTTTACCTTTGGAGTTGTCTCCAAAGCTGATCTTTGGTCCTTTGCACAACACCACTTCTGTTAGAAGTTCTGGATTCCCTGTCATGTGTCGTGAGCAACCGCTATCTAAATACCAGGTAGTGTCCTTGATAGAAGTGGTTTTCTCACCCGTTTGGACTTTTAGTACCTGCAAAGAGTGAAGAACTTTTGGTACCCATATCTAGTAGGGTCCAGGTCGGATTAGCCCTTTTGGGACCCATACCTGGAACACCCTTACAGGTTTGCCCGTGTGTGTGTCCAGAAATCTGTGCGGTCGATAGGCAGTAAATGTGTGTGCTTGTGAGGTTGTTGTGTGCTGCTTGCCTTTTTGATTTTCATCAGTTAGCCTGTACCTCTTTTGAACTGGCCTGCAATTAAAATACTGGTAAGGCTTCTCCTTTGACCATCTTTTCTTAGAGTAGTTAGACTCATTCCATGGCCTTTTGAAATTAGATTGGTTTCCCTTTCTTCTTTCATTAGGTTTTGGTTTGATCCAAGTTCCTCTTTGATTAGAGATCTGGGGATCCACATATCCCAGCCCTCTATGCTTAGAGCTTCGTTCGTTAGATACTTTCTGATTTTTGTCAAAGCTGCACTTATCGTGTTCATATATCGTGCTGGACCTGACAAATCTTATTTTGTTAAGATTGCCTTTGACCAGGCTTGACTGAATACAGGATTCCATAGACTGTTCATTTGTTCCAAACCCTAGACCGGTTTTATCATGTGCCGGTCTTTGGATTTCTTGAATCTTGTCAATGGTTACAGAAGATTTATTCCAAGCCTTAATGGTTTCAAGTAGTTTTTTATTCTCAATCAAGGTAGCTTGGAATACTCTTTTCAAGGTGTCATTCTCAGTAGCCAGCAGACTTAGCTTGACCTTAAGACCATCAAGCTCTTTTTGCTGCATGCAGCTTGATTCGCTTGACTTATCTTTTAGGTCAGCTCTTTCTGCCTTTACTTCCTCGAACTCCTTGGATAATGCTTTGTATTCATTAGCCATTTCGTGTAAAGCAGTAACTAAATCACTGTGAGTAAATTCAGGTGAGCCAAAGTCAAATACCTCCTCAGCTTCTTCTTCGATGTCGGCCATAAGGCATTCCACTTTTTCATCATCGCTGTCATCTGAAGAGCTTCCGGTATTGGAGTTGTCAGAGTCAGACTCAGCCCACTTGCTTTTGCTTTCGTCTGCTACTAGAACCCTTTGGTCTCTTCCTTTTCTAAACGTCCTTTTATCCTCCTTACCCCTTCTTCTTTCGGAGAATTGCTTCTGATCATTGCTCTTAGGCTTGGTGCATTCTGCAATGAAGTGGCCTGACTTGCCACAGTTAAAACAAGTAGGACCATCCTTTGTATGGTCCGATTTATGATAATTTTTAAATTTAGAATTGTTTTTACGCATAAATCTACCAAATTTCTTGACAAAGAGTGTCATGGCTTCATTGCTGATTTGCTCAGCTGATCTCTTTGGAGCTTCCTCGACCGGTGGACATATCACGGTTGAGGTTAAGGCCTTGGTTGGTTGAGAGGTAGATGGTTCATCTTCTATCCTCATGTTGAGCTCGAACTCGTAGGCTTTGAGATCTGCAAAGAGATCATGCAGTTCAACCTTGCTTAAGTCTTTTGACTCTCTCATGGCCACTGTCTTGATCTCCCATTCTTTGGGTAAAGCTCTCATAACCTTCACAGTAATTTCACGATTAGTATAAGTTTTACCTAAAGCAATAAGATCACAGATGATACTACTGAACCGTTCATCAAATTCAGCCATGGTTTCCCCTGGCTTCATTTTGGCGTTATCATATTTTTGAATGGCCAAAGTGAGCTTGTTTTCCTTTGTCTGGTCATTCCCTTCACATAGCTGAGTGAGCTTCTCCCAAATCTCCTTAGCTGTGGAACATGACTTGATTTTGCTGAACATATTCTTATCCAATGTTTTGTATAGGATGTCCCGTGCCACATTGTCAAGATTGGCCTTCTTTTTGTCCTCAATGGTCCACTCAGCTCTTGGTTTCTCAATCATTTGTCCTGCACCATCGGCTAGAGCTGGGTTGACCTTCATAATTTTGATAGGACCGTCTGTTATGACATATAGCATGTCATCATCCTGTGCTGCAAGATGTGCCTGCATGCGAATTTTCCAATCATCATACTCTTCTTTAGAAAACATAGGAATTCTGTTGAAAGAAGTCATGATTTTAAAACTTCAGATCAGCAGTTGAGAAAGGAACCCGCTCTGATACCACTTGTTGGGATCGGTTCAGAGGGTAGAGGGGGGGGTGAATACACTCTGAAACTTATTTTCTTCTTTTACAAAATGATCAAGTGAAGTTTAGTTCACTTAATCTGTTTTCTCAACTTCTAAAACGGTTTGAACAACAAAAAAAAAGTTGCGGAAATAGTTCAGAGGTTTTAGTGATGCAAAGTTTATAATACAATGTATGAGCAGAATTTAAGATAAATAGCAGTAAAGACTAAGGCACGATTTATGGAAGTTCGAAGGCTTAATCCTTCTACGTCTCCCCTTCTTCCACTTAGGAAGGAATTCACTAGAAGACTTTGGTTATTACAACGTCTTGCAATACACCCACTTCAGACTTAGGACTTATCCAATGCCTAATCCAAAACTCCTAGATTTACACAGATAAGATTCTCAGTTCTTATCAGACTGGTGGAAGCTTTCAGAGTAGCTTCAAGTCTCTTCAACAATGAGTATAGTTGAATTGAGCTTCTCAAACTGCAGAGCGGTCGATAGGCTTGGAAACCCTAGGATGATCCTTGACGATCAGATATGTGAACTGTAGGCGAGGGTTTATTTGAGCAGCAAAAATGAATGATCTTGTAAGTGTGCTCAAGTATATCAGATCAGGACTTCTGATATTATTCAAGTGATTGAGTTGATTGAGATTTTTTTCTGAATTGCTTGTCTCTCACCGTTGTCCATTTTTGTTTCTTGAGCAATCTTCCCTTTATATAGGTCAATCATCAACGTCTTTATTTTGAACGTTCTGATGCTGCATTGAATGCACATTTAATGCTCATAAATGCATTGATGATTCTGCATGAAGATCGTACACTGCAGACAACTTCCAGGGTCCAAAACTGGAATAAACGGTCGAATGCTTTATCTGTAGTCATTCTGTGTTTTTGCCATTTTGGTGCAACCTGTTGTCTCGATTGCAGGAGTCAACAAATCTTCTGATAAAAAGATCTTTGCAAGGAACATCTTGTCACAGGTACTTGTCTTGAGATATCCTGATAAGCAATTGGCATTCTACCTGTAGAGATATTTGTCCTCTGCTGGTTTGAATAACCAGTCGATAGGCTTGTGACTTCAGCCGGTCGAGAGCAAAGGCGGTTGACAAGCTTCCGGTAGATAGATTTATCCTCTGCTGGTTTTGATAGCCAGTCGATAGGCTTGTGACTTCAGCCGGTCGAGAGCAAAGGCGGTTGACAAGCTTCCGGTAGAAGGATTTATCCTCTGCTGGTTTTGATAGCCAGTCGATAGGCTTGTGACTTCAGCCGGTCGAGAGCAAAGGCGGTTGACAAGCTTCCGGTAGAAGTTGTAGTAGATTCCTGAAATACAATGGTTGGCAGCACATTCCTATACAATGAGTTGTTGTTTGTTATCACCAAAATATCGGATTCAACAGTTACCTTCACTAGATGGTACCATATTTTGTTCACTATTAGCTGCCAGATCAACTTCTTCATCTATAATAAATTCAGGAGATATGTCAAATATTATTACAAGAAACAACTAAAATGAAAATCTTTTGTATCGTTTACTGTTTCAGATTTTTATGTTGATGAAACCAACTACCTACTATCTATATATTTGTTGAAATCAACATAAAGACTAAGTTAACTAGTTCCTCTCACCGCATATTATCCAACTCTTAGTACTTTGTACAAAAAACTCAGATTTTTGGATGCAAAAACTCAGATTTTTGAAAATGCGGGAGGTTTTTTTTTCAAAATTAAAATCAGAGCAGTTTTACAAGAAATTCAAAGATGATAATTCAAAATATATATTTGTGTTAGTTAGACAAAATAAGGGCATCTATGTTGCCTAAAAATTCACAGCTTGATTACCACTTGTTCAAATTACTAACATATACATTAATCATTATTTGGGTTCCAAAACATATTATCTTGGAATTCTCTCGACTATTCAAGCATATTGAGCATTCATATATATACATTTTTTAAGCATCTATATATATACAATTCATAAGTTATGTCAACCTTACCTTGGTTTATGACTGTATCATCTTCATCGCCAAGAACGACGACAATAGAAGTAAAATTTTGACCTACAATGTAAAAAATATAATATAAAAGGTAAAACTTTTTGTGCAATGTGTGTGAAAACTAAGATGAAATGAAGTTCTGGAAAAATTAATCATTTTGTATGTAACAAATGAAAGTAATACATTTTTATATGAACAAAAACATTTGTACTTCAAAAGTTAAAGAGTTCGTTAAAATGAAAAAATTTACCTTTCTGAATATGAGTTTCAGCTTCATTATCCATATCTGATTTTAATTATCCAACAACAAACAAGAAAAAGTATGACAGCCAATGAGAAGATCTAGCCCTTTCTAATGCCAAATAAACAATCAATCAGTTCAAATACTAAATATTTGATCGTTTGCTTGTTAACTTTTTAACAAGCAACTAAATACTAGTGCATGCAAGTCACCTATTCTGTGTGCTAAAGCACAAATGCCTTATGATAAGTCCTCAAACTCAAGCAGCAGCAAACACTAGCTTGAAGAATCTGTAGAAAAATCTGAAACAGTTAAGAAGCTAAGAAGGTTGCGTATTTCAAGAGTTCCTGTATTGCAACACAAAAAATACTACTTTATTTCATAATGTCAGATCCAATGAAACAATATGTATGAAAATAAAATAATGACCCATTAAACCTAAATTCAAAATATTTTAGTAACAAGAAAGAGATTAGCTAGGAAAACTAAGTTCACACGATATTATAAATAAAGCAAGGATGAATACCATAAACTGATCAAGGTCTGGATCCTTGAAAACATCTCGAGCAGCAGCCCCACCCGCTGCCTCGCCTCAAACTCTTGGTGGATCGCCGTCAGATGTAAATAAAGGCACGAGGATTAGAAGTCAAAAAATTTCCTTTCTTCATCAACCAACATAAAGAAGACTAAGATGTACACATTGGGATGATAGCATTGACACAGTCGGCTATCAATTATTAGCATTCCCTATCTAGGCTTATGATTTGTCAATCCTTTCTATGAGGCATACAAATATGTAGGAATCAAAAGAAATAAAAAAAAGAAATAAATTAAAAACAAGGGCATGAAAGCAACGTGAAAACAAATTAAATCAACAATCGACTAAGCCTAAAAACTTTACAAATCTTGAAAAATAATTACCAATTACCTGAGTTGTGCTTCTTCGAGATGTGCTTGGAATTATTTGTTGAAATAGAACGCAGAAATTGAGTTTCTCTGTTCAATTTTGTGTGCGAGTGAAATCGAACGCGTGGCTGGAATTTGGTCAAAAAAGAATCTAAATCGAATCCCATACACCAAAAAAAGAAATAAATTAAAAACAAGGGCATGAAAGCACCGTGAAGACAAATTAAATCAACAATCGACTAAGCCTAAAAACTTTACAAATCTTGAAAAATAATTACCAATTACCTGAGTTGTGCTTCTTCGAGATGGGCTTGGAATTATTTGTTGAAATAGAACGCAGAAATTGAGTTTCTCTTTTCAATTTTGTGTGCGAGTGAAATCGAACGCATGGCTGGAATTTGGCCGCTCACTTTTTGTAAGCAGAGCGATCGATAAACTTAAGAAATTGGATTAGAATCTGGGGGTCCGATTACGTAGATGGATCCGGGTCAAAGATCCGTCACACGAAAACTACCCGTGCAACGGTTGCATATAAGTGTTTGCCCTCTTTCAAATACTAACTAATTCTAATAATTTAAAATTTTATCGTAATTTTTTATATACAAAAAAATTATAAAATAACTAAAACATCTTAATTTAATCTTGAACCTTTTTCCCCCAGTACAGCACCCACAAGTCCCGTACTTGTGGCTAAAATTGTTATCCTTGTTTGTAGTGACCCGCACGAATCACCTACTAACTAGCAGTCTTAAGCATGCAATTAGGTTTAACATAAAATTAGCAGTAATTCAAACCTGATCAGAGTTTATTGCTAAAACTAAAAACCCAATATATACAAGATAACCGGCGGAATACAACCGGTAAAAGCAAGCCAAATGTTTTTCCCAAAAATATATACAGATTGTAGTATAAAATTCTATGCTCCTGAACCTGCAGCTAACTCTGTCTCAATCCACCCGTTCCGCCCCGCTTCAGACATGTCTCATCGAATGGGGTGTCCAAGATAATATCAAGAACGTGAGCGACTAACGTCTAGTACGTGAATATGAGTAAACATACAAATATGATGCATGCAAGTACGATGACTGGGTAACTGGTCATCTATAAAGTCATGTTCAAACTAGGCGCCATGAGTGTAGTTGTGGGGACATCGGGTGCTAATCTCAATTATTAAACACATTCAATAATAATCTGAACAAATAAGCAAAAGAAGCAAGCAACTCTACTTCTTAACCTGAGTCTTCACTTCTATATTTTTCAATCTCGAGCTATCCAAGCCATGTCTGACTCGCTCATGCCCCAACCTGATGCAATGCACACATACAAATAAACAACAGTCAGATAACTCCGGTGTGAATAAAACTCAGTATAAACGACATGCATATAAATCATTTAAACATATTGAATTTATATGCCATAATAATCTTAAATTACAAAACATGTAATAACACGTAATTCATGGAAGCATAATTGATTATTAATCAAATGAAACTAAAATATTTATTAATATAAATATTAATTGATTAAGATTAAGATATTATAAAATTGAAACTCATGAATTTGTCTCTACATCTTTTCACTTTGCGTTTTTTTTATTAAGGGATTTAAATTTAAATATAAGAGGCTCCCTGTTCCATATGTCGTTGGGAGAAAGTAGGAAACCGTAATAGTAAATTGGTTTGGAATTACCTGGATGGTGTGAGACAAGAGTGAGGAGAAGTATGAGTTAGATCGGTTCCAAAGCCATAGGTGGTCCTGTGAGTGCATTTTTTGGCAGAGGAAATGTTGAGGGTCTGCGTGTGTGGGTTTTTTTTGTTTCTAAGAAATAGTGGGTGAGAAAGCGTTTCGGAGACGGTGGCTTCCAATAGATCAAGGGTAATAGGGTAAATTCACAATTGGGGAGTGAACAAATTTATTAACATGTTTAAATAGAAGATAGATTCATTTTGCGTTTGTTTATTAAGGGATTTAAATTTAAATATAAGAGGCTCCCTGTTCCATATGTCGTTGGGAGAAATTAGGAAGCCGTAATAGTAAATTGGTTTGGAATTACCTGGATGGCGTGAGACAAGAGTGAGGAGAAGTATGAGTTAGATCGGTTCCAAAGCCATAGGTGGTCCTTTGAGTGCATTTTTTGGCAGAGGAAATGTTAAGGGTCTGCGTGTGTGGGTTTTTTTGTTTCTAAGAAATAGTGGGTGGAAAAGCGTTTGGGAGACTGTGGCTTCCAATAGATAAGGGTAATAGGATAAATTCACAATTGGGGAGTGGACAAATTTATTGACACATTTAAATAGAAGATAGATTTGTGGGAGATGTTTTTGTAAAATCAATTATTATGATCATGTTAAAAATGAAAAACTATGTGTATTGTTTTTGTTTTTTTCCTATAGATGAAGTAAATGGATTTTTTCCACAAAAAATTAATTTGAACATGTGAATCCGAATGAAACTATATATGCAAGAAGTTTATCAAGAAAATAAGACTTTATCTTTCGTTTATACACATTTGCAAAATTTGTGGAAGACGCTTTTGTACGAACTCACATATTTATTTAAATAATAGAATAATAGATAATAGATATTCTATGTACTTGTTCGTGTGTAAAATATATAATCGAATAAAATAAAGTAGAAAATATGGCAAAAATATATTTAAAAATATTAATAATATTTTATTTTTTTGTTTGAAAGAGTGCATTGTATAATTTTTAAATAAATGAGTTAATTGAAGAGTCATATAAATACATAATTGAGAAAAAAAACATAATTATGTAATAATAAAAAATGGTAATCGTGTAAATTTACAATGGACTCACATATTATATACATGTAGATAATAGATATTCCTCGTACTTGCTCATGTGTGAATTATATAATTGAATAAAATAAATTAGAAAACATGGTAAAAAATATTTTAAAAATAGTAATAGTATTTTACTTTTATATTCGAAAGAATAATGATGGGATCGAAAGCAATGTGTAGAATAGGATGATTACACACTTTTAAAATATTTTGAGCTACAATAGCTCGGTTCTTGAAATATTAAGCACCGATGAATTAAATGAGATTGGTTTCAAAATCAAACGGAAAATACTTGAAATAATCATTCGTAGAAACTGATTTAACATTTTGTAAATCATTTTAAAAGGATGCAAATTGATAGACGAAAACAATTTAGTTGAAACATTTTATCAAACACTTCGAATGCAGCATTTAGGTATTTTAACACATAAAATGTTTCAAAAATGCAATCCAAAAACAACAACAACAAATAAATTCAAGAAATAAAGAGACACATATTTGTTTATGAATGTTCGGAGATTTTAACAACTCCTATGTCACATCTTTTTCCTCCTCGGAAGGATAGCACCAGAAGACTTTGATTTATACAACTCATTTGTACAAAATCAATCCACTAGGACTTACCCACTGCCTATATTATAACTTGTAGCCACTCGATTGATTGTAGGTTGCCTCACAATCTGTATAATGTTTAATGCCTCTTATGCCAAGACTACAAACACAATCTTTAACGTCAAGTGTTGAAACTCTCAATCAACTAATCTATGATATACATCTCTTGTATATGTGAGTGAGTTGGGTGTGAAGAACTTGAGTGGAAAAGCTCAAGAAATTTGTTGATGTGTTCTTCATACTTTGGGCTTGCACTCAACTAGCTGGTAAATCTTGTTTAGACGTCCATGCTTTGAATCTCCTTGAAAAGTCTGTATTTGATCTTTAAGATGTTGTATGTATTTATAGGGTTCAAGAATGATATATCCGTTAAAGACAAAAATAGAACCGTTAGAAGATTTTGTATTGTTTCTGGAGTAGTAAACTGATCGAATAACTTGGAGCTAAACTAATCGAATAACTCGAAGCTAAACTGATTGAATAGCTTGGAGATCAACTGATTGAATACCTTGGCATGATCTGTTGATATATGGGCAAAGTGATGAATACAAAAGTTGTAGCCCTTGATCTTAGATTTCCAACTCCGCCATAATCAATCAATTTGGAGTTCATAAGAAAAAGTTATGCTTGAAATATCAGAGCTGCTCAAAATTCAGTTCAATAAAAAATCAGTTGAGTGCATATCGATAGTTTAGTATTATATATATTGATTCGTTGATTTCTGAGCAAAGTGTTAAACATGAAAGTTGTATCCATTTCTCTTATATTTCCACGGAATCAAGAATCAGTCCATTTCGAGTTTATATGAGGAAGATATGCTTGAAATACAAAACTGTGCCAGAGAATTTCAATTCCAAATTAGCAACTTCAATGCAGTTTCGCAGCTTTTTATACTTCGATTCAGAATATGATTTGTAGATCATTGTCTTAGATTTCCAACTCATGTTGAATCATTCCATTTGGATAACCGAGCTGCAAGATATGACCAAAACTGCTCGAGGTAAAATGATGATGTGTTCTTGCTCGACTGATGCAATTCAATTTGGTGTTGCGACGTCAATTTGATCTAGATAACATACGTTTTTTCTCACTAATGTGAGATATAATATGTTACAAATTGAGTCTACTATGCATTAGTTTTGACGGCTAATCATTTTCATCACTGAGCTATGAGATATCATCAAAAACCTAGAGTTCGCTAGAAATTAAGTTTAGCTAATTTCGAGTTTTGGCTTCTATCTTGAGTTGACAACTTCACACTAGAGTAAATATGTTTGAAACATAATAAAAAGTTGTTATGATCAAAATCAAGATTGTTTGTTTTACAAAACCCAACAAATACATTGTATAATTTTTAATTTCTAAATAAATAAGTTAATTGAAAAGTTATATAAATAAATAATTGAGGGAAAAAACAAATTATATAATAATGATAAATGATAACCATGTAAATTTACAATGGACTAACATATTTATATAAATAATAGATAATAAATATTCAACGTACTTGTTCATGTGTGAATTATATAATCGAATAAAATAAATTAAAAAACATGGTAAAAAAAGATTCTAAAAAAATTAATAGTATCTATTTTTTTATTTGAAAGAGTGTATGACATAATTTTTAAATAAATTAATTAATTGAAAAGTCATTTAAATAAATAATTGAGAAAAAAACACATTAATTAATAGCTAGAAACTCAACACAACGAGATAATAAAAGTGTTCCTAGGCGGTTGCTCACTGTCTCGCTTTTTTACCAGGCTATGCTTCTAAGAGTTGCCCGCCTAATCTTCCGCGTAGACTACACCCAAATGGCCTAGGCTGGCAGAAATCCACCTAGGTGGTTATAACTATTTTTTATAAAAAAAAATAAAAAATAAAAAACTAAAAGAGAGAGACGTGATGTGATAAGCACACAGAGAGAAAAAAGAACCGCATAAAATAAAATCAGGCAAAAAAAATTAAATTTTATATTACGTATGAAGACTTGATATCTATTAATATCTATGTTGTTGTTCTTATTATTATTATTATTATTATTATTATTATTATTATTATTTGTTATTGTTGTTGTTGTTGTTGTTATTGTTGTTGTTATTTTATAAGAGTTTCGAAAAAAAAAAACTAAAAAATATAAGACATAAAAATTATATTTTATAGTAAAACTCATGAATTCTTCAAATATTTATTATTTAGATTTTTTTAAAAAAAAAAACCGTCTAGACCCACCTAAGCGGCTAGGCGCTAGGCGGTGGGTCGCCGCCCACCTATCGCCTAGCGTTTTTTAGAACATTGTATATTAATATGCAAGGAGATGATAAAAACAAATGGAGTATTTAGTTACAACAATAATTAAATTGGTTTAACTTCTTGGAATCTTGTTTTGGTTGGAAAACAAACCATGACGATAACATATTTGTTTTATGTTTTTCTATTTTCTTGGTTGAACGTAATAGAAACTTTATTTTGGTCGAGAGATGCTAGGACAAGTACCAGAAAGCTGTTGAACTAAAACATTGGATTTCATTTAGACATGTCTTTTAAAAACATTTTTAGTGTTTTTAAATGAAAAAAACTTAAAATATGTGTTTGAACTTTGGACAGAATTTTTATAAAATGTTTTTGAAAATTACTTATGAAAAAGTGTTCTCTCTAAGTATAATTTTAAGAACACTTGATATAAATTTTTAAATATTTTTTGAATAGAGCTATGAAAGAAAAAAATGAACATTCTTTTTGTGTTAAAATGTTTTTATAGAATAGTTGTCCAAACACATATTTATTTTTAAAACAATTTATTTATAAAAAAATATTTTTATAAAAACGTTTCATAAATACATATTCAAACGGAACCTAAGTCACTCAAAGTTAGACATGTCAATTCGGGCCGCCCGCCCCGCCCAGCCCCGCATTGGCTTGCCATCAGGCCAGCCCAACCCTTCATGGGTTGTGGGTTGGGCGGGCCAACCAGCCAAAAAATAAAAAAAATTCAAAAAATATTTTAAAAAATTATACATAAACAATTATAAATGATATAAATATTTTAAAAATCATTCAAAATAAATAATTCATTATAAATAATATAAGTTTTTAAAATTAATCAATTAAACATAAATTATAATAAATTATATAAGTCATTTAGAGCTTATAATCATATATAAAACATTTCAAACAATATAAATTGTTCAAAACTTATCAATCATACATAAAATATTTAAAATATTAATTATAATAAAAACTTTGGAAAAAAAATTGGCGCCCCGCCCCGCCTCGCCTTGGCCAGCCCATTTCGGACCGCCCCTAAACGTAGGGGTGGGCAATCGGTTCGGGTAGTTCGGGTCCCGACCCGACCCGAAACCGATCGGGTGCAAAATTCGGGTAGATCGGGTTTTTAATCGGGTTCGGGTATTAACCAAACCCGACTAAAACTTAATCGGTTCGGTTTCGGGTAATAAAATACTACCCGAAATACCTGATCGGGTACCCGACTATCCAATTATTATTTTTTTAAAATATATATATATATATATATATATATATATATATATATATATATATATATATATATATATATATGGGCTTTGGAATAGGAATAAGCTCATTAATTTCAATAAATTTGATTGATATTAACCTTCATTTGGAAAACCCGGTCATATTGTAAATTTGGATCAAATGATATTTAAATTTTTTTTTTGAAATTGATTTTTTTAAATCTTAATCAAATTATTTTTCATAATTTTTGTTTTTATTTATTATTCATTCTTCCATGGGAAAATCTTGTCGTAATTGGAAACCTATGATTCAAATGATTTTTTCATGCTCATTTTTTTTGTTTTTGAAATTGACACTAATAAAAAAAGAGCAAGAAAATTAAAATTATTTTTCTTCATTAGGCACAAGGTTAAAACCGAACCCGACCCGAACCCGATTTAATCGGGTACCCGACTAGTCGAGTACCCGAGGTTGTCGGTTCGGTTTCGGGTAGTGCAAAACACAACCCGACTAATCGGGTACCCGACCCGAACTACCCGAAACCCGAATTACCCGACCCGTGCCCACCCCTAAACGGGCTGCCAATTTTTCAACCCAACCCGCCATTTTTTAATGGCGGGGCGGGCTCAACCCGAATTTACATCTCTACTAAAAATAAATAAACATCTACATTTATATAATGTTTTTCACGTGCAACACCTAGTATATTATTAAGGTTATAAGACACTTGCATGAACAATGACAGATGAAAAAATGTTTTCCGAACCCCACACGCTCAAGAATGAACATTTGTAGCATTGAGATTTTAACGGGTAACTTGACTATAAACAACTCAATTCTGGACGGTCAAACACATTACTGTAGATCTGAGCTCTGATACCAGGATTAGAACCTGGGCTTTTATAGATTGATACCATATTAAGAAATTGGATTTTGACCTAACTCCACTCCAAAAATTAGCTAAAGGAGGGAGTATTTGTCTTTGTCTATATATAAGAAACTCTAATGAACCTTATCCAACCGATGTAATATCTCAACATTAAATATTTCAATTTAAAATTAATTCAAAAGTCATAATAATAAAATACACTAAATGCGTACTCGCAAAAGTAAAAACGAGACACTCGGTACCCAATTCATCTCCAACACTTAATAAATGCAGATGATCAAAAAAAATATAGAACCTCAAAATAACAATCAAATAAAACCTGGAAAACTAGCTGCATCTGTACGGGTAGCTCTCACAACAAGCATTCCGACTAGGTTAGCTTTCGCCACAGAGAAGTTTTTGCAGCAGATAAGCACTTTACTCTAGGGAAAACAAACCCGCCCTTTGGAGGATTCCCATCAACAAGAGAATTTTCATAGATTTCTTTACACTCGTGAACAACCTGTTTGTCAAAGAAAACTAACATCAACGGTTTGCAGAATTAATATTTATTTACGGGCTAAACCAAGTTGCATGCTCAATTATGTTGGATCCAAATCAAGAACCAATGACTATTAGATATTTATGTGAAACTATGTACTTATGGAAAGCAACAATTCAAGCATTAATCTATACTAATCAAGTTCTTGGAGCACAACCAAAACAATTAACAATCATGGACGCAATTATATAGTTAATTTTTCTTGATCTGTGACTATGATAACACATCACACATGGATTTTAAGCACGCATATCCGCTACACCAAATATATTATTACCGTTAACAGGATCAGAAAAGACAATTCAAGAAATGAACTTTGCAACAAATATACTATTTAAGAAAACACTGGTAGGTAATGTTTCACCTCTTTGGCATCTTTCCTAGGTATGCCTTCTCGTAAGCCAACGATTTTTTCTACTACTTCAGGCTGTATACATGAGAACGCGAGGTTAAAAAATAGACACAAACAGTCTTTCTTTTTTCCAAGTAATTCGCAACAGAAATGTTTAGAGTTCAAAATTCTATATAGGCTTGACTGATCAATAATTGTAGATACATTAGCACTTACAGGACAGTCAGGTTGATGTTCGAGAATATTTGTGTAAACAAGTGTAAACGAATCTGGACTTTCAGATGAAGCAAGTTCTCTCAAGTCACAAAGTACCCGCACTCTATTTTCAACTTTCTGCAATATATGATAAAGTCGTGAGATACATAGAAAACTGTCGTAAGTGATGAAAACAGCATGGAAGAAAGGAAAAATGGTTTCTAATATATTATCAAAAGGAGCGATACGGTAGAAACTTTATAGAGTTACTTATTTATCTATTACCCTAAGTCTAGATAAGATAAGATCTAGATACAAAGTTTAAATACAAAGAAGAGATAAAGATTTGATAACTTCAACAGAGACCCCCACAAAAACATATAATCAATAAACTGGATCCTCTTACAGTTACAAGCTTTTACTTACATTGGCGTAAAGTCCAAAACATGTTTTCGTAAAATTGAATATATATACATCCAATAAACCCCTGATTCTAACATGTCTATGAGAAACATCATAGTTTAGTAATTTTCCTCCTTCACTTTAATGCAGACAACGATAATATTCATGCACAAGTTATACACGAGCATATGCCATCATCCCAGGCTCAATATCAAATAATTGGGGTAAACTAAAAGATAAAGTGGAATTGAAGGTGCATTGCTATATTGTTCCTCATTCATTTAGTGTACATAGAAGGATAAGAAAATTCATGCACAAGCATGTATCATAACGTACCAACCTTGATCCCAACTAATTGGGGGTGAACTAAGGACAAAGGAGGAATCAAATGTCAATGGAAGAGCAGTCATCTATGTTTCATGGATACGGGTACGGTACCCTATAGGATACGACACGGATACGGCGACACGGAAAATTTTTAAAATATAAAACACGATACGGCTAAGATACGGCGACGATTAAAAACTATAAAAATATTTTATATATATATATATATATATATATATATATATATATATGTATATATATACATACATAGAAATTTTCAACTGTCCAACCAATGATGCCCAACTCGTCCCCGACAACTAAAACCCGGTAGTAGGTTTTAGTGGTCGGGGACGAGTTGGGCAGGAATGGTTGGACAGCTGAAAATTACTCTATACATACATATATATAAATTTAGTATTGAAATTTGAAAATCCTAGAATAGAAAACCATATTTCATCGATGATGAAAGAACGAGACCAGGAAAGAAACGGGAACTGAAGAAGGAATGACTGATTTTTGGGCTTTTTTAGGCCCAATTCATTTCATTTATTTATTAATTAGTCCTCAGAAATTTATTGTTTTTCAATTTAACCCTCGAAACTTTTAATTTTTGCAATTCAGCCCAAACGTGTCTAGAAAAGTGTCCGAGCCATGCCCAAACCGTGTCCGACCGATCAAACTTTAAAAAAGTCAACGATACGGTTTTTGCCGTATCCGACACGCGTATTTGCGTATCGTGTTTCCGTGTAGTGTCCGTGTCCGACACTTCAAAAAAAAAAAATTTGCCGTGTCCAAGCTACATAGGTAGTCATGTATATTGCAACATTGTTTTTGATTCATTTGAGGGGCAGGGATATTAGAGGAGGAATGTAACAGTTCGAGTCCATAAAAGTGCAAAAGAGCTTACTGAAACACTTATATACTCCCGGAAGAAGTCCATGAGAACCTCTTCATCTAGCTTCATCCTCTCTATTGTCTCTTCCTTGATATAATTTTTCTTGAAAAGAAACAGCACTAACAATGTCAACAATTTAGGTACATGGAACTTACGGGAAACAACTGCAAGTTTTTCATGCTAAGGACCTGTACTAAAAGATAGTCGACATAGACAACAACAGTTTCTTCCAAGCAAGCCTCAACAAATCGCCTAAATGATCTTTCTTCAATGTACCTTCATAAACAGAGACTAAACATTTGAGAAAGACTAATTTGATCACATAAAATCCAAAAACCCATAAGGCTTTATATGGAAGTGATGAGATCTAAAACAAGATTGAATTGTTCAGAACTACTAATAAAATCTGTGCACATTGGCCGGAAGACTTACATTTTGATGTCTGTAAAATAATCAGCAAATGTTTCAACTAGGTATTCGGTGACTTGCCCTTCCAACCAATCTGGAGCATGAAATAATGGCTTAGCTCTTCTTGAACATTGAAGTCACAAAAAAATCACACATTTGAAGCAATTAAAATATGAATCTTTTGGTTGTCTTTTCATAGCTGTCTTAGTTCAAACTAAAATCTTTCCACTCAACATCTAAAAAAGAACCAAAGCACATTATTTGGAATGAGTTAATTTGTATGATTTGTTAGAAAAAATAAATTAGTGTCTATAATTGTATTTGGAGATAGAGGGGGGACATGGAAATTTAATTTGTTTAATTATGTCGGGGAAAAAAAATTTAGTCTCTACAACTGTAATTGCAGGTAAAGGGGGACAATTTCCATGATACGTATAAATAACAAAAACGTAGTAATTGGACAAGATGTGTCCAATGTTCTTTTCAATATCCAGATAATTCACCTATTTGGTGTAAGTTAACAAAGTTGAGTTACCTTTTTGATACAGCTTTACCAATAATTCTTGAACTCCAGGATCCTCAAAAATGACACTAACAGTTAGAGCAACGGCTTCCTGAATAATTGGAAAATATATCCTCATCAATTGAGTCAACTGATATGAAAATATTTTCTCCAAGAGTCCTAAACAAACATTTAAGGCAACTCCTTGATTTAAAAAACAATAATTTTCCTACTTTGGTGAAGTTATGCAATACCCTAGTCCAGCGAAAGTGAGATTCTACACTTAGTTCATGACCACGGTAAGTCAAAAGTGCTTGCCTCAAGGAGTCCACAATGCTTCCCAGTAAAAAAGCAAAAGTACATACTTTCGAAAAAACAGAAGAGGAACAAATTAAAGCAAATACTTGCATGTAGAAACTAGAAAGTCATGTGAGCAATTACAGTATATGATGAAAATTTATATAAATAATAGTTAAACAGTTGTCATCATAGTTAAAAAAGTGGACATCAATATACCTTCGCAACCTCCAGAAAGCCTTTGCAGGTGTCCTCAAAATTAACCTGTTATCATAAAGAAACTCCTTCAAAAAGATGAACATTCTCCTGTAAATATATGATAAATCCAGGCATAAAGGTTATTAAATTAATGCCTCGATCTCCTAAAAAGTGAATCAACAATAAACAACATTCTACTATAAAGCGAGTTGGCAACAAGACCAATTCCCCAAAAATAAGCAGCTATAAACAAGACTAATATTCATGACAAATTACATAAAGTATTGTGCGTCTTTCACCATATCTACAGGGAGCGATGAGGCCTTGTGAAATGAGCAGTCTAAAATTGATTATCATATTCATAACAGTGGTTCTCTTCCTACTGCTAATAATTAAATTGTTATCCTTTTGGCTTTAGTTAGAATGTGTTGCATGCTATGCCAACTCCCTTCTATTTCCAACATGGGTGGCTAGGCAAAGCTTTCTACAATCCTCCGGTTTACCCAAGGAATCAGGCATTGATCTTATAAAAATCAAAATGCCCACTGTCCTTCACGCACACACAGAACCTTCATTTCTTATCATAAGGTAGCTGTCAATTCCAATGCATTAATATTTTGCTTAATACATCAACTAATCAAAGTAAGTTTCTTCGAACTGATAGATATTCGATTATTTTAACCAAAATTACTCAATCCCATAAATTTGGACTTCTTCAAAACTCTTGACCAGGGAAGTAAAAAAGACAAGTACGTACATCATAATACAGAAAAAAGGTAGAGAGATTCAACAGATCAGCTATATGGTTTCACCTGTGGCAGTTGCAGGAACCCCTCTCCGTTCATTAACTCATTGCTTCATTCAACTTTAAAACCACTTCTAAGGTACATTTTCAAGTGTTGTATCACAGTGTTAGTTTATCCACTGAGCCTATTGCGCAAAACAGAATGGTATACACCAGCACAAAATTGACGGCGTGATAGGTAAAGCTTCAATATGATGCAACGAAAAACTGAGCTACGCCTACTAGCATAATGACAAAAATCTTATTTCAACCACAACATGGTACATCACTAAAGTGATTATTTTACAGTTTTGACTTAGAACTGGAATACAGCAATTCGGTTGGTGAGATTTCTTATAGTAAGTGGAAGCCTTGAAACATGAATTCACAAATAAGATAGATTAATATAATGGCTAGAAAGCAAAATAAAGTAACCAGGCATCTCCTTCACAAATTTGAAAGGAGCTTACCTGCTCGGCATAATTCTGAGGGAGAGCTTCAAGTGTGCTTGAACTAAGCTCCATGGCAAGGTCATAGCAACGAAGATTGTTATTAATCTGTCATCGTCATAATCTATCAGTAAAAGACAATTATCCAACAATAATGAGTTCAGAAAATATATACCATTGCGCACAAAGATTCCAGACCAATTTCAGAAGCAGGTTCCTCCAATCTTTTTCTTTCAGCAGCTTGAAAATCAATCATCACCTAAAATAGAAAGAACTATAAATGATAGATTTGTTTCTTCATTTTTTTCAACATAAATGGATGCTCTACAATGCCTAAGTTTTCCTTGGGAACATTATTGCTAATATTTTAGGGTTCTGTATAGCACACAATTAAGTGATCAACTAAGTTTGAGGTTATCTGAAGAGAACTACAATCAAGAAAGCCGCTTAGCAAAACACTTGTTTTAGTTTAAGTCTTAAGTAAATTTGAAGGTTTTGGACATCAACCTCAGAAATAGTAATTTTTCTCTTTCCATCAAATGTTTTAAAATTTCACTTTTCGAGGAATTATGGAACTGGAACTTAATAAAGCTCATTCAGCAATTTAAGAGCATTTACTTTGTCAAACTTGTCCAGGTGAAACAATTACGGATTACCACACCATTAAAATACAAATAAAATAAAATTCCTGTTCGACCAAATATGAAATGTTTGGGAGAAAGGTAAATAATAAATTTAAGAAGCAAGCAAATACATGTGTAATGTATATTCATAAAGTCTTACATGCGGAATGTTATCAATAGTTTATTTGTTCCACCATGTGTTCAATAACATATATCAGCCAAGTAAGTGTGTTTCTAGTCCATAACATATATGGATCCATAACATATAGTATGCTCTTTATTAGGACTAGAACTGCTATCATATGATCCACAGTTCCATACTATACATAATATGTTCTTCATTTCTTATTAACAAAAAAAACCAAGCAAGTGTTTTTCCGATAACTAACAGTCATACCTGCTAACATGCTACACATTCCACAGCAAAACTCAAATATGCTAGATTCAATCCCAAAGGGAAAAGTGAACAGAAACGAGAAATTTAATATCAGAAGAAATAAGAGCTCTGGATAAACATTTCAAGAATGAAAACATGAAAGACAATCAGAAAACAGGCGACCCTTTCTCCTGAGATAAATTAGAGTGGTGAAAGAATTGTGACAATCAAATTAAAGTGACTACACAAGCAGGGAAGATTAATAATTTCAAACTGATCAAATATACACATGTAAATTACTCCGGCTGCAAATACCTGAATAATAGCCAATGAAATTCTGTACAACATGACATCGGTGCTATTTTCTCTTACAATTTGCACTTGCTCTCCAAGGATGCGAAACAAATCAACAGCTGCAGGTGTATACAGCTTTCCATCATCTGTTTTCTTTGGTGGCTGAACTTTGTCTGCCTCAAGAATATTCAAATACCATTTCTACACAACAGGAAGAGGACTTTGATTAACCAATTAAACAAATAACGGGACCTAGTATGGGATAAAAATAGAACTTTAGCCTTATCTTGTTACCCTTGTAGTGGCTTGCATTCTTTCAACATAAGCATTCATAAGTGGGTCCATTGCACCACTTTCAGAACATACTTGAGCCAGCGACTCATCAACACCAAGACTGATCAGATTCTCTTGATATTCAACGACCCAGCCGGTCACCTGATATTGAATTTATGCGTGCATTAACATGGAGTAAAAATAATTGCAATCAGCAAAGACGACGCAGAAGAATAAACTAAGAAGTTGCAGTGATTAAACATGACATACAAGAAGGAACACTGAAATAACACAAGGTCGCTTATCCATGATTAAGTTCTACTTGTACAAAAGAATGGCTATCTAGCAACCTATTTACAGAATTTGATCTCACATCTAGATGAGGAGCAATTCAGAATGAATCATGAGGTATGGTAAAAACTGATTCATCAAGTCTACTCCTTGCTGCCTTCCAATGTAAATGGCATATGGATGCGTGCATACAACTTCAACATCGTTCCAAGGTTTTCAAACAAGATTTAGTATGAAATATCCTTTTTTATAGTGTGCGGACCATGAATACAATGTTGAATTTCCAGAGTTTTAATAATGGATAAATCTAGTTTTCCTTGAGAATTTCCTAGTTTAATTTAGAAAATAGGGCCTCTAACAATTGAGAGATTGAGTTGTACTTGATAAATATCCAAATATCTCTCACACACACAGATATGTAAGAACACACTGCATATTATTAGTTACAGAAAAGAAAAAGAAATCTTATAGTCACACTCTAGCACGATTGATTACAAAATGCCCAAAATGCAAGTTTACCATGATAAATTTCCACCTTTCAATTTAAAGTGGCAAGTTTAAGGATTGGGTAATTTGTGCTATGGATGTAATTTCAACTTAATAAGCCCTTGCCAGGACCATTATTTGACAAACATCGCGAAACAAATGGGTCTACGTAGTATGACTAGTTGGCCATAGGGCAAGTGGGAGATTGAAAAAGTGGGTGCCCGGTGAGCCAACTTGTGGCTAAGGGCTTTGATGACTCTTTGTATAAACAATCTTTTGTTTAATATTATTTACACTTTTATTAATGGCAATGACTTTATCTTTCTTCATATTTTTATATTGTGATATACTATTGTTGTTTTGATAAAGACCTTGAATATACTATAGTGTATGTAAGATGTGGTAGAACATGGAGATGTCTATCATGAAACACATCTTATAGTCACTGTATCATAGCTGCACTTTCTGATTTATATACCTTTAAAATCTCTATATTTGTAAGGTCATTAGCTTTGTCGCTGAGCAGTCTCAGCCATTGAATAAACCTCTCAGTATAAAGATTCACCATGAGCTGGAATATTTCATATCTGAAACAAATTATTATAAATTCAACTAATAAAGTGAAGTTATCACCAGTCAAAAAAAAAAAATCTATTACAGAATTTCACACACCGGCTGCAGAGGCTTTCAAGTAAAAAATATACATATACAACGAAAATTGTCAAAGAAACTGCTATGGGTGTGGAACTATGGATCATATGATACAAATACGCACATTATATGATCTAGTCCTAATAGAGAACATACTCGCAATCTAACTGTGAACCAAGAAGAACAATAGGCTATTAATCATCTTTAAAGGTGTTGGTGGATTACCAAGAAAAATATCCTTGAGAGGAGGTAGTAAGACGGCATGACTCAAGTGCTTAAACATAATCAGTTGCTGCTGTTCTGTACTCCAACATATTATAATTGACAAATTGCCATGTTTCTATTGCATACCTCGGAGGAAAGCACGGAGCCACATGGTCATATATATCACCAAGCTCCTCGCCAATCTGATACCATGCAGAAAATTGACATTACGTTTACGATATGTACTACACGATAAGAAGCTCGCAGAATGTGATGAAACAATGTGAAAGAAGAGAAACAAGGAAAGCTTAATCAATAAAAGGTACAGTACACCAACATATTAGCTATGTACTCTACCGATCTCGGGAAACAAAACCAATAAATAGTTTGGGATAACAGAACAAATCTTGCTGCTCTTCAACACCAAAAACCAATCACAATATTAAAATATGGTGTGTAGTTTGTCTCTTATGTGTGTGTGTGTGTGTGGGGTGGGGGTGTAGGGTGGAGGTTGGGGGCAGAGATAAAAGAGAGGGGGGGGGGGGGGGGGGTGTGGTTGGGGGCAGAGATAAAAGATTTACTTCAGTTAAGTTACATGTGCACAAGTTCTAATGATATAACAAATTCATACCGTTCGAGCCTCCTCTAAAGCTCCTTTTAGGTCTTCAAATACAAGCTGGAATACATATCACAATCAGCAGATGCAGGAAATCAACGCAAAGAATCGCATCACTTCATTCTAGCAGCATGCAATAGAACTTCAGAAGAGGTGAACCTCTGTAAGCAATTTGTTGAACCGTGCTTCAACTGACTTCCTAATTTCCTCATAGCATTTATCCTTGTACCCTTTCCCCGGAACCTTTAGCTTCTGTTGCATAAGGTTTCTAGAAGATGCAATTGTATTTGTAGATTTTCTACAAGAAATTTAACCACTTAATGAATTTATGCAAATTTGATCCTAATCCTTTTCTTTTAAAACCATGGTACAAGTAATTACTTGGAAATTCGATGAGGATTAGCTATAGATGCCATTGCACCATCTCCTTCTGCCTCAGCTGCTTCTTCAGCGAGTTGTAGATCCAAGATTTCTTGCATCTCAACAACCCTTTTGATTTCAAGGGTTCAATAAGTTAGATGCATTGCAGAGTATAAAGGAAATGAACCGGTCATATAAAAATTATGCCTACTCAAAATTCACCTACCTCAAAGCTCGAACAAGGGTTTGTGGGCTGCAAAAGAAATAATTGGATATGCATGAGAATACACGCAAATGGAAATATAACTACTGTTATACAAAGATTAAATGTCAACACCAAACTATCAGAATCTTGAATTTTCAGGAGGATAAAAGTATTGCTCTTTATTTAACCCCTCTAAGGAACCACTTCTAAATATTTATCACTATTAAATTTGGTATACCGAAAAACCAACGACCATTCACACATACCGCAATTATTTCAAAAACTAACATTGTATGCTTACAATTCTTTTTGCTGCATTAAAAACGACAACTTTTCCAAATTCTTAATTTTGACAAAAAAAAATCCAAACAAATAAAAAGAATGGCATGGAAACTTGGCAGATAAAACATCTTACCTATCTTTAGCAAGTTTGAAGAAGTTGAAAATATGACCCCATAATGCCTTCTCAAATGTTTCCCATGTGCGATCCACATCTTCAAAATATTCCCTGAGAATGATTATGCTCGGTCCATCATCAGAGAGGTAAATTTCTCCTTATTAATTAATATAAAAAATTATTAATCTGAAACAAAAAGGGCCAAATACACTATGGATTTGTCAGTAATGAAGTGAAAGAACAAATTTCGGGAAAAGATAAAGCGCTAAAGAGTTGATGGTAGAGAAAAACTATAGCAACTAAGCAATTTGATAAATATAATGCTGGTGTGGTCTTACCATTCCCAATGATTCTAAGAGGGTAGTTTGAAAGGGCTAATGACACAAAAATATTCTTGACTTTCTGAGAAAGTAGCTGTTGAGACATTTTATTTCCCGAAAACATACAGCAATCGCATGAAGGTATAGGTTCTGACCTTAGCCTACCAACCTCTTCTTTATGAGATCCCGCAGCCGCTAACGCAAACCTTCGTTTTCCATCCAGAGCAGTTAATCTCTAAACAGATTTGAAAATTATAAATATACTATCTAGAACTTTTTGAAATTGGTCCTTAGATGGGTTAATAACACTGATTAATTCCAACAAGAATTTCAACCTCGTATGTGTTAATAAGTTCCTTGTCATCACTCAAAGAATCACGTGCTTCAGAAGCCTCAACAGATATTGACATCATACCTTCCACATCCTGGAAATGGACAATTAATTCATTTGAGCAAAAGGAGCAACAAAATAAAACCAAAAACTCACAAATGACAAGAAAAACCGAAAGCACACAATCTACACAATCTAAAAGCATTCAAAGTGTAATTACAGCCCAAGTTATTTCTGGACCGGAGTGCACAAAAGCAAGCAGTTTGAAATAACCAATTCGCACGTCTGACTGTCTGAGAGATTTAAAATCATTAATGTCCAGGCAACAGAAGAAGCTAAGTTAAGAATTTACACTCGTGACTTACCTTTAGTGTAGTGTTGAGGTTATTTCTTGCATTACTGAGGAGTTTTATTTTATCATGGTTTTCAATCAATGTCTGGCATTCTTGACACAATCTGCGAGAAACAAAAAGACTTGCATGAGCATGAAATGACAACAAAATTGTCATATATGAATGATTGAATTTCCAAATATTCCTAATGACAACAAAATTGTCATATATGAATGATTGAATTTCCAAGTATTCCTTTCTGCTGGAGAAGATTCTCTGCGGGCGACTATAAATCATAATCATGGATGCTATATCATATCATACTTTTCAATACCAACGAAGTTTTCTCTGAGCTGGTTTATTGTCTTCTGCGCCAAGGAAAGAGATTCTAGACCAGCTTGTGCTTGCTCCACCTGAATTCCAATATTCAATGCACAAAAATTTTAATAATGAAGAGACTCTCAGTAAATACAACTTATCATGGTCCGCAACACAGGCAAACGAGATTATATGAGGCTAAATTCTAGACCAGCTTGTGCTTGCTCCACCTGAATTCCAAGATTCAATGCACAAAAATTTTAATAATGAAGAGACTCTCAGTAAATACAACTTATCATGGTCCGCAACACAGGCAAACGAGATTATATGAGGCTAAAATAAAGTACAACCTTCTCTTAATTATACGTGGTGATGCAAAGTTTGTCAGGACATGATTCAGATATACCTGTTCAGCAACCATAGTACTGAGTTGTGCATCATTTGCCTGATAACAAACATATATGAAAAGTTAATAACAGCAGAATTATGGCCACAAGTGTTCAACCAGTAAGCCAAATATGATCAAAAGAAAAATGCAATGGTACAATTTCAAAAATAAATAAAAGATAATAACACAGTTCAAATTCTCTAGAGCAACAGAAAAAAGAGTAGAGAAACCTAGAGAAGAACCAACTTAGACAGTGCTACTTGAGACAACTTAAATGTTCAATACCCATGCGGCACAGGTGTGCTGTGTTCGTTGAACTCATGCGTGGCCGAAAAAGGCAGAAAGGAATTTTTTAAAGTTTTAAACCATATCTCAGACAAAAGGATGCGAGTCCCCACAAACACATAGATAAGGTTCATATCATTTGACAAAGAAACCAAATATATAGTAAGCCTGGGAACGACTAAATCTTCTGCCTGAAAATTAGCAGCAAAACGGTTGCATTAAGTTTTAATTTTTAGACAGATTTGAAATTATGTATTTCAACCAGATATCATCAAACATACATCAATCAAACAATAAAGAGTCACGTTGACTCGTAACCAGCATCACCTCGAAATTCAATCTCGCAAAACTACAAGTGAAGCAATACTACAAATCTATGCCAAAAAGAAAAACGAATTTCAATTAAGAATGCTTCAAAAGGGAAATATAACCTGTTGACGAGCAATATAATCAGCTTTAATGGAAGCAATAGAGTTCAAGAGCTCAGGCAGCGGCAGAAGCTTGGCCACCTCTCTCACTGCCGCCTCCTTCGCTTCGACACCTAGATCATCCGCCATCATTGTGTCTCCTCCCTGCGGCGTTCCGCCTCAATTTCTTCGATTGATTATAATAGATATTTTTTTTTTTTTTTGAAGAAATTGATTATAATAGATTTACGGGAAAATTGGGGAAAAGGGAGTCCTTTGTGATTTATTTAAGAAAAGGGATTGGGCTCCCGATTTACCGTTTTATCTTTCGGTTTAACTATTATTATATATTTTAACAAATTTTTTAAATTTTAAATTATTCTTCAGACTTTTTTTCTCTCTCATTTCTCTTCTATTTTCCTTAATTTGGGACTAACTAACCACATGTTTGGGTCTGACAAAAATTTGTCACACTCAAACACAAATCCTTGGAAATTTTGGTCAGACCCAGACATGAGACCCAAGTGTTTGGGTCTGACCAAAATTGGTCATACCGCAAGCACAAGTGTTTGGGTCGACCCAAGAATGAGTAAGCTTGGGTCAGCTCTTGACGTTTCCACTGGGGAAGTTGCTTTCCACAACACGTCGCGGAAAATACATGCGCAGAAAAATCAAGTTTCATAAAATTCAGGATGTGAAACATAATGGGCTAGGCTGATTATCAATTCCATAATACATGTTTATTTGTAACGCATTTATTTGTATTTTTAATCGATCAGTTTGTCAAGAAAAATTAGGTAGTCAAATAATTTTTTCGCTGCTAATTTCACAAGTTTGACCAATATTTACATAATTTTGATCCGTAATTACATAATTTTGGCCAATGTTGACATATAATCGTACATGTTGCAACATATGGATCCACTAATTTCACAAGTTTGTTCTATAATCATACACATTTTAACATATGAATTCATTAATTTCATAAGTTTGATCGATAATTACATAATTTTGACACGTAATTGCACAATTTTGTCCAATTTTCATTGATAATTATACATTTTTTAACAATTTATCCACTAATTTCACGATTATATTTTATATTCGTATATGTTAACGTATGAATCCGCGAATTTCACATGTATGTTTTACAATCATACTTGTTTTAACATATAAATCCGCTAATATCACAAGCATGTTAACATATAATCGTATGTATTTTATAATATGAATCCGTTAATTTCACAAATATGTTCTATAATCGTACGTGTTTTTAAAATATGAATTCATAATTTGACAAGTATGTTCTATAATCGTATATATTGTAACATATGAATCCACAATTTATAACATATATATCCGTTATTTTCACGATTATGTTGCATGATTATACATGTTGTAACATATTAATCGACTGATTTTCACGATTATGTTATATGATTATACACATTTTAATATAAGAATCAGCTGATTTCACTATTTTGTTATATGATTATACATATTTTAATATAAGAATCAACTAATTTCACGATTATGTTATATGATTATATATATTGTAACATATTAATTGACTGATTTTACGATTATGTTATATGATTATACATATTGCACTACAAGAAAAAGGCTAAAGACGACGGTGAAAAACCGTTGTCGTATGCCTTTTAAAACCGTTGTTAAATGTTGTGTTGTTAAAGGGGATGCTCAAAGACAACAGTTTTTTAACTATCCCGATCTAGAAAGGATTTCTTCTTCTTCACATTCCTATAACGAACTGCTTACCGCGCAAATCCCAAGCGAGTATAACTATAGCTTTGTTCACAACACAACCTGGACCGCGTCGAGACTGTCTTTCTCAAGCTCTCCTCTCAGAAGGAAAAAAGGATTATTCTGATTGCACGAGAGATTGCCCTACCAGCTAACTCCTCTCCTTTATGGGTTGGCTACCGGGGATCCATTGTGGCTTGTGACTAGGTTGGTACGGGTGAATTACCATCAAGCCTAAGTTATCTGGTTCTAGCTAATGCCCTAAGCTAAGGGATTGGCCTTGCTTTGGGTTAGTATCTAAGTGCGGTTAGTACAAGAAGGTACTGCGGCTTACTACCATTAGGAAAAATCTCCAAGAAAAGTATCTTATTTTTGGTCTGGTTCTGTACCTTACCCTTACTACCCTAAACTTCGAATAGATTGTTTCAACTCCAAATTTTTTATATAGGGGAAACTCCAACTATTGAATACGCAAGCCCTGTTATCGAATACTAAAGCGTTCCCCTTTGATTCTTATTATCTGTGTTCGCCCTTGGATGACACTTTCCTTTCGAAAGCATAGATCCACGAGAAAGAAGTTCCAGAGGGTAACCCCCAGCGTTAAAGTATCGAAATGCGTGGGCATTGTTTGCTTAAAAATACATGAATTTCTTCATCTAGGATCTTCATTCCTAAAAGTATTACTAGCTCACTCTCATCTCAAGCTCTAAGACTGCAATTGACTGCTTGAACCATGTCACCCGGGGACAATGGGACATCGGCCTACCAACGAATTAGTCTGAATAGTAAGCCTTCGGGCAATAGATGATGATTTTACTAACTACCCCAACAAGTATCCCAGAGAACCCGAGGCATTCGATCGAATAGCTGAACTCAAGATAGGAACCTAAGGAAAGAAATTCGAATCGGCTGTCTTCCTTCAACTTCTTTCATAGCTGGGAGGGGTATTTATTTTCATTTGAATAAGATCCAATCTCTAAGACTAAGATAAGTAAGATACCTTTTGACGTTCGTAGATAGTAAAGAAAGAGGAATTCTAGCCTCGAAGCGGCGAACTAAACCTAAACCAAAAATTTGAAGGGGATTTTCTTCTTCGTGCCATATATACAGTGATCGGAAAACACGGCAAAATTTCTCGAAACGACTACTGAGTGCGTTTCAGGTAGGTTTGAGGACCGTTGGTCAAAGAAAAGGTAAGGCCCTGATTCCGGGACGGAGCCGTATGACGCGAGAGTGTCACGTACGGTTTCTTTGAGAAGGGTGTGATACCACCACCTATCAGGCCCGACGAGTGGTCCACGGAGCTGCATCCCTACTCACCTGGTCCATGCACATCGCTCTCTCCAGGAGGTTGGCCGCCTATCCTAGATCTTCCCATTTCCAAGAAGATCCCCGGCTCGATCTGGTTTAGTATCAAGGTGATTCTGTTTCTGTTTCTATATATATGGGTCCGTGCAGCATTTCCACGATATCGTTATGATCAATTAATGGGACTTGGTCGGAAGGTGTTCTTGCCTCTATCATTAGCTCGGGTAGTCGTCGTTTCTGGTGTTTTAGTCACCTTTCAATGGCTCCCTTAATTATGTGCGAGGAATTGCCTTATTGAATAATAGGAAGAGGGCTACTCCCCGAAAATGCCTAAAGGTGGGGTTCCATATGGAAAAGGGGCAGAGCACACAAAGAAGACGATTCACCGAACAACTACTTTATTGTAGTATTTATATAGAAGAGCGGATCCAATACCAAGACGACTTCTTTCTCAGGAAGTACAGCAAGTTATAGGAGGGGTATTTTTCGCTGGTCCAACTACTTTTTCTGGGTACGGCCACATTGGTTGGCGGCATAGTCTTCCGTAAGCTAGACGTACAGGATGGATCTGCATTAGTTTTTAAGGTGCTTTCCTTTGCTTGTTTGAAGGAAGGAATGATAGCATGAGTAAGGTTAAGCAAAGAAGTAGGCGCAGTAGATCCTTCCTGTGTTAAGCCAACCATTCCTGTATCTGTTCCGTCTGTAACTGTGTTTAAAGGGTGTGCCTAAATTATGTTCTGTAACTATCTCTTCCTGTTTTTGTTAATAAAATTGGTAAGCGTTAGCGCCCCTTTATCAAAAAAGTTCTTTCGCGCAGCTCATCCCTTGCTTCTTGCTTTCGAGCCGGAGTTTGCTTGTTTTAGTCCATACAACGCCTTCCTGAGTCGACTAACTAGATGTTAAGAAACTGATCACCCCGGGTAAACCTCCTCATTTAGTTTTCCTTTCAGAAAAGCATTCCCCACATCTCACTGGAACGAAGGCTACTTTCTCACCGTGGCAACTGCAATCAGAGCCCGTACAAAAGTAGCCTTTGCCAGTGGGGCAAAAGTTTTCTCAGAATCGATACCAAGTGAGTCTGAATTTCCCTCAATAGTGGTATTTCCGTCAGGAAGAGGTTTGAACCCCTCTCTATCTGATAAGGTAATGAACGACGTCTTCTGCATGGCAATTCCTCAGACATGGCCTGCTGCCACTGATGGATCCTTGCTGCCTCACTATCATTTTGCGGCTTCAAAGAAGAATGAACAATGGCAAGAAAAGCACTATGCTAGGTCAGACACAAATCATATGGGTGTCACAAATAAGAACAACGTACCTCAGGCAAGGCCGAAAGGCCAGCGGGCAAGACCATCCAATCATCTTTTTATAATACATATAATCTTCCAAACAATACTGCCTACAATCAGACGGAGCATAATCTTTTTTCTTTTAATAAAGACACTTCTCAGCACATACAGATTTCTGCCGATCCTTCAACCAGTACTGCTTCTCATGATTCTCAGTTAAGGGTTTCTTCTTCTCATCAGGTAATAGTAGATGCCTTTTACTCATCTCTGGCTGCTAACAATTCCAATTTTTAGAATTATGGTATTAAGGCTATTTTTCCTATTATCTCTCAGCCTGATCATGAACTCATAAACAAGATGGAGTCTAATATATCCCTTGTTTGACTGAAATCCAAAGATGATGCTAACGTTCCAAAGGAACAAGCTGCTCAGCAGACTAAGGGAGACTTATCGGACTCTGAACCTATGAGAGAAGCAAACACTTCTTTGCAGGAATTTTTTACCATGTGTAAGGAATTCAATTCTCTCAAGTGTTATCTACAGCTTCGATATTCAAGAACACTGACTGTGCCCAGAAATCTAAAGCTTCTGAATCCTACAAGGAGCAGCCAGATACATCTGTCAAAGTACAAGAATCGAACGTCGAAGAGCTCCAGAAGGGTTACTAGAGCGTTGGCTCGTTCTTCTCATCTTCCATTGTTAGCTATGAATAATACACTCTTGTGTAATTTCAGAGGCATAGGCAACATCAAATCAAGAAGGAGGGTTGCCAAGCTTGTAAAGATGTATAATAAATCGTTGATTGCTATTCTTGAACCTCTTCACCATGCTAATAAGCTTCAGAAATTCTCCAACAGAATTGGTTTCCACTTTTCATTGGCAAATCAAGAGGCAGATGACAATGGCTCTGCTCTGTTGGAATCATGAAGTGAATCTAGTGCTTGTCGACGCGTTTGAACAGTGTATCACAGTCGACATCAGCTTCCTTAATTCTGATCTGGTAAGGCTTACCATTGTTTATGCAAAGTGCTCCATTCAGGAGAGACGGCTTCTTTGGGAAAAACTTCAATTACTGTCCTAAGACATACAAGGTCCATGGATGGTTTCGGGTGATTTTAACGCAATTTCAGATGTGTCTGAAAAACTTGGTAGCAGACGGTTCGGACGATGGTTGTGTCCTGAACCCAGTCAGCGGCACATCTCCTATCTCCTAGAGAAGCGGCTGAACAGCTGCGAGCCGCTAGTTTCCTGGAGAACGGCGGTACCATGGGCGGGTTTCTGATACTCTGGAGAAAACGCAGAGGCCACAGAAGCCAAGTGGTTCACGGCTGAACGAACAGGTACGGAAGGAGTTCAAACAGACAATGAAGTAAAAGTCGTGTTGGGCTGCGAGAAAAGGGAGGTTCGTAGGGTCTACCGCGTCCAGTCTATTTCGAAGGTGCAAGATAGGTTCCCGATCAACAAGAGGCTCGAGAGACCTCGCCCGATAGAGATTTCAACTACATTGAGCCCGGGGGAGAGTTTATAGTTTCCCGACAGATCGATTACAACCACCTAGTCTGAATCCTATATGCTATAAATTGTATATGTATATTTTAAAAGGCATCGATTTACTCGCCTACCCGGATCGTCGCCGGGTTAAGCACTTAAGCTAAGGCATAGGGCGTAGCGAGTAAAAGAGGCAAAGTAAAGCAATCAGGAGCGTAGCGGATAATCTGTGCAAGAAGTGACTTACCCTTTTGAAAGCAACGGAAGATCCTGAAATTGATACTTTTTTTTATAGCCTCCAATTTCTCGTTTTCGGATGACTGTCCCATTCCATTACTGCTAAATAAAGATAAGCTTAAGTTCGTCCCCCCCTACTATCATAATAGGGGTTAAGTATGCTGTTAGCAAGGAGGCCAACATTCAGAAGAACTCAAGGGAATGTTCCATTTCCATTATCATTATCGCATATGTGATGGGGGGCAGGCCAGATTTGAAGGCCTTGACAGAAAGATTGCTTCGTGTCTGGCAGCCATGGAGCTTTTTACTCACTCCAAAGGCTTTTTCACAATAAGGTTCCAGTCGGTGGGGGAGAGAGACCGGGTCCTAAACTCGGGCCCTTGGTTTGTTGGTGGTAGACCCCTTATCATCAAATCAAAGCCGTTGGGATTCACAAATAGAAGGATCCCCTCCAAGAGATCCCGAAATTGATAAGATTCTCTGGGCTGGGTGGGGAACACTGGTGTGATGATGAGTTAAGCAGCATTGAAAGCTTGGTTGGCTCCCCTCTTTACATGGACGAACAGACACTCCTCAAGAAAGGGCATCAGTTCGCAAGGGTATGTATCATGATAAGTGCAGAATCCAGATTAGTGGATTCGGTGAAGATACTGCGGGAGAATGGAAAAGAGTTTTAGCAAGAGGTTTGCTATGAATGGCGTCCTCCCCATTGCATGGAGTGCAAGGTCTTTTGACACTCTGATAAAGCTTGTGAAATGTACAAAAGGGATTGAAGCTTACCCAAACAAGGGGCGTAGCAAGAAGCATCCAATATCATTGAGATTCCGGTGGATGTAGACCCGATAGGGGAAAGGGGCACAAGCGACTCGCCCTCAGTCTCTTACTGGCGCTGATTAGGGGTTGAACCGGTCAATTATTGCTATTGGTACTCCGGTCCCAACCAGTCATGCTATTCACCGCAAGGAAATGCAGGTCCTGTTCAGGTTAATGAAGAGGCCCGTAGGCAGAAAGAGATCGACGACCCAATGCCAACCATTACTCTCTGATGGTCCTGATCCTTTAGAGAAGGCCTATGTGTAAATCAAGACCCATCCTTGCGGAAAAGCCCCTCTATTGAGCAGCTGCAAATGGTTCCTTTCCAATCCTCGGGGGAGGAAAGGGCAGAGATTGGTGACAGGAGGTTAGTTTCTGCTTCAGCCGAGATAAATAGAGTTCAAGATTCATGCTGGGGATTTTTATGACTCAAAGCGCGACAGTGGAGGTAAGAGTTCTTCGCTTAAAAAAATTCCAATACACATGGTAGCTTTTTACCCGTATAAAAACTGAAGACCTCTAAGAGCAAAGAAGACTCAGTGAAGGCAACTGCTGGTGGGTCATGATGAATGTGGGTGCTTGGAATATAAAACTTAGGGGCCTCAATAAGAATGTCCTTGGTGAGTGTGGCGTTGAGCCAAGAACGCACACTCTGATCAGTCTTGACCCAGGCAGAATAACCCGGATTAGGAATTGTGCGACCCTCATCATCACATAAATATTGCACCGGAAATGGAGAAAACTACCATCCACATAACCCAATAGATCATTGCTAACGAGCTCAGGCATAAACTGATACTTCCATAACAGGTAATTCGTGTGATCCAACTTGATAGATACCAAATGTGTAATATTGGGTGCAGCCAAGAGTGGGGCATAGGGGAAAGATGGTGCTATAGGGATTTACCCCAGTAAATGAAGGTGACGCCGGAACGGAGAACTGAGTCTCCATAGGAGAGGAGATCACGAACGAGTAAGCTGGAGTAGGCACGGAGAAACCCTGAAAAACAGAAGAAGATGATGGTGCCATCACGTAGGACCATGGAAGAGTCATCACTGGATGTGTGAATGATGGGAAGGTACCAGCAAAGGACTGAGGTAGGGGATGGGGAATTCTCATAGTGGATCTAGGTTTCGTGAGCGGTTCTCACTCGTAATGATAAACTGGGGCGAGTGTCGTGTATAGTCATGACCTCGCTGCTCTTTGGGTCTCTCGACCTGCCTGGTCTTGTTCCCTCTCTCATCGTTCTCTTTCTGCTTTCCTCCACATGCACACCATGCCCTTTCCCAGGATGGAGGGAATTCTGGTTCGACGACCTTGTTCCTGGAGAGAATTCATGAGACCTTTCATTTCGTTCCTCTTTCTCCTCTCTGTAGCCTTAGCATGAAAATATGCAGTATTTCTGTCACCCTCTCTAAATCACTGAAATTATCTTCTCTCTTTCCATCTAAGATCTTCCCTGTCCAACTGCTCCTATAGCTCATTCAGCAATCTCTCTTCAACCATCTTGGTACGTTCAGTAACTTCACCCTGCCTTAGACATTGACATTTTCTTTTTTTCCTTTAATTACTAAAAATTCTTCTTACTGTTCCCAAAAGCAGACTTACTCCAATTAATCAAGCCCACTCTGCAAGCTTTAACTTTCTCCCAAACCCTATGAGCAGCGTTCCCATCAGCATCTAAGTCCCATTGCTGTCTAATTACTTCTTCATACTCGTCTGATTTCACCCATATAGCTTCCAATTTTCATTTATTCTAATTATACTCGACCCATGAGCCAATTATCTCTGCTCAACAGTCTTCAAAATCAAAATAATGGGAATGTGGTCCGAACGATGAGAAAAGAAACGAATAACCTTTGCTCCAGGAAACAGAGAAATCCATTCCTGTGTAGCACAATTCTGTCCAGTCTCTCCTTAGTTGTGCCAGTAGTCATTCTACGATTGCACCACGTATACTGATACCATATGCACCCCAGGTCAAATAATCTGCAATTATCTAGAGCATCCCTTAAGTCCTGAAGTTGCCAATTTTCCCTAAGAGAAGCCCCCTTCCTTTTTTTTTGCTGTTTCCGGCTATCCATAAAACCCTGTAAATCTCCATCTAGGTTGATTATCGCTAATTTCTACAATAGCATTAATATGCCTTTGGGAATAGCTCTGAACTACCACAAGAGTGCCAGCCCTCCTGACTTAGCCCTCACTTCCCCCGCAATTCCAAACAACCTGAGTGATTGTTTTCACTTTTATATATTCCCCAGTATTTAGTTTCCATCAGAAAAACTAGGGAGGGATCTTCTTTACGAATGAGCTCACGGAGAGTTCGAACTGTCCTTTGGTTCCCAAGCCCTCGACAGTTCCAAACGAGGCAATTCATGGAGACCTAGGGCCGGACCCAATCTCCGCCCAGTTGGAAGGTCTGGTAACACGTTTATTGGAATCCATAGCTGAATTCAAGTTAGGCAGACCATCATCGTCATCTGATTTTCGTTTCTGGCCTGTTTGGACCTCAGTGACAAAGAACAATGGAATCGATGATAAGAGTCTTCCTTTTCTCTCATACCTATGCTCTCTTCCAATGACCTGTCTTCCTCTTCTTCACACCGTGATCCTTGGCTTTTGAATAAGAGGTCGGATCGGGGTCATGTTGGATACAGGAATTGGGCTTTTCCCTTCCTTTGTCTTGAACTGGACTTTTCCGAAAAGGCGCTTTGCACTATATGCTGGTTCACCCGGTCAAGCTCTTGGCTAAAAAAGATTCACACTCCTCAGCCCCAGGACAATCTCTCAAAATACATTAAGATGTTGTTGACCTCTTTTTCTTTTCTTTGCTGATTCCTCTCAATTAAATTTGCCATGTTGCACTAAGTTACTTACGGATGTATGGATGCAGTCCGGGAACACTTTGGGGTGAACACCCATCCAAACAAGTAGGGTCAATAGTTCAGCATTTAGGCCGTAACATTTAGAAAAAAAATTTAACCCAACAAGTGCTCTCCGAACCAAGCTAGATAGTCTCCTATCACTAGGCTCACCAACCAACCTGGACTTTTTTTTTTTATTATTCCTGCCGGATATCAAAACAAACCATAAGGGTTGTTTCCAGCCATGAGTTCCCCTATAACATGAGCGCTGTTGGGTGGAGTGGGCCAAATAGAGAATGAAATGCATAAAATAAATAGGGGAAGGGTTCCACTTTTTATTTTTGTTTAAGGGCTGCTCGCCCTACCGAAGTACCAAAAGCTTTCGGGGCTTACACCTACCTACCTTATTAGACGACCTAAAAAAAGGCTTTCAGTAGCGCCAGTAGTTCTGTGGGTAGGGCTTTTGGTTCTTATCGCTCCGGATTCCGATCTATATGACCTCCGGGCGGTACAAAGTAAACCTCTTCCGTAGAAGCAGGTAGTAACCTAACCTTTAAGAATTTGTTCAAGGGGGGCCTCTTATCTATTCTATCAATGGAAAAATCTCCATGTGTGGCGTGATAAGGAATCCTAGAAAAGACCGATTGAGACTCCCTCCACGGTCCCACGAAGATCTCTACGTACTTGTTCCAGTCCAGGACAAGTGAGATCTTCCGGTCTGCGTGCGTGGGAGCAGCTCAAACAAAGAAGAGTCTGGTCCGGTCTGAATTCAGGCACGGCCCGCCCGTCTGCTGCTAGGTCCGGGAATGGCGCCAGGCGAGGTCGCCGCTATGCCCCTTAATGAATTGAATGGTCCTTCGACCTTCGTTTGATTCCGACGGCCGGCATAGATCTCATGAGACCCGCCCACTATTACTACGAAAAGAGCCCTGCCCTTTTCCTTCGCTACTAGGAAAGTAAGCAACTTCTATTAGCGCCGGACCTTGAGTCGAATTGATCGTGTCATGTGCAACGTCCATCAATGATGGTTCATAAATGTTCATTGATTTAGACTCCTTCCCCCCTCTTAACTACGAAAAAGATCGAGAGGGGCCCGAAAGCCCCCAAACCAAGAACGGAAACGGAAGCCTTTCGACTCACTTCCCATTCTCTCTTAAATAAAGAAAGCTCGCCCTCGAGCCCTGGGCCGGTCGGCCGGATCTTTCCCTGTTGTTCTGTTCCTGCCACGAGAAAGACGCGCGGAAGAGGTATGCCCAGCGCGCCGAGGATCCGTTGAGAGTTTGTATTGTAAGAGTGGGTGCCCAGTGAGCCAACTGTGTGGCTATGGGCTTTGTTGACTCTTTGTATAAACAATCTTTTGTTTAATATTATTTACACTTTTATGGCAATGACTTTATATTACTTCATATTGTTATATTGTGATATACTATTGTTGTTTTGATAAAGACCTTGAATATACTATAGTGTATGTAAGATGTGGTAGAACATGGAGATGTCTATCATGAAATACATCTTATAGTCACTGTATATTCTAAAACCGTTCCTAGTCGATTGAGCCGTCCGATAATAAGGATAAGGATCGCTCGAGTTTGAGACTAGCATTTGCGATGCGGAGTACCACGTTTCATTGGTAGGGAACATGGAGATGTTCGAAGCATGCAAATGGATATTCATAGGATGAATAGTCGAACTACCCTATCCGGACTTTCCAAGTGGTTATCACTTATCGAGTGGATAAAGTCCGCGGTTTTGGTTGTACACCATTAGTCCTTACGACTTGAAACATCATGGAGACTCTATATGCTAGTACTGTGCTTTGACTCGTTACCGACTCTGAGGGGGTCATCAGGTGTCGAGATTGGGTACAGTTACGACACATATAGGAGTCAATGCATTGTTGTCAAGGATTCACCACATACTTGCGAGTGTGGATATCCTATGCGATCTGAGGAGATATTAGTGTGATAAATCTCTGGCCAGAGTAATTGATGTGATTTAAGAAATGGTTTCTTAGTAGCACATGCGATGTCACTAATTTGATCTTCAAGATGTATTGCATAGTTATCGAATCTTGAGCGACTCTCGATATACCAATGGTTGTTGATTCGATCGGGATATATGGGATGAAGGGACCGTACTTTACGTTAACCAAAATCTACTGGTTCTTGTAGGCACTATCAGTGATACCTAGGGAATCATGGGGCGATGTTGCTAGGCGCTTTACCATGATTCGTTGGGCAAGTCGGAAAGTGTTGTTCCGAGTCACAAGGAGTTGTGAAGCCCACGGCTAGCTGTATCCCTGAACCATTGAGGGGTCACACAGTGTAATGGAGTTTTTAATCCCCGTTGAGATAGTTAAATTTAAAGAGTTAAATTTAATGAACTAAGGAGTTGGACTTCTTAAATAGAGTAAGGGAGTAGGATTTCCTAAAATGACATAGGGATGGACATTTTGGAAAACCACTGAATTCGGATTCAGGAAAAATTTATTTTGACTTTAAAACGTGCAGAAATGGTTTCTGTGCACATTGGTGAAATCGTTTCATCAATCGGAGTCACGATGAATTTTATATTAATTTCTGAACGAGCGGCTTTGCTTGTCGGGCCCCAGCTTATGACTAATGGGCCCTAAGGTGTTAGTGGCCTGCATTATAAATAAGTTATTTCAGTACAGAAATTACACACAACAGGTCATAATTTTTGAGAGCAAAAATCGAAAAACCCTAGCTCTCTCAAATAATATTTCGGCCGCCCCCTTGCTCTGTCACAGAGAAATTTCGGTCTGTGATTTTGAATCACAGTAAGGAATAACGAATCAAATTCGTGTATTCTCTTCGCAGAAAACTTCTGATAGATTTTCTAGTGCAATCTATCAGAGGGATTAAACCTCTGTTCGTGGACCTGATTGAAGGCGTTCATCGGTTCCAGGGAGAGACAACAAGAGCAGAATTGTTCTGTTGGTGTCCATTAATCTCGTTGCGAGATTTGAGGTAAAATTTATTTAATTGTTATTTAAATTTTACACACACAATAATTCAATCGTTGTATGGTTGATACCCACACCATGGAATCGTTCCATGAGAAAATTTTTAAACTTCCGCTGCACCGGGTATCAATCGTAATTGGTCTGGGAACTCGCCAGTTTTCCAACAGTGGTATCAAAGCCAGGTTGCTCAGATCAATCGATTGAATTAATCAATTGTACAAAATTTTTGAGTCTCGGTTTTTGAAACAAAATAAATATTTTTAATAAAAAAAATTTTTTTCGGGGGGCAAAACCCGGGCAGCGATTGGATCGCTGCCCGGAAGGGGCAGCGATGGTCGCTGCCCCCAGGGGCGGCGCACGGCGCCGCCCAAAGGGGGCGCACGGCGCCACCCAGGGCGGCGACCGTCGCCGCCCAGGGCGGCGCACGGCGCTGCCCAGGGCAGCGCTGTGCGCTGCCCAGCGCAGCGCTGGGCGCTGCGCAGGGCAGCGCTCGGCGCCGCCCAGCGGCGGCGCCAGGCGCCGCCAGGGCAGCAAGCGTTGCTGCCTAAGGGGGCAGCCGGGCTGCCCCGGCCCGCGCCCCGGGTGCGGGCCAACCCGGGAGTGTCCCGGGTGGCCCGCGGGAAAAAATTAATATTTTTTATTAAAAATTAATTATAATATGTTAAAATTTTTATTTTTGGTCCGGTCAAAAATTGTTTTTGATTGGTTCACGAGATTTCGGATCGAATTGTTCGAGTCCGTAAATTTTAAAATTGATTTTGGATAAATTTGAATTTTTGGAAAATTTTAATATTTTTATCCGTAAATTGAATTTTGAAATCAAATTATTTTGGTACAATTGATGATAAGATATGATCTTATGATATATTGAGTAAAATATGATTTTATTTGTAAAAATTGGATTTATAGATAAAATATGATTTTATTTGATATGGAGATAAAATATGATTTTATATGTGAAATGTGATTTTATATATAAAAATATGATTTTATCTTGTTTTAAATTTGAATTGCCACAGCATGTTATCCAATAAATTAATTTTGAATTAAATGTTATTGGATAAGGATGATCGATTGCCATGACCAATTTTGTAGGTGTATGTTAGGAATTTACATTTTGTCTTTATTGTTGTTGGTTTTATTAATGGGCCTGGTTTATGGCCCGATATGAATGTCATATGTAATAAAAGTGGGCTTGGTTTATAGCCCGTTCCCACCCCCTTAAAAATGTATCCCCTACTTGTCATTGTTATTTATTGTAAATACAATTAGATTTAGTGGGAGATCAAGATTTGAAGATGGTGGGGGGCCCAGCAGACAATGAAGACTGAAGAAATGTAAATTGGAAGCATATGTAATAGGAGTGCATTTGCATACTGCATATTACCTAGGATTGGACTAAGACCCGTGATTGGCAACCACGGGTCAATTAGAAATGGAATCGATCATCCTATATAATATGTGATATTATGATTGTATGCATGTTTAGACATAAATTGCGTGAATCGGCAATGCATGCAATAAATTAAATATGATGAGACAAATATTTTATAAATAAAATCCCTCATTTTAAATATGATTTAAAATTTATATCAAGATAAATAAAGGAAATTTAAATATTGTTTAAATGTTCCTACCTTCCATCAACGGTCAATGTATGTGATGTACCCGCGGATACTGTCCGGCTCATATTATTGGGGGGGCCCGTCCGTCGGAAAGCTGTACATTGGATCGACAAATGTTGTAAGTTGGGTGGAACTCCCATGGGATCGGCTCATTTTATTGGGGATCCACATGGCGACCGTCCATCACAACTTAATATTGATGGGACATCTTGTCATGTCACTTGAACCGGCGGCATATTATTGGGCCCTTATTGGACATGAGGTAAATACATGGGGGTTGCTTTGGAAGCAATTGGGCTCTACCTTTTGAGAATTATGGTTGGCTGATATTATTCGGGACCATAAGTTTGTCAATTGGACTCATGTTCTCACTAAGGAAAAAGTTTCCCGTTTTCACTAGAGGGTGGTGAAATCGTTAAAATAGTGGGAGTGAGATTCATAAAATTAAATTCGCCAATTTTATGTCTTAGTAAATTATTTAAACAATCATCGATAATTGTCTGTTTTATCTCAGTAATCCACATGTTTCTGTTCTCCAACAAAACAAACTTATTGACGCAAACAATACAGAAATGATTCCATAAGTTAAGATTGTCCTAAGTTCGGAAAAAGATTTTCTAAGTGTTAGAAAAGGCTTCTCCGAAAACAGCCCCGGCTAATGTAACTGCCGAAAGGTTGGCCGAATTAGAGAAATGGTTGGACCATGATCTCAAGGCCAAATGTTACATGAAAAATTGGACAAGTCTAAACAAGTTTGCCATCACTGCAAGAAACCCGGTAATTGGAAACGTAACTGCAAGGAATACCCCAAGCAGTTGCAAACTGCAAAGGGTATGTTTTACATTGAAATAAATGTTTTTCTTAATACTACTTCTTGGGTATTGGATACCAGATGTAGATCTCATATTTGCAATGAGTTGCAAATGATAACAAGAAGTAATAGGATAAGGATGGGTGAGACCCAGTCAAGGCTCGGGAATGGTTCCAGAGTTAAATCCATAGCTATGGGAAATATTTATTTTTTGCAGAACAGTTTTAAGTTATTTTTTATAGATGTTTTATTTGTTCCAGATTTAATTAAAACATTATTTCTGTTTCTATGCTAGATAGAGATGGTTATTCTTGCAATTTTGTGAATGGGATTTGCAATATTTACAAGAATGAATGTTTAATTGGAAATGGACAACTTGAAAACGATCTATACAACTTAAAACTAAAAGACGTTCCAGTGAATTATGTTGATAAACCGGCGACAACAAACAAAAGGAAAATCGATAGTCAAAACCCGGCAAACCTTTGGCATGCTAGGCTAGGTCATATTTCCTCAAGGAGGATGAACAAGCTAGTGGGAGAGGGCATGTTTGATATGTCTGATATTAATTCTCTACCTACTTGTGAATCCTGCCTAAAAGGAAAAATGACTAAATCTCCTTTTAAGGGGAAACCTGAGCGTAGTCAAAATCTGTTGGATTTGATCCATACAGATGTTTGTGGTCCATTTAGAGTAGGGACTCAACATGGCCACACCTACTTCATTACCTTTACTGATGATTATTCAAGGTATGGGTATTTATATTTAATGAAATATAAGTCTGAAGCATTTGAAAAGTTCAAAGAATTCAGGGCTGAAGTAGCAAACAAGCTAGTAAAAGTATTAAAGCACTTCGATCGGATCGAGGTGGAGAATACTTGAGTACCGAGTTTTTGGACTATCTAAAAGAGAATGGGATTCTCTCTCAGTGGACTCCTCCTATGACACCACAGCTTAATGGTGTATCGGAGCGTCGTAATCGAACTTTGTTGGACATGGTTCGATCCATGATGTGCTTCACTGAGCTTCCACCTTCGTTTTGGGGCTATGCGCTTGAAACGGCGGTATTGTTGTTGAATAACGTCCACACTAAAGCAGTGGACAAAACACCATACGAGTTATGGAATGCAAAGCTCCTAAGTATTCATACTTGAGGATTTTGGGGATGTCCTGCTTACGTGAAGCGGACAGTGGGAGATAAGTTGGATAGTCGATCCAGCTTGTGTTATTTTGTGGGGTATCCGAAGAATTCAATCGGATATTATTTCTATTATCCTGCTGAAAACAAAGGTGTTTGTTTCACGGGAATGCCACCTTCTTGGAGAAGGAGTTCTTATTGGATAAGAAAGGCGAGATGATGGAACTCGAAGAAGTTCGAGAAGAACCCGAAATACAAAATAACGATCCCACACCTCAGGAAACCATTGCTGGACACGCCTGCACCTAGAAGATCCGAGAGGACTTCTAGACCTCCAGTTCGATATGGTCTTCTTCTTGAAGAGGGTCAAGATGAACCCGACATTGGATGTGATCCAAGAAGCTTCAAGGAAGCAATTTCTGATGCGGATTCGAATTTATGGCTTGAAGCTATGCAATCAGAATTGGATTCGATGCATACTAACCAAGTCTGGTCTTTAGTGGATCCTCCCGATGGAATTTGTTCCAATAGGGTGTAAATGGATCTACAAGAGAAAGCTTGGGGCCTGATGGTAAGATATTGACTTACAAGGCGCGATTGGTGGCGAAAGGTTATACTCAAAGGCAAGGAGTTGACTATGATGAAACCTTTTCACCAGTCGCAATGTTCAAGTCCATAAGAATCCTAATTGCCAATAGCTGCATGGTATGACTATGAGATATGGCAAATGGATGTGAAGACTGCTTTTCTTAATGGAGACATTAAGGAGGAAATCTATATGAAGCAGCCTGAGGGGTTCACATCCATGGGAAGCGAGCATAAGGTATGCAAGCTTCAGAGATCAATTTATGGTCTAAAACAAGCATCAAGAAGTTGGAACCAGAAATTTGATGAAACAATAAAAGATTTTGGTTTCATCAAGAACCCGGAGGAACCTTGCGTGTACAAGAAAGTAGTTAAGGATGCGGTGACATTCTTAGTACTTTATGTTGATGACATCCTACTCATTGGGAATGATGTAGGGATGTTGCAGTCAACAAAGATATGGTTATCAGGTAGATTTTCGATGAAGGATTTGGGTGAGGCATCCTACATTCTTGGGATACAGATCTATAGGAATAGATCTAAGAGAATGATAGGACTCACTCAATCAACCTACATCGATACCATATTGAAACGGTTTTCAATGGATGGGTCCAAGAGAGGACATCTACCCATGTGTCATGGAGTTTCTCTATCCAAGTCTATGTGTCCCAAGACTGATGCAGAGATAGAGAATATGACACATGTTACCATATGCGTCAGCTATAGGTAGTATCATGTATGGGATGATATCTACCAGACCGGATTGTAGCATTTGCTCTGAGTGTCACGAGCAGATATCAGTCTAATCCTGGTCAGATGCATTGGAAAGCCGTGTGAAGGACATTCTTAAGTACTTGCGAAGGACTAAGAATATGTTCATGGTTTTAATGGGAGGACGAGAACTCAAACTGGAAGGCTATACCGACTCTAGCTTCCAAAGTGATGTGGATGACTCGAAGTCAACCTCTGGATTTGTGTTCATGCTCAATGGTGGTGCTGTCTCTTGGAAGAGTTCCAAGCAGGACACCACAGCGGATTCCACCACTGAGGCTGAATACATTGCAGCATCAGCTGCTGCTAAAGAGGCCGTTTGGATGAGGAATTTCGTCCATGAGTTGGGCGTCATTCCTGAAATTTGTTGGTCCAGTCCCGGTGTACTGCGACAACACGGGGTGCCGTTGCTCAAGCAAAGGAACCAAGGTCTCATCAAAGATCCAAACACATACTGAGGAAATACCACATAATCCGGGAGATTGTGGAAAGAGGAGACATCAGTGTCGAACGAGTGGCCTCTGCAGACAATATCGCTGATCCACTTACTAAGCCTTTGCCAGGACCATTGTTTGACAAACATCGCGAAGCAATGGGTCTACGTAGTATGACTAGTTGGCTATAGGGCAAGTGGGAGATTGTAAGAGTGGGTGCCCAGTGAGCCAACTGTGTGGCTATGGGCTTTGTTGACTCTTTGTATAAACAATCTTTTGTTTAATATTATTTACACTTTTATGGCAATGACTTTATATTACTTCATATTGTTATATTGTGATATACTATTGTTGTTTTGATAAAGACCTTGAATATACTATAGTGTATGTAAGATGTGTAGAACATGGAGATGTCTATCATGAAATACATCTTATAGTCACTGTATATTCTAAAAAACCGTTCCTAGTCGATTGTGAGCCGTCCGATAATAAGGATAAGGATCGCTCGAGTTTGAGACTAGCATTTGCGATGCGGAGTACCACGTTTCATTGGTAGGGAACATGGAGATGTTCGAAGCATGCAAATGGATATTCATAGGATGAATAGTCGAACTACCCTATCCGGACTTTCCAGTGGTTATCACTTATCGAGTGGATAAAGTCCGCGGTTTTTGGTTGTACACCATTAGTCCTTACGACTTGAAACATCATGGAGACTCTATATGCTAGTAACTGTGCTTTGACTCGTTTACCGACTCTGAGGGGGTCATCAGGTGTCGAGATTGGGTACAGTTACGACACATATAGGAGTCAATGCATTGTTGTCAAGGATTCACCACATACTTGCGAGTGTGGATATCCTATGCGATCTGAGGAGATCTTAGTGTGATAAATCTCTGGCCAGAGTAATTGATGTGATTTAAGAAATGGTTTTCTTAGTAGCACATGCGATGTCACTAATTTGATCTTCAAGATGTATTGCATAGTTATCGAATCTTGAGCGACTCTCGATATACCAATGGTTGTTGATTCGATCGGGATATATGGATGAAGGGACCGTACTGTACGTTAACCAAAATCTACTGGTTCTTGTAGGCACTATCAGTGATACCTAGGGAATCATGGGGCGATGTTGCTAGGCGCTTTACCATGATTCGTTGGGCAAGTCGGAAAGTGTTGTTCCGAGTCACAAGGAGTTGTGAGCCCACGGCTAGCTGTATCCCTGAACCATTGAGGGTCACACAGTGTAATGGAGTTTTAATCCCCGTTGAGATAGTTAAATTTAAAGAGTTAAATTTAATGAACTAAGGAGTTGGACTTCTTAAATAAGAGTAAGGGAGTAGGGTTTCCTAAAATGACATAGGGATGGACATTTTTGGAAACCACTGAATTCGGATTCAGGAAAATTTATTTTGACTTTAAAACGTGCAGAAATGGTTTCTGTGCACATTGGTGAAATCGTTTTCATCAATCGGAGTCACGATGAATTTTTATATTAATTTCTGAACGAGCGGGCTTTGCTTGTCGGGCCCCAGCTTATGACTAATGGGCCCTAAGGTGTTAGTGGCCTGCATTATAAATAAGTTATTTCAGTACAGAAATTACACACAACAGGTCATAATTTTGAGAGCAAAAATCGAAAAACCCTAGCTCTCTCAAATAATATTTCGGCCGCCCCCTTGCTCTGTCACAGAGAAATTCCGGTCTGTGATTTTGAATCACAGTAAGGAATAACGAATCAAATTCGTGTATTCTCTTCGCAGAAAACTTCTGATAGATTTTCTAGTGCAATCTATCAGAGGGATTAAACCTCTGTTCGTGGACCTGATTGAAGGCGTTCATCGGTTCCAGGGAGAGACAACAAGAGCAGAATTGTTCTGTTGGTGTCCATTAATCTCGTTGCGAGATTTGAGGTAAAATTTATTTAATTGTTATTTAAATTTTACACACACAATAATTCAATCGTTGTATGGTTGATACCCACACCATGGAATCGTTCCATGAGAAAATTTTTAAACTTCCGCTGCACCGGGTATCAATCGTAATTGGTCTGGGAACTCGCCAGTTTTCCAACATGTCTCGGTAGGGAACTGTACGTTTACCCTATTGTATTGAATAAAAAAAGGGTCAGTGCTATGGCACCCTATTGTTTGATCCAATATTGACCGGGGACGAGCCCCGACTTCCATAGGTCCTTGGTTTGTTGAAAGCGGAGCGCTCGTTATCCTTACTTTGCTCTCTGCTGGGGCCCTCCCATTGCTCTAGCCATAAGCTATGGCAGCTCCAGCTGCCAACCACAGGGGCCTGCCCTGCGAGGCCAGAGTGGGCTCAGCCGTCAGCCTCCATTCGAATTATGGTTAGGGGTTCTTTCGCTTTTTCCAGATCTAGAGAGATACTACAAGTCCTCCGTCCCAGATTCCATCGCCGCGGCCATCTGGTTCACCGGTACTACCAAAAAGTCTCATGCTTACGTTACTCTTACTGATGGTTTGAGAATCTTGGACCACGAAGACCCCAGTCGTGCTTCTGGTTTCCATTCCCATCATCATATTGATGATAAATCTCCTCGTGCTTTGCCATAAGAACTTGGAGTCCGTATCATGGTGAAGATAAGGTAAGGCTGTGATTCTTGCTAAAAAAAAAGACTGAACGCGTTCGAGGGCTCGTCCAACCCGTCAGCATTCATGAGTCGCTCGTTCAACTGTCCCTCGGAGACAGGGTCGAGAAGTACCATGCGCCCCCCGTCCTTTCTTTCTATCGGTCCCACCCAGCAAGATACGGCTCAGCCAAAAAAGGTAAACGCCTAGCGCGAGCCTTTTTTTATTAGTTTAGTAAAGTAAAGCTTTGGCTCCCTAAAGAGTAAAGAAATGGATAAAAAAAGGGGGGGGACTTCTGCAACGGGCTATACCACCCAAACCAACTGAGGGAAGTCGCATCCGTCCCATCGCAAGCACCTACAATGTCATGATCACATTGGTTTACCCTTGTTTTTTTGGTAGTTTAACGGACGGTCGCCCCTCCAACAAGAAAAGGTATAAATATGGAAACTTCTCTGCCATTTGGATCGGAGAATTTATGGAGGAAATCGGGTTTTAAATTCCCAGAAACCGCACGATTATATAGCCAAAGGGAATAGGCTGCGCCTAAAATCATACCAAGCGCTGCTAATGTCGCTACTAAGCTATTTCTTTGGAAAGCTCCTACTAAGATGAGAAATTCCCCGATAAAACTGCTAGTACCAGGTGAACTCATATTGGCCAAAGTGGAAGAGAAGAAAATGGTAGGGAAATTCGGCATAGTGCTCACTAAACCTCCGTAATATCTAACAAGTCGAGTCTTATGTCGGTCATATAGAACACCAACACATAGAAAAAGGGCTGAAGAAACCAGTCCATGACTTGACATCGGTAGAATGCTACCTCCAATTCCCTGTATGTTCGATAGAGCCAAAGATTCCTCCGCACTGATCGGAGTATGCTGATTACCCCCCGAACCGTACAAGATAGTTACCACCTATCATACGGCTTTCTAACTTCACTTCTTTTTTCTGGTCGTTCCGCTCTGTCGATCGATGGTAGTATAAGAGATCTGTAACCCCCCTAAATTCTTTAATAAAGGTTCCTGCTTCCTACCTATAGTTAGCATGTATCTCCCCGGGTCATACTTGAGTATCACATCGTAGACCCCCACCCAACTCTATCTTCCTTATCAGTGAATCGAAACATAGTGCATAGGTACTCTTCGATGCAGCGGGGACGAGACGACGTGACATACTACGATCACGTACAGAAGTGCTGCCTTTCTTCGTCTCGGCAATATGGAACCTCTCAACAGCTCCCGTTCTGCGGCGTGGTGGCAGGACTGCTAGGGGAGTGGCTCCGGGTGTAGATAGGGTGAAATCTGCAGAGGTCATGCAAATAAATAGGCCCCTTCCCTTCTCTTTTGGATGAATGGGGTGTTTTAGAAGGCGCTTTCCGATCTACGGTCCCTCGGAGCGAAGGGTTGGCAGGTAGTATGGGCCCTCTGACTTCCAGCTATGTGCGGTGCGGCTCTCGCGAAGCGAATGAAGGGAAGCTCGAAGAGCTTACGGGTGAGCTTACGCTTACTCTCAGCCTCTTTGATTGGTAGGCGGGCGAGGGGGCGGGCTAAGCCCCCTACTTAAGAGGCAATTCATAAGGCTAATTGGATCTTGTCGTAACGCTTTGGTTAGGCCGACTACTCTACTATAGGCTAGCTACTTATAGCTTCTATAGTGGCCCTTCCACTTTGGCGTAGTTTTAGTTTGTATTGGTACTGAATGAACATATCAAACAAAGGCGATCATATCATGCCATAAAATAAAATACTTTTATATGTATAGAGCCCTAGATATAGAGATAGAATAGATGTTTGTTCATGGATAGACCATTGATTCTTAGTTTTTGGGCTGAAAAAGCTCGTCGATCCAAATGAATCATTCTTCTGGTCTCTCTTCACTCTCCGCCCCGAAACTGACCCGCGACACGACCCCTTACCTTAGCTGGATCTCGCTGGTGCCACCTAAACGGTAGGTAGGCGGCGGATGTGTGACGTTTGGAGTTGTCGTTCGTGCACCTGTCCCCAATGGAAGAATGAGTGATATTTTCCCCTGCATATCATGGCCTTACCACTCGGTCCCCGATGGCCAGCGGGGGATTCGGTATAGCAGCTCACGTTCGTTTGCGCTGCGCGTTCCCGCTGGACTGGACACATCTTAGCTGTAGGAAGTATGGTTCCGAAAGTGACTTCGGTTCGCTAGTTCAGGCTCAACTCCTCGCTTTACGTTAGCGGACCTACAGGTCCGGCCGGAGCTCTGCGCTCTTTCTTTCTGTGTGGGACGATACCGGGGAGAGAAGGGAATACGTCGAGGCGGCGAACAAGACAACTAAATTTTAGCTTTTCCCTCCATGCCATGAGATGAGCCCAGTGCATTGGACCGATGGATAAGAGAACTGAGCTGGCCTAAAAAGCGCTTGGGCGCTCTATGTACGATGTAGACTCCATCAGATACATATCGATTTCTTTCTTTTCTGATGGATCATGAAAAGATAGTTGTCTCATCAATAGATAGAAATAGGGGATTTCCCCTTATTCTTGATAGATTCCCTCTCTATCTCTTTCGATCTATCCGAACAGATAAGGCTATCTATCAATCGATTTGAAAATAATAGCACGTTCATATCGCTTTTCGTTCATTTCCGCCACGAAAACATAGCCGCCATAATAAAATAAGAAGCAGGCGAAGCAGCTAGAAGCACTCGCTTCACGCCCTTGAATTCTTATTCACGGATGAATTGGGAAAGCCAACAGAAAGATTCGATATTCGATTCTTACTTTCGTAGAGCCGGTGCTGCTGTTGCCTGCGCGTAGGGCCGCCCTCCACTCCCGTCCCGGGGTGCTAAGGGGCTTTTGTTTTTGGAACAGACGGCAGTCTTTTGCTGACGCCTCGAATCAAGCTTTTATTGCGACATGCTATGTTTTCTCCCCCATTGCTAGTAGGTTGATGGGTCGCACGCCCGGCACACATGTTTTGGCCTTGTGTGTCCATAACTAAAAATAGGTGACCTAACGGCCGCCGCCCGACTAAACATACCAATAGTCACCAGATTCATATGAGCTACTGAGGAGTAAGCTATGATCTTCTTAAGATCGATCTGTCTTAAAGTGGTCGAGGAAGTATATATTATAGCAATCGCGCTTGGAGTATAAATGAAAGGAGTGGAACAAAGTGTCGCTTCGGGAAACATGGGTATTGAAAATCTTAAAAACCCGTAGGTTCCCAATTTTAAAGGAATTCCTGCCAAGATGACGGATCCTGCCGTAGGTGCCTCTACATGAGCTTCGGGTAACCAAATATGAACTGGTACCATAGGCACTTTGACGGCGAAAGAGGCGAAAGAAGCAATCCATAGAAAGATTTGGCGCCGCTCACTAAATTCTGTGGTTAATGAAATTTGTAAATCGGTGGTTCCTGTTTGGAGAAGAATCAACAGAATAGCTAATAGCATAAAAACAGATCCAAGTAAAGTATAAAGGAAAAACTGATATGCTGCCTTGATCTTTCTTTGTCTCGAACCCCATACCCCTATAATAATGGTAGAGTAAGGGGTGGCCCCAAAGCGGAATTGACCGGTGGTGGTTGGTCGAATCTCCGGTAGGTAGCCACTCCCTTCTCAGAGAACCGTACGTGAGACTTCCGCCTCATACGGCTCCGTCCCGAGCTTCCGTCGTCGGCCTTGGCATTAGACCACTATCTATGCATGTATTTTCAGCCTGGACTCTCGAATCTTTTCCTTCTCGGGTGGTGGCGAACAATGGTGCTTGCGTTGCAGTAGATGCCCGCCCGAAAGAACCGCTCACTAGCTAGCCGGACTAGTAGGGGCCCTATCTGGAGACATACTGAAAACCATGCCTTTCGAACCGAATGCAACGCCCGTCTTCAAAATCAAAAGAAAAAAGGGCTCGTTTGGAAGAAAGATGGAGTGCGGCCTGTAGAGCACATGTAAGGCACAGTCGGGT